>NW_028327172.1:139666135-140280063 GCF_987537825.1 Furipterus horrens | reverse complement strand
AGCTTCACAGCTTCCTAAATCCTCTCAAATAAGCAACAGCTGGCCTCAGCGAGCTCCAGACCCAGCACTAGCAGCAGCCAGCCTGGATTCACAGCTTGGCTTCGCCTGGGAATCTCAAAGCCCAGCACAAGTAGCAGCCAGAAGCAAGCATCTCCAAAGAGACTTGCAAATGAACACATGAAAAGATGTTTAATACACTAGCCATTCGTGACATGTAAATTAAAACTACAAGGAGATGCACAACTATACAGTAGCTAAAATAAAAAACAGTAATAAGACCAAATGCTGGCAATGGTGTGGACAAACAGGGTCTCTCCTACACTGCTGGGGGGCATGGAAGATGGTGCAGCTGTCTCGTGGGAAACTAATATCCACTTACCATGTGGCACTCAGGTATTGACCGGGCCCTGAGAAATGAAACTGTACATTCACACAAAAACCTGTACATACACTAAACTGTACACTTAAAAATGGTTACAATGATAAATTTTATGTATATTTTACCACAATTTAAAAATGGTACAAATATTCATAGCAGTCTTGCTCAGAACAGCTGAACACTGGAAACAACCTACATGTCCTTGAGGGGGCGAATAATTAAACAAACTGGTACATCCATACAATGGAATATTACTCAGCAATCAAGAGGAAATAGCTACTGACATGTGTACTAACTTGGATGGCTATCAAGGGTATCACAGATCCATACTTCATGATTCCACTTATATAGCATTCTCAAAATGACAAGACTATAGAGATGAAGCCAGATTAGCAGTTTCTAGGTGTGATGGTTAATTTTATACATCAACCGGACTCGGCTAAGGAATGCCCAGATCACTGGTACCCATTATTTCAGGCGCATCTTTGAGGGCGTTTCTAAAAGAGGTAAGCGCTGGAATTGATAAGAGTAAAGAAGATCACTTTTCCCAATGTGGGCCTCATCCAATTTGTTGAAGGACTGAATAGATCAAAACAGTGGAGAAATGGCAAATTTGTTCTCTTTGCTTGACCTGCAATATTCATCTTCTCCTGCCCTCAGACATGGTGCTCCTAGTTCCAGGGCCTTCAGATTCAGGCTGAAATATACCACTGGTTTTCCGGCTCCTCCGATTTTCAGAAGGCAGATTGTGGGATTTCTTGGCCTTCATCATGCTATAAACCAATTCTTATATTAAGTCTCCTCATATGTATCTACATATATATCCTATTGGTTCTGTTTCTCTGGGAACTCTAACTAATACATCAGGTGACAAAAGGTAAGACATCAGAGCTCCTCTGTGGCAATGGCACAGTTCTGTATCTTGATTGTCATACGGTTACGTGATTCTATATGTGGGATCACATTGTATAGAACTACACACACACACACACACACGTATATTTAAAAACTAGTGGAAACTGAATACAGTCTATAGCCTAATTATCACTACTGAATCAATGTCCTTTTCCTATATTTGATATTGTATGATAGTCATATAAGATATCACCATTGGCAGAGAAGGCTGAGGGTTTACATGACTGTACTATTTTTGCAACCTCTGGTGAGCCTATATTATTTCCAGATAAAAAGTTCTTAAAAAGTAAAACAAAATTAGGGATTCTTGTACTTATTTTAATTTCCCCCTCCAGTAATGCAAGAGTGTTGCCTAGCTTGTGCATTTGACCTCCATATTTGTTTTCCCATTGGAGGCAGCAGGAACTAACACTGGGAGCCAGGTGGAAACACTGGATGACTACGGAAGGGGTGAGAATACCAAAGTCACAGAGCTGGCAGTAGGGACCTAAACACTCTTCCACCAGCCATAGATCTCTCCCACCTTCCGACTCTCTCCCCACAGGCTCTGAGGGAGTGACCAGAAGCCTCTCTCCCATGGGGGCTGTGTTGGCCAATGGCACCTTCCTTTGGCTCCCTCTGCAGTGGGCAGTGAAACGGAGGGGAAGAGAGTGAACAAAGGCCTGGGTTGGGTGAGCTTTGCTGGGTGCTGAGCCTTTGGGAAGTCGTGGGGTTGCTGAGTGAGGCCTGTGCCCCTGGGAGGGGCAGTGGCAGGATGCAGTTGGAAAGGGAGGCTTCTAGCCTGATCCAGGGGAGCAAGGATCATGGGCATCTTCCACCTGGGCTACCTCAGTTATGTCTCCTGAGTCTCTCAGAAACAATGCGAAGCACACAAACAACAGTGAAATTACTGTACAGGGAAAGGAAAATCCAGGTCAGGCTGGAGAGAGAGAGAGATATCAGTTGACAGCCCCTTTCTCACCAGTGACACAGGGCCCCGCAGGGAGCACTGCCCTCACTCCTCAGCCCGGCCCAGGCCGGAGAGTTCTGGGAGGACAGAGCTCCAGAGTTTTCACATTGAACAATAGTTCTAGAAGGGCACCCCAACCCCCAGCCTGTGCCTCCTTTCCTTCTCCCAGGGCAATGTCATCTCAGCTCTCTGTCAAGATCTTTGCCTGGCTACCTATAGACTAAGAAGTCTCCAGAAACCTGGTCCATTTGGCCATGGCCATTTTTACTGGGAGCTTGTGAAAGCATGCGGTAGGCATGGAGCCGGGCTATGCAAACTGCTCGAATGGAGTGAGTGGGAACCTACTGACAGCCCACCCTCTCAGTGAATGCCTGCACCTGGGGACTGCCTGCGGGCACAGCCTCTCAATACCCCACCCACCCAATTTCTCAGGCCAGGAGCTCAACATTTCCTTCATACCACCCTTCCTGCAGAGCCTCCATCATCAAGTCCTCTCAGCTCTCCTTGGGAAATTTATCTTTAGTCTGTCTCCTCTCAACCATTACCCCCATCACCTCTCGTCCAGGCTCTTGCTGTCCCCTCTTCACAGCTCTCCCCAATCCTACTTTAGCCCATTCAGTCTCTCTCTCCACTCAGCAGTCAGTGACCCTTTAAAATTAGACCAAATCAATCTTATCACACCTAGAAGAAAATCTGACTTTCTCCCTCTGGCAGACAGTCTTCACCGATATGGGCCCTGCTCCTCACCGCTTTTTCCCTCAGGCACACGATTAGCCATGCTCATCCTTTCCTCCCTCATCTTGTCGGGGACATGCTTCCCCATCTTCAAGGGTCTGACCCTTGTCATCAGGTCTTGGCTGAGCCGCCTATCTTTGCAAGGAGGACTCTCTCCAGGCCCAATCTCAAGAGGCCAGGCAGTCACAGCACCTCACCCGGCACAGCATGTGGGTTGCAGTGTGGGCTTCAGGCAAGCAGCCCCTGAGAGAGAGGTGAGAGCACGGGGCATTCGTTAGGGAACGCCCTTGGGATCAACAGGTGTGGAAGAGGGGCAGGAAGGACAGGCAGAGGGGCAAGCTGGCTGTGATGCACGCTCAACTCCTGTGCGGAGCTCTGCAGTTGGAATGACCCTTGACTTGGATCCGGACAGGGGTCAAGGATGGCCATGCCTTTTACTCCTGCACTGATTGGTCTTTGCATGTGGGTCTCCCTGGGCCACCTCCAGCAACACCTGCGGCTGAGCCCATCCCAGAGGAGCTGACAGCGCAAGGCTGCCTGCTGCAAGTGCTCCCAGAGCAAGTCCTCCAGAGAAGGCAGTCTGGGCGGCGCATCACAGTACCCATCACAGTGATATTTTCTGAATTTTTCTTCATTATGTGTCTCTCTCTCCTCGAGGGTAAGCTCCACTGAAGAATTTTGCCTTGCGTATCACTGTGGCCTCAGCCTAGCACATGAGTGTTGAATGAACACTTTCCATTTAATTTTTACAACCACCCTGGAAGATCCATAATTTGATTCTCATGGTACAAATGAGTTAAATGAGGCTCGGGTTAAGAAACTTACCCAGGGTAAGTGACAGGACCAGGGTTCCAGTTGGCTTTTACTAGCTCACAGCTAGTACCCCTCCACCACAGTGGAATCATAGGGCAAGGCAGTGAGGTAGCTGGTCCGGTGCTGACGTGGGAGGCTGCACATTCCATGTGTGGCTTTAAACAAGATTATAAATTACTGAAGGATTTGGGTCATTCCCTACAATTCCTCCTAGTCTCAATGTTTAATCAATGCCCCCTGTGCACACAGAACTAATAAATGTGGGCTCACTGATTTGAAAACCAACCCCCACAGGCCCTGTGCTACACACAAGCAGGGGGTCAAGCTGATTAAACTAAAAAACAATTCTGCTTTCTCATTTCAAAACTACTTCCTGATTGGCTCCTTTCACTTCCTGTTCTTTGCCAATGCTCCCCCAGGAAGCCCAGCAAAAATCTGTCTTGACCTGGCCTGTTCTATCTGCTAAAGAAAAGTCAGCAGCCTGTGTGATTTTGAGTATCTCCATCTCTTCCAAAGAGCAACCTGGAATTTTGTCAGTCTGACACCCATCCATGATATAGCTCAGAAAATCACTTGAGGTGGATTGACCCAATTTAGCCCACTTTGTTGGGAACACTGAACTCAGAAGCTGCCGTGATACTTTTGGGCTCATGTGAACTAGGACCACCATGTATTTCTCCTTAATATTCAAGTCAACCACACACCTGTTATTAGAGAAGACAAACATAAGAAAGTTCATGAGAAAATAAAAGGTTTATGCCTGAATCTAAGTGACCAGTGATCTCTGGGGAAGAGAGACATTATTTGTCTCTTTGGCAAGGACACAGGACTTTGTCCAGGCCAGAGTGGCCTGAAGGGTGGCATCCCTACTGCTGTTCAGGCACATTTTCCTGTGGGCAATAAAGTGTAGTTTACTGTAAATACTGTGATTTTAGCCACTGAGGTTTGAACTTCATATTCACTCTCTGTACACTTGAAGGATTTATGAATAGAGTTCTTCAAGGGCAAAGTCAGCACAAAGGAGCTGTGGTAGTACTACCACCAGTTAACCTTTACTGAGCATTCACTATAACAGCCACTGTATTAGGACCTTTATGTCCATTATCCCCTGATTCCTCATACAACCCTAATAACTTACCTTCATTTTACAGAAGAGAAAACTGAGGTCTAGAGGTTAATAACTACCCAAGGTCATACAGGTAGAAAGTACCAGAGCTAGTACTCAATAAACATCTAATGAGTAAGTGACCAGTAGTCAGCCTGGTGCCTTCACTGCCCCTCAGAACATAGCATACATACTAAGGTATCTCTTGCCTCTGGGCCTCTACTGAAAAAATGTTCCACACTGAGTGCTCCCTAATGGAAAGTATATACAGGTGCACATAGCTCTCAGGGGAATACATGAAGCCCATCTGCTCACATCTTTGATTACAAACATTCACGGAACTAGAATGACATTCTCTGCCTATCAGTCCAGATGAGCAATCTTCTGCCAGTACCAACCCCAAAGTTACCATGTCACCATCTGAAGTCAGTGTGAACCGGGGAAATGGCAGAGTAGTGGGACCTGTTTCCACTTTCCAAATTCCTGAGCTCAACTGGTCAAGCCAGACAAGGCAAATCAAGCAGAATTTGGGTCAAGTGCATTAAGTCCTGTTCTGAATGTGGCAGGGCCAGGTGGTTTGAAACATGGCCACACATACTTACTGGGGGCTGAGCAGTTACCCTCAGAATTCCCATAGTCTGGAGGGAAGCAGTTGTTGAGCACTTCACAGGGGTCCCCCATTCCTAGCCTTGTACTCCTAGGTTTCCCAGAGGAGGCAAAGCCCAAACTAAATCTTGAGAGGCCAGTAGCACGAGCCAAGTAGGTAGTCAAGGACAGGATATTCCTGGTAGAGAAAACAGCAGATGCAAAGGTGTAATAACACTAGCTATCATCAAACAAATCCTTCCTATGCGCCACTTGTTGCCATAAGGGCTTTTCAGATAACATCACTAATTCCACTGAGTTCTTCACGTCCTGTCTGACCCTACTAGAAAGTAGTCAGTCCATGAGGACTGAATCTCCAGTGATTAGCTCAGTCCCTGATATAGAATGGGGTTAATAAGTATTTGCCAACAAATCTTTCTCTTCCAATGGTTACCAAGTATTTATATAATTATTTTCAAGTGTATATTTCTATGAGACATGATCTGTATATTGCACTGTGTGCCCATGAATCCAAAATAAAACTGACTATACAGTATCATGTAGGAAGCCAAAAAAAAGGGTAAAAACATGAGTACTTATACACATACATGCATGCACTCAATAGAATTTGAAATGCTTTTCCCAGTAATTATAAAATTAGAGCCACTTCCAAGGAACCAAACATTTGAGTAATAATCCAATTTTCAGTTACTCCCCAAGAAAGATGGGTATCTATTCAGATAACAGAAGGTGACTGAATTTCCTTTGGATTTCCACAACACACACACACACGCGTGCGCGCGCCTTAAACAAGATTTTACTTGTAACATGGTAAGGATTTCTAAATGTATTTTAAATAGCCTCCATTTCCATTTCGTATTCATTCAAAATGAGTCTGAGAACTGGGACAGCTATACCCAGGGGCCAGCCATAGAGTAAAAGTTTTAATTAGAGCTTATATGGATAAAGCATTAGAAATTCTTTAAAAACCAACTTTTGGAAATCCAGCCCTGACCGGTGTGGCTCAGTTGGTTGGGCATCATCCCACAAAGCAAAGGGTCACCGGTTTGAGTCTGAGGGTACATGCCTGGGTTCAGTCCCTGGTCAGGGCATGACTGAGGTAACCTATCTACATTTCTCTCTAACATTGATGTTTCTCTCCCTGACTCCCTCCTTTCCCCTCTCTAAAACTAAATAGATAAAATCTTTTTAAAAATACACTTAAGAGCTATATGGAAAATCACACATTTAAAATCTGAGAGAATCTCAATTTTGCATAATTGAATAGGTAGTGGCCTTCCCTCAGGTAATTATGAAGGATCCTGGAGAGTGCCATGATTTCACAGGACCCACCTCCTTGACCAGATCACTGGTCCAAGGATGGACACCTGTGCCAAACAGGACCAGCAGTTCTGTGGGTATGCAGATTTGGCTGCAGAGTCCATGCCATTTTTGTAGCTGCAAGACATAAAACTAGGACACTCCTGGCAGCCGCTTACAGTTAGTGTTACACTTGGAAACAGAACTGTGTCCCGCCCCTCGCCCCTCAAATTAAGATTGAGGCCCCAATCCCCAGAGGCCTTTAAGGAAGTAACTGAAGTTAAATGAGGTCTTATGGGTGGGTCCCTAACCCGATGGGACTGGTGTTCTTATAAGAGGAAGACACTAGGGATGCATAGAAGGCCATGTGAGGACAGTGAGAAGGCAGCCAATGCAAGCCAAGGCTTCACCAGAAACTGACAATGCTGGCATCTTGATCTTCGGCTTCTTGCCTCCAAAACTGTGAGAAATAAATGCCTGCTGTTTATTGTGGGATTCTGTTATGGCAGCCAGAGCAGACTAAAACAGTGAAGAAGGATAAAGCCGAGGAGGAGAGAGCACACATGAAGAGTTCAGACTGCATTTAGTTATTTCTACAGCCCAACAATATTCTTGTCTTGATTTGAAACTTTAGGATCCTTACAATAATCTCCTGTGAGTTAAAGACAATTTAAATTCGGTATCTATCACTTGCAACTAAATAACACATTGATTTCTGGGTAGTTGGAAGTTTAACCCTGAATGTAAAAAACTTTAAAGCCATTTTAGAAGGGAACCTGAGATATATTTCATCTCTGCCTTTTTTAAGAAAATATTTTGTTTTTTAAAAAAGCCATCACCTTAGGGTTTCCAATATGAGTATTATAAAGGTATTTTATGAATATGGCTGTAGTAATTAAGATATGAGTTCTGCCTTTCTTTGCTGTTGGCCTCACCACTCCAGACCTATTTCCTTCCTATAATGAAGCTATTTCTGCTCATTACAAAAACTCTGATACTACCAATGACTGATCTCACAGCACTGAAAGGAGTTAAGCCCCTGCACTTCTCAGGATGATCCCTCATCTGCAAACTAAGGGTTTCTTCTGATAGTAACATTCCACATGTTCCAGCATCACCACCCCAGGGCCTCCCAGGAATCGGGGCCATGCTCTCTCCTCTTTGGTGTTTCTGTGTCTTGCTTATGTGGTGTTTACTTTTCTAGTCTTGCTTCTTGTTTGGCTCTTCCAGATACTGTGTGCTATCTGTATCCTTTCTTCTTTCTGGCCACTGGTTTTCCCATGGGTCAAGTCTGTAATGACTATATGGAGACTAAGAGCATGCAAGGGCCTGGGCAGCTCTCACCCAGACAGACTCTTAGGTTTCCAGAAGCCTTTTTAGCTTATTAATCCCCTGAAGAGGAAACAAAGTATTAAAGGGCAAAATCCGCTGGCTAACATCTGGTTTGTTAACATCTGCTTCCTTTGATGGATCACAAGGTAGAAAGAGAGGTCCATAAAAACTGAAAAAAATTATAAGCATAACAGTATTTTCCAAAAATCAGGAGGCTTTACCCCTCATTTATTTCTTAAAAATATAAGCAAACTTCTTGGTTGTTAACACAGAACTTATCTTCTATATCACTAATCTTTAGGTCACCTTTGTTACAGTAATCTAACTGAATAAAGTACCTAAAACATGTTACACCTGTTAGTGATCGACTTTATTCTTTCTAGGTGACATATGAAAAGTGAATGAAGTTGTGCCTTGTGCGTGATATACAGGATAATGTTCCCTGGCTTCCCCTAGTCATTTAAAACCTAGAAAAAACATGAAAGTGACAAAACTTGTAAACCATTCTCCCCAAGAGGAGATGGTGAGGAGGGTTGGAAAACAGCGTTAACACAATTAAGGACTTTTGAAACTTGCTTTTTAAGTTAAAATTATATTTCTTTTCAAATTCTAATGACTCTCAGATGAATTTTAGATATCTGAGCAATAGTAGTTACCGGTATTCCTTTGGACTGGTTAAGTCAGCCTTGGAATGAATGCCTAGAAAAAAACAGAAAACAATGATTCCTGCGATTTGTTTCTGAGTTGCCTGTCTTAAAGAAGCTTTTATCACCCGTTACACACATTCTGGTAAAACCATGCACACTACTCATGTTAGGCTGTGCTGTGTCAACATTTTCCATCTTAACCACCTTTAAGCCTATTTATTCCACTGGACTCCACAGGCTACATTTTGTACTGACCCAAAGGCAGCTAATAACTCAGGCACCCAGGAAAACCATGCAAATACAGAATGCTGACGTGAGAGCAACACTACTAATGACATGCTAAAGAAACTGTCCCTGAGAGACTACCTTATAAAGGATGAAAATGACTTTGGAAGATATTGTTGTATCCATTTAACAGGTTTCCAAAACCCAAACCAAATAAAACGCAACCACAGCAGATCTAAATTACAACACTTTATTGCAGCATCGGCAAAGGTCAGATTTCTGAAGCTGGTGAAGATCGGGCAGCATTTCCATGTGAAATGTTACAACTTTACAAATTTTGTTTTTTATTTAATCCTACATGCAGAAACTAAAACATGGTAAAAGAAAAAAAAAAAAACCAAAATAGCTAGAAAAAAGATGTAATCAAGTTGCAGCATACAGATGTGTTCTTTAACTAAATTTACTATGCCTATTGAAAAGCAAACGAAAGACAACTATCCTAATAAATTAACAGATTGCCAGAAAGAGACTAAGAACCTTCACTTCTATTTAATGAAGGGGGGATGGGGGGGGGGGGGACAAAACAAAACGAAACAAAAGCAAAACAAAAGCTCTACTACTTCCATATTTTGTTTAGAGACAAGCTGTAAACCCATGAAGGTCAACAAAATCGTCTGATCCTCTTCTTGTCCTTTGTCCATTTTCTGTGACATGCTGACTGGCACGTTGTTTGTTTTCAATGATACTTACAATGGGCTCAGTACCCCTCCTTCTCAGGCTGGTGTGACTTCCCTAAACCATCTGAATCCATGCTCTTTGTTATACTAACAGTCTTTCACATTTTCTTTTACCCTAATAGGCAATTTTATATCACTTACTCTGATGGATAAAAATTGATTTTTCTCCCTCATCCCTTGTTCCTTTTGAAACAGATTCCTAAACAAAAGCCTTCCTGGTGGATTATCTGGTATTTGGATATCTTTCATCATTTTGTTGTCCTGCATGTAAGTTTTTACTAGAAGATTTTACTGCTTGTGCTATACTTTTCTACTGTAGTCCTGGAGCCCCCAAATGTTATCTTCTTCCAACATGGGATGTTCAATTCAGAGACACTGTAACTCAAATCAAGTTTAAAACTCAAGTTCATTTCCCCCATACCATTACCATTACAACTGTTTCTTCTCCGGCTCAGTCATCTCACTGACGCTCTTCTGGGTGTAACTGCTCAGTAGTCAAGTTAACCATCTCATTTCTTGACTGCCATTCTCAAGAGAAGATTAACCCTCACGTGATTTCCATTACAAAAGGCCATTTACGCCTTGTCTGGAAGCGGCTTGTTCCGGTGTTGGCAGAGGCTGCTGTTTCTGCCTCATGGCCCCAGCCTGTCCCAGGTTCAGATTCGCAACTCTCTAGACCGACATGCTGAGATGTGTCCACTGCTCTCGTTCAATTGCTGGAGGACTCCACTATCCACAACATCAGATACAGGACCTAATGAAATGACACGTGCTGCTGGGTCAACGTCTCCTAGGGGCACAAACAGGGCAACGTTAAAGAACTAGTACTGAGGACAAACCTCCAGCAAGAAAAGAACCCCTTTAATACCACCAGCCACTGTTTACTGATCTCCAGATTAATCAGTGCTTTTTAAAGAGCACACAAACCCCTACTGGACTAAGACAATAAGAGGCTGAAAAGGAGCACTAAAAAAAGCAAGTCTGACAGTGATCCAGGTGTCTTTCCTACAAATACTTTCTAAGATGCTGAGAATTCATGGTTTGTGTTGTGTATCCCAAAATTCATGTTAAAGTCTAACTGCTGGTACCTCAGCATGTGACCTTCTTTGGAAATCAGGTCACTGCAGATGTAATTAGTCAAGATGAGGCCACATCAGAGCAGGACGGGCCCCTGATCCAGTACAACCGTGTCCTTAGAGGAAGGGGCGGTTTGGACACAGACACACGCAGGCAGAATGCCATTATTAAGATGAAGGCAGAGGCTGGACGAGACTGCAAAGGCCAAGGGACACCACAGACTGCTGGCAAGCCATCAGAAGCCAGGAGAGAGGCATGGAGCAGATTTTCCCTCTCGGCCCTCAGAAGGAACCAACTGTGCAGATACCCTGACTGTGGATTTCTGGCCTCCAGAACTGGGAGGCTAACAGTTCTGTTAAGTTACCCAGCTTGTGGTACTTTTCTATGGCAGCTCTAGCAAACTAATAGTTTGTTTTTCACAAGGCAAGTACATTGGCAAGAAACTTTCAAAGAATAAAAATGCAAATATGAAATATTCAACTGTATATGCCCATAACTCATGCAGAACTGAACTAAATGGAAAAAAAGTCAGTTAACACAAGTATTCTTTCAGAGAAAGAGAAGGTAAGTCTTCTGAAATCAAGAGAAAGGAACGGTCTAAAACAGAATACTTTAAATAAGTGCAATGAATGATAGGAAAGAAATATTCATAGTCTTTGGTAAGACACATGCATCACTAGTTATAGTGTGGGGGGTTGTCACTTGACTTGTTTATAAGCAAACAATGATTCTAAGAGATTTAAAAATCTAAGAGCCCAAAAAGTACTTAGAATTTACATTCTGGATTAAATGTTATTCTAAAGGGTCCTCTATAACAAAACTATCATTTACTTAACCTTACAATAAGGACATAAACAGACTATCTAATTAATAACTGAACACTCTCCTTAAGATGGGTTTTAAAAAGTCTGATGGTATATAACCCATTGCTACTCAGAGTGTGGTCCACAACTTCAGCAGCTTTGGCATCACCTGGGAGCTTATTAGAAACGAATCAGAACTACAAGGTACTGATAAAAGTCAAGGTGAGTAAAATACATACTTTAAAGTTTGAGAAGCATGAGTGTAATCCATATGAATTTGCAGCATATAACCCATCTTAGTACTACCACCTGCCAAACACGCTAAGCTGCAGTTATTTTAACACTAGCAGAGTGGAAAACAACCTGGATAATTATTTACTTAGAGCACTACTGCTATTTTAACATATCTATAAGCAAATGTTTATCCTTTGTTAGAGCATTACTGACTGGTGAGAAGGGCGGAAATTTTAACTTCCAGCCCTATTTCAATCCTCATTAGGAAATGAAAAAAAGACATACTGACTGGTAAGAAAAACATTAAACTTCTTTGATAACTAGTTTCCAAATAAATTTCCCTTTACTGTATAATGTCAATAATATTAATACTATTTTTTTTTTAAAAAAAGCAATATCCAAGTTAAGAGTCAAATTAAAAAGAGTTTTTGAGACCGCAGTCACAGAATTTTCTTTTCACTCCTTTGTACAGGAATTTCCCACTCAGCATGTTCTCCTGAAGATATCTGGTGAACCACTGCTCTACGTACACATCTTCCTACTAAGTCTGGCCCAGCGTTAAAAATAGAAGAAAATAAAAAGAAGCCAAACCACCAGGAGACTCCACCCCATCAGTTATGTTCTTTCAAATGACTACACTTATTCACTGAAAAACCAGTTTAAAAAATGGCAAAAAAAATTTGGTGCTCAACAGACTCAAAAACTCATAGTTACACATCTGCTTCTTCCTCTACACTGAGATCCACAAGTGCACTGTAACAGCACTGGCTTTAAAAATATCACAATAGTTTGCACAGGGCCATTTTCAAGAGTGATGGACAAGTTAGGATTTTTTTTTTTCGAGTTACAATTTTAAGAAGAGATTTAAAACAGACAGGATAGCTCAAGAGTTGGGATTCTCACAAAATCAGAAAACAAGAGGGAGAAGAGCTAGGGAGCAGAACACAGGGGAAAAGATTATTAAATGACTACACATAGATCTGTAAAAGGCTCTTTGTCTATTCAACAAATATTTATTGAGTATTTGCTACATGTCGGGCACCAAGAGCTACGGAGGAGCTGAAATGGCTTTGTCTCTACCCTCATTCTTCAACCCCATGGGGAGCAGAGACAAGCCAGGTCATTTGCAGTGTCTGTGGAAAGACTGTGAGCCAGGGCAATAAATACACACTGACCTATCAGACTTTAGAATACCAAGGTGAGAGCTGCTGGAGGAGCAGGACTTATCCAGAGGAAAAGTACAAGGGCTCTAAACAGAGGAGGCAAAAGAATGATAAAAAGAACTAAAAGGCCAGCTTAGTTAGGCGTATGGGAAAAAACAGCAAGAGATAAAGCTAATAAAGTGAGTATACCTTCAACATGTTAACCACACTGAAAAGTTTGGACTTCGTCCTACAAGCCATGAGGACCCCCTGAAGAGCTCACAGAATCAGACAGCAGATTTCATTTTAGAAAAAACACTGTGAGTACAGCAGACAGAAATGAAACAGAAGGAGTTGAAATTGAAGACTGAGAAGTAAGTAGGTCAGGAGGCTGCTGGCAATAATGCAATAAGAGGTGATGGTAGCTGGATCTAGGATCTTACAGTAGAGGTAGAATAAAATAAGGAAGTGTGAGAGCCATACAGCAGAATACAGAGAATTTGTTAATTAACTACATATGGAAATTGAGGGAGACAGGAATCTAAACTAAAAATCTCCACTTTTAGTCTACACAACTGAGTGGGCAGTGTTTCCATTCACTGAGCCAGAGAACAGGGAAAGAGAGTGGCTTGGGGTCGGGGACACACTGAGGTTTATGTTCCTCTGAGACGTCTAGTGGTTTTTTAGAAGACAGCTAAGTATATAGTCAGAAACTGAGACCTGAGCATCTCCAGGCAGAGGCAAGTCCAGAAAAGAGTTAGGAGACCAGAGTAGGGGAAGTCAGGGAGGGAAGAGAAAGACCAGAAGTCAGTAGAGCTGAGTCAGGAAAGAGAGTGCCAAGGAGAAAAGGGAGGTCCACATGCTAAGTGCTCTGAGAGCTGAAGAGGTTCCTGAATGAAGCATTAGGAGGCAGCCTGGTGGCTCATGCAGTTTCAGTGAAACAGCAGGGAAGGTTAGCAGACCAGTTAGCCACACAGTGCGATAAAGAACAAATGTGGCCAATTCTTCCCAGTTTGCGTAATGGGGGGAGGGGAGGAGGAAAGGAAAAGAATGTTAACAAAGGATTTTTAAAAATGATTGAAAAACTGGCCACAAACTAAGAAAGGCGCACCTTTGTGTTCACATACACATCCATTACAGCATATAAGTTTATTATACATCTATTTCCCCATATTTTTGTTCCCTACTGCCTAAGAAATACTTGGTGCTTATTAAACTCTCAATCAATAATTTTAAAAGAAATATATGTCTAGGGCAGAATTAGCTCTTTCAAGTTACCTGTACTTGTTTTGCCCACTTGACTGTAAGATTGTTTTTTCCTGCTTTTCAATTTTCCATAGCACAGGACCGAAACCATGATACATGGATACATGTAAGCTGAGAGGAGCAAATCCTACTGCAGATATCAATTATGTATCAAACATCATACCTACTAATTCTGTAAAGTCACTCAATACTTAGAAATTAAGAAAAGGTGCTAATTTGCAATATCTGACTCTAGAAGGAATTAAGACATTAATAGAAACAATGCTGTTAAGACATGTTAAGCTGCAATAGGAACAGGTAAACTTGATAGAAAACATCAAGATAAAAATATTCTAATAGTTCTGTCTGCCATCAAAAGACAGAAAGAAGAAACAGAGATTATCAAGAACACTATGGTATACCTTTAAGGCCGCTCTAAAAAAAAATAAAAGCAGGAAACTAATATTTTCATGGCCTGTTAACCTCGCTCGCTGCTTCTACATTTTGGCAGCAATAAAAAGTTTCATTAAAGGATTTTAAGAAAGTTTGGATAATTAAATATAACCTAATATCTTATTATGCCTAATTAGATGTGATTGTAAAGCATTTCTCCCTCCCTCCCTCAACATTTCTGACTTGGATTTCTAAAAACACTACACTCAACAGATGTTAAAAAACAGATCCCTAAACTGTCATAGCAAACCAATTTTCTAAATTTCAATTTGATTCAAGTTGTCTGAGCATATAGTTAAAAAAAAATTATCAGGAACACACAAATATATTCAGTGAGTAAAAGACATAAGGTCTAACAACATCTGTATTATCCCTAACGCTGTTCTCCTCAACAATAAACTACTCCTGCTACTATTCCCAGCACACTCCCTTGTACATCTGCTCGCCTGTGCCCAATGACAAGGTGACATCTTGGGGCTATTGTATATCCTCAGTCTAAACACTAATACCTGGAGGGAGATCAGTAAGAGCAGCAAAGCCAATATCACTTTTGATCATACCTGACGACAAGACAAAAAACTGAGTTGATGATGAGTCTTTAGATCAGGTCCCAGAAAAACTGTGAATAATTTCATTCTTTAAAAACAGATGAACGAGGCCTTGTGAGTGAACATGTTCTCTGTGAAATTACTTATAGTTTTAATTTTTTTCATAATGAACAATTCAAGTTCAAGTAGAAATGGCAGGAATTTAAAAAACAAACAAAATACCTCAAAACAAACTCAACCTGCATGCTTGAAAGTCTAGGAAATAGATTTTAATTTTATAAATTATAAGATGATTTAACACTAATCTGAGAGATCCTAACACACACAATCTCTTGTGATTTCTCTTAAAGTAATCTATAATCAGACTTCTCTATAAATGCAAAAGAGAAAAGCCAAAATCAGCATGGCTAAAAATCAAGACTTAAAAAACAAAAAACCCTGTAACTTTTATAAATGTTTTCTTTTCTCAAATACCTACAATGCAAAGACTTACCTATTTTGTTAATAATTAAGCCTTCATCATTAAGTATAACCCAGAACTACCAAATTTATTCACATGGACATCATGAAAACTGAAGAGCTAAGGGAGAGATGAGAGAGACGGTCCTACCTCCCACCAGTCTTAAAGATTAGATCCGCATTAGGTGCTCCCTTTGGATGTTGGTAACGAGGCCGCCGCTCCCGATTGGTGTTTGCTGGAGCTGGGCGCTGGGCAAGAGACTGTAGCATTTCTGTCATGAGGAGCAAAACAGAAAGGGTAGTGAGCTCTGGTAAATGCCCTCCTCCCATGAAGCAAATAAAACCCTAAGGAGATCAACTTTATCAGTTCTGTCAGGTTGCTGACTAAAGAAATATATCCATTAAACAGACT
This sequence comes from Furipterus horrens, assembly GCF_987537825.1. Taxonomy (NCBI): domain Eukaryota; kingdom Metazoa; phylum Chordata; class Mammalia; order Chiroptera; family Furipteridae; genus Furipterus; species Furipterus horrens. The sequence goes on along the minus strand of NW_028327172.1, from coordinate 140,263,948 downwards.
AAAATGATTAAGAAGTACACACCAAGAGATGAGATGTGCTCTTTAAGATCCAATGGCTCCCTTATTGTCAATTTGGCCTCGATATAAGTGTCTTATGAGTCAGTAGAACAGTATGAGAAGCGGTACAGTATAAGCACAGTGTTTGAAACAGAATATTGGTTCAAATCCCAGCTCTGTCACTTGTTGTGGGACTTTGGATTCAGTTTCCCTAAATGTAAAATGTGGATCATATAATTTACAGATCTGTTGTGAAGGTTAAATGCTTTGAAAAAGTATATAAAGACAGTGTCTGGCCCATAGTAACTAAGCATTTATACCGATTGTTAGCTATTATTATTTATTATTAAAAAAATAAAAAAGATTGCTATCAGCAGGAAGAGGAGATTCTAGAATTGAGATTTAAACACAGAAAACCAGGTATTTATTTACATAACAATCTCTTGCACAAAAAGCAGTTTGTCATTACAGCATTATGTAAATAACCATGTTACTGCTCTAAAATGTAGGTACCATAGAAATGACAAAACGCTAACTTATGAAGTTATCCATTGGACATAAGGTTCCAGTTAATCCAAGAATGGTAAGTATGTCTGCATAAAACTAGAGCCCTAATTTCAGGATACCCTTAAATATGAAGAAACATAGGTTCTTCAAGATCAGGATTCCCAAAGAGACAAAATGAGATAATATTTGTTGAGTTAATTTGTTCACAGTTGACTGACATGATTAAAAATTGATTATTATCTCACTTGCAAATTATGACAATTACATTCTTGTTATTTTACAAATAAAAGAAAAAAGAAGATAGGATGGAATATAAAAAATCAACTTCTCAGACTAAATATATACAAACATGGCATGAAAAAATCGAGAATAACAACTTTAATAGTCTACATTTAAAAAGCCCAAAAGCCATAAAAAATTTCCGTTCCTGTCCTACAAATGATTTTATACCTTGATAATCTTCTTGTTCTTGCCGTTCATTGATATCTAGTGTGAGCTTTTTCATTCTCATCCTTTCTTCTTGTTCTGCTTGTTGCTGGTTCCAATGATTTGCAGCAAGTTGGGAAGACATGGGCACATTAAGGATCTTAAACTGGGGTGGGGGGGAGGGGGCATGAGAAAAAGAAATCACAAATGACTTGAGAAAATTAAGAGAAAAAAAATTTCAAATAAAATAGTAAGTAGAATTAAATGAGTTAAGAAAAATAATAATGCCTTCCTTTTTCTATAAATCAATAAAGACAGTAAAATCTAAGAACATAAACAGATAATACTACTACTACTCAACTAGAGACAAACTCATTAGGGTTGGATGGGAAGTGGGTGTCATCAAGCTCAACCTCCATGAAAAGCTCCTCTTTCCTGCACCCTGTTTGGAAGCATACACCTAGCAATGAGATCACTTTCATCCTGTAGACCCCAGAATGTGTAAGTAATTGTCAGAAAGGCTTTATATGGCAAGTTGTAATCTGCATCCTTTACATTTCTATTCTCTGGAACCAGTTCTGCCCTCCTGAACCAAACTGAACAAATCTAGTCCATCTTCAGTATTAACAGATCTTCATATTTCTAAAGATAGCAATGATGTTGGAAAGGAGGAAGAATTAAGCAAGTGACATACAAGATCTATTTCTGTTATGGGAGACTGTCCTTATCTATGGATTGTTTTTGATTTTAGAATGTTCTTGGGTTTAGAATTGTGCAAGGTAAACAAAACGAGATAGAATCTATGAATTTATGGGCTCTCTGGAAATTGTTGACTAAGCTATGTAACTATCTGAGCCATCAATAAAGATGTTTCATAACCTAAATTCTCTCTGCTGTGTATAACTTACACCCCTCACTTAAGAGACTTCCTTTAATACCTTGGACTAAAGTCATGTCTGATGCAGAAAGGAAGGATGTGGGAAACTGTGCTCAGGATCCTGGACCTCTCTCTGCATAATCTAAGCCTTTTGAATGCCTGCATCCTTGAAATTATTAGTAAAGCTTAACACTGCATAAGATCTCTGATTCATCTGAGTCTAATTTGACAATTTTATTCTTTGTATTATCTCGATGTCCTTTCTTGATGTTTATTCTCTTTTATAATGCACACAGTCAATGTTCTTAAAATGTTAAAACCAGAACACTAAGGAAAGAGACACTGAAGTGAAAAATATCATGTGTGGGTGTAAAAGTATCTACAAACCCAACTAACTACATTTCATTTTCATTACAATACATATAATTAAATATCTCACATATCAAAACAAAAATATATTTAAAGTAGTCCATTTAGCTACCAGCATAGTAGACCTCATCCCTTCTCTTCAAGGAACTAAGTTTGATATAACCTGCTCTTAGTGGTCTAGTACGAACACTTTGCAACCATCACTTTCTATTAGGAGCTCAAAACCATTTTTTAAAAAAAGAACAACTTTAGTGAGGTATATTTAACACATAGTATACTGCACATATTTTAAATGTACAATTTGATGAATTTTGACACATGCATACAAATGAGATGATGAGCTATCCATCACCTCCTCAGGTTCCTCTTGTCCCTCTTTGTTATCCATCTCTTCCTCTACCCTATCGCCAAGCAACTGCTGACTTGCTTTCTGTCACTATTGATTAGTTTGCATTTTCTAAAATTTTATATACATTGAACCATACAGTCCTGTTTTATCCAGCTTCTCTTACTTAGCACAATGATTCTGAGATGCATCTGTGCTGTTGCATGTATCAACGGTTCATTCCTTTTTACTGTAGAGTAGTAAGTATTCCCTAGTATAAATACACCATAATTTGTTTATCTAATTTGCTTATTGATAGCATTTGGTGTTTCTAGTTTTTGTACAAATGTTTGTGTGGACACACGTTTTCATTTCTTTTAAATAAAAAATGCTGGGAATATGTAGTGTGTTCTACCTTTTAAGAAGCTGTAAAAATATTTTCCAAGTGCTGGCTGGTGTGGCTGAGTGGACTGAGCACTGGCCTGTGAATCAAAGGGTCACTGGTTGGATTCCCAGTCAGGGCACATGCCTGGGTTGCAGGCCAGGTCCCCAGTTGGGGGCGTTTGAGAGGCAACCACACATTGATATTTCTCTCCCTCTCTTTCTCCCTCCCTTCCCCTCTCTAAAAATAAATAAATAAAATCTTTAAAAAGGGGGGGGGGAAATATATATATATATATATCTCCCCAAAGTGGTTTCACCATTTTACATTCTACTTGTAGTGTATGAGGGTTCTGGTTCCTTCACATCTGAATATTTTTACTTCCATTTTAATTTTCTTTTCCTAATGACCAAAACCATCTATTTTAAAACTCAATCTAGAATTATGCTAAAAGTTGACATCAAGTTTACTAGATTATATAGTATCAGAATTTTTTTTCTTGCTCTTTGAAAAAGGAAATATTTGCCCTCTATGAGTCTTTTGACTACTGTTCCATTCTGTAAGACTTTTCTAAGTTTAATGACAACTACTCTAGAATTACTTATAGAAGTTCTTTCAGTCCTTGAGGATATAATTTGTTTATGCCTGAAACTGAAACTCATTTAAAGTAAATAAATTATCCCTTTTGACACTATCTAATTTTACTCAATCTTTAATTTACTCTTTCAGGTAGAAATCTTTCTCCTTGATAAAAATGAAAGTGAATGGTGGTTTCTTCAGCCTCTCCAGAGCAGTGGGGTTTACCCTTACTTGTTTTCATGATCTTGAATATGGTCTTTTAAAAAAGCACCTCATATTCTTGAATCACATCTCCTTTAAAAATTGCTGATTGTGCTGTTTATTTCTAAATTCTAGTGTATATGGCTTGATCATGATCAATTTTTCCTTCTTCCACAAATATGAAATCTATACTATCTTTCTTCCTGCCCCTCCCCCAAGTTTCCTTTCATATCCACATTACAATCAGTTCTTTCATGAAATACATACTTGCCATGTAGTGCTGCACAGAATTTAAGAACATGGATTTTTGTAGTCAGGTAGATTAGGTTTATACCTCATCCCTTTCATTTACTAATATGACCTGGCTTATCAGTTAAGAACTCTCTTTCTCATAGGTAAAATGAGGAGAACATACGGTACTACCTTTTAGGATTGTTGTGAGAATTAAATGAGTATGTAAAAAATATGTAAAGTACACAAGATAGTGCCTAGCACACAGTAGGTACTTCATAAATATTACCTATTAGTAATGCATTTTAAAGTATTAAAGTTCAGAATAACAGTCTCACTTATTATCTCCTATACATTCTGAAAATAAAACTACTAGTAAAATAAAATCACAAGTCAATTTTTAAAAATCACCTTCTTAGCAAAATGAGACTAACAACCAATAGGTAGAAACTAAAATCCTTAACTACTACTGTACACCTGTCCTTACGCCTGTGTAGTAATCTACATCAGAATGTGTCTACATCCAATGCAACTTGCCCCAACTTTCTTATTTCCACTAACAAAAACAATTGAAACAAAGTCAAATAAAATGGCCATCATTCTCTATAATAAACCTTTTATTTTTCAAAATTCAGGAAGACACACAAAAAATAAATTAACGAAAAAGTTCAGCTCAAAATCAATTTATATGCATCTAATACGTGAAAAAAACATAATAAATTTATGCTTATTAAACAGTAGTTATTGTAGGGTGTCATGATAATTCATAATGAAATTATTTTCAGCACTATTTACATAGAAAGCATTCTGTTCTACTTGTATTTGAGATGGTAAGGGTAAATATATGCAAACACAGAGGGAGTGGCATATTACTCAATTAAACTAGCTCAGTAAGAAATGTAGGTAGATAACTTCTTGATCACCATGAAATTACAGCTGCGATTATAAGCTCTGTTTATCTGTCACATTAACACACTCAGAAAGAAAACAGGGCAGCTATTTTTTTCCATTAGGCTCCTGATAACAACATATGAAATTTCCTCCATAAACCAGTAATGTCAAGCTTAATGATAATGATATGAATTATTCTAATAAAACAGTATAAAATATTACAAAGAAAATTTCAGAATGATCTGATCAAAAATATGAAAAATATAGGATTTCTATTCATTTCTAAGACTAACAATTTCTTCTAGAAGGTTAAACATCTTCTAGAGAGAAATAATTACAAATAAAAGACAAAAACACTTTATAACCCAAGACAAGTTTTACGAATGATAAAGTTCTCAAGTATTTTGTGTTTTTTAAAAAATAGAAGAGATAGTAATAAATACAGAAAGTACAAGAGTCAAACTTCCTGATGTCACCCTCACCAAGTGTCTTTACCATAAAGCTGCTAAGATCTCTTAAAAGAGAGGAACTACTTTATAGCAAGCTAGACGGCAAAAAATTAGTAAGTCAAACTAGACTTCCTGGAATATAATGGGTAAAGGTGATTTACACTGTATTTAAAGCTACTTCACAACTAGCTAAAATTGGAAAAAGAAATTTATGTATGCAAATACATATATAAAACCCCAAGTTACAATGATAAACACAATCAATTACTCCAGTCAAAAGATATGTAAAACAAATCATGATTCCTTATAACTATTAACTGAAAGAAATGGTTAAGAAGTATTAAACTATAATAAATATATTGTGCATTTGTTTAAAACAATCAGATAGCTTTAAAACATCATATAATGGTTCCATTAATTTAAAATGTTTTGATAATAAAAACATTTTATTTCAATTTATTATTCTAATTCATAAATATCTGAATTTAGAATTATCAGCATTATCCTTTCTTTTCAACTATTGATTTTATTGGTGCAAATTTTCCTAATGACTACAGGAGAACATTATTTCTGAGCACAAATTTGTGCACAAAGAGGTCTTTCACTTAAGAACTAAAGATTCATATAAAGGCAACATATTTCACATTTCTAGAAAAACCGTTGCACCAAAAGGGCAAACACCCAAAAGTCAAATAAAGAAATAAATATCAGAACAAAATAATTTTCTTTTTCAGACCATGAAATACCAGTGATGTTTCTTCAAGTAATGTTCCTAAAATTGAACATTTTCCAAAATTCCAAATAAAATTTGAGTTGAAAACTTACTTAATAACCATGTATTCTGAATTCTCACTTCATGTTTGCTAATGTTAAATAAAGTTCAGTAAAAATGTTTCCTTAAAAATTAAACATTTCACATTTTAAGAAGAACTTGTACTTATTTTGTAGTTATGTCAGTGACACAGTATATAATCTACCCACTTTAAACTAAAAATACTCCTTCTAAGAAATAAGCACATAGTCTTATTTCAAACCATAGAAGTCAGAATTTAGAGCTGTTGAAATAATTTTTTTTCAACGCTCAAGTTTTTTTGAGATAGGTTTTGATTTAATTTATGCCTACTCATTCTGAAGAGGTAATATGGGTGTACAAGTTGACAAAGGTGTAATAAATTTCTGTGTGTGCCTCACAAAAGGGAGGGATAAATAAAATAACATTATTTGCTCTCATGTAATTACATCCCTAAGCCCTCTTCTAGCTAAGGAAAAAAAAAAAAAAAAAATCAAGGCTCAAGAAGTGTGCCAATGTAATACAAATGTTCAGTAGCTTAAAGGGAATGAGAACCAATGTATGGCTATCTGAAGTTGCCATGTACTACTGCCCTTCACAGTAAAAAACCAAACTAACTTTATTTTTTTGGTGCCCCAAAAATCTGGTGTTAAGGACTGACAGCTTTTAAAGAAAATAAAAAATAAGAAGCAGACCTAAAATGTGATGATGGAAATAGAAGTCTAGCTCAGAGAAGTTAGTCCCAAGAAAAGCAAAAACTCTGAACTTTGAGTACCCTGGTAACTAACTGGTGAAGTAGCAGTTTCAAGCACTCTGAGGAGAGCAGTTGCATACAAAGATCAAGAGAAGTCCTAATTTTTCTAGGGAATGAGTGGAGGACAGGAGATTGGGGAAATGGCAGAGCTTAACCTTGACCTGAGGGTGAGACAGGAGGAAAGCCTGATGACTGGAAAGGAATTACGAGGACAGTGTCTGAAAGTTACCGCGGGCCTCTGAACCTAAATCAAAGTTAACTATTAAAATAAGTCATGATGTAAATCCTTTCCAGCCATACATTCAATATTCTAATTGGTATACAGTTTTCATTATCTCAAGACTTACACTACAGCAAAATAATGGTATACTGTACAACCTTGATCCTTTGTGTAAACAAAAAATGACATGACAAAAGCAGAGATAAAATTTAAGCATCATCTCTTTGAGCTGCACTGGTAGGAAGGGAACAGAATTTACCTTCCATGATGAGCAACATCTCATTAGAGGTCTTCCGTGACCGTCCATCTGAAACACCAGTCTCCCTCTCGGGGCCTCCTCCCCACCCCAGTTGCTTTCTATCCTTTTTATTTTGCTTTATTTTCCTTCATAGCATGTTCCCAACCTGATAGTATGTATTTTATTGTCTGCCTCCCAACACAGAATGAAAAAGCTCTCATGAGGAGAGACTGTTTGCTGCTCTATGTTCTGCACATAGAATAATGTGTGGTGCAGAGCAAGTAAACAATTAATATCTGCTAAATGACTATGGGAGCCAGGTAGTGGACTGGTCTATGCGAAGTTGTAGTAGCTACCCCATTTTACAGAATTTAAGATTCCATTTTAAGATGCACCATTATTTTACATACCACTAAAACAGGAAAATGCTGCCTATTATCCTAAGATTCCATCAACCCTAAGAGACAGCTTGATTTCTGAAATGTTTTTACAGTATTGGTAACACATGATCTATTCTAGAATTAGCTCTTTCCACTATCTGCAATATATGATGTTTGTCTATCTCCCTCAGCAGGATGAGCTGTCAATGTATAAATCCCCGATGTAATAGTTTCGTAGTCAGGGAAATGATTCTGAGAGCCATCTGTGAACTATAGGAAAGAAGAGGGAAGCAGTCCAAGGAGAATGGAAAAGGATTCAGGGTCAAAAATAATGATTTTCAAGAGAAATCTTGACAACTAAGCATTTTCTTGAGATGTATCTGTCATTATCCTCTTTTCCTTTCCCACTCTCAGCATACTTAGGAAACCTTCCTACTGAAATAAATTTCCTTTCCATTCAAAAATACCACTTGGTACAAGTCAGATGTGTCTTCTATGCATATACTAGATAAAATTATTTCTACCACTGAATATTTTAAACGTTTCCAACTCTTTCCCCCTTGTAGGCAAAAAAGAATTCAGAACCTAGAAAACAGTTACTACTTGCACTTGATAACAATCCTGAATACACAGCGGGCAGTTTCTTACCTGCTGTTTATTGCCTTTTCTTGTTAACATGACAAATGGCATCGTGTCTGCGGACTCTGCCTCTCCTTCCCCACCACCAAGTGGAGGCCCTTTCCTCAGCTGACTTTTGAGATGCAAGGGAATAGCAACATCAAGTTGGTGCACCTTAACAGATTCGCCACTTCGTTGCTTTAAGAGAGAAATGCAAAAATATAAATACTCTAAGGTACACATGGATATATGTAAATATAAATTGCAAACAATGCATTCAGTGTTATATTTCTTAAAACACAGTCATTAGAACTTGAGTAATCTCTGTGAAATGCAGATGAAACTACTGTCTTCCTGGGTTCCCAAACCCTTGCAACTGGCTTGAAAGAACTGTGATTTGGCTCCTGGTTATCACTCTAGCCCCTCTAGGCCCAGACACACAATGTTATAGACTCTACAAAATTTCCCTGTTCCTCGAATGTACTGTGCCTTTTCATTCATAATCACAGGATACATCTTCCTTCATAATTTTTGTATAGCATAATTGCCCACTTCTCTGTGAGAATCCTCCATAAGACTTGGGGGTTTCATCACTGTATACCCTTTTCCCTAGTGTTCTATAGCAATGTTTTACACACAGCAAGCATGCAATTAATATTTACAAATAAATGGAATCTATGTATATTCAGATTAACATCCTGTTTTTTATTATCAATTATTTTTAACATTTACACTAGACTTGTCAACCAATTTATTTAAACGAACCTTCACTGAAGACTTACTATGTTAGGCTTGGAGATATTAATATTTTTTTAAAAGTCTCTATTCTCAAAGAACTTAAAAAGTTGTTAAGCAAGAGAGAAACGGATTAATTAAATACGATTCACCCAAGTTATATAACCTGTTGGAGATGGAGTTGCCTGGTTGGGAATAAATTGGTGCTGAGATTTCATGAAAGCTGAATAAAAATGGGACACTTGAGAACATTAAAGACTTCATACAATTTCTTCCAAGCAGATGGGATGTGGAGGAAATTTAGGCAGGGGAGGAACAGGTGGAAAAGTAAAAACAGAAAATGGCACAGTGCATTTAGGGAACTGCAAATTATTCCCTATAATGAATGAACACAAATGAGGAAAGAGCCAGATATTTAAAGCTAGTAGATAACGCTGAAAGGCCACGAAGGTTTTTAAATGGCTTTACTATGATTTAGTCTTTTAATATAGGCTCATTATTTGCAAGAGACTTGCAAATCAAGCAAAATGCTAATAAAGGTATAACATTTTATTGTTTTTGATCTCTAAGTTGCAATTTGTTAGAATTTGTCTGAAGTTCTCTCATGGTTAAGATTTTTAAGATTTATAAAAACTTTTAACTTAATATTTCAAAGGATCATGTTAGACAAATCTTGATAGACTAATCTCCAGAGGGGTTCCTGAGTGTTCAACCCTGAATCTGTTTTTCTCCTCCCTCCATACTTTTCACCTGGGTGATTCACTTATTGTCATAGCTTTAAATATGCTCTAACAACCATTCCATTTATGTTTCTCTTCTGTTCTCCAGACATCTCCATTTAGACATCTCCACTTAGGCTGCTCAAACTTACCATGGCCAAGTGGAATGGTTGCTTACTCTGCCCTTGTTTCCTGTCAGAGAGATTAGCCAGTGGTCCAAGCTAAAAAACTGAGTGTCATCCTTGACTCTTTATCTCCCACCTCTACAACTATCTAATCAAGCACCAAATAAATCCAGTTCATTCTACCATCTAAATAGCTTTCAAATACAGACTTCTCTCCAGGTGTTCTGTCATTATCCCAGATAGATAGCCATCATGTCTCACCTGGGATTACAACAGCCTTCTATCCAGTATCTCTGCTATTAGTTTGTCCCAGGAAAACTCTGACTCCAAAAAACCTCCGCTGCCTTGCGGCATACCTCTTCAGGGGAAAGGCTAAGGGAGTAAACCCCGACAGAAAATCCGGAGTCGGAGTCCCTAAGGCGGTTTGACGTTGTAGTCAACACCGGCAACTCCTGCGGCGCACCTGAAGCCAAGCTGTATCGACTCCGTCTTTCCCTTGGACCCTTCAGCTGCGAAGAGAGGGGGGGTCTGCTGCATGGGCAACAGCAGACCCTCCATATCACCCTGCCCAGGCTCTGTAGCTTCAGCTTCACTGGAGAGGACACTCCAGCGTCATCGCAAGATGTCGATTCAACACGGGAGGAGACAGATACCGTGTCACTCCCGAGTCGGACTGCACAGCCATTCTCGGCAGTGCAGATAGACTCTTAAGAAGCTACACCATCGTCTCTTGAGACGGATGGCTGCCGACGAGTTTGTCCCAGTCTGAGCCACCTCCATATAGGACCAGGCCACTCGAAAGGTGTCACAAATTGACTAGGTCCTATTAATATTGGTCTTTTAGTTTTTCAAACATTACGAGTGCTTTTCCACCTCAGGACCTTTGACAAATCATTCCTATATTTCACCTAAATGACTCAATTTTACCTGTCTTGTCTAAAAGTCATGACCTCAGAAATGCCTTCCCTATCTTATCTGAAGAAGGCCCTTCCCTTATTCTCAGCCAAAGCACTCTGTTCTTTTAGTTCCTTAGCATTTATTATAATTTGAGAGTGTGTATTTTGTTTATTTGTTAAATATCTACCTTCCCCAATAACACTACATTTCCTGAGAGTAAAAAGCAGGTCTGTTTTTTTTTTTACTACTTTAGAGTAAACCTGTTGCACAGTGTTAGGCACAGAATAGATGCTCAATAAATACTTGCTAGACAAATAAATAAGTGGCTACTACTGACTCATGTAAAATAGAAAAAGTTTCTTTATGAAGTAAACTGTTATCTCTTCAACGGGAGTATCAATTATAATGATTGTTTTATTTGAGCTGTGCTCCTAAATCACATGAATACAAGATTTACTTCATAATTTAAGAGCTTTGAAGATATATGGAGAATTTTAATATATTTAGAAAGAAACAAATTGGCCTAACATACCTACGATGGTAATTTGTACATTATCATTGCTTTCAGCCTTAGTAGCATTAATAAAAGTAAAACCCATCGTTTCTTCTCTAAAATATTACTCCCCAGCAGCACATAAACTCTGTAATATCTTCAGTCTTAATAATAATCCTTCTCTGACCTTCTCCAGCTACCTCCCCATTTCTCTTCCCCTTCTAGTAAAACTCCTCAAGAGTTAGCTATATCCAGTATTTTCACCTCCTCCCTTCTGATTTTTCCATCAAACCCACCCCATGGAGCTTTCATCCTACCATTCCAACAAAAGCACTCTTTTCAAGTTACCAAAGTGTTTAACAATAGCTACTGTGTATAAGGCTAAAGTAAACAGTCTATGAGACTTTTACCTCTAACTATAGAAAAACATAATTACTCTAAATTACTGGAATGATGAAGCTTTTTATAAAATCCAGTGTATTAATGTCGTGAATACATTAAACAACTAACATTTCTTTAAACATCAATTAACTAATATTTCTCTAAATATCTGTATGTTATTCAAATTATAAATCAAACTTAGGAATTTACAAAATTGAAATTTCCCCAAATGTTTATCTCCTACAAAGTATGACTCTTAAACAAACTGCTTTAAGTAAAGGGTCTTAGAAAAATAAGATGATTCAGAAAGAAAAGACAGAAGTTGGTACAATGAAATTACTCTATTCCAAGTCTTACATTTAATACATTTCCCCCCATTCTCAAAGAAAACTGCAAATCAGGAAGTGAAATGCAAGTACTGGAAGGTGCAAACTGTATAAATTAAGAAAAAACTGCTGCAGAGGCACATGTTTACATAGAAGAGATGCTCCTATTAAACGGTATTGAATGCACTGCAATATCTTGCAGTGAGAAGATATTCTGGACTAGAGCAACATTTCATACCTGAAGATTTTCTAGCATCATTTTATCCAGAGCCTGAATGAAGTCCTCATCTTCTACACACGGTACATGCTTAAGTCCACCTCCTTTGATCATTACCTCCTTTTTAAAACAAGAACAAGAAATGAGACCAGAAATTTTAACTGTAGTGTTTTCCATGGCAGAGACTTGTACTGATAACTTGTTCAAGATACTTAAGAAGTGAGTAAAATATATAGTATTATTAAATGTTAAAGAAAAGTACTTAGATAGGAAACCAAATTGAAAATAAACTTAAAAAAAAAAACCATTTATTGATTTTTAGAGCGAGGGGAAGGGAGGGAGAGAAACATCAATGTGATCAGGTTGGTTCTCACAAACTCCCTAGTGGGGATCTCGCCTGCAACTGAGGCATGTGCCCTGACTGGGAATTGAACCAGTGACCTTTTGATTCACAGGTCGGCACTCAATGCACTAAGCCACACCAGCCAGGGCAAAAAATAAACTTCTAAAGAAATATTTTTCAATAATCACAAGAAACAAAACTTTAGTGGTTAAAATTAAAATACTATGAAAATGTTGCACAATTTCAAGAAGCAAGTTTTCAGCCATACATACAGTATTTTCTTCATCAGTTTCATTCTCCTTATTTGAATCTGTAAGGTAATCTGTGTTTTCTTCCTCTTCTTCATCTTCATCATTATCAGAACCCTCCTGAAATTTTTTAATATTAGAAGATTAAAACATTTTGAAAAGGGTTACTACATTTTACATACCTTAAAAAGATTCTGAAATGTCTGTATAATTCTTTATTATTCTCAATGGTAGGGCAAAGTCAGCTGGCAATAGTTACTACATACCAGTAGCTGAAACCCCATTTCACTATCTTCCACTGATTTAATAATACAAAGATCCTTTGTAGAATCTCTTCCTTGAATTACACAAGGAATGAGTTTCCTGAATCTCATGTATTTTTCTCCTAACTCACTCAAGAGACTGAATTTGTCATAATTGTTTTTAATATCCACCAACTTCGCAAAGAAAAGCAATAAATAGTTCAACTTTAACATCATTACCAGGTGAAAGCAGTGACTCAATTTTATAAAGCACTGCATTGTATAAAAATCCTCAGTTTGGAAGGTGCTCTCATACTTCAGTTTGTTTTGTTTTACCCAATTCTAAAGAAGGAAGGATAAGCTTTACTGTTCCCATTTTTATACATAAAAAACTAAGGCTCAGAAAAGTTAAAATAAGACTTCTAAATCATCACACTCTTGCTCTGGCCGGTGTGGCTCAGTGGACTGAGCATGGGCCTGTAGTACAAAAGGTTGCCAGTTTGATTCTATTAGGTCACACACAGTCAGTTTATAGTTTCTTCTATACCCCTAAACTTATTCCCCAGTCTACCTCCACATCATAAAGCAAATCTCAGACATTCTATTATTTTAGCTGGAACTTTTAAAACTTAAGCAGGTTTAGAAGAAAAAAGAAAAAAATTTAAACTGTTAGTTTGAACCATATAAAAATGAGATTTTGGTAGGTACAGAACAGTAGAAGAGCAATTTCATATGGTTTAGCCTAACAGAGTCATAAAAACAACAGGGCATGCTATCATGGTGCATAATGAACTTCAGATTTCAGAAACCATTATATCTGAGAAAAATAAAGCTAAGTTATTAATATCTAGACAGTAATTTTGTTCTTATAAAACCCACAGGTTATAAGTTCGTATTCAAAAGAGAATAAGATACACAGAAGATTAAACAATTTTTTCTTCAAATTGCTTATTAAATAGAAGTCCTAACCATAATAACAGATACATGTCATTATATATACATCCACAGATTGTGCAAAACCAAGACTGAGCCCTAACGTAAACTGTGGACTTTGGGTGACGATAATGCGTCAATATAGGCTCATTAATGTAACAAATGCATCACTCTGGTGAAAGATACTGATAACAGGAGAGGCTGTGCATGTCTGGGGGTATGGGGTACAAAGGCAATCTCTATACCTCCCCCTAATTTTATTATAAACCTAAAATTGCTCTAAAAATAGTCTTAATAAAAAACAATCCTATGATGAGTACTTACTTTTTAAAAAACAATCCAAAGATTTTTATAACAGACATATACTATTAGTTATATTTAATATAATAAAACTAAGAGGTAGAGTTTATTTTATAAAGAAAATCTTGACTCATACAATCAAAATACTCCTGTACAAATGCACCTATTTGTTATAAATAAAAGTCATCACCTCTTCCTCTGGTTCATTTACTTCACTTTCATTTCCAGATTGTTCTTCTGTTTCAGCTCCTCCTTCTTCTTCTTCTTCATCCTCTTCAAGATTGTCTCCTTCTGACATAGAATCTTTTGAATCTTTGTCATTTGCTAGGCCTTGAAATGAAGGAAAAGCAGAAAATACATTCAAAAAAGATAAAGGCAAGTTTTCAGTATTATGCCACTTCATTTAAAAGTATGTATTAAAAAAATTCAACAGCCATTTCCCCAATACAATAGTAAAATAAACAGAATTTAAAACTATTTTGAGAATCATTTAAAAAACTGAGCAGAACTTCATTTCAACTAATACATTTCTTAGTCACTAGCAAAAAGAAAAATATATATACACACATTTTTTCCCTTTTCTTAAGAGTTTCGAACTGTTTATCTCAGTCTCATAAAAACAAAGGCAAAATGTAACAGCACATAAGGTGCCACCTCATCCATGTAAGATGCACCTTGGTCCCACATTTTAATCAAACATTTCAAGAACGTCTAAAAACTCAATGATATAAAATTGTCATTTTAATGGAGAAATCACATTTGGCTATCAATTTGAATGTCTGCAAATTAAGACTGAGAGAAAGCAAAGCAATACGGTGACACACCCAGCAGCTGTGTCACCACAAAGCTTAGCTTTTTCCTTCAGTAATAGCATTCTCCTCCTAAGGGAACTCCCTGGCTTGGATTTACATCCACCTCCCCATGTTCATCCTCATTTTACTGCCTAATAAGTTCTTAGCATTTGAATCCCAAACTACTGTCTTTACTTTCAAGAGGCATATAATATGGCCTCATCTGACCTGACTCTTACCCATGGTTTCTCCCAAGCCTCCTGCTATAGTGTGGTCAGACTCTTCACGGCCATTAAAGCACACTATCTTGTGATCTTGCGCATCAATACTCTTCTTACTGTAAAATCCATTACTCTTCTGCCTACTTGCACTTGGAGATTTTATTACAGCACTTTACACTTAAGAACATACCATGTAATAATTTTTAAATGATTTCCCAAATGTCACATTATATTAGAAGACCCGTAAGGACAAAGAACTTGTTTTACACCTGTATTCAAAACTTATCCGAAGCTGTATGATGATAAACACGCAATAGGTTTTTAGTAAATACTTGTTTATTCACAGAATCTTGGACAAGTAGAACAGAAAGAAATTTTACTAATAATGTGATTTAATCCATTTTATAAGGAATATTGAAGCCCAGATTTTGAATAACCCAACTAATAAAAGTAGAATATTACTCCAGTGTCCTAAATCTAAGCAATTAACAACTGACAAAAATATGAAAGTACAGAGTGATTAGGTACATTCAAATTTGGAAATAAAAAAATTTGAGAGAAGATGGTTGAGAGATACTGATTTTAAAAGAAAAATAACACAGAAAAAAATTTGATGTCTCAGACTGAAATTCCATTAAATATATTTTACTTATTCTTTATCAGTTTTCATAGATTTTATATAAGTAAATTTTATTTATTTATAGGGGCTTTAAGAAGCAAAATACTGAACTGTTATTTCAGTTATCAAAGGTAAAAAATGGGAAGTCAGAACTGTATAAATATAAACATTCTCAGTAAAAATATCACAGTGGTGATAAACTCACATGGCCTGAGATACCATCACTTGCTTTTTATACCCACTTAAAATATGCCTCATGGGAATAACTATATTGCATAAGTAGCATTGTTTTGATAGCCATACTTCTAATTTGTAAGGAAAATACATACTATTCCTAACATTTTCATTTGCATTGCAAGTTAGTTTCAAAAACAATTTATAAATATTATATTTTGCATTTGCTAGACTATATAACTATCCAGTTGCTGATCTCTAAATCACTGTCAATGTAAAATAAATAATGCAGATAAAAATGTATATGAAACAGATGACAAAATGAAAACGGTAAAATATTGAAATGTATGTGTCAGAATTAAGTGTACTTGGGGACAGAAATCAAATACGGCTCTCTTAAATTTCAGTGGCTTGGGGCTTCAGTTTTCCTGCTCATAATACAGATGATAATAATGGTAATACTTCCTTTCAGACTGTGTTTTAATTTATATTTCTCTATCAGACATACTGAGCATTTCTCCCATATACTTAACATGTTAGAAAAAGCAGAGTCTTTGATTTCTTGCTTGACTGCTTAACCTAGTGCTTTGACTTGAACTTTACTTAATTCATCTGTCAAATACCAGTACTGTACCATGATCTTCCTCTATTGTTCTGGCAAACAGGCAGTACTCAATAAATATACCAACTCTTTCCTGTCTTCCCTTATTTGATTATGTCATGTTCATTTTTCTAGTGGGGTATTCTATTCTTTTCTCAGTTTGTCTGTGTTCTTTATGTAAACGCTACTAACCTGGCAAGTAAACTATTTTCATATTAATTTTTTATTGTATAACTTTTAAACACCCCAATCTGTCTACAGGTGTGCTTTCTTCTATCATTTTAAAATTTGGGAAAATTAAACACCTCTGCAAATATGATAATCAGATCTGTATTTAATTTTTAAACAGTAAATATTCAACTCTAATCCACCTAGAGTTTGACGATACAAAATGTAGTTTTCTATCAATTTTTCTCCTAAATGTTCACCTGCTGGTCTTATCTTTAACATTCCTAGTTCATCACATATTAAATTGTTTTGTATTTAACTGGGGCAACTTCTGGGCCTTTTATTCTATCCTACTGATTTTATTTTATGAAATACATTCTTCTGATTTACAATATAATTTATTCTTATGGCTTATTTTCTTTTTTTCACTTTTATTTCCCTCTTTTTCGTTCCTTTTATTATAATTCTACCTAGAACTCCCAAACCAGAATTCAATAACATTGCTTATTTGTTGTTAAAGAGCATTTCCTTGCCAGTAATTCTAACTATACTTAAAAAAGCAAAATGGACTCGAAAATAACACAAGAATGTTATTTATAGTGGTGCAAATTAGAAACAATCTAAGTGTCAAATAACAGAATTAAATCAATTATAGCACATTCATAAAGGAATATATCCAGTTTTTTTAAAGAATAAGGATTTGAGAAATACTTAATGTGAAAAAGAAATTCCATAATGTATTATGTGGGAAAAATCCAGTTATAAAACTGTATAAAGGTGAAAAAAAAATTAAGAAAATACATTTATTACCTTTAATAATATTAAAAATGATTTTAAACATAATTATACAGGAAGTGTTCAGTGTTTTTCCATTAACTACTATGCTAGCATTGGGTTACTATAAAACCGGATGATGAATTTGCTAAGTGAACACAAAACACTACCAAAGGCTCTTGATACTATATTATATTATGGGTTTCATCAACAGGAAATATATTTAATATACATTTAGTTTTGCAGATCTTATCTTCTTCCTGATATTTAGACTCTAAAACAGCATGAAAATGGGACTTCATAGCATAATGATTCTAGTTGCCACCATCTTTAGTTTCATGAACCAATGGTGATCTATTTTTCCCTTTCTGTATTCTAAACAAGGACAGACTCCTCAAAAACTGCTGAAGTCCTTTCATTTAAAACTTTAGTCTATAAGAATAAAGCACACTGCTCTCTTTACTGCTACTGAACTGGATGACAAATTATTATTTCCTCATGTCCGCTATATAGAGTATCATTCATAAAGGTCTTTGAGGAAAAAGACTAGGACTCAACTATTTCAAAGCATATAAAGTAAATGAAATAATTAGATAAATAAGCACTTTACTTAAAATGATCATTTTAAACAACTACAAATCTGTAAAGGAAAAGATAGTAGATATTTAGGACAAAAAGCAAAAAGAATCACATATGCCTTTATGGGTTAAGTAGTAAGAAAGATTAATGGTTGCATCATCAAATACACCTTTAAAATCAATGCTCGAGTAGATAACAGCAATCATATTCTCCAAAAGAGGATTTACCTTTGGAGAAAGAAATCCTACTAATATTCTGGATGTAGTATGAAAAAAGTAGTTTTAGAGGAAAAAAACCACAAATGCCTTCACTATGAAAACTGATTCTTCAGATATGCAATGTAGTAAATTTATACAAATAGTGTAACTATTGAAGGTAAGAAACTCCTCATGACAGACTTAAAGTCCAAAGTGCTAGCAGGAAATAAAATACTAGCATAACAGTCTAAAGACATATGTCGCTTTGAAATTACTAAAATGAAACATGCTAACAACTATCTGCAAGTAAACCAGATTAGTAAAGTTACACCTTGTTCTAGTTATTTCCAATGACAAAGTTAGTAGGCTCCTTCCCTTGTGGAAGCTATTCAAGAGCTAACTCTTCTTCCACAACACCCTCAGAAGGACATTGAGTAAGTAAATAGACCAATCTTCCTGTAGCATGTTTCTCACATTTCCTCTGGTCTTAGAAATAGACAACTCTTCCAGTGAATAAGGTCTGAAATTCTGTAGGATAGTTCCAAACTTCTAACAGGCATTCCCCTTCTATAATTTTTACTCTACACTGTCTTAGGAAATAATGCTGTAATTATATACTATAATATAAGAGGTGCTCTATTTAAAAGTAGATTTTATATTAGCAACCAAAAATTCTAAAATTAAGAAAGGCCAAAAGGATTGTGTTTATCCATCACTATCACTGGATTCAAGTCTTGCATGACTATTAACCTCCAATTTGGGATTATTAACGAAATAAAAAAGTATGTCACCCAGGTCTTAAGTAATGCTATTATGTAACACAATATCAAAATTAGAAGTATACAAAGTAAACTCTTATAACATTATAAAGCAAATTCTAAAAATAATCTGACAAATATTATCTTCATTTTCTCTCTGTAATTAATTGCTTACCTAGTTTTATTAAGAATTCTTGTTGCAAGTCGTGTACCTGCCTGATGGATTCTTCCAGAGAATTACAGAGTTTGATCTTTGGTCTTAGCAGTTCTAGTGTATCACTGATCATGTAATCTATGTCAATAGGAAATGGATGATCTTTTGTCCAAACCTCCAAACTTTTCTTCCACCAAACATAACGCTGATAACGTAACAAATAAAAAATAAATTTAGCTATATGATATTAATAACAAAAATATTTTAAATAATAATCTGTATTGTGGTGTCACCTAGTTATAGTAACTAAGCTAAAAAGTTTTATAAGACACCTATCATTTTTATTAATGGTCAACAGCAATGATCTAATTCCAATTATTTCCCTCCATCTATACAGTTTCTAAGCCATTTAGTGACATGAATCTAAATACTGTTTTATTATAACTGTATATCTTTTGAAAGGCAAGGAAAAATTATGAATAAAATACCAAATAAATTTCCAGGTAATGAAACAAGTCAGAAACCCACTTCTAAACAGGTTTAACGTACTAAACTTTACAAAAACAACCTAATTCAAAGCCATAGTTTTGATAAAGTTCATTATTTTCCCTATGCTACCTGCTTTGATTTTTAAAAAGGTCAACGGAAGTATCTGAAGATATAATTTTTTAACATAAAAAAATCATTAATCAACAATCATTTACTGAATACCTACTGTGTATATAGCACCGTTTAGATATTTTCCCTCTCTTCTCCTATCCTGGGTCCCTCATTCTGTTTTCTACTTACAATTTATAAGATGACATTAGCTAAAGAGCACAACCCAAGAATTTACTTGTATGTAACAGGTATTCATTTCTCTGAGTGCTTCACTATTCCTCCCCAGTTTGTTCTAGGTCCTTGCTACCAAAAGTGTGGACCTCAACTGGGAACTTGTTAGAAATGCAGAATCTTAGGGCTTCATCCTAGACCGAATGAATCACAATGTGCATTTTAACACTATCCCCAAGTGATATGTAAGCATATTAAAGTTTAGAAGCACTGCTACAGGGGATCTTTCTATCCTACCTTCCAATACGTGTACCTGTTCACTATACGATCTAGGCAGAATACAATGACGTCATTCCCAAGCCTCATTTCTTACTCCCATTTCCCCAGGGTCATCCCTGCTGCACATTTCTGCTTGTTAATATGGAAAACGCTTTTGTCTCTTTCTGCTCTTAGGTTGGGGTAGCTCTTCTCTCTCTAAAATAAGGATTCTCTTCTGAAAGACATTCTACTTTGGAGACTGACAATTACAGCTAATACTTTGTAGCAAAATTCTGGTTTTCAATACAGGTAGTCTCAAACCTATGACAGGACTTTGAGACAACAGGAAATCTGATTCTCAAATGTGCAATTCTCTTCCCGCTGGTAGGAGAAAGTTAACAAACTGCTCTTCCCCAAGAGTATTTACCCACACTTAACACCAGCCATTATGTGGATGTATTTTTGATACCTCGTGTTGTAGTTTTAAGTTTTTCTTCATCATCACTGGGTGAATAAAAACAACACTAACAATATAATCATATAGAACTGAATGGTATTTTGTGTACTTTATTTCAGTAACATCTGGACAATTCAATAGTGAGTTGTTCACCCTAATCAGTACTTGTAACATTGTATTTTATGGGAAATAGTGTTTGGGTTCCAAACAACCAACCTATAAAATTAACTTTTGGAACACCAACTTTATAGAAGTTGTTGTAATGCCTCTGTATTTGTATCTGAATTTAATTTATACATACTTGCTCTAAATCATAAATCTACATAATTAACTAAAATTAAGATATGGAAAGCACAACCCAAGAGTTTACCAATAAATAAATAATGCTTCCTGTGTTAAAAAATAACACTTTCCCCAGAGTGATGATTTTTTCCTTAAAAAAAAAAAAAAATTTAGAAACAAGAATTTTAGATGTAAAAGCAGAACAGATTAGTGAGAAAAATGTATACTGTACCAAATTTATAAAGTATACCAAAATAACCCCCCAAATTAATGATCAATCATAAAAATTACAATGCAATTAGAATGGTTATACGATAAAATACATCAAAATTCTAAAATCTCTAAAGCATCTTTGCAGGAAGAGTAAATCAAATCTAGTCTAATTATGAACATATCTTATACAGTAGTCCCTCTCTATACTGCGGTTCACTTTATCACACAGCCTCACTGTATCGTGGGATTTTAAAAAATATTACAGTATTCCCTCACTCACTGCGTGTATTACGTTCTAGACTACCCCCGCAAAGTAAGAACCTTACATTTATTCTACACTCTTAAACCTACGAAACTTTAACAACATACATATACAGTACTGCAAAATCCTGTGATACAGCGAAAAAGTCATGGTAAATAATTAAATATTTTAAAAAATCCCATGATACAATGAGGCTGCAGTAAATGAACCGTGATATAGAGGGACTACTATATATTTAATTACTTATTGCAAATTTTTCGCTATATCGTGGGATTTTGCGGTACTGTATACGTATGTTGTTAAAGTTATGTAGGTTTAAGAGTGTAGAATATGCTTAAGAACATAAGTAGTGTTTATAAAAATGTGGAAAAGGTTAATAAGGGAGTGGGAAAGGTTAATAAGGGACTGGGAACGGTTTATAAGTCTGTGGGAAGGATTTATAAAGCCTTAAAATATATATAAATACTAAAATAAATGTAAGGTTCCTACTTTGCGGATTTTCACCTATCGCAGGAGGGCCTAGAACGTAATACCCACGATAAATGAGGGAATACTGTATATAATATATGAATGCTACGGTGTTTCTACTTGAATATTTTTGTAAAACAAGCAATGTATTAAATGATGCCAAACCATATATTTCAGCTTATATACCTGAAAATATACAAGGAAACAATCAAGTTTTCGTTTACTGGAACCTCTGTCAAAATACTGGCCACAGGTATCCAAAATAGTGCACACTAGTCTAATTCTGAAAAGGTGCTCAGGAGGGTCCAGGGAACTTGGAGAGCCGTCAGGGTTAACACCAAATGAAGTAAAAGAATAAAGAGTTCTAAAAATAACAGCTGATTCCACCATTCGGTAATTATAAAGTTCCCCTAGGAACTTGGCACTGCTGATACGTCTCTGATTAAATTTAGGTTGATTAACCTAAAAGAAAAAGAAATTTGCATTAAAGAATAGTAGTGAGCTTAAAGAGGTAAAATTCCCCTCCTTCACTTGACAGTATCAATTACTGAAAGAACACTGAACAGAAAAAAGTTTATTTCCTTCTTTTTTTAATAAGGTGGTCACTAGTGAGTATCCTTTTTCTCTAAGAAATGGCTATCTATAAAATGTTTTAATTTAAAAAACATGTTAAATATTAAATTTAGTATTAAGCTATCATTAGATTCTATAAAACAAGATGTAATTATCCCTTATCAGCCCAGCACAACTTATTTTCTCTATAATCCATGAATTAAGAAAACAATAAGCCTACAGAAAGGATTTGCATACAGAAAGTCTTACCAAATGATTAAAAGCTCTTCTAATTAATAAGTTTATAGGTTCCTATAACTGAAGTCCCAACAGTAACCCAGAAATAATAAAAACATATTCTTCTCTTCCAAAAGAAGCTTAAACTGGACTTGAGACAAAGGCAAAATAAATCCCAGAATTATTCTGAGAGAAGCCTAAGAAATCTAGTCCAACAGGGTTTATTAAGAAACCACTAATTCTGAAGAGGAAATAGTAAACACCACCATATGGAGCAAGGAAAGTTTTCAAAATGTTATTTTCCAATAATAGGATTTAAAATTTGTTTAAATTCTTCAAAAACTCCCACTTGGCAACTACAAAGAAAGTCCTTGTTACCTCCAATCCTAAGCGAATATCTTCTAAAACTCCATCCACAACATGGATTCCAACATCCTCTTGGTAGAGCACTAGTCCTGCTAGGAGGTTAGCCACACAATGAATACTATTATACTTCACATTCCAGATGTTTATCATACAACAAATAACATAGTCTTTCACTTCTTGGTCCTGCCAGGGCAACTTTCGCATCTGCCTCAAAACCTAAACAAAGAGAATTTTGTTTAAATTACTAAGATAAGCACAAAGTAGTCCAATATACCCAATAGTAAAGATATTTTATTATGATTATACAAATAAAGACCTTTTGAAATGGAAAATACTTTAGAAATCCTCTATTAGCTTTTTGACTTTATAGCTTAAACATGACATTTTTCTAATTATTGGCAAAATGTATTCACATTTTCTATACATCTCTCCATAATGCTCCAAAATTTCCTAGCTTCTAGGTCTTCAATCAAGTTAACAGTATACACTCACATACTAAGGTCACTGAAAAAAATACCCAAAGTTCACCAAAAATAATGTTTTCTTTTGTGTATCATTTGATGTAAATAAACTTAGACACTGTTTATATATCAAAACTTTCCAGTAAATAAATAAAGCTAAGGTGAATTGGTTGAAAGATCACTTCAGATAGAGAACACAACATCAAGATTGCCATTACACAGTGTCCTGTTTCCTCATATGTAAAAGATGGGGGTAATAAAAGCACTTCATAGTTTTTTATAAAGATTAGACAAGTTAAAACATGTGCAGTATGTAGGAAGGTGTCTGGCACATTTTAAGTACCCCATAAAAGTTAGCTATTACTATTTCAAAAACTCTCCTGGTAATGAGACAATCAGCAGAGCTCTACCAGTAATCAAGTTCTTTCCGTTTTTATTCTGAAGGAAAATGAATACTATTGGCAGATTGCAAAGTATTCCTTTCATTTCTATACACACAACCCATCTTTTAAGCACTAAATATGTTCTCATATCAGCTTCATTGGAAATATTAATGTCATCTTAACTGCATAAGCATTCTATGTTTTTCAAACTTCCCATGATTCTAAACAGCTGCCAAAATCCTTATTGTCTTAAACTATTTTTCTGACTCTGAAAGTTGGTTTCAACTTCCAAAGCTGCACTATCATTCCTATTACCTTTTACCCTACCCATGTATTGTTTCATGCCTTTTATCCTCCCCATGAATTTTCTTTGTCCAGAAGTTAATTTCTTCCTAAAAAGAAAAAGGTTCTACATTGTACTGTTTCAACTTGTAGAATTAACCAAGAAATGTTTTGTTCAACGTATCTTACTTAAAAGTGAAGATTCTAACAGGTTAACTACAATAATTAAGATAACAGATCAGTGGTTCCTAAACTTTTCTGGTAAGTGACCCCTGTTGAGGATCTAAAGAAAGCTACAGACCTTGTCTCCAGAAAAATACAGACAGCCCCAGAATTCAAAATTATGAAATTTCAGACGGTCATGGGCATCCTAAAGCACATTCAAGGTTAAGATACCTCTGTTCTGAAGCAAAATATTTAAAGGCAAATTCATTACAGAATACCAGAGACAAAGTCATAGTTTGAAATATACATACTCATAAAGCATCAAAACTCAATTTATAAGAATTATCATTTTAATTATCAAAAAAGGGAAAAATACATATGTCTCATATATTATGTATCATCATATGAATTCCTTCTTAGGATGACTTGTATAGAGTCAATCATAATGGAACTTGAGATCTAATTCCACCTCTCCTAAACTTCAATGCTGGAACTTCAATAGCTCTGCTTCAATTTTTCCATTTACAAAATGTAAATAATGCAAGGTACTTGCATTTCTTATCTCTATTTTGTGGGGCACTGAAGTAATTTATAAACAAACTCCTAGAAAAACTGAAATATATGTCTCTGACCTAAAACAATTTGGTGCCCAGGCTATAAGCCCACTGCTTTTAATACTCTTATCATCTGGATGAAAAAGAATTAATTTGGTTAAATTATATAACTATCACAAATCTCAAGTTGACCATTATTCCATGATTCTATTAAGATTTACCTTCTCATCCTGACCAGGTTGCTCAGTTGGTCAGAGCATCTCCCTGATAGGCGAAGGTTGCGAGTTTCATTCCCCATCGGGGCACATACAAGAATTAACTAATGAGTGCATAAATAAGTGGAACAACAAATCGATGTCTCTCTCTCTCTTTCCTCCTCTCCCTCTTTAAAATCAGTAAATAATTAAAAACTAAAATTAAAATTAAGGAAAAAAAAAGATTAACCTTCTCAGTCGTGACCTTGGAGAGATCCTTATATAAAAGTTTTCGGACATATTCCTGGAGAGGAGGACGTTTCTTTTTCACTGTTTTTTCAGCTGGAGGTGGGTTGCAGTAGTAATACGCGTTCTCCACCATTGTGACATATCTTGCATCAAGATGCATTGCTTGTTTCTTTCTCATCATTTGTTCCTAAAATAAAGTCTACATTAGTCAAAAATACTTTCATTCTAATGTTTCTTTATTCCTGACAAAACTTCAAGTTCTCAATGATAGGATTTCAGGATAAAGAGCTAGAAAAAGAAAAAAACAAACACACACTTTTTGTTATACCACCAATCATATGTTTAGAACAAATTAGTTCATAACTGCTTGGTCTTAGGCTTTGTCCAATAAAATACTCCACAGAACTTTGCGACTAATGTAATATATAACTCTGCCAAACTACATGAACTCTAAGCATAACAAGGCCATATATATGAGTGACTGAAATTAAGGACCAAAAATATGAATAAAGGGGGAATTCTGGCTTTGCCTGTTTCACATACAATGAAGAGCAAATTTATTCTCAGAGCTTGCATCATTCAGTACTGCACCAGATAAATCTGACACATCTCTACAGACAAGAACACTAAAAGCCCTCAAGATCTTGAATCTTGTCCAGAGCCCTCAGCATCAATTCAAGAGAAAGTGATTAAAAACACAGATCTAGTCAATCATCATCTACTTTAGGCTTTCTCAACTTGACATTTTGGACTGAATAATTCTTTGCCATGGGAGGATGGGGACTCTTGATCTTGTTGCCATGTGCAACCTTGATCTTTACCCAACAGACGCCAGTTGAGACCAACTAGCTGAAGATCTTCAAACAGCACTCCTGATTCTTAGTATCATACTAAGCATTAAGGGTACTGAATTTATTCAGTCATTCAACAAACATTTTACTTGGCACTTACTACGTGCTAGGCACTATTTCATGTGTTGGAACCTAACACTGAATGAGACATGTTTCCTACCTTCATAAAGCCTAACAGTCTGGTGTAGGAAGACAGAACAAAGAAGTCAACAAATAAACAATCATTTAAATAATAATTGTGATCAGTGGTATGAAGGGAAATAATAAGGCACTCAGATGGAGTGTCATGAGAAGCCTTCTTTTAGTAGAGTAGGTTTAGGGACAGCCTCTCCATGAAAGTGACATCTAAGTTATGAGCTAAAAGATGACAAAAGGTTGAGAAGAGCCGTGGGGAAAGCATTCACAGCAGAAGCAACAGCAAGTACAGAGGTTCTGAGGAGAGAGAGTTTTATGTTACAGAAACTAAACGGCCAGTGAGATACCCACAGGAAATTGCATGTGACGAGAGTTAAGACGTAGGGAGGGCTAGGTAATACCAGACTCCGAAGGCACAGTAAGAACTTTGAGTTTTAAATGTGCAGAGGCAAACGGCTGGTGAAACACTAAGGGCTCTTTATAAACCTAGTTTGTTGCCTATCTCTTCAGTCTTGACTGCAGCTGCTTGACTTAATGTGTCTTTCTTCTCTGCCTTTAAGACTCGGATTAGTCTCTAAAATAAACACCACTTTTCCAGGAAATTTTTGCTGACAAACCAAGACTAGTTAAATGCCTCTTCTACAAATGCCCATAATACCCTATGCTTACCCGTATTATTATATTGCATTTACCACCATGTATTCCAATTGCCTATATATTCCCCTGACCTACTCGATTTCATGACAACTCGGACTATCTTTTTCATTTTTATATCCCAAGGGTCTGACATAAGAAGAATTTGTGCTCAGTGAATACTATGAAGCTGTTAGGGAAGGTATTTCCTGACTCATAAGTCTGGCTTAGGTACCCCCTCCATGAGCCCATAATATTCTCTGTATACCTATATTAAAGATCTTACAACACTGTATTAGAATTAGCACTAGATTTGGACCACTTAGAGGATGGCAACTGTATCTCATTCTCTGTACCCCGCCCTCTAAACAGCATAACATGTCTGACACACAGGACTCACAAAAATGTTAAGATAAGTAAACAAGGCTCCTATCCTAAAAGCAAGAGAATCAATAACAACAGCTAGCTTCTTTCGCTATAAGAGGGGAAAAGATCCACTGAGCAAGAAAACCAGTCAGGCAGGAAGGACTTTGGTTATCAGCAATGTGATGTTCATCCATACCATACCACCATAATTAGTAAATATTTTTCCTAGCAAAAAAATATTTAGGATTCCATGTTATAAATAAGTAGATACTAAAAAACTAAGCCTTCCTAGTATCTCTATTATACTTTTTATTTAATTAAATTTACTGGGGTAGCACTGGTTAATAACATTATATATGTTTCAACTAATGCATTTTTATATGCAGTGTCTCATTTAATCTTACCAGAATGAGCCAAAGAGTAGGAAGAATTTTCTCCTTGTTACAATAAAAATTTGAATTTGCATTAACTATTATATGATTAATGTAACACAAACCTAGAGAGAATTTGGAAATCAATTCTATTTTATGGCCTTCACATTAATATTTCTGTTTAGGATAAACAGTGACATTTCTTCATTTTTAAATATCACAGGCAGAATATTCAGGCTCACAACTAGATTCTAAAAAAATAACATATCTGAAGAAAACAACACAATCGGGCTTCTGTAACAGCAATGCTGATGTAATGATGGTGTATGCCCAGGGACTCCTAAACCAGAGCTCTCCTGAACACTAACACCGAACCACACTACCCCTGACCAAAGGCTACCAGCAAAAATGCATGGATATTATCATTAAGCATAATAACTTAATTGCTTAATAAGGCTGATGGCCATTTCGGCATCCTTAATTAACTTAAGAAATAACTTCTCCCCGCAAGGTAATTTTTTTAGGCTTATATTTTATGCTTTTTAATTTTAAAATTTAATTTTATATGTTAAGTTTATAATTTATGTACTTATGGCATATCAAACTAATGTAATAGTATTAAGAGTACTTGCTCATTTGCATCATTGTCAAAAGTTATTTCTGGTTAAACTTAATCCTCTTTCACAATATTGTTAGCTTGCTGGCAACCAAGTGAGAAAAATTCCAATGAGCCTCCAGGAATGGCAGCTCATATGTATGAAATGTTCTAGTTGAGGTAAAAATGTTTATATTTATATGGCAGAGCAAGGTAACAGGCACTGGTTAATATTTTTAACCCCCGAAGTAAATCAAGAAATTCAACCTCTTGCTAAGATTCTCAAGCCCTTACCAAAAGTACACTGGTCCTCAAGTGAGATTCTGGAGATCTGAAAAGAAACCTTCCACATGTTTCCAATAAGGTACATGCCATTTCAATATGGTGGTGGGAGAAGTCTGACAGAAGCATCTGTAATAATAATAACAATGAAAAACCACAAAGACAATACTTCAATCCCAGTAGAGAGAAAAAATTACACTTCTAATGTGTGTAACAACTTTAAAAATGTAATATAAAAAACAAAAGTCTACTTTAGTTTAACAATTTTCATTGCTGGGCATCTTTTGAGTTTTGCCATAAAAATTTGATCTAAAAACTTCAATATATTTAATGCCTTTGTTTTTAGACAGACATATGAAATTTAATATCAAAGCCACATATTTAAATACATCACATACATAGCTAACATTTTCTAATGATTTTGTTTTGGTTTAAGTAATATTTACTTTTAAAATTCTGACTACAAAAAACATATGAAGTTTATAAACACAACACATTACCCTAACATTTTAGTAGTATTTATCCTCTCAATCTTTCTCTATGCATATTTTCTAAACCAAAATAGATTCAGACATATCACATCATTTAATATCTTTTTATTTTTGGCTAACATGAATATTTTCCCATGTCCTTACTTATACTATAGCATGATTTAAAAACGTACATAGCACTGTATAATATAAACTATACTAAAACTTAATTCATTCATATTTACTGGACATTCAAATTATTTACAATTTCTTACCATTATAATCAATAATGTGACAAACATTCCTATAAACCTGTACATACATTTAAGATTATTGCCTTAAAATCAACTTACAGGAATAGAATTTCTGTCAAAGAAATGTACAGCCTTCCTATATAATTTTTAATAATTAGTCCCAATAAATATACTAATATGGTAAACTATTCCTTTCAATTACAGCATAGTGAAAGCTTTCACAATCACTCTTAAAATGCTGTAGAGTTTCCTTCAATGTACTTTGTAGTGTCCTGAGATGCTTCAAGTAGACTTAGGAAACTTAACCCCTTGAATATTTACATTGACTGTTAGTATTTTAAACATTCTTAATAAATCATACACTAAAGAAATTTAATTTGTTTAACTCAGGGTTTTCCAAATGAATTTGAATCCATGGGACCCATTTTGTATGATATACCTAGAAATATCCCAAGGAAATCATTTGATTAAAAATATTATTGTTAGTAATGACCAATTCCAAATGTAGAATTATTCCATCTATGCAGCATCAACTTATCATATATAATTAGTTACTGATTACTAGTTTAAATTTCACTGTGGACTGAAAACAATCTGAATAATTTCAATCTTCTCTAATGAGCCAAGAATTTATGGTTGATTTTGATAAATGGTCTGTGTGTATGATAAGAGACTAAATTCTGATGCTGTTGGGTACAGTGCCAATTAGACCAATATTGTTAATTGTATTATTCAATTCTGTATATACAGATGTTTACTAATTCTGTTTGTTCTTTAACCTATTGGAAGGTGTTTTCAAGTGTGTCACTATGTGGATTTGTTTATTTCTATTCCTTGTCGATTTTTGCTTTATTTTTTCATTTTTTTAATTGTTGTTCTATTACATTGTCCCATTTTCCCCCATTGCTCTCCTTTGCCCCGCCCACCTCCCTCCCATCCCAGAGTCAATCCACCCTGTTGTACATGTCCATGGGTCATTTATATTAGTTCTGGCTTTATATATTTTGCAGCTACATTAGTGGTTGCATACTTACTCAGGAAGTAACATCTTCCTGTTAAAATTACCTCATCATCACTATCAACTAACATTCTTTATTTCTAATACAGCTTCATGCCTTAAAGTCTATTTTGTCTGATAATAATGCCACCAGGTATCTTTTGAATAGTCCTTACATAGAATATTTCACCCATCTTTTAAATTTAGCCTTTCTGATCTTTATACATATTTAAGGGCATGTGTCTTATAGGCAGCATATAGTGATGCTGTTTTAATCAAATATTATAGTCCTAAGGCTTTTTTTACGTGACATACTCTATCCTTTTATATTTCATGCAACTACTGTCCCAGTTGTGTTTTTGTATCTACCATCCGATTACTTGTTGCCTATTTTGCTCGTCTTAATGTTAAATATTCCTTTTTACTGCCTTCTTGCCTTTTGTTGGATTAATAAAATATTTCTTAAGTATTTCATTTCTTCTCATATTTGTAACTATCACAAAACTCTAACTCTATTAAAAAATTCAAATAATTCAGTACTAACCTTTAAACAATGTAGGGTATCATTTTTTGTGAACATCTTAAATTTAGTTAGTTCTCCAATAAAACGAACAGTTTTGTTCTTTGTTTCAATGTTGATCTGGTCTTTTTTTCGTACCTACAAATTAAAAAAGACATTGTTTAGATAATTAACATTTTGAAATCTCTGCGATAAGAACTTTTATTTTATTAACACTGAATTCACTCCAAATATTTTAAATAAGTCTGGGCATAATTTCTTGCTATATTCGAATTGTTTTAAGTTAAGGCAAAATAAGCTCTGTAGAACATCAGTGACAGGATGTGCTTTGCAAAACAGTTTCACGGTAAAATAATTCGGTGAAATAATGCATTTTATCAGACTTAAAGGGGATCTCAAAATAAGAAATCTGTTTTGACTTAAGTCAATGTTTCTAACATTTTTTTGGCAACATAAATCCCCCTTTTGAAATGTTAACAATGACTAGTTAACATCCTATTACATTCATATTATAAGGAATACATTTAGGAGATGCTGCTTTAAAAATAATGAATGTTAAAGAGCTCACTTAAGAGAAAATACTATTAAAAGGTTCAGTTAGTATATTATAGTGACAAACTATATATTGCTTTTCTATTATAAATTCTTTATAATGAAGTTTCCAATATAATAATTACTTTTATAACACTAGTAACAGTCATATTTCAAAGTTCAAATCCTTTGCAAATATAACCCCCTACAGAGGCACATATTTCAAGAAATACTGAATATAACAAAATCCTATTACAATAGTACAATGTGAACAGACACTTTGAGATAAATGTAACTGAATTTAAGCTCAGAATTAATTTTCATCAGAAAACCAAACCTACAGTCCTGAAATTTTTTATTTGAACAATAAGAACAATAATGTGGTGGTACCTTCAACTAGTTTGTTGTTCCTTACTTTTTCAGACTACCCTATATTTGTTTCACATACTAACATTCTAAAAGGAACAATGCCTGTTACAATTCTGATTTAATAGTTAGACAACAACAAAAGAACAGAACCCTATCAAATGACTTGACCAAGGATCAGTATTAAAATTCCAGTCCTCTGTTACTTGAGAACTCTACTACATTAATATGTGCTGGCCTAACCTTGCCAGTGGCTGGACAATGATAATAATTTATTATAAACACTAAACTTTCACATAGTCAGACAGCTAACACTTAAATAAAATGTATCACCTTCATTTTTTACAGATATTTTATTTATTTATATTTAGAGAAGAGAAGGGAGGGAGAAAAGAAGAATAACATTGGTGTGCAAGAGAAACATTGATTGGTTGCCTTTCACATGCCCCCAACTGGGAACCTGGCCAACAACTCAGGCATGTGCCCTGATCAGGAATCAAACCAGCGACACGCAAGTTTGCAGGACAGCACCCAACCCACTGAGCCACACCAGTCAGGGCTATCATCTTCATTTTTAAGGACCCAGTTTCCACAGCATGCAGAGGTAGGTATTTAAGACTTTTTAGATCTTTGGGGATAATTTTTGAACAAAACTGTTTACTCATTAAAAGAAAAAATCGGAGCTTACCATAGTTGTATTTAATCTAAAGCATCAATAAAACTATCAATTAAAAATAAAAATCGCAAAAATTCAACTTACAGGACTTTATTTTAATCATAACACTTAGGCATTCAAAACAGCTTTGGAATTAAGAGATGAATAAAAAAAAGTTAACTGGATTCTAGTTTCTAACATAAAAAAATTGTATTGAATAAACTTGACTGTTTTAGCCTTGCAATTTAGAGAAGAGTACAGTCTTTATAAAGACCCTTTCACAAATATGTTTGATAAGCACTGTATATATTATAAAAAGCTTCTTGTTAACTTTTCTTATTTTGTGAATTCCTAGGATAGATGAAGAATGTGGATCCTGGACCACATTTGCTAGGTTTAAATCCCAGTCCTACCATTTACTAGCCATTACTTAAACTCTATGCCTCTATTTCCTCATCTGTGTAATGGAACTAATAGAAGTAACATGCATTGTAGGGGTGTTGTGAGTCTTAAGTGAATTGGTACATGTAAAGCACATGCAACAGTAACTACCCGGACCAGGAAAAGTCCAATGAATATTAGCTACTGTTAATTTTATCAATCTTTGTATATTTGTATCACTAATACGTGGACACTAAATAAATGTTTACTGAGTAAACAAATAAATGAAAATGCTTAACGCTTACGTATGTATTGCAGTGATGAAAGAACTAAGGATGTATGGTCAGAACATCCAAACTCTTATGGTCATTCTGTGTCATTTTTTCTAGGGCAAATGATCTTGGACAATTCATATAAATTCCCTGAACATGTTGGCTCACTTGGTAAGATAAGATAAAAACGCAGATGATGATGATGGTGGTGATGGTAATAACGACACTTCACTTGATACTAAGCAAGTAATGTACAGAACAAAAGATTATACAACCTTTAAAATGATGTTTAAGAAATGTTTCAAATGACACTGTAGAATGCTTTTGCATGAGAAATATAAAATGAAAAATGTACATACAATATAAACTCCAGAGGAATAAAGGTAAAGACAATATACTAAAATATTACCGGGATTTACTTTCAAGTGATGAAATTATGGGGTTTTCCCACCTTCTTTCTACTTTATATGTTTAATATTTCCTAAATCACCTATACTGAGCATGTATTTATTTTAGATTTAAAGCAATGCAGAAACAAAGAACATATAAGAAAGTATTTAAAAAATGGTATATGGTAAGTGAAGCTGAATATTTAGGGAGAATAAGGCTGAGAAATACATATTTTAAAAAATCTCCTTGGGTGATTCTGGATGCCCAAGCTCTTAACAACTGCTGTGGAGTATCATACAATTTTAAGTATTACTGAGCATTATAGCTTTCAAAACATGCAGTGTAGTGTATTATCCACAATTATTCTTAAACACTGAGGTTAAGGAGGTACAATCTAACATGACAAAATTATAGACTTTTTAAATGAAGTATTAGAAATCAACAATTTCACTGCCTCATTGTTAGATGAAAAACAGGCTTTTCAAAAGACTGTAACTTATTAAAAAAAGACTAACTTATTCTCATTTAATATTTTCCAGTCTCATCTGTTGACTCCTTTTGATCAAAAGGTATGTCAAAATTCTTCTGCAAAAGTAAATACAAATGATTAACAATGTGTAATTTTTATGTTTTTTAGTTGAGTAATGTTTCATAAGATTTTACTTATATAATCTATCATCTTTTAGCAAAAACGGTGCTTACAGTTCATTTATTAATGACAGCTGAGACTGAGATCAATTGAATTAATATCCATTAATAAAAACTCCTCAGATATGTGAACATGTAACAAGTAAAAATTTCCAAGTCCTACCATTCATTATTTCCCTGTAGAGAGAACCCTCCTGCCTCCAAATGTCATCCAAGGAGACATTATACTTTCTGCCCTCCATAATTTGCTCATTTTGTTTTACATAAACTTTATTCCTGCAATTATTCAACTAATTTTTTGGAAAATCTACTATAGGCTAAACACTGAGTAAGAACTAAATCTATAAATAAGTTTTCTGTCAAAAAACTTTTTCATCTGAAGTCAGGTGGGCAAGACTTTTGATTTACTGGGGTGTGGGGAAAAATAATCTTGCAACCTCTATACTTCTATTTCTATATCATGATTTTCAGTTTATTTTTGTGTTTTATAATGTACACAAAATATATAAGATACAGTAGTCCCTCTATATCGCGGTTCACTTATCGCGGCTTCATGTAATGCGGGATTTTTAAAAATATTATATTTAATTATTTATCGCGGATTTTTCGCTATATCGTGGGACTTTGCGGTACTGTATACATGTTATTAAAGTTATGTAGTTTAAGAGTGTAGAATATGTTTAAGAACATAAGTAGGGTTTATAAAAGTGTGGAAAAGGTTAATAAGGGAGTGGGAAAGGTTAATAAGAGACTGGGAATGGTTTATAAGTGTGTGGGAAGGGTTTATAAAGCCTTAAAATATATATAAATACTAAAATAAACATAAGGGTCCTACTTTGCGGATTTTCACCTATCACGATACCCGCGATAAGTGAGGGAATACTGTATTTGCAAAGGCATATAATTTGAAATATGCCTATATTGGAATATAGTTACTTATTTTACTGAGAAGTTTAGTGAAAAAGATAAAAGATCATGAATTTTAAAATTGTCTGTCAGTGAGAGTTATATGCTTATCTTTATATAAAAGTTGTTCCTTCCATTATCAAAGAAGTATACCCTGCTGAAAATGTGGAGAACAGACAATTAGAAAAGAAAACGTATTTCTCACTATTCAGACAGTCACTGCTAACATACTGATATACAATTTGTTTCTTTACACATTTAACGTAAGTTTATTATGGGTAAGATTTTATAGCTTGCTTTCCTCTTCCTAAAAGGACTTTCTCTATGATATGAAAACTCTTTGGTAAATAGCACTTTCAATGGCTCTATATCATTTTCTTAATCCATTGTTGAACTTTTCAATTATTTTCCCTTCTTTTTTGCCCTATTACAATTCATAATGTGAATAAAACTTTGGGGATATATAGGATTGTGAGAGAACAGATTCTCTGAGTTGTCCAATGTCCTGAAACATATCGCCAAATTCCTCTCCAAATTTCAGTCATGTATATGTGAATGATTTCTCATTTCTATTACCTTTACTACTGTGTCAAATGAGCAAATCTGTTGTTTAACTCGAACACTAGAATTTACTTGAGTACTATACGTGTTTAATACAGTTTTGCTAACCAGCTTTATTTCTCAGGTGAGATTCTTAAGCAGAGAACAAATAGAATCAGATTGTGACAATGCAATGGAACAAGATAGAAGGCAGAGATGCGGACACCTGGTTAAAACACTTCCTCATAATTCAAGCTATGGAAAATGAAAGGCAGTGGCACTGGGTATGAAAAGGAGGCCCTAGATTTAAGGAGGTGTTTTAGCAGATAGGATCAATAGAATTTGGTGACCAGTGGCTCCTAAATGTCAGAGGGGCAAAAAATAGAGGTATGTCTATTAGCGATCAGATAACATATATTGCAAATTTACAGGAAGAATATAGAAGTGGGTATAACAGAAGGATAAAGACATTTTTGAGAAAAAAGTTGAGGTTATGAACATATTTAACTAGAAGTACATGAGAACTTACTAAGCACCAGAAGAGGGGTTTAGACAAGAGATATGTATTGGAAGTTGCTGGGAAATAGATGTTAACTGAACCCCAGGTAAAATGTGTTCTGTCAAAAGGGAGGTGAAGAAAGAAAATCTGGGGAACATCAACACATAAACTCAGCTGGAAAAAAGAGCAACATGGATGAAATGGATAAATTCCTAGAAACATACAATCTAAATCAGGAAGAATCAGAGAATCTGAATAGACAGATTACACCTAGTGAAATTGAAGCAGTAATCAAAAAAACTCCCAACAAAGGCCCTGGATGAGATGGCTTAATGGGTGAATTTTACCAAACATTCCGAGAAACTAACACCTCTCCTTCGTAAACTATTTCAAAAACATCAAGAGGAGGGAAGGCTCCCAAGCTCATTTTATGAGATCAGCATTACCCTAATTCCAAAACTGGATAAAGACACTACGAAGAAAGAAAACTACAGGCCAATATCTCTGATGAACATAGATGCTGAAATCCTCAACAAAATATTAGCAAACTGAATATAGTAATGCATCAAAAAGATCATATACTATGATCGAGTGGAATTTATTCCAGGAATGCAAGGTTGGTGCAACATTTGCAAATCAATAAATATGATTCACCTCATAAACTAAATGAAGGATAAAAGCCACGTGATCATATCAAAAGATGCAGAAAAGCATCTGATTAAATCTGATACCCATTTATGATAAAAATCTCTCAGCAAAGTGGGATAGAGGGAACATACCTAAACATAATAAAGGCCATATGTAACAAACCCACTACCAGCATCATACTCAATGGGTAAAAACTACAAGTATTCTCCTTAAGATCAGGAGCAAGACAGGGATGTACGTTTTCACCTCTCTTATTTGACATAGAACTGGAATCCTAGCCACAGCAATCAGACAAGAAGAAGAAATAAAAGGCATCCAAATTAGAAAGAAAGACATAAAACTGTCTTTATTTGCAGATGACGTGATACTATACATGGAGAATCCAAAAGACTGAAACTACTAGAACTGATAGATGAATTTAACAAAGTAGCAGGATACAAAATTAATATCCAGGAATCAGTTGCATTTTATATAGCAATAACAAATTAACAGAAATTGAAATTGAGAAAACAATCCCAAATTGCTTCAAAAAAGAAAAGAATACCTAGGATTAAACCTAACCAAGGATGTAAAAGACCTGTACTCAGAAAATTATAAGACACTGAAGAAAGATATTGAAGAAGATACAACTAAGTGGAAGCACATATCATGTTCATGGATAGGTTGAATTACATCATAAAAATGTCCATACTACCCAAGCAATCTACATTTTCAACGCAATTCCTATCAAGATTCCAACGACATATTTCACAGAATTAAAACAAATATTTCAAAAATGTATACGTAACCACGAAAGGCTCTACAGAGCAATAGCTATCCTGAGAAAGAAAAACAAAGTTGGAAGAATCATGCTACCTAATATCAAACTACACTATGATGGCCATAGTAATCAAAATGGCATGATATTGACATAAAAAGTCACACAGATCAATGGAATAGAATAGAAAGCCCAGAAATAAATCTGTACCTTTACAGTCAATTAATATTTGACAGAGGAAGCAAGCACATACAATGGGCTAAAGACAGTTTATTCAATAAATGGTGTCAGGAAACACTGGGCAGATATGTGCAGAAAAATGAAACTAGACAACCTTCTCACACCACACACAAGAATAAACTAAAAATGGATTAAAGACTTAAATGTTAGACCCAAAACCATAAAAATCCTAGAAAACAGAGGCAGCAAAATCTTGGACATAGCTCAGGGCAGTATTTATTCAGCTATATCTCCCTAGGCAAGGGAAACGGAAGAAAAAACTAAACAAATGAGACTACATTAAACTAAACAGTTTTTGTACAGCAAAGGAAAACATCAACAAAATAAAAAGACAACCCACAGAATGAGAGAACATACTTCCCAATACATTTGATAAGGGTTTAATATTGAAAATTTATAAAGAATGTATAAAACTCAACATCAAAAAAACAACCAATTAAAAAAGGGGCAGACTTCCAGCCAAGATGGAGGCATAGACAGACACGCTGCATCTCCCTCCACAACTAAGAAGGAATACAACTACCTCAAAGCTAGAAACAACCAGAAGTTCCAGAAAATCAAACTGCATGGAAGTCCAAAAAGCAAAGATATAAAGAAGAAATACTCATCCAGACAGGTAGGAGGGGCGGAGCCAGGGCGGAGAGGACACAGCGTGATGGTTGCAGCAGCGGCAGACAGCGGCGGGCTAGTTGAAAGCAGTTACTTACATATTTAAAAAAGTCAGGAGGGACACCTGGGGAGCGCTCCCAGCTCCTCACCAGAACAAGCAGCTCATAGTCCCAGCACTAGGGCAGAGGAAGAAACTGACAGTCTCTCAGCAGAGTCCACTTGTTTAAAGAGCCCCCATGGTCCTGGAACGTCGGCAGACCCATTCACTCTGGGAATGACAGCCAGGGCAACAGCTAGAGAGGCACAAGTCCCATACAGAAGTGGGAGAAGTGCCTGGAAAAGGGGCGAGTGCTGGGCAGCATTGTTCCCTCTCAGACCCCTCCCCCACATACAGCGCCACAGCGTGGTGAAACAGGTCACCCTGTACTGAAGAATCCCTAAGGCTCCGCCCCTTACAACGTAACAGAAGCAACAGCTCTACCTAAGATGCAGAGGCAAACAAACACAGGAGCCTGTCAAGATGAGGAGACAGAGAAGTATGGCCCAAAAGAGGGAACGGATCAAGGTTCCAGTAGGAGAACTAAGTGACGGGGAGATAGCCAACCTAACAGATGAGGAGATAGACAACCTAACAGATGCAGAATTCCAAACACTGGTGATAAAGATGCTCACAGGCTTGACAGATATGCTTGAGTATGGCAAATGCATACGAGAAAAAGTGAAAGCTATGCTAAGTGAAACAAAAGAAAATCCACACATAACCAATGGTGAAGGGAAGAAAACTGGGGTTCAAATCAATGATTTGGAACATAAAGAAGAAAAAAATAGTCAACCAGTGCCGAATGAGGAAACAAGAATTAAAAAAATGAGGAGAGGCTTAGGAACCTCTGGGACAACTTTAAATGTGCCAACATCCGAATCACAGGGGTGCCAGAAGGAGAAGAAGAAGAGCAAGAAACTGAAAACTTATGTGAAAAATAATGGAGGAAAACTTCCCAAATTTTGCAAAGGAAATAGACATACAAGTCCAGGAAGCACAGAGAGTCCCGGGCAAGCTGGACCCAGAGGGGACCACTCTAAGACACATCAGGATTAAAATGCCAAAGGTGAAAGAAAAAGAATCCTGAAAGCAGCAAGACAGAAGTGGAGAGTTGCCTACGAAGGGGTGCCTATGAGACTATCAGCTGATATCTCAAGATACTTTGCAGGCAAGCAGGGACTGGCAAGCAGTATTCAATGTGATGAAAAGCAAGGACTTACAACCAAGATTATTCTATCCAGCAAAGCTATCATTTAGAATGGAAGGGCAGATGAAGTGCTTCCCAGACAATGTAAAGCTAAAAGAGTTCATCATCACCAAGCCATTATTATATGAAATGTCAAAGGGACTTAAGATAAAGAAGATCAAAACTATGAACACTAAAATGACAACAAATTCACAACTATCAACAACCGAATCTAAAAAATAGAAACAAAATCCAACTAAGCAAACCAGAACAGGAACAGAATCATAGGTATGGGGACCATTTGGAGGGTTATCAGCTGGGAGGGGGAAGGGGGAGAAATGGGGAAATGGCGCAGGGATTAAGAAGCATAACTGATTGGTACAAAATAGACAGGGGGAAGTTAAGAATAATATAGGAAAGGGTGAAGTTAAAGAACTTACATGCACGACCCATGGACATGCACTAAGTGGGGTAGGATAACAGGAGGGAAGGGGGGTACTGGGCAGAGGGGAGCAAAGGGGAAAAAAATTGGAACTACTGTAACAAAATAATCAATAAAATACACTTTAAAAAAGTAAAATAAAAAAATAAAAAATGAGCAAAGAACCTGAATAGACACTTCTCTAAAGAGAATATACAGATGTCAACAGATACATGAAAAGATACTCAGTATTACTAATCATCAGAGAAATGCAAATGAAAACCACAATGAAATATCACCTCACACCTGTCAGAATGCCTATCATCAATAAATCAACTAACAATGAGTGCTGGCAAGGATGTAGATGGGAATGCAGATCAGCGCAACCACTGTGGAAAGCAGCATGGATATACCTCAAAAAATTAAACATGGATCTGCCTTTTGACCCAGTGATCCTACTTCTGGGAGTATATCCGAAGGAACCCAAAACACTAATTTGAAAGAACATAAGCACCCTATGTTCATTGCAGCATTCTTTACAATCACCAAGATAAGGAAGCAGCCCAAGTGTCCATCAGTAGATAAGTGGATAGAACAACTATGGAACATTTACACAATGGAATAACTACTCAGCCATAAAAAAAGAAGAAAATTTTACCCTTTGCAACGGTATGGATGGACCTGGAGAACATTATGCTAAGTGAAATAAGCCAGTCAAAGAAAGACAAATACCAGATGACTTCCTCATATGTAGAATCTAATGAACAAACTGAATTAACAATGAGCAGGATGACAGCTGAGGCAGGGGACGGGGCAGGAGGGAAGGAGGGATTGAGCAAAAAGGAGAAAGGACTCATGGACATGGACAACACTCAATTTATAAGAACAATCTTATTTTAAAATATACAATTATTATCTTCATTTAATAGGCAAGAAAACTGAGATTTAGAGTATTTAAGTAACTTGGCCAAAGTTACAACACCAGCATATGGAAGCCAGAATGATAGTTTCCTAAAAAGCAGAAGAGTCCAATAGTTTAGAATCTGCAGAGACATCAACTAGCATGAGGGATTAGGATGACAATGATGGTCTCTGATTTTGGAACAAAAAGATAAATGTCAGCAATAAAAGAGACAACTGTACTTTAAAAATCTAGAGCAAGAAGAAAAAAAAAAGAGAATGAGTAGGGGGCAGTTGAAAAATGTTCTTGTTGCTATTATTTTATTTCCATTTAAGAGGGTGAGTGCTAAGCATATTTTTAGCTTGATAAAAGAT
Source organism: Furipterus horrens (assembly GCF_987537825.1). NCBI lineage: Eukaryota > Metazoa > Chordata > Mammalia > Chiroptera > Furipteridae > Furipterus > Furipterus horrens. The sequence continues at coordinate 140,222,727 of NW_028327172.1, read as the reverse complement.
CATTGGCAAAGTGTACAGATTTGGGGGTGGGGAAGGACAGATCTTGGAAAAAATAGGAATGACCAATTACCTCAAGTGTCCTTTCCTTTCTCCACCAAGAACAGTGGTTACCAAAGTATACTCCTAAAACTGATATTCTTCTAGTTATTATCATTAACAAAAAAATGCCAATTCCCTCAACTCCCATCCCAATTTTCAGAGGTGGGAGGGGAAGAATACATGAATAGAATTTTAATTTTAAACTTCTCACCAAAAGCACTAATTATGCTTGGTGCGGCAACTTCTGTTTTAATTTTGGATTTGGCTGAGGGTATATGCATATAACTCAATACAATACAGTTATACTGTCTGCTAGTAAAACAGTTTCTTATTTGTATGATGAGATTAAATATATCAACAAGAATACCATGACTTCTGGCCCTGGGTGAGCGGCGCATTTGGTCAGTGTGTTGTCCTGTATACCAAAGGCACATACAGGAGACAACAAATGTCTGTCTGTCTCTCTCAAATCAATGAGCATATCAAAGTGTGTTCTTTGATGACTACATATTTAACCATCTCCATAAGGTTCACAATGTACATTTCCCTATTAAAGCTTTCTTGATCTCACTGTTTCTGAACTTCTTTAAACAAAGAAACCTGCCCTTACTTAATACTATGAAAATCTGAAACATACTTCAGCAAAAGCTGACCCAGAAGAATCTTAAACACCTATGGTAAGAAGCCTTTAAAGATGAACTGATACTCTTTCCTCTGAACTTAAGGCATTGACTCTGAAACAAGTCATTTGGCAATTAAGCTTGCAACTCCTTATAATATTACATATACTTGGGGTTTAAATTATTATTTCTCTCTTGCTTTTATTAGTGTTTATGCCTCATCTCCCCAACTACATAGTGAGATTCTTCATCACAGGAACTGTTCTGGGTGCTCAGCAATACTGATTTGTGCAAACCAAGTGCAAAAAAAGTCCATTCTGAGCATAGCAAACATTTATTTACATTCCAAGCAAGTTGCTATAAAGCTAAATTTTGTAAACACAATGTTTCCATTAGTTAACATAGACACGTGAATTTCATGTCTTTTCCAAGTCTACTATGTTCACTTTCAGTCACCTCTAAGGTATCATTCTACTCTTTTCAAGACTGTAGCACCTATACAAAATGATGTGGGTTTTGAAAAATCACTAACAGGCAGTCTATTAAGATTCCTGAGGCCAGAATGGGAAGAAAGTTGTCAGGTAACAGGTCCCTGGTACTTACCAGGGTATTCTTTAAAGAATTCACCACCATCCAAGGTAAAGATTCTAAAGGCAAGAATCAACAAAAACATGGGCTACAACAGCATTCACTAAGCTCACACCATTTGTGGAGCCTCATGTGTCCCAAACATTTGGACCCCCAACACCTAAACAGACATCCTATAGCCACTGTCCCCTGACTTGCCATGGCTAAATCCTATGTTTCTTCTGGGAACACCAATAAGGCCTACTAGTTTTCTTGACCTTGGAGAATGGTTTTTACTTTACAAAAGCAAAAAGTGCAGTACCTACAATGGGGAAACAAGGTAGCAGCAAAAGCTCACCTCCAAACTGGACTATCACAATCATTTGAAGCTTTGTTGAGTAAATTAACATTTTAAAAATTTGTAAGATCTATATTCTGAACTGTTAGACCACTATCAAATTACAAAATTATGCTTACCAATAAAGTAATCACATTCTGAAACTAAAGAATCCTCACTCAAATTTAAGTAAATATATATAAAAATTACAAAATAAATGCTTAAATACATACATGAAATCTGAAATCCCCCCTCAGCATGGAACAAAGATCCTCTGCTACATCAGACATGCAGGGATGCAATGTAGCAACCAATCTTGCATAAAATGGTAGCAAATCCAACCTGCAAAAGTTATATGTGATATGTGTAAAAGGAAAGACACCAGAAATAATTCAGTTAAAAATTTTAACTTCCTGATAAAGTCACAAATTAAATGGTTATAAAAACTAATAATTGTACAGCTTTGCCTATTTATTGCCATCATAATGAAGTACATAGGAATTCAATTTGCCGTCTAAAAGCTTATTAATAATCTGGCATTTTCCATTCAGTGCCTTATCACACATTTGCAATTGTACTTACTATGCAATTTTTGATAAAATATAAAATATCAAGCGAAGAAAACAAAGTTTTAACAATAAGTTAACTTTTTAATCATATAATTACTGAGTAAACAAATTAACTTAAGTAGTGCAAAACAAGAATCCTTTTAAACCATTTCCTTTACTTATCCATGGATAAATTATTTGAAACCCTTGATGTCTAAAGAAAAAAAGAGTAACCAATAAACAAAAAGGCATCTAAGGGTCAAAATCATATCGCAAACCCACATACTAATTTACAGATTTTACTCAGTATACAACCCACTCAGGTTCTTATGCAGTGCCTATTTACTCTTACTTTAGACGATAAATGGCAAACATGTGGTTACTCATGCTGCCAACCCCTTTTCATTATCAGAGCACTTTCTCATCAAACTTGGAAGCGGCTCCAGAATCCTGCTAAAAGTAGCACTCCAGGCAGCCACGATCAATCAGAATCAACACATGAGCTAAAATTTTCTTTTCACCCCTGCCATAGACATTATTTTATAAAACTTGATTATCCAATGATTCAACACTCAGCAGATCGGATGCTGAAGATGAGAAGCAGTGAGGAACTAATAAAACAGCTGCAGTGACAGCAGCAAGAAATGGAAGCTGACAGTGAGGAAGGAAGCTAAAAAATATAAAAATTCAACAAAGAGCTCAAACAACAGCCTGAATCAGCCATTTAGAATGCTAACAAATAATTCTATAAATCTTAATTACCCCTGAATCTATCACTATGGAATAATACATGAAAAAGATTTGATCATAAGAAAAAAGTCTGCATACAATGAAAGGCTTAGAATTAGATCTGGCAACTCCCAGTATGGACAGATTAAGCCTTAGCTGGAAGAAGGGACATAGTGAAGGAAGAAAGAATGCAGATAAAGTTGAAAGGTGGGGTCAATCTTGATATGCATTCAATGAATGAATGCATAAGTAGAGCAACAAACTGATGAAAGAAAAAAAGAAAAAGAGGGAGGGAGGAAAAAGGAGGTAGGCAAGGGGTTGAGGAGGGGGGAGGGGGAAGGGGAAGGAAGGAAGGAAAGGAAGAGGCAGGGGAGGGAGGGAGTCAAGAGGAAAGTGCTCAAATTCATGCCTAAGAGCCTCAAAAACTTAGTTTCTCTTTGACCATTAAAATTTCTTTAAAAAATTATCATTTATTTAATCCTTAAAAAGTGCCAGGCCCTGTCCCAGGCATCTAACACACATTATTTAACTTGTTGATCCTATGAGGTGGACATTATAATCACTATTGCAGAAATAAGGGAATGAATGCTGTGAGAAGTAAACAACATGGTGCCTCTATAGTAAGTAACTCGGTAAGTTTTTTAAATGCATCATACCCTTTAAAGAAACAGTGAAAAGTACAATCTATTATGTAAAGATTTAAATAAAAATATTTAATGTTAAATTTTATTTTAAATATTTTAAAAATTATTTTAAGTGTTACCTACTGAAGACTATACTCCTGTCACACAGAAAATGCAGGTATGTGGGTCACATGACTCCTTGATGATATTACAAAAAAGGGGTATTACTGTAAGGGACTCATAAATAAGTAATAATTTTCTGAATGTCTGCTATTGCAAAAAAAAATAGTGCTTAGGACAAACATTTAATTTTCTTGCATAACACAGGGATTTATACTAATACCAAATTAACTTTCTAAATTTTCAAACTTAGAATACTGTATTTTAATATATTATATTTATGTTGTTAAAATATTAGGTCTTAGGTCTTTCTTTTTCAGTTCATAATCAACTGCCAAATAGGACTTGAAACCTATGCTTAGGTTCATAGCTTCCAATTGCGACAACTACAGGTTAGAAAAATTAAGATACAAGAGTTAAGGTCATAGGATAACAAAAAACAATACACCAGGAGTTAGGAGACTTAGGGTCTAAATCTTTCAAATAGTTCTTCTGTGACCTCATAAATTGATCTGACTTCACCTATTATTGTCTCTTGCTCACCGCTATGTCTCACTGGCCCCTCACTAATTCTCAACATAGTGGACAAGCCTTCACCTCAGAGCCTCCACTGCTGGCTGTTCTCAGCTAGCTGGAGCACAGCTGTTATTTCCCCAAATATCCATTTACGTAGCTTACTCCCTCAGGAAACAAATCTTAGCCCCAATGGCATCCTCTCATTGAAACCCATTGTGAATACTCCATTGAAACTACAAGTCCACCCAACCCCAACCTCTCCCAATCCGTGTACCCTGAACTGTTTTTTAAAAACAGAATTTATCGCCTTCTAACATATTATATACAGTAATTTATTTTACATTTATTGTCTTGCTTGTCATCCTTCCCCATCAGAATGTAAGCTCCATGGGAGACAGTTGACCAGCTTTCAAAACAGTACCTAAATCATAGTTGGTGCTCAGGAATACTTTTTAGATAAATGAATGTCTCCTGTTATCTTCATGTTTACTGATAGCTTTCAGTCTAGTCTTCATCATATTAAGAAAATGTCATCCTATTTTTTAAGGATATTAAGCTAGACCAAGTTTTATATTTTATGAAACAAAAACTCATTTATCAAATATCTTTTATGCAATTAATGAAATAATCATAGTTTTTCCTTCTGATTTAATATACATTAAGAGGTTGCCTATTCAAAATATCTTTTCATTCCTAAGGCCAATCCTCTTTGATCATGCTAGGTTTTTATTTCTAATATACTATTATTAAATATGATTTGTTAGTGGTTTACTTAGAATTTTTATATTCAAAAGTGATATTAGTCAATACTCTTAAGTTCCTTGCTTGTTTGTGTTATAGATTTTGCCTACTGATACTATGAATTGGCAAGTTTTCTTTTTATGTTCTGGAATGAATAGAGTAGAAAAATTACTTGTCCCATAAAAGACTGAATGAATGCACTAAAGCTATCTAGTCTTAATTTAGTCTACATTTTTTCCAAGATGACTATTTTGTCTTGAATCAATTATAAAAATGTTCACTTTTTCCAAAAATTATGTTTCACTAAGATTTTCAAGTAGTTTTAAAATATTTCTTGCATGTCATCTGGCTCATTTCTTAAGCTTTTTAATGTTCTTTTTCTTTATATTTTCTAGACTATTTAGATTTTTTTAAAGAAAAGTTCGAGTTTATAAAATTAACTTTAATCTTGGTTGTCTTTTACAAGGGGTGGGATTCCCCCTGCAAAAAACAGAATTATCTTCTGGAGGGCGGGCTTCTTGTAGTACAGACTTCCCCAGCTAGGTGACTGTTCTAGGAACCCATCTGTATCAGTGTACCAGCTGGCACTGGGAGAGGCTGTGTTCAGCTTCTGTGAACTTCTTTGGAGACTCTTTCAGCGCGTTTGCCCATTTCATGATGGGTGATTTTCGAGTGTACCTGCTCACACCACACTGAATGTTCAGCAGTTTTTGACCAGAAATGGCATGACCCCTGTGCCACACCCTCCCTATTCACCCAATCCCGCCCCTAACTACTGTCTTTCTCCTCCTGGATGAAAAAAATCCTCAAAGGGAAACGTATTGCCAATGTGGAAGAGGTGAAACAAAAAAACAGCAAAAGCACTAAAAGGCATCAAAATCGACACATTAAAAAACTTTTGAGCAGTAGAAAGAAGTCTTGGTAGTTGTACTGCATCAAATGGAGAGTACTTTGAAGGTAACTGAAGTTTAAGCATGTGAGAATACACAATTTTTACAAATAAATTCCAGGGTTTTTTGGGTCCCCCCCTCATGCAATATATTTTTCAATAAAACTTGAAATTATAACTTAGCATAAAAAATTGTTAACTAGGTAATTTGCTTTTCCTTCTTTTCCTGGGCACTTACACCTTGTCCATTCTCTCAGAACTCTCTACCCTACTAAACTCAACACATCCTTCTCAAACTAATAAGTTCCTAAAATTCCTCTTTTTCCGTTGTACTTTTACAATTAAATGGTTGAAACTAAATGTCATCCTGCCCTATTTAAATCTTCAAGTTCTATGACTTCAGTCATTACTTCACAAAATAAAATCCCTTATATGTTGTTAATAATGTAATATAGGTTCTCAATGATCCTGTGCAAGTGTGCTTTTTTTGTCTTTTCTACCTTTCTACAAATGCAAGCCTGAAAAAAAAAATGGAATGCTAAATTCTATATTAATCACATTAAAGTTATTTAACATAAAAGTAGAAAATTTTAATCGACACAAAGAGCAAATTTCTGAAATTTAAGCTAGGTATATATTTTATTTAATTAGATTTTTCGGAAAGTCAATTAAAAAAATAAACTTACATCCTTCCTTTGAAAACTGAATTTTTAAAAAGATTTTATTTATTTATTTTTAGAGAGAAGGGAATGGAAGGAGAAAGAGAGGGAGAGAAAACATTGATGTGAGAGTGAAACATTGATCAGTTGGCTTCTCATACATGCCCTGACTGGGGACCAAACCCAAAACCCAGGCACATGCCCTGACCAGGAAGCAAGTCAGCAACCTTTCACTTTGCGGGATGATGCACAACCAACTGAACCACACCAACCAGGGCTGAAAACTGAATTTTATAATGTTCTAAGAAAGTGATAATTATTTTACCAAGAGTTAATGAGTGAACCATTTAAAAGAATGTGGTTTTTTTTACACAATAATAAAACAATGCTTATACTTTCAAGGTCCCTTGAATCACATTTATGTATCCTCCTAGCAGTTAATGATCATCAAGTTAGTAAAGATCCAGTTACAAAATACAAGTAATAACAAGAATGCAGAAACAAACACACATCTGTTACTCAGAGGGGTGGAGGGGTGGATTCTTAAAGGTTTTTATCTCATAATCGATCTGTTTTCTAAGAGAAATGTCCAGCTTTTTTTTCCTCTTTAAAATCTAAAGAATTTAACTGTTGAAAGTTACTAATTTTATGTGTTCAAAAATGCCTAGGAAAAAATAAATGCAAGAAAACACTGTTACCAATCAATTAACGAATACTAAAGGATTTTCTTTATAGAAAACACTAAAGCAGATGATGACTCAAAGATGAAATATAATACACAAAACTGGGGTCATTTTACTCTGAAATCCACATCCAAATGCTCTGAGACTTTTTTTCACAATGATGTTCCCGATGCAACAGTGCCATCAAGTGGTATACTGTACCATACTAATAGATTTCCGACAAATTCATTTTTTTTTTAATTTCTGAATTTAGCAAGAAGGAGGGGAGAAGGTTTACATAGAAAGTCTCTCACAAAATTTCAAACAAACTCTCCTAAAAACTGGGTCAGGAAAAGCTGTTCAATAATTGAGTGAAGCACCCCACCTCTGACCATTATTCTGTTAATATTAATCTAAAGAAAGTCTGAACATCCAACTGAGGAAATCTGGTTCAATCTATACGGCTTCAAAGTCACTAAACCAAAACCAGGCTTGTCCATATTTAAAACAAGGAACTAAGAGATTCTTAGGAACTTTCCCTGATTCTGACTGACTTTACACTCCTCAGAATTCTGCTTTAGGTAAGAAGCCTTCTCAAGTATCAAGAGTATTCTAATCTTAATACTTAATATGCATACTTATGATGCAAACACATCAAATTTCAATTACATAAATGTATAAATTAATTGTAAAATGATACGTAAATATTCAATTAAGGGAAATTCTAGATTTCATTTCTGTGGAGTCCTTCAAATAAATAGGCTGGGAATATATAATGCCCGCCTTTTGAGATTATTTTAACCGCTATTTCTTAATCAAGGAAAAAGATAACTGAAAGTTAACACCTTTAAAAATTATAAAGATGGACTAAATCAAATTTTAGAACTTGTACTGTATATGATATCAAGACGGTAAAAGACAACTCATAAAATGGAAATTATATTTAATAAGGGACGTGTACAGAGGATAAAGAACTCTTACAATTTAATAAAAAGAAAACAGAACTAAAAAGGAGGTGCAAAAAATTTTAAACAGACATTTCTCCAATGAAGACATACAAAAGGCAAATAAACACACGAAAAGATGCTCAAAATCAATAGCCATTAGGGAAATACAAATCAAAACTATAAGGAGACACCACTTCATACCCATTAGGATGGCTGTAAGAAAAGAGAGATAACAAGCAGTGGTGAGGATGTGAAACTGGAATCCTCAATCATAGCTGCTGGGAATGTAAACTCTGACAGTTACAAAAATGTTAACCCTGTGAGTGCCATGTGTAATTGCTAAAATTCATGTGAGAAATGCCAGGCTATTTTGCTGAGAAATGCAGAGTTTATGAAAAATGTCTATAAAAACATTACTATTCATAATAATTTGCTGAAAATTTCACAATAGTAAATACACTCTTCTTTTGTAAGCAGTGTTCTTTGATGCAATTTAGCAAAAAATTTATTGCATTACAATTATTTTAAAACAATTATTTTAGAAAAAATAAATTCTTTCCTTCAATATGGCTTTTGAAGTATAATATATGGCATAATATAAAACCTATGATAATTTGAAAAAACACATAGCAACATGGATAACAAGCAAAAATATGCCAAATATTGCATAAATTTTTGGAAATAAAAAAAGAAAACTTCATAACCTATAAAAAAAATGAACACAAACAGCATTCACTAAAGACATATATCAATAGATAATAACAGTGTAAAACAGTTTATAAACAAAAATGAAATGCAAAAGCAATTTGCAAAAGCTTCCGTTATCATGCACACTGCATAGTTTCGACGATTATTGCAAAGATAAATGAAATTAAAAGGACCATTTAAAATGTAAGTAAAAATTATAACAATTAATATGTCAGTATTTGAACAAGAGGAAAAATTCGAAAAAAGCTATATCAATATATAACCTGAGGTACAAAAAAAAAAAGAGAACAAAACATAAAATACGAATTATTCCATTGTTATTTACATTTATAGCCAACGAAAAAAGTCACTGGGAGCGATGCTAGCACTTTTGGGAAAATCTGTCAGCGTTGCTCACAGCAACGTTGGCACTCCAAGGGTTAAACATAGAGTTAGCATTAAGACACAGCAACTCCACTCCTAGGTGTATATATATATATATATCCAAGAGAATTGAAAACATAAAATGTACAGAAAAACCTGTACTCAAAAAATCACAGTGGCATTATTCACAATAGCTAAAACGTAGAAACAACCCAGATGTCCATCAACTGATAAATGAATGGGCAAACAAAATGTGGTATAATCTATACAATGAAATATTATTCAGTCTTAAGAAGGAAGGAAATTCTAATCAAGGCTATAACATGAATACATCTTGAAAACATACTTAATGAAAGAAGCCCAGCAAAAAAGGCCACATATTATATGCCTTCATTTATTTAATATTTCCAGAATAGGCAAGTCCATAGAGACTGAAAGTAGATTAGTGGTTTCTTATGGTGGGAGGAGGATGCGCCAAGGGAGACTGGGATTGACTACTAATAGATATGAGGTTTCTTTTAGGGGGATAAAAATATTTTACAGTTTGATTGTAGTGATAGTTGCACATATTTAGAACACTGAATTGTGTACTTCAAATGGGTGAATTGTATGGTATGTGGATTATATTTCAATAAAGCTTTTTTTTTCCCAAAAGAACTATAAAGAATTGTATGTGTTATATAGTTTAGTGCTTCATAAACCAAACTCTACTCACTAGGTAAGATAGCTAAATTCTCTACCAAAGACTATATATATATATATATGACTTCTGGTTCTTCATAGTCCTAGGCACTCAAATAACTATTAAATAATTCATTCTTGTTTTGTTAGCACATTTTTTGGTCAACTCAAGCTGAATGAGCTGGATGGAAGGAGGAAATCCTAGCCACAGAAAAGGACAGACACTCAATAGGATTCATGTCCATTAGGAGGGTGAGGAAGAGAAAATGCCACACAAAAAGGGAGGCAAACCTTACTAACAGGTCCTTCCCTACAGGGAATAGGTGGGAAAGGGAGGATAATGAAGCCTGGCAGAGAGCAGGAGCTAAAAGAAGGTGTTAAGTTTTTCCTTGCCCCTCTCTCCCAAAATGTCCCAGCTTGCCCCTAAGTCCAGAGGGCTCACAGAGTAACCTGCTACTATCCCTAATACCACCTAACTGGCTACCCAGGAGAATATTCTAGCCTGCTCACTCTAAACCAAACCCCTTTTGTTCCTTTTTTAGCTCTCCCCTTGAAGGCTATCAGTCTTCTCTTGTATTTAAAGAACGGAGAAAGTTCTGTTGAGTATATGGAGTGTAACGAAAGGGAATGAGAAAGAGAATGAGAAGACTTAGCACTTGACTACTATCTTTCTACTCCAGCTTCCCAGGGAGTAACCTATAATCCTCAGGGTCAAGCCAAATCTTTCAGGCAAGGCAGAAAGACACCTGAGGGTCAAAGACAGAGATGACTTTCAAAATTAAAGGCTTTACTGACCAATAAAAATATACGACCAAAAAACATCAACTTAGTTCAAGGTTCTCTCTAATAGGCCATTTAAAAGATGTGTAAACAGAGGCCTTGTTTTATCTAAACACTGAAATATTCAGAAAAGACCAGAGAGTACTATTTACAATCGAAAAGTATAAAAATTAGAAATCTGCTCATATTCAAATTAGTGTTTTTATATAATTCGGCTGATTTGAAAGGTATATAAAATATAGAAATGCCAACAAAGAGTAACAATCAATGCTACTTATAAACTCCTTTATTAAACAGACTGTTCTCTATCAGCCAAACCATAATAAATACTTCTTTGACTGTTCTCAGTAAGGTAACTAGAGAAATAAAATTTAATGACTAAAACAATTCCCTGTATTTCTGAAGCAAAGGCAACAGTGCTAACCCAATACTCCATGCACTTCTCTACATTTTCCAAATGCTGTTGTCTGGTCAACGAGCTGAGAGTAAAAATGAGGTGTCACTTCTTGTCCAAGGTCTCTAGGAATGAGCTAAGTTCACACACTGCCCTCCCACGCCATAGCAATCCTGGAAGCTATGGCAGCAATATAAGATGAAGTCTGTAAGCTTCACTTTCAAAGGAATTAAGATATATAGCCTATAAACACAAATGTTGCAGGTTTGACTGAAGCTGTCAAATCAGTCCACTTTGGTGCATTAAGGTAAATGAGAGCAAAAGCCACAAGTGAGAAGTGAACAAAGAGCTAACCCAAACAGGGCATATCTTCAAAATGTATTAAAATTTCTTTATTATTATTATTACTATTATTAACCAAAATTTAGTTTAAAACTAAAAAGAAGAAAAAAAGAAAAGGAAAAATTTCTTAAAACCTTACCAAAGTTGACCAGAAAAATATTGCCATGAAATACAAGAAAATTCTGGTCAAACATTTTGTCAGGATTTTTAAAATACTGAATAGATCCTTAAAGAAGAAAAAAAGGAAGGGAGCACAAGGGGGAAGAGATTTTGCAGAATGCTGAGTAAGAGGCAGAGGGTGGAAAAAGACATTGAAAAAAGTAATCAGTGAGATTATGATAGCTAGAAAATAAGCAAAGAACAGTCAACATATGCATAACTGGAGTATCTAAAAAGAGAAAACAAACAACAACAAAAAAAACATACAAAAATATTGACAGGTATTAAAAAATGAAAATCAAGAAAGCTTCCCTGAAATATTTAATATGAAAATAGAAAGGGCATGAAGAATGACCGGAATGACCAACACCAAGGCATATCTATCCTAGGAAAATCACTGGACTTATTAGAGAAAGAATTATTTGGGCTTCCATATAAATGACCAAATCAATTATAGAGGAGAAAAAGAGAAGAAGAAAAAAAGCAGGTTCCAAATGCCAGATGACTGGGGTAAACCTACAAAATATTTAAAGGAAAAAGGTATGAGCCATGGATCCTATAATCAACTAAGCTCTCCTTCAGGTAAAATGTCCACAGACACATCATTCTGAACATACGAGAACTCAAGGGATATTTTTTCTCAGGAATTCTTCTTGAGAAAATTATAGAAGATGAACTTCAATAAAGCAAAAGATAACTGGGGAAACCAGAGAAAAAGAACTGGCAGGGAGCATAAAATATTTTAAACTGGAAATAAGATAAAAACAAATGAGGGGGTGAGAGTGAAAAATTAGAATGTAAATGTTATGTTCCCTATCAGGATATGTTATCAGCATAAAAATAAAACAGTAGGAGGAAGAATGGAAAACATGGAAAGTCAGAAAGTCTGCTGTGCTTACTTGTAATGCTGTAAAGTTAAATATCATTCAAAGCTGACATAATACAAGTATAAGCACATTTAATGGTAAAAAAATTAAAATATTAAGATAGCATTATTGATTAATATCAGATGGGGAGAAGAGAAAGTGAGGAGAAGAAGAAGGGGAGGAAACACAGGCTACTTTATCATTACTCATGGTAGGAAACAATGAAAACAGACTGTCTAAATAAACAACCATTAAGCAAACCTATAATCATGAAAGTAACTACTAAAACAAATATACAAACCGTCCTAAAATGAGAAAACACATATACCCACATGTGTTCACCAAGACAATAAAAACAGATCACATTAAGACTTAAAAAAATTAAACTGAAAAAGACAAGTAACAACTTGAACCAATGCTTATTTGTCTTAGCAAAAGTGTAAATAGCCTAATTTATCATGAGAAACATTTTCAGAATGAATCTCAAAGTAAAATTCAACAATATACATGAGATTCAACTAAAATAAAGTGATTTTAAGACTGAATATAAAAGGGCAAAAGTATAACAGAATAAATGAAAATAAAAAGAAAACAGAAACCATGACTTAGTACCAGATAAATTAGTGTTCAGGCCAAAAAAGCATTAAATAAGACCAAAAAGAACATTTTATAATGAAAAAAGGTATAATTCACAATGAGATATAAGTTTTATGTTCACATTGCAGTTATCAGGAAAAACAACACACATCAACTGTATTAAGTCTTTGATTCACCTCTCTCAACCTATGACAAGGAAAAAAAAATTAAGAAAGCATATGACCTTAATGAAATAGTTAATAATGCAAACAAGCCTGATCAATCCATTTAACTCTACACTATAAAAACAAAGAATGTAACCTTTTTAAAAAATGGTCATAGATGTTCATAAAAATTGACTATATAATAGGCCACATCAAAAAATTCCAAAAAGTAAAAATAATAGTATTGTCTAATCATAGTACAAAAAATATATGTTATTAAACAAGTCAGAAAACAACAAAAAGTTACGCTATCTGGAAATTTCAAATCTTTCTCAAACATCTCATTAGTTAACCAAAAATGAAAAACTGTAATTAGAGAATTTCTAGAAAACATAGAACAAGAAATAACCATATATAAAAACTAAGAGATAGACACAGATAAAACCGTGCTCAGAGAACAATATATTATTGCCAAAAAAGTAACAAAATAATTGAAAAAAATAAAAAATTAACAAAGATCATGAGTAAGAAAATAGTAAAACAGTAGAATACAGAAACAATAAATTCAGAAACTGTCTTCCTTCCTTTTGTTAAAAAAACAAAACACTAAAATGAATAAACCACTAGCTAACATAAACAAGAGGAGAAAAAAGAAAGAGGAAGTATAAATACAGCACTATTTGTAATGGTAAAGACTAGAATGTCCAAAATGGTGAAAATAGTACATTCATAAAAAGAAATAATGCATCTTTAAAAGAACAAGGAAAATCTTTATGTATTGATATGAAAAGATCCCCAAGACATAATGTTAAGTGAAAAGAGTAAAGTTCAGAATAATAAGTACAGTAAGTTGCCCTTGTGTAAAATCCAGGAAATACAAGAATCTATAACTGCATTTTCTTGTCCTAGATGCAAAAGAAACGTTGGAATGATACACAAGAATCAAGATAGTGGTTTCCTATTAGGAGGAGTGGGAATTGGGAAGATGGGGAGACAAAAACAGAAAGGATACTTTTCAGTAATGTTTTATACTTCTGGATTTTGAGCCCTGTGGGTGTATACTTATTTTCAAAATAAAATTTTCAATTTGCATATAACCAGCATTAACTCATCAAATACTTCAAACACTTAACTGTATTTCAACACTACACTTGGTGTTGAAGATGTACAAAATGAAAAGATCTAGTCCTCTGTTTTAAAGAGCTTATAATTTTTACAGCTTGGAAGGGATACAGGCAACAAAACAACATTGATGTAGTGTGCCTAATTCTTCAAATGAAGACATGTTGGAAGTGCTGTAAAAGAGCACCTATATCTACCCTAAGGGAAATAATGACAATTATTCAGCGAAGGCAGCTCTGATGCTAAGACTTAAAGGCCGAGCCAGAGATTTTTCAGAGGAATAGTAAAGGATATTGCACAGATAGAACAGAAAACACAGGCTTGGAAGTAGAAGAGTGAAGGGCAGTCAAGAAATCTTGTGGCACATCAGTTGAAAATTGCTGCCTTAATGGATTAGTCAATGAATGAAAAAAATTTAGAACATAATTTAATCTTTCCTGATCACTCAGGCTGATTATAAGAAACCTAAATTATTATATTTGTACATTTCAGATACATAAGACTATGTGATCTCTTCCTCGTGGATCCAGAATACTATGCATTCATTTTAAAGACCTGTATCTTTTATTTTTCTCTCCTCAAACTATAAATTGTCACTTCCCACTACTTTCAAGTCTGTGGTTTTTAGCAGATTCCAGCTACTACTAATTTGCAGAGCTAAAAGCAGATAAATTCAGTTATAAAGGATATAACTGGCATAAATCCAAGTAACAGTACATCGTTCTTGAGAACTTTTTTTGGAAGGAATTCAGGCAGTGGTGGAGTGGGATACAGAGAGGCAAGATACTCTTTTATAAGTAAACTACTTAAATATCATTGCATGAATAATTTTTTTAACAAAGCATTTTATTTTTGCTAACTTTGTTTTATTCTGTTATATAATTCCATGTGATTGTTATACATGTGTCTTCATTCAAATAAACAGTTGAAAGAAAAATATGAAAGTAAACATTCCACTGTATAAGGTAAAGGAAAGCATTATTTGGAAAAAACAGATACAATGAGGAAAAAAAGTATTTGAGTTCTCATCAATTCAAGGTGTCCACTCTTCTCCATTTACAAATACAGGGCAGGGCAAAAGTCGGTTTACAGTTGTCCATATGGAAAATAATATAGCAATTGGTAAATAATAATACAAAAATATAATACAAAAATATAATACAAAAATAAACTCTGTGTTTCACATACAACTATAGAACCTACTTTTGCCCCACCCTGAATATGAAAGGGGAATGTGTCTCACAATCAAAGCTTTAAAATTGGCAGTATTTTTCTTTCTTGGTTGCACATAAAATAATGGTACACTTCATAATTAATGGCACCCTACCTTTGATGAAATACAATATATAATTTCATGTAATAAAAATATCCACCTTTTTTACTTCCTTAAGATAATTCTTAATTATCTACTCATAATATTAGCATATTCCATCTCCTTTGCCCCACTAAAATGAAAAATCAAATGCTCATATTAATGATGCTGAGAGGAAATAAAAACCAATATGAAAGAGAAAAGTAGTGATTTGGCTTCACTGAGAAATCTTACCATTAAGAGATCATGGGCCCCTATTAATGAATGAATCAAATTAAGATCCTGCTTAAGAAACCTTTAGCCCCGGCTGGTGTGGCTCAGTGGGTTAAGTGCCAGCCTGCAAATTGAAAGGCTACCCGTTCGATTCCCAGTCAGGGCACACGCCTGGGTTGCAGGCCAGGTCCCCAGTTGAGGGTATGAGAGAAGCAAATGATCGATGTTTCTTTCAGACATTTATGTTTCTCTTCCTTTCTTTCTCACCCCCTTTCCCTCTCTCTAGAAATGAATAAATAAAATCTTAAAAAAAAAAAAAAGGAAAAAAGAAATCTTTAGCCATGGCAGGTGGCAGAGTTGGTTGGAGTGTCGTCCCGTACACCAAAAAGGTTGTGGGTTGATCCCTGGCTCGATCCCTGGCTGAGGTGTGTATGGGAGGCAACCAATCGATGTTTTTCTCTCACATCGATGTTTCTCTCTCTACCCCTCCCTCTCTCTCTAAAATCAGTAAGTATATCCTCGGGTGATGATTTAAAAAATAAAAAGAAGAAAAAACCCTTAGAATCCGTATCTTTTGGGGAAAAGTTATCTATCTTAGCCATGTTGTATTAATCATCATAATAGTTAACAAAATTCTTTAACTATTTATTGTTGAAGAAACAGAAATTAATCTTCTCCAGGTTCCTAATGTGAATGATCTATGAGTTGTCCTGAAATATGGAGGTGTGTAGGGCATTTAATTTAGTGTAAAGCATTAAAATTATTTAAAAGCAGCATACTGAATATGCTTCTTGAATTCCTAGCAACACAATCACTAATGTGACTTCCAATTCTAAATAAAAATTACAAAATAATTTGAATTTTTTCATTTAAAAACAACTCCAAGAATCAGACACAATTTGTCTGATCTTTACATAAAATAAACTCTCCAAAAACTGATATACCATTTATTATTTTTTCTCCTCAGATGCAAAAATGTAAACCAATTGATTCTAGCAATGATTGTCATTATTATTCTTAAGTTACATTTTCTCTTAAAAATAACAAGAATGCAGAAGAAATATTTCCACTTACAGCTAATGAAAAAAAGAACATAAATCAATGAGAAACAAGTTCTACAAACTATGCTAATAACATTATTATTAAATATTTCTGTTGACAAGGAATATTTTTAAAGATGTAATTAAATAAAAACTTTGAATTTACAATAATCACTGCAAAGTAAAAACTCTTAACAAATTACTATTAGAAAAAATATATATATACCCACCTTTGTCTGGGAACTATAAAGAGAGCCCGTACCAACTTCTTCCTATTTGCTTTTGTGTTCATGTTCATGCAAAAATCCATTGCTGCCTATAAAAGAAAAAGCAAACTTTTTTCTTTAAAAAAAAGAACAAAAAACTTTACTTAGCTAACGAAAGCAGAAACCCTGGATTTCCACTTGTTCCTAAACATTTAAAATGATTTTAAAACACTAGTATTGTAAGCATATCCCAAACTAAGAGACCGCTGAACTTAAACTTCTGTATAATTATATATTTAAAAATATATAATTCATAAACTTTTAAATTACAACAAGGTGTTAGAAACAGAACTTTAAGTGAGCAGATTGAAGGTCATTCGATGTCTGGCAAATAATTATATTAAATGTACAATCAATGCTTTAACCCCATAAAAGTAAAATAAATCAATGTTAATATAAAGAAAGTTTTACAGAATTATAAAGTAGCAAGAACAGTTACCAAGAGCCAAAAAAAATTACTAATGCTAATAAGGATAATCAAAAAGGAATAAAAATGAAGTAGGTGAGCAAGACAGGCATAGATTATTCCCAGGAACATGTTAAGAGTAAATGTCTCAACAATAACAGAAAGGTTCAGTGTCAGCAGTCAGATCTGGTAACTTAATTAAAGAAATCACATTACAGGACTATAATAAATAGCCACTATTTTTATTTACTATAGCAATCCACCAGTCTATATTTTATTAACAAAAATGTATTGAATATTTCATCAACACATCTAACATCTAACATAAGTGTAAACTACAGGCTAGGAGAGGTGTATGTTCTGGGAAACAACAATATGAATAACTGACATTTTTAAAACTACGGTCATGCATGTTTTTTATTGTTTTGAAGAATTTCAGTATAGTTGGTTTAAGAAAATAACAAGCTCAGTAACACTATAAAAGTGAATAAACTATTATCAAATATCCTTCTCAGTTTCTCAAATATTTTCCTTCCATAGGTTCACATGATTATTTTATTATCCATCTGAATCTTTCGGTAGATTTGAGGATCAGATACAAATAAAAGATTCTCAGATTTCTCTGAACTATAAAAAATTTCTACTCTTTGTTGTAGATGGTGATGTACTAAAACACCTCCCATTTGGTTAAAACTTTTGATGAAATAAATGGCACAAAAGGGGATGATAAGATTCGAATCTAGGAAACTAGCTCACATTGAAAGTATTCACCAAGATTGAAACTTTAGACCAATATTAGTCAAGAGAATAAAAGCAATTTATATTTTTCTTCTGCTTATAAAGGGAATATAATAAATACTAATGAAGTTTAAATTTTATAATGTTAAAACTTATTACAATTAATTAGAATACCAAAGAGAAAAAGTGAAAATAAAGTAAAAATTCCTTCAAGCAATTCACCCATAAGAAACAATTTAAAAATTTTGGACCTACTAATAAAAATCCCAAAGGTCATGTATTCTTCAGATAAGAAAATTGGTCCAAAAACAAGGGAAACACACACACACACACACACACACACACACACACACACACTCACTCACACACACACACACACACACAGCCCCAAAACAAAACAAAAAAAATAGAAATAAATAAAAAATAAAACAACTCTCATATCAACATTTTTGAGAAATATTTTTTAAATGGCTAGTAATGGCATATGTTTCAACATAATTAGGAAACACACACAAAAAAGTACTTCAACCCTCAGCAAAGTGGGAATAGAGGGAGCATATCTCAACATAATAAAGGCCATATATGAGAAATGTACAAACAACATCAGACTCAACAGGGAAAGACTAAACGCTTTCCCCCAAAGATCAGGACAAGACAAGGGTGGTTCACTTTCACCGCTTCTATTCAACATAGTACTGGAAGTTCTAGCCACAGTGATGAGACAAGAAAGAGATAAAAGGCATCCAAATTGGAAAGGAGGATGTAAAACTATCATTGTTTACAGATGACATGATAGTGTACATAGAAAACTCTAGAGGCTCCACCAAAAAACTATGTAACCCAATACATAAATTTGGCAAAATAGCAGGATACAAAGACAATATTCATAAATTGAAGGCATTTTTGTATACAAACAACAAAATATCAGAAACAGAAACTAGAAAAAATATCCCATTTACTATAGCAACAAGAAAAATAAAAGTACCTAAGAATAAACTTAACCAAGGAGGTAAAAGACCTGTACTTGGAAATCTAAAGAACACTGAAGAAAGAAATTAAGGAAGACACAAATAAATAGAAGCATATACCGTGTTCATGGATTTGAAGAATTAACATCATTAAAATGTCCATTCTACCCAAAGCAATGGACAGATTCAACCAAATCTCTATTAAAATACCAATGACATATTTCACAAATACGGAACAAAATTTTATATGGAGCTATAGACGACCCCAAATAGCCTCAGTAATTTTGAAAAAGTACAAAGTAGGAGGGATCACAATACCTGATATCAAACTATATTATAAGGCCACTGTAATCAAAGCAGTCTGGTACTGGCATAAAAACAGACACAAAGATCAATGGAACAGAATAGAAAGCCCAGAAATAAATCCAAGTCTCTGTGGTCAATTAATACTTGACAAAGGGGGCAGGAGCATAAAATGGAGTAAAAATAGCCCTTTCAATAAACAGTGTTGGGAGATCTGGACAGGTACATTAAAAAAAAAAAAGAAAGAAAGAAACTAGACCACCAACTTATATCATACACCAGAATAAACTCAAGATGGATAAAAGACCTAAATATAAGTCAAGACACCATAAAAGTCCTACAAGAAAACATATGCAGTAAAATTTCAGATATCCCATGTAGCAACATCTTCACCAATATATCCTCAAGGGTAAGGGATATAAAGGAAAGAGTAAACAAATGGGACTATTTCAAATTAAAAAGCTTCTGCAGACCTAAAGAAAGCATCAGCAAAATGAAAAGAGAACCAACCTTATGGGAAAACATATTTGTCAATTAAGGCTCGGACAAGGGTTTGATCTCTAAAATATATAAAAAACTTATATGACTCAACAACAGAAGACAAACAATCCAATTAAAAAATGGGCAAAGGACCTGAACAGACATTTATCCAAGGAGGACATACAGAGGGCCCATAGGCATATGAAAGGATGCTCAACATCACTAGCCATCAGAGATGCAAATTAAAAGTACAATGAGATACCAACTCAAACTAGTCAGAATGGCCATCATTAACAAATCAACAAACAACAAGTCCTGGCGAGGATGTGGAGAAAAGGGAACCCTAGTGCAACTGTTGGTGGGAATGCAGACTGGTGCAGACACTATGGAAAACAGTATGGAATTCCCTCAAAAAACTAAAAATGGAACTGCCTTTTGATCCAGCGATTCCACTGCTAGGATTATACCGTAAGAATCCTGAAACACTAATTCAAAAGAACCTATGCACCCCTATGTTCATAGCAGCGTGACATACAATAGTGAAGTGCTGGAAACAGCCTAAGTGCACATCAGTAAAGGAATGGATCAAAAAACTGTGGTACAGTTACACAATGGAGTACTACATAGCAGAAAGAAGGAAGGAACTCCCTACCCTTTGCAAAAGCATGGATGGAACTGTAGACTACTATGCTAAGTGACATAGCCAGGCAGTGAAAGACAAGAACCATATGATCTCACTATAAGTGGAAACTAATGAACAAAAACAAACAAATGAGCAAAACAGAACCAGTGACATGGAAATAAGAAACAAACTGACAGCGACCAGGGGGAGGAGGATATGGGGGAAAGAAGCGGAACAAAGAACAAGTATAAAGGACCCGTGGACACAAACAACAAGGTGGGGACTGACTGTGGGAGCAGGAGGGTGGGTTGGGCAGGGGAGAGCAGTGGGAAATAAATTGGGACAACTATAACAATAAAATTTTTTTTAAATGAAGGGAAAAAGAGCACTTCAATAACTATTTTAGAACTTTATCCTTTTAAATACATATGTACTTTGTATACAGAGAAGGAAAACTCTGACTCCAAAAAACCTCCGCTGCCTTGCGGCATACCTCTTCAGGGGAAAGGCTAAGGGAGTAAACCCCGACAGAAAATCCGGAGCCGGAGTCCCTAAGGCGGTTTGACGTTGTAGTCAACACCGGCAACTCCTGCGGCGCACCTGAAGCCAAGCTGTATTGACTCCGTCTTTCCCTTGGATCCTTCAGCTGCGAAGAGAGGGGGGGTCTGCTGCATGGGCAACAACAGACCCTCCATATCACCCTGCCCAGGCTCTATAGCTTCAGCTTCACTGGAGAGGACACTCCAGCGTCATCGCAAGATGTCGATTCAACATGGGAGGAGACAGATACCGTGTCACTCCCGAGTCGGACTGCACAACCATTCTCGGCGGTGCAGATAGACTCTTAAGAAGCTACACCATCGTCTCTCGAGACGGACGGCTGCCGACGACGACTTTGTATAATCTAAGCAAATTTTATAAAATTAAAGAAGTCAATAAACACTTTTCTTACCATAATAATCAAAGGCCAGGTGAAGGGAAAAAAACTATAATGCTCAAGACTCTACAGATTTAGAAGTTAGTAAAGCATACCAATGCCTGTTACACATAATAGGAGATTCAATAAATATGCAGAGTTAAATACCACAGAAGTAAGAAAACTGCCAGAATTAATAAACCTGAGGAAATTTTAAAAGATAATAAAAGCTTCACATGTATGAGGCGTGATCCCCAAAAAACTGGAATTATCTTTTGAAGGCCAGACCCCTTGAGTACAGGCTTCCCCAACTAGGCAAGTGTTCTAGGAGCCCAGCTGTATTAGTGCACGAGCTGGCATTGTAAAGGGCTGCGTTTGGCTTCACTGAACTTTTTTTTTAAGACTCTTTCAACACATTTGCCCAGTTTATAATGGGTGATTTACAAGCGCACCTGCCCTGCCCACACTGCATTCAGTCACCACCAGTTTTTGACCAAAAACCTGCATGACCCCTGATCTCCACGCCCGCCTCCCCCATATGAGTGGCTTTTGTTTGTTTCCCCAGATGAAAAAAGTCCTCAAAGAGAGAGGTTTAGCCAATGTGGAAGAGATGAAAACAAAAAATAGCAGAAGCACTAAAAGGCATCAAAATCAACAAGTTCTAAAACTGTTTCGGCAGTGGGAAAAACAAAAGTCTTAACAGGTGCGTTGAATCAAATGGAGAGTACTTTGAAGGTGACTGAAGTTTAAACGTATGAAAAAATAGACAATTTTTTAATAAATAAATTCCAGGGTTTTTTTGGTGTCCCTCCTCGTATATTAACTCTTAGAATTAACCACTCCTGCCCTATGGGAAAAAATGAAAGAAAAGGGGACGTCTATACTATCTGGCTTGGTTACAACTGCTGCTTGACAACTCAATAAGCAGTTTTTTAAAAACTTGTTTCAAAACATTTCAGGTACTAGAAAGACAGTTCAACAAACAATTTTTATTTTATTAAGTAAAAAGTTCTTCTGATCATCAAATGCATGTGGAAATAAGCATTACCATGAATGACATTATCCATAATAGTCACCCAAAGGAAATCTTCACTTTGTGTTATATATTGTTACCTTAATTATTGAATTCAAATAATTCTTAAGATTTTTCTACCTATCTCCCAAATACTTTTTCCTCTTAACACATCTAGAACTTTGACAACATATACAGAAGAAATTCCTGTCATGAGAAAGCTGGCTCCCAGAGGGGGTCCAAAAGGGAAAGGGGGACCTATTTTTCATATGACCCTCAGAAAGCTAACTCAGAATTTAATATATGGTCGTTACTGGCAACAGAGCTGAATACTGAGCTGGGTACTAAAGGATACTCTCCAATAAAGATTCATAACAATACTGTATCTAATATACAAAACTGATGAGATCCTTCCCACCTACATCTTTCATTATAGTGTGAAAATGGAATGTGGGGGTGAAGCAGGAGTATCAAGATATCTCTCTCTCACCTCCTCTGTTTATATCTAAAATGTATGTAAATTTAGCAAGAGAAAGAGTCAAGCATATCCTCAACTTAAAAAATAAGCAATTGTTTAAGAGGTGGTTTTTGCTATACTCTATAAAAGAAGGAGAAAAAAAGGAGACTAATTCTTAACACAAATAAATTTGTAATTATAAAGTTTTTGAAAACTATACATTGATCTAATTACAGTAGTCCCTCACTTATCATGGGTATTATGTTCTAGATCCCCCCACGATAGGTGAAAATCCATGAAGTAGGAACCTTACATTTATTTTAGTATTTATATATATTTTAAGGCTTTATAAACCCTTCCCACACTTATAAACCTTTCCCACTCCCTTAATTAACCTTTTCCACACTTTTATAAACATTACTTATGTTCTTAAACATATTCTACACTCTTAAACCTACGTAACTTTAACAACATATGCATACAGTACTGCAAAATACCACAATTTGGTGAAACATCCGTGATAAATAATTAAATATAACATTTTTTAAAATCCTGCAATACAGTGAGGCCACGATAAGTGATACAGAGAGGGACTACTGTAATGCAAAAAATAAAGCAACTTGGAGTTTTAAGCCTTTCTGATTATATAGTTACTGAAATGCATCTAAATTATCTCATGAACAGCTACACAAGTTAAAATATAACCTAACTTCTATAGTTCCCTATAAGAGACCTTCAAAGCATTATGGGGAAAAAGAGATAAAAGATCACATTACACCTGACAAAAATACAGTCTAAAGCAACAATTTTCAAGCCTTGAGTTTCAAGAGCCTTTTATACTCTTAAAAACTGTTAAAAGAGTCCTGGCTGGTGTGGCTCAGTGGATTGAGCGCCAGCCTGCAAACCAAAGGGTCACTGGTTTGATTTCCAGTAAGGGCACATGCCTGGGTTGGAGGCCAGGCCCCCAGTTGGGGGCATGCAAGGAGCAACCACACATTGATGTTTCTCTCTCTCCCTTCCCTTATCTTTAAAAGTAAATAAAATGTTAAAAAAACTGTTAAAGATCTGAAAAAAGTTCATGGCTTACATTTATCAGCATTTACTGTATTAGAAATTAAAACTGAGAAACTTTAAATGTACTAATTCACCTAAAAATACCAATAAATCTAATAAACCTATTAATTTTTAGCATTTTTTGGAAATAACTATATTTGTCAAAATAAAAAAAAATTTAGTGACAGACTGGCACTCTTAGAAAATAGAGGGAGTCTCAAAACTACTATGCATGCCATCTGCCGTGATGTGTCATTTTCGATGAAGTATATGAAGAAAATCCAACTTTACACATACATATAACTTGGAAAAAGAGGTGCATTTTAACATCCTTTTCAGGATTTATAAATATTTTTTGATAGTACACCAAAACTTGACAGGTGGTGCTTTCTTAAGTGTTAGAAGAAATGTCGAATCTGAAACCTTATTAATCAATTTTTCATGCTGTTAGATTAAAACCTGTCTTGTCCTTTGAGTGGATCTTTAACACCCAAGCAAGATTTTGTTAACACTGTGTACTGGTCACTTAGAACAATGGCTCACTGACCTATGCAGACCTTCCAAACAGATAGATAATATTTGAAAATTACATTATTTAATATCACCATCAATCCCATCAGAAAAGTGTCATGAATAGTCTCAGAAAAAAACTGGGAAGCTGTCAAGACTATGGTGGTGAATATAGTTTTCTAAAATTCTAATTTCTGTTGAAAACTCCAATTTTTCATTGGCAATAAATACTTTCAGTTGTTTTCCTTTAAGTGCGAGCTCCACCTTGTTCATGTTAGAAAAATGTTGGTTAAACACCCAAGTTTGAATAAATAATCAGTTTGTTCATCAGTTTCTTCAAGTAAAAATAAAAAAAAAAATCTAGTTCAGCTCACAACTTAAGCACAAGTGGTTTTTCTCCAGACAGCTTTCAGACAGAAGTGCTTTACATGTCCTTCCCATTTCGTCACATTAAAGGAATCTATACTCAAAGGTTGAAATGAAAGAAAGGCATTGATTTGTATAGATTCATCAAGGAGATTCTTAAGTGAAAATGGAATTTTTAAAAATTTCAAATGCATGGCAGTGAAGACAAAGGCTACTAACTAGTTCAGTTTGCTACCAGTGTATCTTGATTTATGCAAAAATGTCAACAGCTTTACCCATCATCACTTTTGCAAATATCAAAAACACCCTAACATTAGTATGAAAAGAATTTTGACTAACAGACCCCCTAGAAGTGCAGGAATCAACAGAACATACTTTTAAAAATTTCTGATCTTTAAAGAGGTGAAGAGGTGTCAAGCAAGCAGGATTCTAATGACAGTTCCACTCAAACTGAACATCTATAGGTTGACTCCAACTTTATGTGTTTATTTTGGATACTAATATAAGGTCCCATTTGAAGAACTGGTTCATTCTATGGCTAAAATAGTCCCAAACACACAGACATTACTAATTAGAGCTATCCTACAAGGTCTATATGCTTGAGTGAAGTTATATTGAGACAATCATACCTTGTCTATCAGATCTCGATTGACACAGTTGGGCAATTGCTGGAGGAAAGCATCTACTATCAGCTTGAGATGAGATCCAGTGCTGGCTTCTTCATCTTCTTGTTCTAGGTTATAATAAAAACATGCAGTTATTAGTTAGTTATGTGGGAAATAGTTAATCTAGAGGACTTCCCTTAACCATGAAAAAATGAAACATTTTTTGAGATATTGCCCTAAAAAGTTTGGGTATCTCCAGGATCACAACTCCAGGTTACTACTACCTTTCAGAAATCAACAATAAAGCAGCAAACTTTCGCATTAGACACAAAATCTTAGCCATAAATTGCATGTAGTTTTATAGTAAATCTGTTTCTTTTATCTGCCAAACAGCCCTTCCCACAAGTCTTCAATTAACAGCACTCTCATTGCTGCCTTTCGAAAGAAACACAAAGAATTCTGATGGAGAAGGTTACTGTCAGATCACAGCACACCACTATTCCCCTGGGTCACAGGTAAGGATGACAGAAGATCAGCTAAGTCCTTTTATGACACTTATATACGGACAGTGGAAAGAATCTCTCTTTTCTTTGATGTCACTAGCTGGTATGATCTGAGCATGGGGCAGCCATCAGCCACCATGCCCACCCTCCTTTCATGACATGGAGAAAGAATCTGCAGTAGGAAATAATGAAGCCAATAAAGAGAAAAATAATAATGACAGAAAATATCCTTCTAAATAAAGAATCCTAACTAATAAAACTAACAATATTTTCCAATGTTAAATATAAAAAGTACCCAATTATAAAGACAGAATTATCACAGATGAACTGATAAACCAGTTCTTTTACTTCTCAACCATTAGGATAACTAAAATATATTTATATTAATATTGTAAAGATTATATCATAGAATTAAAATAAATTTAGAAAATGCTAGGAAGTAGAAAAGCATAAGAGATACCTATTAAGATTTTTAACCCTGGCTGGTATAGCTCAGTGGATTGAGCACCGGCCTGCAAACCAAAGGGTCACTGGTTTGATTCCCAGTCAGGGCACATGCTTGGGTTGCAGGCCAGCTCCCCGGTTGGGGGTGCGCAAAAGGCAACCACTCATTGATGTTTCTCTCCCTCTCCTTCTCCTTCCCTTCCTCTCTCTCTAAAAATAAATACATAAAACCTTAAAAAAAAGAAAAAAGATTTTTAGAATTCAGATGATCACTAAGACTCACAGTCACATAACAAGAGACATTCAATGTTTCTGTTCTAAATCAAATTCCAAAAAAGGGATGGCTTGGAAACAAAAGGAAAACAGGAATTAATAAGTCAAGATCCATATTCTTAGGTTAAAATTTTGGGTAGAAAAATTAATCAATAATTAAAACTTGGTGGAAAATAGTGTTTACCTTGCTCATCAAGAAGTTTCTTTGTAAGATCTTCAGCTTCATCTGAACCCTCTAACTCCAAGTTGTCATCATTAATTTCTAGGTTCTCCAATTCAAGTTCCAAATCATCAGGATTTGATACCTCCTTGTTATCCTTAGGTTCCTTTGCATCTGCTTGAAGACAAAGAATCAGTGGCTCTCAATTAAAGTTATATTAAAATCCCGTTTCAAAAAATAGATAGGATACACAAAATTTGCATCATTTTTCTTAGAATCTATAATATATACCTGGCAACAACTGAGTATAAATATATTCAGACTTTATAAAATACATTATGCCCACTGAGAAGCAAGACCATAATTTCTTTGATTCTGTATGTCATCTGTTCACTGAAAGAATAAATAAATGGATGGTGGATGAATGAATGGACGAATAGATAGATAAAGACAGATAGATGGGGACATAAAATGGTATGTGGACTTGTGGTAAAGATGAGGGGGAAATAAAGTTGATTAGATACAGTGAAGTCAGATTAAGGAGAGTCGCAAACTCCAAGAAGAATTCAGATTTCTTTTTGTAATTTATATTTTACTGATTATTCTGTTACAGTTGTCCCAATTTTTTCCCCTTTGCCCCCATCCACCCAGCACCCCCCCCTTCAGACAATCCTAACACCCCGATAATGTCCATGGGTCATGCGTACAGGTTCTTTGGCTACTCCATTTCCTATACTGTCCTATCCATCCCCATGGCTATCCTGTAACTACCTATTTGTACTTCTTAAACCCCTCACCTCTTCGCCCATTCCCCCGTCCCGCCCCCCTCCCATCTGGTAACCATCAAAACACTCTCCATATCCATTATTCTGTCTGTTCTCCTTGTTTGCTTAGCTTGCTTTTTAGATTCAATTGTTGATAGTTATGTATTTTTGCCATTTTATTATTCATAGTCTTGATCTTTTTCTTAAATAAATTCCTTTAACATTTCATATAATGATGGTTTGATGATGATGAACTAAGTCCTTCAGTTTTTTCTTGTCTGGGAAGCTGTTTATCTGCCCTTTGATTCTAAATGACATCTTCACTGGGTAGAACAATCTTGGCTGTATGTCCCTGCTTTTCATGACTTTGAATATTTCTTTCCAAGCCCTTCTAGCCTGCAAAGTTTCTTTTGAGAAATCAGCTGACAGCCTTATGAGAACTCCTCTATAGGTAACTAACTGCTTTTAAGATTCTTTTATCTTTAACCTTTGGCATTTTAACTACGATGTGTCTTTGGAGTGGGCCTCTGGGCATCCATCTTATTTGGGACTCTCTGTGCTTCCTGGACCTGCATGTCTGTTTCCTTCATCAAATTAGGTAAGTTTTCTTTCATTATTTTTTCAAATAGATTTCCAATTTCTGGCTCTTTCTCTTCTCCTTCCAGCACCCCTGCGATGTGAATGCTGGAATGCTTGAAGCTGTCCCACAGGCTGCTTACACTACCCTTCTTTTTTGCATTCTTTATTCTTCTTGTTGCTCTGGTTGCTTGTTTTTTGCTTCCTTATGTTCCATGTCACTGATTTGATTCTGGGCTTCATACACTCTACTGTTGTTTTTTTATTTCAATTAATGTTTACTTTGTTTCTAACTGGAATTTTTTTATGCTGTTGACATCCTAAGTTCCTGAGCATCCTTACAAGCAGTGCTTTAAGCTCTGCATCTGACAAATTGTTTATCTCCATTTTGTTTAGTTCCTTTTCTGGAGTTTTGATCTGTTCTTTTATTTGGGCCATGTTTTTTTGTCTCCTTGTTTTGACAAATTTACTGTTTGTTTCTATGTATTAGGTAGAGCTACTATGATTCCCTGTCTTGGTAGCATGGCCTAATGTATTATGTATCCTTTAGGGTTCAGTGGCACAACCTCCCCTATCACCCAAGCTGGGTACTCGAGGTGCACCCTTCGTGTGGGCTGAGTACACACTCTTCTTGTAGTTGAGCCTTGTTTGCTGTTGGTAGGCCAATGGGAGTGATTTACCCAGGTCAATCAGCTACAAGGACTGGCTGTGACCACTGACCACCAACCTCCACTCTCCATGGAGGATCAGCTGTGCAGAGGCAGGGTAGTGGTGCTCTGATGTGGTCTGTAGCTGTCCACTGGGTATGTTGGCTCTGGAGTTCCTGGGTGTGCAGGCCCCTATGAGTCCCAACCTGCATTCTGCTCTGGGCCACCCTGCATAAGCTATAAAGTAATCGGAGATGACTGCTACTTGTACTAGGCTTGCAGGTTCCCAAACTATGAATCTAGGCTGGCTGCTTCTAGTGTCGGGCCTGCGGCCACTTAGCAAGAGGCATGGGGGCTGGGGCTCACTGAGGCTGGCTATTGCCCGTTTGAGAGAATTGAGGAAGTTGTGAAGCATGAGCCAAGACCAGCCATTTATATGGAAAAGGAGCTTTGGTATTCTGTAAATTGGATGGGATGGTCTGGGGATATCCAGAGTAGAGCAAACAGTGTTAGCCAGGTTGATGAAGTCTCAGATATGGAACCAGCCTCCTGGCTCTGTAGTTATGTGGAGGGGTTAGAAAAAGGACAGTGTCCTTTGCCCACCTTTCTGTCTTGGAGGAAGCTGTCCCCAGCTTTCACCTTGATGCCAGACATTTCAGTTTCTCCCTGTATGCCACTTGGGCCTTTCAAGCTGCTACCCGAGTGCTGGAGCTCAGAGGGAGGGAGTCTGAGTAGGTCTGTGTGTGGGCTCTTTAAAGAGAAACTGCTTGGGACTCCAGAAGTTCTTTCACCAACTCAATCCCCGATGATTTTTGTAGCCATAAATTGTGGGGAATTATTCTTGGCACTGCAACCCTGGGCTGGGGGGTTTGGTGTGGGGCTGGGACTCCTCACTCCCAAGTTATCCGTCGCGAATTTTTATCCACCACACTTGGATATGGGACCAGCCCATTCCACATCTCCGCCCTTCCTACAAGTCTGATGGATGTGGTTTCTTTAATTCCGTAGTTGTCAGACTTTTATGCAACTCGATTTCTGACAGTTCTGAGTGATGGCTGTTCTATAATTTAGTTGTAATTTGATGTGGTTTTCTAAGGAAGTGAGCTGCGTTTACCTATGCCATCATCTTGACCCAAAGTCCCTCCATTTCCAGAATTTCTCTTTTATGCAGCATGACCTTTGCTGAATTGTGAGCATTAACACTTACATGTGATTACCAACAATATACAACATAAATTTGAAAGGACAGAATACATAGAGACCAATTAGGAAAATAGCCTTCTGATTTAGATGTCAGGGGTTAGAAGAAATAAAAAAACAAATACAACAAAACAAAGAAAATGGCCAGGAACTGTTAAAATACTAAACAAATAAGAATAATAAAAAAGAAATTGAACGTAATTCAGCAAGATTGGTATAATGTTGATAATTACTGCTAGGTAATAGGTAATTGCTAGTTTACTACACTAGCCTTATTTTTATGTTTGAAAATCTTTGTAAGTAAAAAACAAAAAAATTCCTGAGTTCAAGAATTTATGCTTACAGGGATGAAATTACAGTATAAATGACTAGAATTGTAACATTTCTCAGCCTCATCTTCTCCTAGTCTTCCAATCACATAATTTCTGCATTGAAAGTAGAAATGTTTTACAGATACTTAATACCATACCATATTTGGCAGAATCAAAACTCTAGTACAGACTGCTTTTGCTGCTTCTAAATAGAGACAGACTAATATTTTCTCATTCTTCTTTTCATTCAATTAAAATTTTAATTTCTACTACATGCTAAGTAGTGTTCTAAGCACCAAGAATACAACTTTAACTGTCTGAGACAAAAAACCTGCCCATGTGGCACATATATTCATCCTCCAGTGTTCCCTGATGTCTGCTTATCAAAAACCAACATTTACTAATTAGCTACTATGTATTCAGAACTATGCTAAGCTGAACATTCAGAAAGAGCTTAAAATGTGACCCTTATTGTGAAGAAATGTAAAATCAATCTGAAGAAATTAAACTAACATGCACTTGGGAGTCAAGCGGGGTAGTGAGGAGAGGACTGCAAGCAGAAAACAGAACACTATGAATGCCATGAGGTAAGAAGACTGGCTTCTGCAGAGACTGAAACAGAGAAAAATGTAAGAGTAATGTGGAAACAGACATAGTTGGAGGGGAAGACTTTAACTGAACTACGCAAGGTCCTTGAGACAATGTTAACAAGTTTACATTATTTTCCAAATAAATGTAAAGCCATTAAAAAATATTAGATAGGAAAGTAAAATCAATCTTTTAGAACGCACAGAAGCAGCAAGAGCAAACACAGGGCAGCCAGGTAGGAGCCCAGGTTAAGAGATGATGGTAGCTTAGATTAGAATAGTAGCAGTAAAGATAAGGCACATCTTAGATACATTTAAGAGGTTAGATCAACTAGACTTGATGACTAAGGTGACTATTCCCTCCTCTTCTACTGGACCAAGAAATACTGACATTTAGTAGAGAGAATGAAAGCAGAAGCTCAAGACAAGTAGAAAGAAAACTCAGGAGGGTTTAGTACCACCCAAGGCATGGGGACAAAGTAGTCCAAGAAGAAAAGAGTAAACTGTTAAGTGGCTTGAGAGGTCAAATGAGACAAAACCTAGAAACTGCCCTAGAGATACAGTAACACAAAAGTAATTGGTAACTTTGGCAAAAATAGTTTCAGAGTAGACGTGGCACTGAAGCCAGACTGGAATATGGACTGAAGAACGAGAAAGTTACGAAGAAAATGAAGACTCCAAGTATAGCCAATTATTTCAAGAGGATTCAAAAAAAGATAGGACAGTAGCTAGAAAGGGACTGGAGGCCCAGGGGTCTCCAGAGTGTTCATAATTTCTCTGTTTTTATCTGTTTTTTGTTTTCAAAAGATGAGAAAATGTATACTGAGCTCAGGATCCAGTAGTCAAGAGAGAGAGAAAGACTGATTGATACTAAAGACAGAAGAGGCATAATGGATTGCATAGGGTTCAGGAGAAACAGGGAGAAAAGATTCAGAGTAAAAAGAAGGACTGCCCTTTGATAGAAGGTGTAAAAGTTCACCATATCATCCAGGAAAGAAACATTCTATAAGTCCTAAGGCAGGTAGATGTATAAATAAGAAGGTGCACAATGTCAAGGGAGATCTGCCTGATGGCTTCTATCTTCTCTATAAAGTACTACGTCAAGCAAACTCTTCTGCTAAGGAGGGAAGTAGAATAAAAACTAGAGAAAAAATGAAAATGCATTATGGAGTGTGAAAGAATGAGCTGAGGACAGAAATGCTGTCAAGTTTCCAAACAATGTTGAGGATCTGGCTAAGGTTGGTGATCATTAATTTATAAAGTTATCAACCTATCTAACTGATCATCCCTAGGAGATCAACAGTTTGGATACAGAAACCAATATGAAGGATGACTGAATTCATCTAGGGTTGAAGTTGACAGGTAGATATGAATGAAGGACAGAGGGGGAAAGAAATGTACAAGAGGGAGATATACTAAAGATGTACTACAGTATTCCCTCACTTATCGTGGCTATTATGTTCTAGACACGCCTCCCCCAACCCCCCACCCCGCGATAGGTGAAAATCCGTGAAGTAGGAACCTTACATTTATTTTAGTATTTTTATATATTTTAAGGCTTTATAAACCGTTCCCACACACTTATAAACCATTGCCAGTCCCTTATTAACCTTTCCCACACTTTTATAAACACTATTATGTTCTTAAACATATTCTACACTCTTAAACCTACGTAACTTTAACAACATACGTATATAGTACCGCAAAATCCTACGATATAGCGAAAAATCCGCGATAAATAATTAAATGTATTTTTAAAAATCCTGCAATACAGTGAGGCCGTCATAAGTGAACCGCAATATAGAGAGGGACTACTGTATACACTATTCTAGAAAAGGAGGGCCCACCTCAATACCTCTTGTCAAAATCCAAACCAAGCTTCAAAGTCTGTCAAAAAGGTCCGTCTAAGTCTCCTACAGGGTTTTATCTGATCTCCAAGCATGTGAACTGCCTCCACTGTCTTAACTGTCACAGTGCTTTGTACTATTTTTTTTATAACCCAATCCTATTCTATTTCAAATTATAATTCTTTGAGTCCCTGGCTGCTGCCCATTAATGTGATAATAAGTACAAAGATACAATGCTCATATTGATCTCTCCTATAGCACTCAGTACATCATCTCACAAGAGACTGAGACCTTAAACTTACTTCCTGAAAGAGAAACAAATATTAAAACCCTTTAAGTCAAACTTGCATGATAGGAAAAAAACCCAAGATAGCGGAAATCATACAATATTGAGGTGAGTAATATTACAGGAGCTAGTCCTCCTGGGCAGGAGGGGCTTCAACAGTATCTATGAGGAAATGCCTAAGAACTTTAATGGCAAAACTGGGTAGTAGGTATTTAAAATGAGTATTTATATATATATATATATATATATATATAATTCCCTTTACTTTTTGAAATACTTGAAATATCTTAACAACTACTCTTCACAAAGTATAAAGTAAAATTTACCTTAAGGTAAAACATCTTTATATCAACCAAGAAGTTTTACTATTTCATACTACCACAAGGGCTTCTTATAAGGTTTTCACACCATAAAATGGCCCCACTACCTTTTTCACAGAAACAGTCTAATTTTAAGGTTCATTGTATTTTAACTTAAGACAGTGAAGAAAATGTTATAAAGAGTAAGAATCTGTTTTACTGTTCTTCTAATTAGCAATCCTAGCAAGCACTACCTCACCCCATTCAATATATTTTGTATATGAAATAAAGGACAAAACTTTTTTTTTAATTTAAGTTAAAAAACCTTTGTGTCTGGGTAATAATAATTTCAATGTGGGTACATCGATGGTAACAAACTGTGGTCAATTTGCGGGGGATGCTGTGCCTGTGTGGGGCAGGGGTATATAAGAAATCTGTACATCTCAGTTAAGTTTGCTGTGAACCTAAAACAGAAAGCTCTAAAAAAATTAAGTCGACATTAAAATAAACATCACTTTTGTGCATGGAAGGACATTATCAAGAAAGTAAAAAGACAAACTACAATGGGAAAAGTATTTGCAAAACATGTATCTAATTAGGGTTTGATATTCAGAATATATAAAAAATTCTTACAGTAAAAGGATACCCAATTAAAAAACGGGCAAAGGTCCCTGGCTAGTGTGGCTCAGTGGATTGAGTGACCAAAAGGTTGTCAGTTCAACTCCCAGTAAGGGCACATGCTTGGGTTGCAGGCCAGGTCCCCAGTTGGGGGCATGAGAGAAGCAACCACACACTGATGTTTCTTTCTGTCTCTCCCTCCCTCCCTTCTCCTCTCTCTAAAAACAAATAAGTAAAATATTCTTTTAAAAATGGGCAAAGGACATGAATAGACATCTATACAAAGAAGATATGGAAATGGCCAACACACACATGAAAAGATGTTCAACATCACTAGTCATTAGAATAATGTAACCAAAATCACAATGAAATACTTCACACTCATGAGAATGGCTATAATCAAAAAGAAAACTTGATGATTGTTGTCAAAGATATGGAGAAACTGGATCCCAGTGTACATTGCTGGTAAGAATGTAAAATGATTTAACCACTGTGGAAAACAATGTGGAAGTTCCTCAATGAGTTAACACAGAATTACCACATGACCTCATAATTCTTCTCCTAGGTATATACTCAACAAATTGAAAACAGGAACTCAAACAAAGATATATCCGTAACAGCACTATTCATAATAGCCAAACTATGGGAACAGCATAAAAGTCCACCAATGGAAAATGAATAAATTGTGGTATATACACACAATGGAATGTAATTCAGCCATAAAAAAGAAATGGAGTACTTAAAAATGCACAATGTAGACATAACCCCAAAACATGATGTTAAGTGAAAATAAACAAAAGATAACATGCTATGTGATTCTGGTTACATGAAATATTCAAAATAAATCCTCAGAGAATGCAAATTGGTAGATGCCAGGGGATGGAAGAAGGGAGGAATGGGAAGAAACTGTTTAATGGGTACTTGAGTGACAGAATATTTTGGAATTATGTATCATAATATTTATACATCAAAAACAAAGTATACTACTTCCTAATTTTAGGAAAACACAAAAATTACTAATCTTAACATAAATTGTAAAGCAATGAAACACAGTAATTAAGAGCATAAGTCATCGATAGGGCTTAAATTTTAGATCTACCACTTACTAGCTGTGCAAGTTATTTAACCCTGAGTAGCTATTTAACCTCTCTGTGACACTGTTTCCTCATGTAAAAAACAGGGATAACAGTAGCTGCCTCATAGAGTTACTATGAGGATTAAATGAAATCTTATGCACATTTATATAAAGTGCTAAAATGATGTTTGGCACAAGTGATTATTAAATAAAAATTATTAGCTTTTATTTTTAATGGGTCCCCTAGGAAATAGATCAGAATACAGAAGTAACTTTTAAAAAAATTATCGCTCTCCAAATCACTGTTACCATGCCCTTCCATCTTCTCTTCTCTATCTCTACAGTTTGGCAGAATTCCCTTTAGAAAACACAGTGTGACTGGCATTCAGGACTTTCCACCATATTAATGATCTCAAAGCTTCTGATGTTTCTAAAGTAACTCTTCCTCACAAAGAGTTAGGGATACCTAGCCTAGAAAGAGAATTACAGGTAAACAGCAATAAAGAGCTAACACTGTCCCTAACAATCAAACTGGGGGAAACTCCTGTCTTATTAAGAGCTCAAATGAATTCATTGTATTATAAATAAACATATTCAAATTATTTCACATTAACTGTTGAAAGTAGGTCAATTATCAGTCTGTCACGTGTCATTCCATAGTATTCTGTCATGCATTTAATCTAATGACTCAATGTTCATATTATAAAACAAGTAACTAAAAAATATTTTTTTACAAATACTATTTTAAAACTGATCTTTATAGCACTTAATGTAAAAACCCGTCCTCCAGAATTTACCTTTAGAATCATCTTTGTTGCATTCTTTATTCTGACAACTTTTTTCATTATCTTTAAACAAGATGGCTGGAACAAAAGCTTTCAAATCAATGAGGTTCTCATAAAAATTCCGAGCATCTTCATCTTCCCATATACCACCTTCCAAGTCATATTCTCCAGGTTTACCAGGTGTAAATATATCGATTCCAGGTCCATGCTCTACAACAAAATAAATCACAGGGAATTAAAACTATTTGAGGTTTAGCATGCCAAACATGACATTTTCAATTTTATAACTAACAAATCTTGAGTGTTCAACAGAAGCTTCTTCCAAGTACTCTGGACTGTTCACATAACCATCCTTAACATCAAATCAAAAATTGTTTTAGGTAAAGCTCTAAAAGAGAACAGACTAGAGGACAGCACAGGATAAAGATGCTTTTCTCTTCAATGATTAACAGCAATTAATATGAGACTAAGTAGCCACCTGATGTATTAGGCCTACCTTCAGGAAACTTAAAACCAAAATAAAACATATATAAGCCTGGCCATTCCTAAAACATCAAGCTCCAAGTCTCACCTCCCCATTAAGCTTTGTGGTTTTTTTGTTGTTGTTGTTGACTCCCAACCCTCTTAAATCACAATAATCTTCCCAAGTAGAACATAAACCCTTAATTAAGAAGCATCCTGCCCTGGCTGGTAGGGCTCAGTGAATTGAATGCCAGCCTGCTAACTGGAAGGTCCTAGGTTCGATTCCCGGTCAGGGTATATGTCTGGGTTGTGGGCCAGGTCCCCAGTTGAGGGTGTAGGAGAAGCAACCATTGTTTCTCTCACCCGTTTCTTTCCCTCTTTCTCTCTCCCTTCCCTCTAAAAATAAATAAATAAAATTTAAAAAAAGAAGTGTCTCTTCATATGCACCCCTTTATTCACTGCAACATTACTTACAATAGCCAATGTATGGCAGCAACCCAAGTGCCCATTAATAGATAAGCACTGTAGCCCTAGCCAGGTAAGTCAGTTGGTTAGAGCATCATCCTGATACACCAAGGTTGAGAGTACAATCTCCAGTCAGGGCATATATAAGAAGCAACCAATGAATGCATACATGAGTAGAACAACAAATCAATGTCTCTCTTGCTCTATTTCTCCCTCCCTTTCTCTCTCTAAAATCAATAAATAAAAATAATGTTAATGGTTTGAAATAGGTAAGTGGATAAAAAAGTTGTAGTATGAATATATAGCACAACAGAATTATGACCATACTCAGCCATTAAAAAAGAATGAAATCTTACCATCTGTGACAGCATGGATGAACCTAAAGGGTATTATGCTAAGTAAAATATGTCAGAGAAAGACAAATACCATGTGATTACACTTATATGTGAAAAATAAACAAAACTAAAACAGACTCATAGACCCATAGAATGGACTGCTGGCTGCCAGAGGGGAGTGAGTTTGGGGGACTGGGTAAAAGAGGTAAAGGGATTAAGAAGTATTGTATAGCCCTGGCTGGTATAGCTTAGTGGGTTTGGATTTAGTGCCTGCCTATAAACTGAAAGGTTGCCAGTTTGATTCCCAGTCAGGGCACATGCCTGAGCTGCACGAGAAGCAACTGATCAGTGTGTCTCTCTGGCACATTGATGTTTTTCTCCCTCCCTTCCCCTCTTTCTAAAAATTATTTTTAAATTTTTTTTTAAGAAGTATCATACAATTTGTTAGTTACAAAATAGTTATGGGAATGTAAAGTTCAACATAGGAAATATAGTCAATAATACTACAATAACTGTGCATGGTACCAGGTGGGCTTTAAAATATCTGGAGGAACACTGTGTAAAGTATATGACTGTCTAACCACTGTTCTGTACACCCGAAACTAATACAAAATAATAGTGAATGTAAATTGTAATTTAAAAATAAAATTTAAAAATAAAAGAAGCATCCCTTCTTTTGGCATAATCCTTGGTATAAGGCAGATTGCCATAACTGGTCAATTGATAAATAACTGGAAAAGGACAAAAAAGATAAATATCATACAGAGATATGGAAAATATATATAAATTTACATACACATGCACAAGTCTACCTTTATACAAAACTGTATATTTTTAAACTCAGAACATTGAAAGTAATTAATTTCCTACTTCATGATCTTGAGACCATTCAGGAACTTACCTATTCTCACTGTGCTTCTCTCCACACAAGAATTATAAATAGGAGACTGATCATGCAGATTAAAAATAACCTTAAGGAAGACTAGATTATTCACTAAAAGTTATTAAGATAAATAAGAATAACATCAAAAACAAAAACAAAAAACCACTGGCTCCCTAACTCATTAATTATATGCCTTAGAACAAATATATTTAAACATAAAACACTAAACCCATGTACAACAATTTCTGTTTAATGAAAAAATAAACAAAAGCAAAGGATAAACTAGAAGACAATACTGGCAATATTTACAGAGAGGAATTAATATCTGCAATATAAAGAGCTCCTATAAATAAAACCCAAAATCCCAATAGAAAAATGAATAAAGGCTCTAAAGAGATGAGTAAGAAGTCATATGAAAAGATCCTTAACTTCAGTATCAATCAGGATAATGTTAAAACAAACTTTTTATCACTTTGATCCATAAAAATTCTTAAAATACTGGTATCAACAAATGTTGACAAGACAGTAGAAAAGTAAGCACTCTCATATCTTAACTAGAGTACAAACTGATATATTGCATTGGGGGAGAGCAACTGGTCACTACTTATCAATATTTAAAATAAGCATAACATTTGTGCAAGATTCCATCTAGGAATCTATACTTTAGAAATAACAGAAATATAAACTAAGATTTACAAGAATATTCATTGTAATGCTGTAACAGAGCAACACTGGAATCTACATATCAATATAAGAGCTAACAAACTGCATATATACACTATGTATGTAATATTAATCAGATGTTAAGAAAAATGAGATATACTACCTGAACTGACTCGGAACTCTCAAAAATGCATTAAAGGAAAAAAGGAAGTCACGCAAAATAACATCCTATATAAATTAACAATTAAGCTGCATACAGGTATATGATTATGTATTTTTGCATATATATTTTATATATAAAATAAAGTCTAGAAAGATTAATATAAAACCATTGACTAGGTTATCTTGGAGAATGGGATGGATCTGACAGGAGACTTTCACTTTCAACTTTATAATATACATGAATATTTTGCAAGTCATAAAAATAATGTATTTGTATAGTATTTTAAATTGTAAAAAAAAAAAAAATCAACTGAGAGGAAAAAAAATGCTACAAAGTCAAAAAACACAGAAAATTAGGGGAAAAATATTGCAATGTATATACAAAACACTAATTTCCTTACTATGCCAAGTACTTTTACAATCAATTTTTAAAATAGATAAATATTTGATTTTTTAAAAAGGGGTAAAAGATTCAAGCCAGTATATCACAGGGAAAACCATACATATATAAAACAGCCAATAAACTTAAAGAAAAGATGCTTAACCAGTCAGAATGTAAAAATCAAAAACTGTAATATGGTACAGGTGTAAGGAAACATTCATTTTCACATACTTAGTGGCATGTAAGTGGCATGCAAGACAATTTGGCCTCATATATTGAAACTTAAAATACATGTAACTTTTTAACTCAGAAACTCTAGTTCTAGGAATTTATCCCCGAAACACTAGTAGACATATAAAGTCATAGGTACAGAAATTTTATTACAACATTGACTATAATAGGTAAAAACCCGATATGACTTAAATGTCAATCAAGAGAGGTCAAGGTAAATACAGCACAATTATACAATAAAATATTATTATCTAGCAATTTAAAACAAGTAGATGACCAGATATAAGCTGATACAGAAAGACATCTAAGATATATGGTTAACTTTAAAAAGTAGTTGCAGAGTAGTACATATGATACAATCTCGTTTCTCAGAGGTAAAAAGAATATTCTGACTCAAAAATGTAGGCCTCCTCCGGCCAAGATGAAGTACTAAAAAACCAGGAAACAATATAATACAATGTTATCAAACATCAGACATCAAGGTAGCACAGGAAAGTGATTCCTGAGAGAGAAGAAACTGAATCCTAAAATTAATGGCCCTAGCTTACTTCCCGGTAAAATTTTCAAGGCCACAGCCCAGAAAGGGAGAGGTCAGAGAGACCCCAGCATTCTCTATGAGTTGAGGATGATGAAGCTGAGAATCTGGCAAGACTCCACTCAGGTGGCAAAATTTTGCAAGACAGTGTACCACAGAGAAGAAGCACAAGGATCTGCAAAAGGTCCCCTTGAATATTCAGTTGAATAATGATCATTCCCTATGTGTAAGGAACCTAGATGAAAGTGGGAAAATAATAACTTATGAACCTTCTAATTCATGGGAATCAATACAGAAGAATACTGACTTAGCAACAGGAAAAATCAGTACTAGAAGAAAGGCTGCTCTGATCCCACCTAACTAAGTAGGCCTGGAAAGAATGAAATTGTTTCCGAGTAACTTAACTATGCCCTGAACAAAGTTCAGTATTTCTAAGAAAAAATATCCAGCACACATCCAATAATATACCAGGCATGCAAAGAAGTTGAAAAATTACCAGAAATGTATAGGAGATCAATCTGTAAATCAATGCAGAAATGCTATTATAGAATTGGTAAAAAAAAGACATTAAAAGTTACTCTAACTATATTTCATATTCTTAACAAGATAGAAGATAGACTGAGCATGTTCAAGACCATGAAAAATATAACCAACTTCTAGAGATAAAAACTACATCTCTACATGAAATTAACAGTACACCAGACTTCCGGCCAAGATGGAGGCCTAGACTGACACGCTCCATCTCCCTCCACAACAAAGAAGGACAACAACTACTGCAAAACCAGATAACCAGAAGTTCCAGAAAATAAAGCTACATGGAAGTCGAACATATGAAGTTATAAACAAGTGGCGCTCGTCCGAACAGGTAGGAGGGGCGAAGCCAGGGCATAGAGGTCAAGCTGTGCTGATGGTGGCATCTGCAGCAACGGGCAGCAGGACAATGGTAAGCACAGACACCCGTATTTAAGGGGAGGCGAGAAGTGCCAGGGGAGCACCCCCGGCTGCAGTCCAGAGCCATCAGCTCGCGATTTCAGTGCCAATGAAGGCAGACCCCCATTGTCTCGGAGTGTGAGGCCCAGATGGCGTGGGGACGGAGGAGGAGGAGGCTCCTGGTGGTCTCTCAGCAGAGAGAGAACAGCAGGAATCCATCTTGGACCCCCCCGCCCCCACACAAAGCGCCAGTGTGGTGAGAAGGGTCCCCTGGTAGTAACCAGTGATCAGGGCTCCGCCCCCTATACCGCAGGAGGTGTGACAGCCCCGCCCAGGAAGCAAAAATCTGCCAATATGGCAGGTATGATAGAGATCCCAATCATGCAGCCGACCAGAAAGCAAATACATGAAGTAACAAAACAACAGATAGATAACTTTTCTGAGGCTCAGTTCAGAGCTACAGTTATAAGACAGCTTATAGAAATAACAGCGGGACTTAATCAAGACCAGGAAGGAATGAAAGCTAGTCCTGCTGAAATGAACGAAAACACATATAAAACTAGTGGTGAGGGAAGGAAAACCAGGGATCACATCAACAAATAGGAACATAGGAAAGGAAAAAACAGTCAACCAGTGCAGAAAGAGGAAACAAATGTGAGGAAAATGAGAAGAAGCCCAGAAATCTCTGGGACAACTATAAGACAGCAAACATCAGAATTACAGGGTTGCCAGAAGGTGAAGAAAAAGATCTAGAAATTGAAAAATTATGTGAAAAAATAATGAAGCAGAACTTCCCTAACTTGGGGAAGGAAATAGACTTACAGGTCCAGGAAGCATTGAGAGTTCCAAATAAACTGGACCAAGGGAGAACCACACCAAGACACATTATAATCAAAATGTCAAAAATTAAAGATAAAGAGAGAATCTTAAAAGCAGCAAGAGAGAAGAAGAGAATTATGTACAAAAGGATCCCAATTAAGACTATCAGCTGATTTCTCAAAGGAGGCTCTGCAGGCAAGAAGCGGCTGGCAAGAAATATTCAAAGTAATGAAAAGCAAAAACCTACAGCCATAATTACTCTTTCCAGCGAAGCTGTCATTTAGAATAGAAGGGCAGAGAAAGTGCTTCCAGGACAAAGTAAAACTGAAGGAGTTCATTAGATCCAAACCACTGTTATATAAGATGTTAAAGGGACTGGTTTAGAAGAAGGAGGATCAAAACTATGAACATTAAAATGAAAACTGTATCACAACAACCAACAACAGAAGCTAGGGTATCGAAACAAAGGCAAACTAAGTAGGCAACGAGAGTGGGAAAAGAATTATGGGTATGGGGAACATATAGGGGGGAGGTCAGCAGGGAGGGGGAAGAGGGAAAAGGGAGGGAGGGAGATGATGCAGGAATTAAGAAGCATAGTAGGAGGGAATGGAGTAGACAGGAAGATGTTGAGAAGAACTATATGCACAACCAATGGGCATGGACTAAGGGGGGGGGGACAACTGGAGGGAGCGGGGGTCACTAGGTGCAGGGGAGCAAAGGGAAAAGAAATTGGGACAACTGTAACAGCATAATCAATAAAACATATTAAAAAAGAAAAAACCAGTACCTTAGACACTGGAAAAGGAAAAAGTTAATTTGAGATGCAGCAATAGGAACTATCCAATACAAAAAGAAATACTGAAGAATAAAGGACTTCAAACCACCTAACATAACTGTAAATGAATCTCCATAGGAGAGGGGAGAGGAACAGAATACATATTTAAAGAAATGATTAAATTTTCTAAATTTGATAAAATTTAGATTCAAGACGTCCAATGAATGCCAAACACAAAAAAATAGACAATTACACCAAGCACATATAATTAAGTTGCCTAAAATCAGTGATAATGAAGAGAAGTTAAAGCAACCAGAGAAAAAATATACATTATGCAAAGAACAAAGATAAGAATGATGGCAGCTTTCTTATTCACAGTAATGCAAGCTAGAAGACAGCAGAGCAACATCTTTTAAAGTACTGAAAGAAAGAAAAAAATCTCACCCTAAAATTCTACACCTGGTGAAAGTATCTTTTAAAAATGCTGACAAAATTTTGTCAAGATCTATTAGCTGTGGAAAATGCCTAAAAATACTTGTAAAGTCCTTTGGCATTAAAAAAAGAAAAAACTGAAATTTCAATAGAAGTATATCAAGCAAATACCAAAGGATGCTAAACACCATGAAACAATTTGGGTTCTAAAATACAATAAATATACTGAGAAAATCCTGAGAAATCTGCCAGATTCAACCAAAAAACAAATTCTAAAGTGGAACTTCTCACTGATCAGGAGATACAAAAATCAGTAGAAATTATGTACATGATTATATATAACAAAATAAATGTATTCACAGTATACAATAGGCATTTTTTGAGGATGTAAAACAGAAAACACCTTCTTCATTATAAAAGGATAATTTACAAACACCCACAAGTCCCTAACATCCCATTCATGTTTGGTGATCGCGACACCACAGATGCAAGAACCCAAGCACATCTGGTCTAGACCCACACAATGTGCAGCAGAAGGCAGTGGTGACCACTGCAATATTTTCTTCTTCTTTTTTTTAATCTTGCGTTTTACCTTGAACACTAAAGGAGACAGTCCAAAATGAAATATGATAGTCTTGAAAGAAGACTTCCAAGTCAGAAACCAGTCCAACAGTTACTAGGGAAGAGCATCTGTTGCTAATGATACAACTAGATCAAAGCTGAAATGACATCTACCTGTTGATGTGCACAAAATCAGGAAAAAACAAAACAAACGATGCTGCACAACATATACAATCAAAACTAGGAACGTAAGAAGCATGAACTAAGGTAAACTGGAAACTGCAAACCAAGAAATGGAACATCTAAACACTTAAGTGCCTAGGGTTAGCTAACTAAAATGGATTGGATGCAATATTGCCAGTTGGGCAACTACAAAGTGTTCTAGTCTGGAAACAATAAACTTAGAAGAAATGAGGAGCTTCAATACTGAGGCAAGATGTAGCCAGGAAGTTAGGGGTTACAATGCAAGGTCTGACCCAATAATATCAATCAGACTTCCAGAAAACATGATTAACATAACCATCATTCAAGTCTATGTTGCAAATACAGAGGTGGGAAGAAGATGAAATTGAAAGCTTTTATGCAAGTATCCAAGAAGAATTTGATCACACACCAAAACAAGACATACTGACAATTATAGGTAACTAGAACACAAAAGTAGGAAATTAAGCAGAATCAAATGTCATCAGAAAATGTGGATTGGGGGTAAGAAATAAAGCAGGAGATTGGCTTATAGATTTCTGTGAAGCTAACAACTTTTCCTTTGCAAACACATGCTTCCAATAACCAAATAGATGACTGTATACACAGACACCGTAGGATGGCTAAC
This sequence comes from Furipterus horrens, assembly GCF_987537825.1. Classification (NCBI taxonomy): domain Eukaryota; kingdom Metazoa; phylum Chordata; class Mammalia; order Chiroptera; family Furipteridae; genus Furipterus; species Furipterus horrens. The sequence goes on along the minus strand of NW_028327172.1, from coordinate 140,178,469 downwards.
ACAGAAATCAAGTGGACTATGTAATTGAAAGCAGGTGAATGAGAAACTGCATTCTCTCTGCCAAAACAAGACCAGGAGCAGATTGTGGCACTGATCACAAATTAATAACAAACAGAGTAAAGCTAAAGAAGAGCACTAAAAAAATATAATATAAATAGCATTCCTGATGGATTTAAAGTCCACATAAAAAAACACAAAAAACAAAAAACAGGTCTGCACCGTTTAACTTAACTGACCAAGAACCAAAAGAACTGTGGACTGAAACCAGAAATATTATTAGGGCAGAATGTGAAGACAATGGAGGAAGTAAAATAGAAGGAAAAATCAAGATGGATGATAAAAGAAAACTAAAAATTGTTAGAGATAAATGAAAGGCAAAAGTAAAAGGTAACAAGACAAAAGCAGGGTTAAAATCCTGAATTAGGTTTTTCAACAATTATCACCTAAAGAGAAGGATATAGAAGAGAACAGGATATCTCTAGGAGAACATTTAAAAAATGAAAGGAAAATCCAAACCTAGTTTAGGAATGCTGAACAACCAACAAGGAAGCACATTATCTGACAGGAGAAAATGAAGGGAGGGTGGAAATACTATACTGACAATCTATACAGAAGAGACAAAAGGATGACAGGTACCTTTGAAGATAATTACTATGAGGAAGAACCTGTAATTCTAGAAAGCTGCCCTCAAAGTACTGAGAAAAAAAACACATCACTTGTGTTTGATGAGATACCAACAGAATTATTCCAAGCCACAGTGACTGAATATGTTTAAATCCTAATATGGAAAACGAAACAACGGCTTACAGACTGGAACTGTTCAATATGCAGTGCAATCATCAAGAAAGGAGATAGCAAGTAGACAACAGGACCACTGCTCTAATTTCCCACACAGGTAATGTGATGTGCAAGGTGATACAGTAAAGGCTTCTACCTTACATGGAGCAAGAAATGCCAGATGTTCAAAGATGGATTCAGAAAAGAAAGAGACACTGAGATCTAAGTGCAAGCACTTAGTCTATGTTGTATAAAATATAAGAAAGCCTTTTACTGTGTTGATCATGACAAGCTATGGGTTGCTCTGCAAGAAATGGGTGTGTCTCAGTACTCAACTGTCCTGATGTGTAACCTGTTTCTTGAACAGGAAGCCACTGTTATGTCAATAAGGAGAGAGAATGATCATCTATATGGTAATGTGTCAGACAAAGGTGCATTTGATTTCCCTATTTGTTTTATCTGTACGTAGAACATATCATATGGAAAACTGGGCTAGACTCAAGAGGAAGGAGGAGTGAAAACAGGCAGAATAAATAATAATAACTTAAGATATACAGATAACATCATCTTACTGAGAGAAAGTAGCAATGATTTGAAACGACTCCTGATAGAAGTGGAAGTACCAAATAGGACTGCATTTGAACATTATAGGCAAAAATCATGACTACATAAGAAATACACAACTTGAACATAGACAATGAAGACATTGATATTGTTAAAAAGAGTTTGCTTACCTTGGTTCACTTATCAATTCAAATGGAGACTGCAACTAAGAAATCAAGTGAAGGCTAGGATTCAAAAGGGCAGCAATGGAAGAATTAGTAAAGCTCCCCAAGGGCTAAAATGTTGAGTCATTAGAGACAAAGGCTAAGTAAAGGCCTTCCACACCCTTGTCTTCCCTATTAGTATGTATGGATGAAAAAGCTGAACAGTGAAAAAGGCTGACAGAAAAAAACTGATTCATTTGAAAGACGGTGCTGGAGGAGAGCTCTATCAGTACCATGGACTGCCAGAAAGACGAATAACTGGGTCCTAGAGCAAATTTGCCTGAAAATCACTGTAGGCAAAAATAACAAAATTGAAGCTGCCCTACTTTTGGGTACATCATCATGAGAAGGCAGGATTCTCTAGAAAAAGACAAGAGTGCTGAGAAAAATAGAAGGCAGCAGGAAGAGAGGAAGACCAAATATGAGATAGATTGGCTTCATAAAAGCAGCTGTAGGCCTGAGCGACAGGGGCTGAGCGGGGTGGTTGAGAACAGAACACTGCACATCACTCATTCACAGTCTCCAGGAGCCAGAGCTGGCTCAATGGCACATAACACACATACTGTACAAATACTTCACTGTTAAGATTTTTAAGTAAATGGGAGTGCCAAGTGGTTTTAAGATAATTCCAAAAATAAAAATAAAATACAAGATTAGTAATTCAGCCCTGGCTGGTATGGCTCAGGGAATTGAGCGCCGACCTACAAACCAGAGGGTCACTAAGTTTGATTCCCAATCAGGGCACATACCTGGGTTGCAGGCCAAGTCCCCGTTTGGGGGCACACAAGAAGCAACCACATACTAATGTTTCTCTCCCTTTCTTTCTACCTCCCTTCCCTTCTCTCTAAAAATAAATAAATAAAATATTTTTAAAAAAAGATTAATAATTCATTAACATCTACCTAACATAAATATAATTATCAAGTAGTTGGCATGACATGTTAAGAACCCTACCAACTTAAGAAGAATCAAGAAGGAAGTTTAAAACACCTTTGAAATAACGTGAAACACAACTCACCTCACAAAATTATGAACAATTTGTAGCACAAAACTGCAAGGTAAGCTTTAGTTAGAAATAACAACTTAAGACAAGTTCAAAACAAACAGATTAAAAATATGGATAAATGTAGAAATATTAGAATTCCAAAGGTCCAATCCATTTTATCACCTATTTGATAAAAAGTGAATCTTTCTATAAACTCCAAGTATGGCTTAAGACAGGTCCCTATTAGATATAATCCAAGGATTATCTGTTACAAAAGAACCCAAAGGAATTCATCATAATACCATGAGTTAATTATGACTCTTTAAGTTTAAAGCCTTTTCCACTCAGAAGAGCATTTCAAGTCATTTTTCAAGGTTCTTATTATGTCTTGCTACTACTTCCTTTCAAACATTTTAAAGGCATTTAAAATTTAAAAGCCTTAAATTTTCAATAATACACATCTGACAATAATAGACTTTAGTACATGATAGTACTTAATAAAAATCGTAATATTTGTTTTTAAGGATAACTTACCTTCTGGTGTTGGTTTGTCCTGAGGAAGATCCGGCATATTTTCATCCAAAAGGTCTGCCAAGGATTGAGAATTTGCCAGCAGCTTCTGATAAGACATAGCAAATTCCTCATACTGTTTATGTCTGTCTTCACTTAGCTCCCCTTTAGAATGTAGAATACGCCTATAAACAAATAAAATAATCCAATAATCTTATCAAAATAGATGTGATGATGTATTATTATACTGGTAATGAATGTTCCACATATAGCAGAAGCACATTACTGACAAGTTATTTTTATTACTTAACATTTTTAAGATATATCTAAAAACTAAAATTTGTATAATCAATTTCACCTAAGCAATTACATTTTAACACTGGTTGTTCAAAGAATAAGTATCACTAACAATTATGCCTGTAAACATAAAATTTAACAATATGCCACTAAATAGAATGTATTTAGTCTTTTGTTATAGCCAGTCTCGAGACACAGTTAACCAAAAATACTTAACATAACCTAAACAAGTTAGTTTTCAAAAACAACAGGTTACAGAAGTATCTTTAAACTTTCACAAAGATTTGAATGGAGATTATCTTTTGAAAAAGCTTTTAACTTCCACATAGCCGTTTCTCAATTTACTGTGCAAGTAATGGTTATTGATTCAAGCAACATATACTAACTGAACAACCCACTTAACCAAGGCCAGACCATTTCTAGGAACAGAGGACACAATTTTTCTTCCACTCTGCAAACAATTCACTAATAAGCCACCCGTAATTAGAAATGCAAAACTACTGAAATTTTTCAAAATGTATAAAGTAAAAATCTTACTGTATTAGTACCGATGGTTGAGATGTCTAGAGCTGGATACAATTTTTTAAATAACTAAATATTTATGTAGTAGTTTAACATCTGAAATTTATAAATTTATAAATCTTAATGCAAATACAATATAGGTTTCAAAAAGTCAATTATAAATTGTAAATTAAGTCATTTTCAAAAATAATGTTTATAAGTTTTTTTTAATTCCTTGTCATTTGAGTTTCCTGATGAACAGGGAAGAAAATGACTTAGAAGTGTTTTTTTGTGATGTTATCTTCCTAAAAGTTACAGAAAATAAAGTAGAAAATCCATGCCTACACTTATTCATTTCTGCTTATTTGAAACAATTTCCAGACTTCTGGCCTATTAGGATCTAAAATGAGAAACTGTCACTCATTTTCTTATGATTTAAATATACATTAGACCATATAATTCTATGAACAAATTAGTAAAATGTCAAAATATTTATCCATAATATTCCAGGCTATAAAGCATATCTCTAAAAATTAAAAACATCATAGAGAAGTTTCTCTCTCCAAACGTTTATTTCAGACTAATTTTATCGGCAAAAACAGTTTCTTTTGGTTTTATGAATAAATTTTAAAATTAAAACAAAATCCCAAAGCATTTAAAAATATTCAACCCACAAAAGAAATGGCTAACGTTACTTTGAATGAGCTTGTTAAATTTTCAATTAGAATGTCATTTTGGAAGTTTTAAAAAGCCATTAAAATTAAATAAAATAGATGATTTGAATAAATACTCAAAAGCAGGCTACTTTAAATGTTTTACAATGATTAGGGGAAAAATGTTATGTTAAAAGGAATAATAACTGTTTTAAGGAATTTAAAAACCTCTAATAACAATTAAAATGCAAAAGTATTTCAGTACTTAAGAAACTGGAAAAATATCTCAAAACAATGTAATCTGGAACTTTATTTCTTTAATAAGTTCTAACATTCTGGTCATCTGAATATACATCCAGTTATAAGTTATAAAATCATTAAGGGCTTAAGAGTAGTAGATGAGCAGCAGCAAGATGATAACTATTTTATTAGAAAAGAAAACTTTTCCAATACCAACTTCACTTTCAAATATTTGCCTGGGTATTTGCATTGGATCAATTAAGTGACTTAAATCTATTAGTTTCCTTTGTATGCATTCCAGTTCTTTCCTAGTCCTCCTAGAACAAATTTAAAACTTTGAACCTTCAAAGATACTCCTCTCCCTCCCACAAATCTCAATTCCATGATCATTTTTTTTAACAGTGCTAATTTACTTAACTACTGATCCATACATGTTTAGGTTACTATCTAGTGAGAACAGTCCCCAGGAAAAAATGCTTAGATTTTGGTTTGTTTGTTTTCTAATTATACCTTAGAGCAAGCATTTGATAAGAGGGACAGGATACCAATGAAATGCCATTATGAAAAGTTCTATTATCCACACAATTTTTATAGTTGTATCTATTTTCCTTGACCATGTATTTATTATACATTTACTAAACATCTGACTAAACCCACAGCATGTAGTAAGGCACAGAAATAAACCCAAGATAGGTGCGTGAACTTTGAAAAATCCTAAAAGCAGTTTGCAGTTCTAATGAAATTAAAATGAAACATTTTTTTTAATGAATGTGCTATATATATATATCAGTGTTTTTAAAAGATTTTATTTATTTTCAGACAGGGGAAGGGAGGGAGAAAGAGAAGGAGAGGAACACTGATGCATGGGAGAAACTTCAATTGGTTGCCTCTCGCATGCCCTCAACAGAGAACCTGGCCCACAACCCAGGCATGTGCCTTCACAGGAAATCAAACTGGCGACCTCTTGGTTTGCAGGCCAGCGCTCAATCCACTGATCCACACCCGCCAGGGCAATGTCAGTTTTTTATAAGTTTATGAAGCCCACAGGAAAAGATTTTCAGTTTAAACTTTTTGAGAAGACCTACACGAGGAAACTAAACATTATACAGGACATTTGAAGAGTACCTCTTCTGTACATTAGTATAAATCTCACCAAAATTTCTTATGTGAACTCCCTGGGAATATATCACTAAGCAAAACCAAGCTAAAAATATGATTCATCACATATCATTTTAATTGCAATCTCTTCAGAAGCACATCTATTACAGAGAGTTGAACTGAAGGCATACTTTTGAGACTGTCATAAATTAGAAGTCAGCAAACTTTTTCTACAAAGGGCCAGATAAATATTTTAGGCTTTGCAGACCACATGGTCAATTCCAACTACTCAACTCTGCTGTTATAACACAAAAGCAGACAATTTATAAATAAGTATGACTATATACCAATAAAACTTTATTTACAGACACAAATTTGAACTTCATATAATTTTAATATTTCACAAAATACTCCTTTTGATTTTTTTCAACCATTTAAAAAGGTAAAGACCTCTTTTAGCTCACTGGCTGTACAAAAACTAGTGATGGGCCTAATCTGGCCTATGCGCCATAGTTTGCCAATCCCTGTCATAACTGGGGTTAACTTAGTATCCTTTTTAAATGTATTATAAACTAGTTCATTTCCTCTCATAATATCACTACACAATAGGAAGGTACTGGCTCCATAATGAAGATATGAAAAGTAAGCAGTGAAACAATATTAATTCCAAGTCATATTCATTATAATAAAAACACAAGAAATTATAGACCTCCTTCACCCAATATAAGAGAGACATCATTCTCTGGAAGCAGACCTAAGGTACATCAATCCTTGATTTCTTAAGTGTTTTTATATTACTAATTTAATATTGTAAAGCTGACAGAAAATATCAAGTAGTCCATTCTTGAATCAAGTATTATTATTTCATAAGAAAAGTCAGAAATACCTCTAAAGATTCTAGTATGAAGACATATTCTTGTTTTCAATTTTTAATTTTTATTATTGCTTGGCTTTCTTTTTTTTGCATATTGTTTACTGTTTTGTATAGTTTTAAAAATGAATTTTTAAAATAAGTTATGCAAGTTTAAGAAGGCTGGCATACAAATTTTCAAAATCATGAAAACGTACAAAGAGAAATTCTCATTTAAAAGTCTTTCTGAAGGATTAGGCAGGCAATATATTAAGAGTAAACTAACATTTATTGTGTACTTACAATGAGCCCAATATTAATAAGTGCTTTCACACACGTAAATTCACTGCATCATTCACCTTCACCTCCTATGTACAGTGCTATTACTATCTGATTTGACAAAAGAGAAAGTGAACGCAGAGAGATATTATAAGGTAACTTGTCCAAAGTTACAGAATGAGTAAATGACAGACCTAGGATATGAGCCCAACCAAGTCTGGCTTCAGAGTCTATGCTTATAACTCCTGGGTTGTACTGCTTTTCAAATTTGAGTAAAATTATCCACTTTGTACTTAATATTGAAATTAGAATGTCTCTCAAATGCATATGTCAAAGGCAAGCTTTCGATATACTGAAGGTACTAGTTTCATATCCTCTTTTGGGTCCTTCTTTTGTTTGGATATGACTTGGTAAGTGCTGAGTGGCTATGTATTTACTAGACACTTTAAAAATAAGTACTACATGCAGATGAAAATGAGTACTATGGAAGTTGTGAAAAATACAGTATGAAGAGTTAGGAAAAAACCTGATTCTGTTACTTGCTGTCTAAGTCACATTGGCAAGCTCTTTAATCCCTAAATCTCACCTATTGCACTCAAAATAGAGGTATTTCTTCCAAGGGTACCATGGTCAATTAAGATCACACATGCAATCTATTATTAACAATATAAAACAGTATTTTCATGAGAAAAAAAAAAAGCCAGAACACACTGTTGAAAAGGCAAAAACCTGCATTCCAAGTATTAGTGATATTTTGATCTTCTATTAGTCAAAAAAGAAAAAAATCTTGACAAGAAAACAAGTCTATTTTAGCTTTGACCTTATGGAGTCATGCAAAATAATACAAAACACATGGCTAAAATCTTAAAAAGTAATCTTGAAGCAGACCCATGAAAAACTACCAAGTTTTACTTTTCATCTCCTTAAGCACTGTCAAATTTTCATGAGAATAACTTAAATTTCATGACAATTAACTTACATTTTATTCTGGTTTCATTTTAGAATTTGGTTATGGATGTGTTATCTTGTGTGAAAAGATACTAAAGCAGTTATGCATATACCCAGTACAATATTTATTAAACAGCTATGTCAGTCTCTGAATTAGGATCAGGAAATATCTGCAAGGAGGTAAAAATTATAGAGCAGTTATAAAGTTCTTAAAGCCTCTAAGTCTAAAGCACAATGACATAACATCTTAATAGTGCTTAAATACTACACAGTTTATCAAACAATCTACCTGTAAAGCAACACAGAACTTACGAGGAAGCAAAGTAAAAGGTAAAAGCAACACTATTTAGGTCAATATGTTTTTTAAGTTTCAACATTAGTAAACTAATATCTCATGAATTTGCGTCAATTAAAAAGAAACCTCTCATGACCTGGCCAGTTAGCTCAGTAGGTTAGAGCATCATCCTGATAAGCCAAGGTTGCGCGTTTGATCCCTAGTCAGGGCACATACAGGAAGCAACCAATGAATCCACAGATAAATAGAACAACAAACCGATGTCTCTCTCCCTCTGTTCCCTTTCCTGTCTCTCTTTAAAATCAGTAAATACAAATTAAAAAAAAAACCTTCTCCAATATATATTAACAATCAGGGAAACGCCTACATTCTACCTACTTTTAAAAAAGAAACTTGAAGCAGATCACTTACTTCTGCTGAATTCAGTATGCAATTATAAAGGTCATAATTCACTGGTATTGAATAAACTTGCCACCATTCCCACCAATTAGGGACAAAAAAGGGAATTAAAACATTTTGGCATCATTCAAGCAAAAATTCTGGCTACCTTAATTCATGATTTCACTATACCGTTACACAATTACCACTGTTATATCTAATAAAACAGAGAAGGAAAACTCTGACTCCAAAAAACCTCCGCTGCCTTGTGGCATACCTCTTCAGGGGAAAGGCTAAGGGAGTAAACCCCGACAGAAAATCCGGAGCCGGAGTCCCTAAGGCGGTTTGACGTTGTAGTCAACACCGGCAACTCCTGCGGCGCACCTGAAGCCAAGCTGTATTGACTCCGTCTTTCCCTTGGACCCTTCAGCTGCGAATAGAGGGGGGGTCTGCTGCATGGGCAACAGCAGACCCTCCATATCACCCTGCCCAGGCTCTGTAGCTTCAGCTTCACTGGAGAGGACACTCCAGTGTCATCGCAAGATGTCGATTCAACATGGGAGGAGACAGATACCGTGTCACTCCCGAGCTGGGCTGCACAGCCATTCTCGGCGGTGCAGATAGACTCTTAAGAAGCTACACCATCGTCTCTCGAGACGGACGGCTGCCGACGATCTAATAAAAATTAAATCATTTCTTCAGCCTGGCTCAGTTGGTTGGGCATCATCTCATAAAGCAAAAGGTCGCCAGCTTGATTCCCTGTCAGGGAATTGCACATTAATGTTTCTCTCCCTCTTTGACTCCCTCTCTTCGCCCCTAAAACCAGATATTTTTTTAAAAAAATAATTTCTTCAACCATTTTTTATTAAACACCCCCCAAAATACAAAGTCATATTATTTCTATGAGAATAATATCTCAAAGTACAAAGCATTTCAAGGATAAAAAGCACTGAAAGTAATAAAAAGCAAAACCTACAAAAGTACACCAACTAACTCTAAATTGGCAAATATTACTAGATGTTTTTTATAATGTGTAACTATTAGCCCTGGCTGGTGTGGCTCAGTGAATTGAACACCAGCCTGTGAACCAAAAGGTCGCCAGTTCAATTCCCATTCAGTGCACATGCCTGGGTTGCAGGCCAGGTCCCCAGTGGGGGTGCACGAAAGGCAACCACACGTTGATATTTCTCTCCCTCTCTTTCTCCCACCCTTCGCCTCTCTAAAAAATAAATAAAAACAGAATTCTGGTCAAGATTGCAGCATAGGCAGACATGGCACACCTCTTCACACAACTACATCAAAATTACAATTAAAATGTAGAACCACCATCATTCAGAACCAATAAAAATCAAGTTGAATGGGAGTCTGACAACTGTGGAATTAAAAAAAACACATCCACCCAGACTGGTGGGAGGGGTGCAGATGTGGAACAGGCTGACCTCACACCCACAACTGGTGGATAAAAATTTGGGAGAGATCTCTCAGGAGTGAGGAGTCCTGGCCCCACACCAGGTACCCCAGCACCAGGTTCCACTGCCAGGAAGGTAAGTCTCCACACCTTCTGGCTCCCCAAACCAGCAGGATTGAGTCTGTGGAAAAAACTGCTGGAGCCCCAAGCAGTTCCTCTTAAAAGAACCCACAGATGGACTCACCTACTCAGACTCACTCCCTCTGAGCTCCAGTGCCGGGGTGTTGGCTAAACGGCACCAATGACATACTGGGAGAGGCTGAGTATCTAGCACTGGGGTGAGCAGAGGCCTTTGTCCCTCTTCTGAGCTCTGGCCCTGCCAAGCCATGGATCGGGCAGGCTGATGCCATATCTGAGACTCCATCAACCTAATACTGTTTGACCTGCCTTGTAGGTCCCCAGAGACTCTGCCCAACCCAACTTAAGGGCCCACCCAAACTGCTTTTCCATATGAATGGCTGGTCCTGGCTCACGCTGCACAAATTCCCAAATCCACTCAAACAAACAACAGCTGGCCTGGCACTAGCAGCAAGCAACCTAGATTCACAACTTGGCTTCACCTGGGAATCCCCAAGCCCAGCACAAGTAGCACCCATCTCAGATTGCTTTGCAGCTCAGCCAGGGTGGCCCTGGGCATAACACAGATGGGGGCTGACCTTGGCCTGCACCACCCAGGAAACCCCCAGGGCCGGTGTAACCAGTGAACAGCTAGAGACCACGTTGCCAAAATGAGGAGACAAAGAAACGTGGCCCAAATGAAAGAACAGATCAAAATTCCAGAAAAAGAACTAAACAAAATGGAGATAAGCAATCTATCAGATGCAGAGTTCAAAACACTGGTGATAAGAATGTTCAAGGAACTTAGTGAGGACCTCAGCAGCATGAAAAGATCCAGTCAGAAACAAAGTATACACTAATTGAAATAAAGAACAATCTACAGGGAAACAGCAGTAGAGTATACAAAGCCAAGAATTAAATCAGTGAGTTGGAACACAGGAAGCAAAAACAATCAAAACAAGAAGAAAAAAGTCCAAAAAAAAAAAAAAGGATAGTATAAGAAACCCCTGGGAAAACTTCAAGAGGTCCAACATTCGTATCATTGGGGTGCCTGAAGGAAAAGAGAAAGAGGAGGAAATTGGAAATCTATCTGAAAAAATAATGAAAGAAAACTTCCCCAATTTGGTGAAGGAAATAGACACACAAGTCCATGAAGCACAGAGAGTTCCAAACAAGATGGATGCAAAGATGACCACTCCAAGACATACTGTAATTAAAATGCCAAAGGTTAAAGATAGAATCTTAAAAGGAGAAAGAGAAAAGTAGTTATCTACAGGGGAGTTCCTATAAGACTGTCAGTTGATTTCTCAAAAGAAACTGCAGGCTAGAAGGGACTGGCAAGAAGAATTCAAAGTGATGAAAAGCAGGGACCTACGGCCAAAATTACTCTACCCAGCAAAGCTATCATTTAGAATCGAAGGGCAGACTAAGAGCTTCCCAGACAAGAAAAAACTAAAGGAGTTCATCATCACTAAACCATTATTACATGAAATGTTAAAGGGACTTATTTAAGAAAAAGAAGATCAAAACTATGAATAAAATGGCAAAAATATATATCAACAATTGAATCTAAAAAACAAAGGAAGCAAACAAGAACAGAGACAGAATCCCGGATACAGAGAGCATCTTGAGGGTAGCCAGATGGGTGTGGGGGGAATGGGTGAAGAGGTAAGGGGCTAAGGAAGTACAAATAAGTAGTTACAGAATAGCCATGGGGATGTAATGTACAGTATAGGAAATGGAGCAACCAAAGAACTTATCTGCATGAGCCACGAATATGAACAATGGTGAGGGAGTGGGGGGTGCTGGATGGAGGGGGAACAGAGGGGGGAAATCAGGACAACTGTAATGGCATAATGAATAAAATGCAATTTTAAAAAATTAATAGAAACATTAAAAAAAAAAAATTCACCCAACTTGAGAATCAGTTGTATTGCTTGCTAATATCGAAATCCCTCAGAGGCTTAGAAACAGAACTAGCCATCAATACCTATGGTATCAGCCCAGATAACATGAGAAAAGAACAGATGAGACTCAATGAGTCTCATTCAGTCACAGTACCGCCTTTCATTCATCCATTAGAGTATCTTTAAGAAAATACCAGTGATGTTATTACTCTATTATTTAAATTGGTTGAATGAATTTTTAAGTATAGACTTTACTGATTATAGACTAAGACTTCACAACCTCTAAGAATGGTGCCATCTCCCAAGCTAACTGAAATAACCAAGAGCATTTGGGACTTAGTGACTGAAATAGTATATTTGATTCTTTTAAAACCATCATTATCAAGATATTGAATAAAGGCTTAAAGTAATTTAACTGCATGAGTCTCAAATATCCACTTAAGATTTCTAGTATTATCATGCCTAAGAGAAATGGCACTGGGAAAAACTATTGTCCATATTTTATTCCCATGATGTAGAAAAACCTCAAAACACCTACTGGATGATTGGGAGGGAAAAAATGTTGGAAACTGGTGATTATAACCATACACTGTAATGTGACCTCTTAAGTAAGGAGACTAACATTAGGCTAAGTAGGGACTCTGCACTAACCCATTCCTCACGCCTTCTTTGCTCAGTCAGGTATTTAAATCACATCACTCAAATTATTACATGTGAGTGGAGAGTTTCCATGACAAAATGATTACTAAATGCTAAGATCATTTTACACTAGGTAAATAACCTTCTCTAATAATCACAGGTTAACAGTTCTGTATTTAAATAAGAAAAATTTCTAGAGAAAGGTCACAGAGCTGTGCTTTTTAACACTGTATTATCCTGTTCAATATTTTCATGGTGACTTGAATAATGAAAAAACAGGTCTGCTTATTCAGCTCAAAGTGATCAGTGGATAAGTACAATTAATAAACTTATAATCACTAGGCTAAAATGATAGGTCAAAAGCATCTGAAGTTTGTAAGAAATAAGTCTGTAAGAAATAAGTCTGTAATTAGGTTTAAAAAGTTCTTTCACTAGTTCAAGGCAGAGGACTGGCTTGGCAACAGTTCATTTGAGAAATTAGGCTTTCGGTGTATATAAGCCTAACAAAAAGTCAAAAGAATTAGACAGCTATAAAAACTAATGGAATTTTAGGTCCTATGCAGAAAAGAATGCATCCAAAACAAATGTCTTAAGAACAGTGAAGTGTCTGGAAATCATGGAGCACACTGAAAGAACCAAAGGCACTTAGTCTGAAGACAACGAAAGGGAAACATCTGATCAGTCTGCAAATATAGGGTGAAGCAACAGTAGGTTTACAGTTGTTCGTATGGCAAATCATACATACAAATAAATAAATGGTAATAAAAGAACAAACTGTGTTTACAAGAGTAAACCTACTTTTGCCACACTTGTATTTGAGGTATTATCATGATTAATATCTGAATGAGAAGCCAGGGCTTCTCAAACTTATCTGTGGTAAAAGAATAATTTTTTTCCAGTCATTATAGACACTTATAAAATACAGTTAATAATACCATGACAATGGAAAATTGCTATAAAAATATCTAAATGCTTAGTCTCAGTTTCTATACTTAATTCATTGTGAACAGGTAAGCAAGTCATAGCTCCTCACTTTGAGTAGCTTTATTCCATCTGTAGTAGAAAAAAGAAGTAAATCAAAGGGAACCATTTTATGGAGAGTTAAATTTCAGCTTGAATTCCTAGCAAATACATGTGTCAAACACTGGAAAGGCTCAAAGCCCTACTCTCACTTCAGAAGATTTTAGAGAAAGAATTTATGTCAAATAACCTATGAAGTTGATTCCTGCACTGAAAGGATGATTAAATTAAATCACTGTATTAAGAATCTCTCTTGCATCTATGCTTCTGTGAGGCCAATCAAAAGCAAATATACACAAAACCCTTAAAGTAGCCAATAAAAAGTAATCAAAGTATACTTACAAAATCAATTTTACTGTATTAAGTAGAACATATGTGAAAAAGGAAAAAGACAGGGGAAAAAAAAAAGAGACAAAACACTATGTAAATTATAATTAAGAAACCTTAAATATGTGAGAATAGAGGACCAGTTTTCCTTTTTTACTCATTACTGACTATATAAATATTCTGACTGCCTCTTCAAAGTTTAAAACTGCTCTCACAACTCAAAGCACAAAACAAAGATTCTTTTTCTTCTTAAGAAACACACTGAGGAACACCACTGCCATCTTAGATTCTCACCTTTGAGTGAACCCTCTGCCACCAAGGTTTAGCCATATAGACTGTGCACCTATCTTGACCATGACCCAACTGTACTACTGGCATAAACTATTAACAGTCTTCTCATCTGGCTAAATCAATTGCCTTCCAGTGGTAACTACTTAAACCAGTCAGTCTTTCCCAACTACAGTCTAACGGAAACAGAAAAGTGTACTTCCCCATATTAATTCCTGATCAACAGCAATTTCAGACTTTCAAATATAAACTTTAAATAGTTGCAAAGTATTCAGGCAAAGGCTACAGCTGTTGCCTCCTTTCTGTAACCCCTGAGCCTTCCTCCGAATTCACCATCTTACATAAAAGCTGATAATGGCCCCCACTACTACTATCAACATCTAGTTTGTGGAGGCTTCTTATGTACAGATGCTACACAGTAATCTATAGCATCTTGTTAACAACAAGGTGGCACCCAAATCAGGTGTCTTCACTAATTACCACATGCACATACACTTCTCTGGAATTTTAAGTGGATGTCCCCAGGAGAAAGCCTCTTGTAATTCCTGCAATTGCACCTTATATAGTTGCATTTAAATATTTTTTCACAGCTAATCTGGTGCACAATTTTCCAAATTTCTGATCTAAAATACCACCAATAATGAATAACGTTTTTTTTTAAAGAAGCAAATATTAGTAGTGACATCAATAAATTAAAATACAAAACAATGAAAGCAAACCTGTTATAGAAAAGAAACAGTGAGACACACAGGATAGCAAGTAAGTTAAAATGACAGAAAAAGAAAATTTATCCCTCAACATTGAGGATGATTCAGAGGAAGAAAACAAATCCAAAGTGAAAATTACCATATACTTGCCAGATTTCTTTTAAAAATCAGACTCAAAATCTGATAGACTCACATTTAAACATGAGTATTTAGACTGTTACACTTTGAAATATTCCTGGAATGTTAAGAAATCACCTGTGCTGAGCCCTTTTCCACAAGTTCGTTCGGGGGCATGAAGACTTTAAACATTTTAAGTATGAGCTCCAAAATAAATTCTCAATTCTGAGAAACATTTGAAAATCACCTGTTTTGTCTCTCAGTATTCTGTAGCTCCCTGTGGTCCCTTTTCAGGTGTTTGGTCAAAGATGTAAAGTATTCTTTTAAAAGATTCTGGAAAGGTTGTTGTTTCTCTGGACTAATTATCTCACTAGGAGGAAAAGTCAAATTAAACTTCTCTGCAGCACTCTTTACTTTCCTTGGTACAAGTCCAGCAATATCATCTCCACAATGTCGACAAAAACTAATCACCACAGAAACATGAGTATGTGATTCCCGATCAGCATTAATAATATTTTTTAGCTGTTCATAGATTAAAGAAAGACCTTCCTTGTCGGTAAAAATCCCAACTATTGTCAATTCTGCAATGAAACGCAAATCAGTTCTTAATTTGGTAATGTTCGGTGTTTTCTCTTCTTTCCTTGCTTCAAAATGTTTTTTCCAAACCTGCAGAAGTGATGGGGCAAAGTCGACATAGCGCTGGTGAAACAGAGAACATAAGTGCACAGCACAATTCACATCAGATATTTTTAGTTTTGCTTCCACAATAGAAGCTACAGCTTCTGCAATGTATTTGCTTAAATTTAGGCCATTAAAATCATGGGACAAGGAGTCTCTCTGTTGTTCTGTAATAGTTTTAAGTTTCTTGACAAAAGCGGTATTTTTCTTCAAACTTGAGTCTAGACGGCTAAAGAAATTTTCCTCTGGTCGGCTGTCTGGAGCATTTTGGTTTTTGCTACGAAGTTCCTTCCTTAACTGATGTCGTTCCCAAGCTTCTTGATGAAGCTGAAGAGATTCTTCTTTTTCTCTATATAAAAAAAAAGTAAATATAATACCATTTACTTCAAAGCATCATTGCCAAATCCCGTAAGAGTGAAAGCCAATGAAAAAGTAATCACATAAGCATCAGAATCCAGTAAGAACAAAAGCTGCAAAAAGCCCTTTCACTATTTTTAAAGACATTTTATTAATGACTTGAAATAAGAACCCACTATACTGATAAAGCAGAGATGTTTAACTAGATTAAAAATCATTCTGTCAACTCATAAACTCAATGAATAAAGCACTTCTGTTATTTATATCTCAATAAAGGTGAAAAAACAAACAGATAAAATACGTGATGCTTAATATGAAAAATATAAAATAATATGCTTGGGAAGGCTATAAAACTTAAAACCGGTAAATGAATTGGGAAAACAGGAAAAAATAATTGTCCCTAAGATCACTTTGGCTAAAGAATAAACATTATAAAAGAATACATTAAAAATGTTTTGAGAAGTACCATTTTTCCACACTTAAGTATTAACCAAACCTTTTATAAAGCCCTGGCCAAGTAACTCAGTTGGTTGGAGTGTCCATCCTTACACCAACAAAAGATTGTGGGTTTGATTCCTAGTTAGGACACAAGCCTAGGCCTTGGGCTCAGCGCAGTCCAGCACCTTCGGGAAGGCAACTAACTGCCAATTGATGTTTCTCTCTCACATAGATGTGTCTGTCTATCTCTCTGTCTCCGTCTCTCCTCCTCCCACTCTCCCTCCTTCCACCTCACTTCCGATCTCTCTAAAATCAATAAATATATCCTCAGGTGAGGATTAAAAAAAAAGTACCTTGCTACATTTGGGTCTTAAAATTCAAGTATAATTTTTAAAATTTGGAAAGGAACCAGAAGAGAACTGACTGTAGGATAAAAGCCATTTAATAAAAGGTTAACAAACTCACTTTATCCTGAAAAGAGGTAAAAACAAATTTACCTATATTTTGATTAAAAAGATGAAACATGTTTAAATTGCAGAAGTAGTGAAATAACTTGGGCAGGAGTGGGAGAATGGCGACAATCAGACTTTGAGGTTTCTTAGATACCAAAATATGTAACTTTAAAATAAGTATTTCTTAAAAAGTAGATTTTCATGCCCTGACCCGTGTGGCTCAGTTGGTTGGACACTGTCCCACAAAGTAAAAGGTCACTGGTTCGATTCCCGATAATGGCACATGCCTGGGTTGCAGGTTCAGTCCCAGGTTGGGGCACGTGTGAGAGGCAACCGATAGATGTTTCTCTCCCTCCCTTTCGCCCCATTCCCCTTCTCTCTAGGAATGAATAAATTAAATCTTTTTTAAAAAAGGTATATTTTCATCTTTTTGAGGTAATCTTCCCTGAGCTACCCTATAATTCTGATTTTTTTTTCCCACTACAAGTCACAATATATTAACAGGGAGTTGCATCCATCACTGAATGGGAAGAGGAACACATGAGCATCTCTTGGAAGTCTCCCAGCCACACACACAGAGAGGATTAACAGTGAGTACACTTTTAGAAACTATAACTTGAGCAGGAGTGCATTATATATATGCATTAAGTAACTCAATTTTCATCTGTATTAAAAATACTTTAAGATATATAATGAAATATGTACAGGCGAAATAATGTGATGCTTTAAAATACTCCAGGGGAAAAACGTACATAATTGTTGAAGCTGCGTAGAGGGGGAAGAGGGGATGTCATTATTCCACTCTATTTTCCCCCCCAAAAGTTGAGTCGTCCCCCACAAAAGTTGGGTTTTTGGTTGTTGTTTTAAACTCTTTGTATTAGAGGGGAGAGGGAGGGTTTCACTGAAACTGAATAGCCTTGTGATTAAAAAAAAAAAGTAAAATATAAAGTAAATAAGAAACTCAAGAATCATGGTTCTAAATATTCCAAAACTAGAATACGTAACTACTGCCTTCTAGACTTAAGGCTCCAGTTCCTCATTAAAAATAGAATCGAAGTACTGTACTAAAGAACTTTTGTAAGAAAGTAGGTGGCTAAGCTATTCTAGAGATCCATAACAATTTATGTTTGCAAAAAGCTTTTTAAATTACATATGTAAAGAGAAGAGCTCCTGCTATTCAACAATTGTCATTTGTGCTACATGCTTGTTGTCTTCCTATGAGGACTACACCTTGTTTTCCACCATTTACTATACTACTTGCATAGATTTACAAGGTTAAAAATAAATTTATAAAGATAAGAATGAGAGGCATTATAGAATTGTACTTAAGGACAAAAATTTTAAAGTCAGCCCCGCCTAGGTTAAAAACCCCACACTCTACTGCTTACTGTGACCTCTGGCAACTTACTTAACCTCTTTAAGTTTTAAGTTTTGTTAATCTGTAAAATGAGGATCATAAAACTTCATTAGGACTGCCTCAAGGATGCATACATGTACTGATACACTTTCTAGTTAGTGCCTGGCACATAGTAAGAACAAAACAAATAGTAGCCATGAAGAACTAAAAGAAAGTTTTTTTAATAAAACAAAATCTAGATTACCTATACCTCAAGAAATATTTATTAAAGATCACTATTATTTAATTCAAAGAATTAAAGCACTGTTGTAAGCATGCCTCTAGTCAGTGAAACTACCAGAACATATAAGATATTCCCAACTCTTAAGGAACTGCACCCCAAAAGTTTTACTTCAAATAATCATTTATCCAAAACAGTTCCACCTTCCCCTGTCTCAAATCAATCAGCAAATGATCTTACTTCAACTGGGCAGCTTCTTCCTCTTGTTGTCGTTTTGCCTGTTCTTCTTGCTTCTTTCTCTCTTCCTCTTCATGCTTTTTTTCTTCTTCCTCTTTTTTCTTTAATTCCTCTTCTACCTTCACCTTTTCTTCTTCTTTTTTCTTGCGTTCCTTGTCTTCTTTTTTCCTCTTATCATCTTCCAGTTTCTTCTTTTTATCTTCAGGGACCTTAATAACCTCCTTCTTGGCAGGGAGCTTGATCTCCTCTTTTGGTTTCTCCCTGTTGCTCACTGGCCGCCTTTCACCACAGTCCTTTTCCTTGTTGTTTAGCAAAGATTCTTTTTCTTCCATACTTGCTGGCTTTTTACGCTCAGCTGGCATTATGTTACCCAGGACAATCTATAAGAGTAAATGAACATCAGTATTGTAGGTGCAGTGACTTTTTTAATAATTTCACACTGTATCTTTAAACAAAACATATTAAGGCAACTTGACAACTGTGAGAGATTAAATAAATGCATGCAAAATAAATATTACTTTTGTGAGAAAATAATTTATCAGACACTTTCCACATTCTATCATAATTAGTTATGCCCAAGTACTTTTTCATTAGCAAAAAAGTCAAACACTCCATATACTCATCACCCAAATTCAACCATTATCAACTCATAACAATGCACTTAATTATTAATACTTCAGTATGTATCAGACATTTTAACACATTGAGTATAGGTGGCGAGAATTCTCATCATTTGTAAAAGGCATTTAAATTCCCCGGTACGCAATGTGTTAAATCAGTATTAACCCCAATGTTTCACATCCGTTAAGAGCCACTAGTGACACTATTTCATACAACAGTCAATAGTATTTAAGTGGAAGCATGAGTTTTTGTCTCCTATAAATCAACTGACAAAACAGATAACAGAATTCACAAATGTTACCTCATTCTTCTAACCTTTTCAAACTTTCAAATACAAAAACTGTTACTACTTCAAATTAGACTAGACCTTTAAACTCTTCATTAGTATTAGTCAAGGTGAATATATAATTAAACACAATTATAAAAACCTGTACATTCTGTTCTTTACTTTCAGCACTACTGTCATTATGGGCAAGATAATTCTTTTGTTTCAGAGTTTTTTTGGTTGGATAGGGGGGTAGGGCAGTTAACGCTATCCTGTGTATTATACCAAGTTAAGCAGCATCCCTGCATTCTATGCAGTAGATGTCAGTATATCTCCCCTAGTTCTGACAACAAAAAATTACTCCAGATATTTCCAAATGTCCTCTGAGGGCAAGATCACCACCAATCAAAAACCACTGCACTAACCATATGTGGCAACTAACACATGAATTAATTAAAATATAAATAGAATTTGAAATTCAGTTCTTCATAGCCACTATCCATACTTCAAGTTACCGATTCCACATGTGGCTAGTGGGTACCAAATCAGACATTTACAGATATAAACCATTTTCATCACCACGCGAAGTTCTAATGGATAGCATTGGTCTATAACACAGGCTTTACTGTATACAATTAGCTGGAAATAAACTCTGGAACAAAAAAATATATATTTCCCTGCAAAATTCAGGATTTTTCATTTCTAAAAATGAACATCTCTACTTAGAACTAGTGTCTTACTATTGCCCTGACTGGTGTGGCTCAGTTGGCTGGGTATCGTCCTGCAAAGGTCAGCAATTGATGTTTCTCTCTCACATACATGTTTTTCTCCCTCTAACTCCCTCCCTTCCCCTCTCTAAAAATAAATAAAACTTTTCCTATAAAAACAAAAAGAATTAGTGTCTCAATATAATTTTTTATGGATAGTGTTCCATGTTTTAACTAAGTCATGTGCAAGTTGTATGAGGAAAATCCAAATATTTTCTATTTAACTTCCTAGTTTTTTATTAAAAACTAAAGACACACACAGTATTCAGATATTTTCAAATATAGGTTTTAAGTTACAGCAATAAAAACTAGGTTAGCAAACAAAATATATGCAATAACATTTTATTACTTAACACACAAAGCACTTATTTCAGCACTTTAATAAAATGTTATCACAGAAAGACCAACTAGGACAATAGAAGCACTTTAATTTTTGAAGGCACATGTCAGCCTGTACCTTTTCTGTCATCTCTTCCTTCCCCTTTCTCTTTTACTCTCTTACTTTCCTCCACTCACATGTTCTATGCCTGTGTTTTGACAATGACACCCAAAACACAAAACCAAATAAACAAAAAGGCTGTTAATCCTAGTCAATTATTGAATATGCAAGAGCATAACTACTTATTTATGTAGCAAGACAGTGTAAACATTTATATTATCTGGGCAGTATAGTTATCAATTCTTACACTGTTCAATTAAATATCCATCTTTAATGTGAAAATATCATGCCCTAAAGCAAGCAAACTT
Source organism: Furipterus horrens (assembly GCF_987537825.1). NCBI lineage: Eukaryota > Metazoa > Chordata > Mammalia > Chiroptera > Furipteridae > Furipterus > Furipterus horrens. The sequence goes on along the minus strand of NW_028327172.1, from coordinate 140,157,222 downwards.
TCAAGAAAGAATAATGCTAATAGCTACAACTCACTGGTCCATATTAAACATATAATTTATCTCATTTAATACTAAAATCTTTATGAGGTGGGTATTATTTTCCCTACTTATAAATGCGTAAACTGAGACTTGACCAAGTAACCTGACCAAGGCCTCCACAGCTGGTGACAGAGATGGAATCTGATAAAGCCATATTCTTAACCAAAGTTATTATGAACCTTGAGAGTACCAAATGATAAGTTGGAAGACTTTATGACAGATAGTAAGAAAAATCACAGAATTACGTATATCAGGATAGAAAGAGCCCCTGGTAACAGATAAGGAGTTTTTACATTAGTTTTTAAATCTTAGCTGATTCTAGCTAAAATGTTTGGGGACAAGATAAGTCTTAAGTTGCCAATACAATCTTATTTAGGGGTATCTGTCATTATGTGCAAAAAAATGTTTAAATGTTTATATAGATTTTGTATTTTGATATTAAACATTAACAAGGAGTACTCAACTAAATTGCATCTAAATTTACAATTAATGTCATTTTTGAAGATATAGATATTAACTTCTGTTAAAACATTAAGAAATATACTTGAAATCTAACAAACTTATAAAGGATCATCATAAAGGCTCAACAAACTCATAAAGGCTCAACAGAGTCTCCCATTTTTGACTCCCTAGTCTTCATTTATGTAATAAACATTTAAGTGCCTACTCGTATCAAACCATAGTAGGCACTCACGAATTAGATTGTGTCCTAGAGCAATTAAAAGATTCTAAATAAGACCCTTAAGTCTTGGTAGTGGTATCTTCTTTGAATCATTTCATCCTTATACTACAAATATATACTAGGTATACTTGGAACTAAATTTCACTGGGAAAAAAAAAAAAGACAAAAATCCAAAGGTTCATGTGAAGGTAGCAATGCAAATGTAAAAAAATAATATGGGCTCTGAAGTCAGAAAAGTGTTAAATTTGCATCCCAACTCTGCAACCTGTTAACTGGGCAACAACAGCTCTGAGTCCGTGTATTGATAAAATGTTAATTTAATGCTAAAATGTCAATTTTATCAATAAAATGTCAATTTCATCAATAGTGTTACCTTTCTTATAAGTTCTTAAACTTCCAGCACCTTAGCTAGCATAAGGGAGGCATTCAATAAATGTTTATTTTCTCTCACAGAGAACACTGAAAAGTTCATCATATAGGACTACTAGATTTTCATCTCCAATTTTCAATCTTTACATTGAGGTGTCAACAGAAGAATGACATGTCCAAGTCTACACTAGTTTAGTGGGTCAAGACTCACTTATCCAGTGCTCTTTCCCACTATATATTCTAACTGTAAGATGTAAAAAGCCAAATAAAATACACAAATGACATAATTCAGATCGGTATGCATTTGTATAATGTCAATTTAAACAGAGCATTAAGTTGAATTTAATGAAATGCTAAACTTCTTTTATTTCTAATAAATCCATGCTTCAATAAAGAGCCAAATATTTTATCTGAAGTGTTTCAAAGTTTTTCAAGTAAAAACTAGACCTTTAAATATTCTAATACCAATGAAATTATTGATCTTTAATTAATTAGCTCTTACAAATTATTTTACTGAGCACAATTACATTCAGATGGTCCTTAAAAGGAAGCCATGCTTTAATTTAAAACCACCTTCTTAGCTTCCAAAATAGTGTTTTACAAGTAAAACAGGTACCAATGGAATGTACTGGGGGGAGAGTGCAGAGAAAGGGGTGTTTCCCTTTTAAAGATATTCCTTTGCAAAGTACCATATGGACTCTGTATGAAATCACAATCAGGCTGCTCTGAAAATATTTCAGAGTAAGAGAATGCCGTTTACCTTTTAATTCTGTAATATTCAAATTTTCTAAGGGAAGAATAGCACAGAAGCATATCGACCAGTCTTTGAATGTAAAGAACATCCTTAGTATAAAGGACTCCTTGAAAGCTTTTACAAGTTTCACCAGAGTTCAAAAATGGTTCTCTTAGTAAGGTGTGTAATTTTTATAAATATCTAAAACTTATAATAAATGAAAAGGATAACACTTTCACTTTGGTCTGATGCTTTCCTACGTACAAGTCCTAAAACAAAAAGAGAGCTGAAGGTCCAGTCCAGTGTGTATCCCTAAGCCTGTGAGCTGGCTCTGCTTGGCCAACCTGGAAACCCAATATCCTGTGATCTCCTCAGTTCCACAGTACTAAGAGCCTAGGGATGAAGGCAAAGTGAGAAATCACCAGCTTATGAAACTGAAGTGAAGTAAACCGAATAATCTATGCCCACCATCCCCAAATCTACCAAAGCCTCTTCCCTTAAACACGCATCTCCCAGAAACCCCTTCTCTCGCTCCACATTCCTCTATCTAACACGCTTCCCCGCCACAACTTCCCTTCCTACGGGTATCCACCGTCACCTTCAACGACCATCCTTGCCCCAACCCTAACTTCGCACCCCACATAACTTCGCACCCCACACTCCCTCACTACCGAAGACCCAGACTCTCTGGCTGGTCTCCCTACTCCACATCCTCCCAAAGGGGCAACCTCCCCACTTCCTCGCCCTCACTTCCCTCCGGCTCCCAAAGAGCTTTCCCCAAGCTCCTCTCGCTCTATTCCACACCCCCAAACACCTTCACTCCGACACAGCAGGATCCCCGCCTCCAGCCGCGAGGCCCAGTCCCAGCATGTGGGGCAGTTGCCCCTCATGCCTGCCCCAGGCCAGGGGCTCCCGCGTTGGTGAGAGCCTCCGAGGAAGGAGTCTGAGGAAGACAACGCTGGACCCGCGGTCCTCTCCCGCTTGCCACCCCCGGAATGCTGGGGTGAGGAGTCGCCTCTTGGGTTCCCTAGGGAGTAGGAGTCCAGGCCGTTGCCCCCGAGCCTCGCTCCTTCCCGGTCGTTGGAGCGGAGGTGACGGAGGTTCTCCAGGACTCACCTCGAGCCTGTTGTCAACATTAGCTCCGGGTTTCCCAGCACCAACTCCAGCACTCAGGCTCTCCCCTCCCCTCCCCCCACCTATCTCGCAGCCGAGGGCCCGCCTTCCCTCAGCTCCCCCTCCTCCCTCCGCCCGCCGGCCCTCCCGCCCGCCACTCACCAGCGCGGACAGGCTGTGAGTGGGGGCGGTGCGAAGGGAGGGGGAAAGGAAAAAGCTGTCCTCTAAATTGCCAGATATAAAACAGTCGGGGTGCCCATCCCCCTGCATACCGATGTCCTTTGCTTAGCTACGGGGTGGGAGATCACGAAAAAGGCTCATATATGTGCTTCACACGTAGAGGTTCGTTTGAAATGATCACTTGAAGAGAGGAGAGAAATTTCTTTTTAGGCAGGCATTCAATAGGATAGCCACAACTAGCACCTCAAGCCAGGGCCCCAGGTGAGGGGAGGAGTGTTCAGAGGGCCGGAGGCAGGAAGTGGATTGGTCGCCAGGAAAGGGAAAGCGCCGGAATTGTAGATGCGCAGGCGCAGGGCTACGGGGGAGGATAAGGGAGGTGGGGGGGCGGCGAGAATGGACGGGGCGGAGCTAACAGGAGGTAAGGAAGGGCGGTGGAACAGTAGGAAAATTACGGAGCGCCAGGAAGGACAAGTTTGGCCACGTGATTCTCGTGGGAGTTTCCTGCGGCGAACCTAAGGAAGAAGTCTAAGAAGGGAAAGTTTGATTGGACTAATTCGAGGGGCGAGGTTGAAGATTTAGGAAATTGCAAAATGAAAAAGCTGAAGAATATGGCTGGTGAGGAAGGCAGTTGGTTAGGAATGGGTCTAGATTTAAGAATGCTATAGACAGACTACGAAAGTGTCCTGGGGGAATTTCCAGGAGCAGTCTTAGGATCGACACAAAAACATGTCAGCGTGAAGAAGAATCAAGGCTTTTTCTATACAGGTCTTAGAAAGTGTCCGATCCCAGCAAGCAAATTTTAAAAATTACAATGGAATTATTTGCCTTTGGTAATTGAATGAAATCGTTCGTTGTTTACTTTCTTTTTGCTTTTTGTTTTTAATGGTTAGTCTTGTCATTACTTCTGAATGCGAACCCAAGTCGACTTTTTAAAATAAGTATCAGCTTATCTACACAACTTACTCCCTTAAATTACTAAATTTGTGTATCTGGCCTCCGATTTTTATGGAAACAGTGCTAGGATCTGCCGAAAGGATCTGATTAGGTGTCCGTACAATTGTTCAGCTTTGGCTGGTCAACAAAGGTACGAATCTGATCTTGATTGTTGTTTGACATTTGGCGCCCCACCCGATTTCCAAGCCCACAAAATGAGCTACCAACCTCAAATGCTTGACTCAGGTGTGGTTTCCCTTTTATTAAGCTTTTTCCCATTTGCCTTTAGTGTTTTGCTTCCCATTTATTCTTAGCACGCAAATTGCTCTCCCAAACTGAGTGTTGATACTTCCTGTATTTGTGTTTTCTTTTCTTTTTTCTTCTTTCATTTCTTTCCTTGTCTTTTCTTTTCAAAGCACTACTAATAGCCCTGGCTGGTGTGGCTCAATGGACTGAGCGCCAGCCTGCAAACCAAAGGATCCTGGTTGAATTCTCAGTTAAGGAACATGCCTAGGTTGCGGGCCAGGTTTCTCATTGGGAGCGCGCCAGAGGCAACCACACATTGATGTTTCCCCTTTCTCCCTCCCTTCCCCCCTTTCTAAAATTAAATAATTAGAATCTTTCAAAAACAAAAAAACAAAAAACACTGCTAATAGGTTAATCATTTAAAAGGTAGTAAAAGAGAAAGACAAGTGCTGTTATCTGTCCCATTATAACTGAGAGAACTGCCCTCAAACACTGATGATAGCCACCCACATTTCAGTTTCCTTTACCTATGCTAGTGATTGATAAATCCTTATTATCCTAAATTAAGTCAATCTTTGCCTTTCATCAGGTGTTGAAAGAAGAGAATGGCATTTTTATTATTTGCTATTTTACATTTTTTATTTTAATTATCCCTTAAGTATTATGATCCCCACTTTAAATGACCTGAGTCACAGAAAGACTAAGTAATTTACTCAAGACCACAAAACTAGTAAGTATATTATCTAATACTACATTCAAGTCTATCTCCAAAAACCCAAGCTCTTTCTGCTATATTCCACTGCCTTTATGTATGCTTTTACGTTGACTGAAAATGCTGCCAATCTTTTTTTCCAAAGAAAGATGTCAAGCTAGCCATCAAAAACCTTATAAGCCCTGGCTGGTGTGGCTCAGTGGATTGAGCTTGTTTGGGACACTGTGCTTCCTGGACCTGTGAGTCTCTTTCCTTCCCTAAATTAGGGAAGTTTTCCTCCATTATTTTTTCACATAATTTTTTAATTACTTGCCCTTCCTCTTCTCCTTCTGGCACCTCTATGATTAGGATGTTGGCACGTTTAAAGCTATCCCAGAGGTTTCTAAACCTCTCCTCATTTTTTTTCAATTCTTGTTTCCTCCTGTACTGATTGACTTTTTTTCTTCCTTATGTTCTAATTCATTGATTTGAACTCCGGTTTCCTTTCCTTCACCTCTAGTTTTGTGTGGATTTTCCTTCATTTCACTTAGTATAGCCTTCATTTCTTCTCTGACATGCTTATCTTATATCTTTTGGAGAGGAGAAGGGAGGGAAACATCCATCAGTTGCCTCTCACACACCCTCAACTGGGGACCTAGCCCACAACCCAGGCATGTGCCCTGACCGGGAATCAAACCTAAGACTGACCTTTTGGTTCGCAGGCTGGCACTCATCCCACTGACCCACACCAGCCAGGGCTCTTTATGGCCTTTTTTTTTAAACGAGAGATATAGAGAATGTATACTAATGGGAATGATCCAGTGGGGAGGAAAATATTAATGATGCAGGAGAGAGGAAAAATGGTAATGTAGAAGAAAATCTTTGCGGCAGTGAGAAGGAATGGAATCTAAAGTACAAGTGGAGCCCTGGCCAGGTAGCTCAGTTGATTGAATCATCTCCTCCCACCCCCACCCAGGTCAGGGCACATACCTAGGTTGCAGTTCAATCCTTGGTCTGGGCATGTACTAGAGGCAACAGATCAACGTTTCTCTCTCACATCAATGTCCACCCCACCCCACCCCCACTTCCTCTCTCTCTAAAATCAAGGAACATATCCTTGAGTGAGGATTAAAAATAAAAATAAATAATAAAGTACAAGTGGAATGAGTGCCTTTGAGAGAAGCAGAGGCATTTCTACATGATCAAGAGAGAAGAAGAGGGAAGCATGTACAGATTCACTTGTAGATTTGTAGGTGGTACTACGTTCTTCTTAATTGGTACTATTTTATTTTCTCACTGAAATTGGAGGCAAGGTCAGCAACTAAGAGCTGGACAGTTAGGTTTAATCAGGATTGTAGCTTTTTTTTTTTTTTTTTTTCCATGACAGTATTGACAGAAAAAGGGAAGAGTAAAGAAAATGGGGGGGGGGGGGGTGTTTGCAAGAGAATGGTTTAAGGATGGATCATGAAATCCAAGCAGGGTTACAGAGAGAAGTTAAGGGACTGTGTGTGTGTGTGTGTGTGTGTGTGTGTGTGGTGTTAATATACAGACAGCAGAGAGGACAAAGAAAACTGTGTGTGTGTGTGTGTGGTGTTAATGTACTGACAGCAGAGAGGGCAAAGAAAACAGTGACCAAAGAGCCAAAATATCTATGAGTTAAAGGAGACAGCCAGAGCCCTGGCTAGTGTGGCTCAGTGGAGTCAGCACTGGCCTGTGAACCAACCAGTCACCAGATTGAATCCCAGTGAGGGCACATGCCTGGGTTCTTGGCCAAGTCCCCCAGTTGGGGCCTCCCAAGAGGCAACCACACATTGATGTTTCTTCTTCTCTCCTTTCCTTCCCCTCTCTTTAAAAATAAGTAAAATCTTTAAAAATAAAAATAAGTTTACATAAAAGTCTAAATTAAAAAAAAATATTTTTTTTAAATAACGGAGACAGCCAAAATATCTATGAGTTAAAGGAGAATTAAAGGAGACAGACACCTGAAGAACTGCAGTAGATGGAGGTATAGACAGAAGTAAGGAGTCCAAAGGAGCTGAGGCTTTTGAAAGAGGATGGAAGAGAACTGGTTTAGAAGCCACAATGGAAAGCAAAGAATATGCATCTCTGAAGTCACACTACATGAGTTCAAATTCTAGTTCCAACATTTACCAGCTATTTGAACTTGGGCTAATTCTTTAACCTGTTTAGATCACAGCCTTTTATTCTTAAATATGGTAACAATAGTACTGTAGTAGTTTTCCATAGTGTTTTGTGAATAGTAAATGAGGTAATTCAAATAAAAGCACTAAGCACTCTGTGCTATTTCTAAATCATTTTAGAAACAATAAACACAACCTAAATGGCTTTGCAATTTGAATAAATGGTGCTTCAAAACAGCCCTTTCTTTGCCCTAACACTGTAACAATGAACTATAAAATGACTTAAAAAGAAGGGAAAGTCAAATCACTGCTTATAATCTTATTTGTCAATTAAATATCTTACAATAATATTTATCAGTTATGTATCAATAAAACGATAAAAAGAAAGGATAAAGGGAGTGTTCTCAGCTATTGTAACCAATAATGACAGATTTGTAAATGTCATCTCTAATTTCAGTTTCACTTCAATTTGTCCAGTAGAATAATCATTCTCAATATTCTTTGGGGTGGTTAATGGGTAAGTGGTGAGAAAGCTAATTCTATGTCATCTAATAGGTCTTAATTCTTTAATTCCTGACCTATATTGCTAAGTCTTTGATGTGGATGAAAATATTCCACATACTTCAAACCTAAAGGGTCCAAAACTAAACGTAATATTGGCTTTTAAGTACATCTACTTCATTTTCTATTTTTATTCTTTTAGTTAATAGTGCTCAAGGAGACTCAGATATGCCACCCCAAAATGTGCCACTTCATGGTAAGGATTATTTTGAGGTGAAGGCAGTTATGAACATATTTAGGAAGAGTTCTCTAGAACTCTCACTTGCCTAAAAGCAGGGCTTGAGCTTCCCTTTGTGTGAGTGTCTACCTGCTCCTAGCCCCCAACCCTCTGTGAGGAAGAAGAGAGTAACTCTCATCAGGGGAGATAGAGTGTCAGTAACCACATGGCTTTGTTTGTGCAAGTAAAATAACTATCTTTCATGTTCCCCCCTGCAAGGGCAGGTCCCTTGTAGTACAGGCTTTCCCTGCTAGGTGTGTGTTTCAGGAACGCATCTGTATCAGCATGCCAGCTGGTGTTGTTGTGAGAGGCTGTGTTTGGCTTCAGTGAGTGTTTTTTGTGGGTTTTTTTTTTTTTTTGAAGACTTTCAGTGTGTTTGCCCATTTCATGATGGGTGATTTACGAGTGCACCTTCCTGCACCACACTGAGTGTTCAGCGGTTTTTGACAAAAAAAAAAAAAAAAAGACATGACCTTGGTGCCCCACCCTTTCTATTCACCCAATCTCACCCCTAGCAACTTTTTTTTGTTTCTTCTGGATGAAAAAAGTCCTCAAAGGGAAACATTTTGCTGATGTGGAAGAGGTGAAACAAACAAAAAAAGAAAATGGCAGAAGCACTAGAGGGCATCAAAATTGATGAATTCAAAAACCATTTCGAGCAGCGGAAAAACGTCTCAATAGGTATTGGATCAAATGGAGAGTACTTTGAAGGTGATTGAAGTTTAAACATGTAAGGATAAACACACAATCTTTTATAAATATCGGGTTCTTTTGGGTCTCCCCTTGTATATTTCCTAGTCACTTACCTATGATTTGTCATCCCTTGAAACCCAAGCCCCCTTCCTTGTTAAAATGTATGTAAGCCCAAAGTCTAACTGCCTCTTTATGTTTCACTTTTTTTTCTGTGAACTCCTATGTACATACACGTACATATTAATAAAACTTGTATGCCTTTTCTCCTGTTATTCTGCCTTGGTAGTTTAATTTGCACCCTCCCACTGAAAGAACCTAAGAGAGTAGAGGAGAAGTTTTTTCTCCTCTCTTCTCCTCTACAAATGCCTTCTTGAAAGAGGGAGAAAAACCTGTGTACTGATGCAGGCATGTGTAGTATTAAACCAGAGTGAAAAGAACAGTCTATTTTAGAGGAAACAATCATAGACTATGAAAGGATAACGTCAGTGCCATTTGCTATGTGGCACCATTTGCTGAGCAAGCCTATGACCTTGTTAAACATGACTGCCATTTTTCTCTTCTGATCCTATGTCCCCAGGACTGGAAATTGCTGGAAAGCAAGAGCAGAACTAACTGCTCCCTACAATGGAACAAACTGCAGCCTCATATTACAATGCCTCAACAGCCCAGGGGCCACACTGCAGCAACATCCCCAACACCCTTTTTTTAATCCAATTATAATCCAATAAAAGCTGAAAGCCCCTGCCTATCAATGTTGGTGTATCTTTCCATTCCATGCCCCTCTCCTTTCTTGGAGAGTGAATAAAAACTACCCTCTACACTTTTCTTCTCTTTGTGAATTCTTTTACAGCCCACATCACTGACTACCCTAACAGACTAGAGTTTTATTTTTGTTTACCATGCAATTTACCAACTCTTATCAGTCCAACTACAGGATTTCATACCCTTTTTTCTGTGATTCAAGCTTTTAACACAGAGAGGTTGAATGGGTGAATGGAGAGAAATAAGTAGACACCTCTTTCTTAGTGTGTGTCAGGCATTAGTCAGTGAGTCTAGTACAGTGATTTTCAACCAGTGTGCCATACAAGGCACGCTTCTGTGCCACAAGAATTTTTAAAACATGGAGTGCCTGACTGTCCATTCAGGGGCACTGACCTCTTCTCCCTTAGACTGTCAAATGAAAAAAATGACAACAGCCAACGCAACAAGAGCTGTCCGGTGTGAATGAATTAAAATTATACCGATTTTTTTTCTGTCAGATCAGCAAAAATATATTGTTGGTGTGCTGCAGAATTTTAGTAATTAGTTTTATGTGTGTCATGGGGTGAAAAGGTTGAAAATGGATGATTTAGTAGATACTGTTTTCCGTGTTCTTATAGATGGGAGAACTAGGGCTTAGCTTGGTTAAATAATGTACCCAGGATGACACAGCTACTACTAAATAGAATCTCTGCTTAGGACTGCCTGATTCCAAAGTTCATGCTCTTATTTAATATTTCCTCCCATTCTAAATGTTCTCCTTACCTTATATAACCAAATACCACACACCGGATAATACAGGTATCTCCTTTTACACAATCAGAATGTAGAATAAGAAAAGACATGATTTTATAACCTAGTTATAACAAGATGGACCAATATATATTAACAAAAATGTCTGCCTAAGTCAGACCAGTGTATTGTTGAATCTTTGCCCATAAAAGCACAAATGAAAGGGGCCTGGACTGGGAAGTAAAGATCTGGTCTTCTGTCTTAGAGTTCAGCTTCTGCACATGTAACATAGTGAAAGTAGGGCAAGTCATTTGTAACCTGTCTGGAACTCAGATGCATCATTTAAAAAATGAGTAGTTTACATTTTATGATCCCTAACTTCATTATTTTAATTTAATTTTGGCAATACACCTTATTGCTTCCAAGTGTTTAAGAATCCAAGTGAAAAATGGTTGCCTTCATAACCCAGGATGATAATGTCACACTGAGAAATATAAATGGAAAAAAAAGTGTTATTACCCAGTCTTCTGGCATCATTTTACTTCTTGTATCAGGTGCCAAGGGCAAGGTAAAGGAATGGGTGTCATTTCTAGATTATTTTTCTTCTGGAAGGTTCTGCACTGCTGGTATAATATATACATTATACTTCCCTAAGTTTTCCCCCTGGAAGCTGTAAAAATAGCCATTTCATTGTGTTTTTCCCATTTAGTCTCATTTATTTTATTATTTTTTTATCCTCACCAGAGGACATTTTTTCATTGCTTTTAGAGAAAGGGGAAGGGGGAGGGAGAAAGAGAGAGATAAACATCATTTTGGTTGGCTTCTTGAATGTGCCCCAACTGGGAATCGAACTCAAGACCTAGGTATGTGCCCTGACTGAGAATCAAATCTGTGACATTTTGGTCTACACAATGACACTTCAACCAGCTGAACCATACCAACCATGGACCATTTCTTCCAATTTAATAGGGATGCCTCTTAGTATTAGTTATTTCATATCCAACATTCAATATCAGTTTAATAATGATAAGCTAATGACAATGCCTATCTGTTTGGAGGCAGAATGTCATAGCAGCCAGTGGAAGAGATATATGAAAGAGTATGTGATTGTTAGTCAGTAAGAAACAATGCTGTGCTTCCTTCATGCATACATTTCTAAAAATTGCTCACATGGGTATGGTAGGTGGCCTCAAAGATGGCCCTCAAAGATCCCTACCTCCTGGTATTCACACCTTTGTATAATCCTCTCTCCTCAAGTGTAAATTGGATTGAGTGACTTCTAGTGAATATGTGCAACAGAGATGATGGGGCATTAGTATCAATATTAGTTTTAAAAATGTAGATTCATTTTGGGCTCTCTCTTCAGCTGCCATCTTGCAAGCTACTCTTTGGAGAGAACCACACAGCAAAGACCTGAGGGAGGCCTCTGGCCAACAGCTAATGAGGAACTCAATCCTGCCAACTGAGCAAGCAGAGGAAACATTGAGTCTCCCCTAGTTAAGCCATCAGGTGATCACAGTCTCAACCAGCAGCCTTAATGCAACCTCCTGAGAAGCCTTGAGCCAAAAGCACAGAGCTAAACTGTGTCTGGATCACTGACTTACGATTTCTGTGAGATAATATATGGTGGTTGTTTCAAACTACTACATTGTGGGGTAATTTGTTACAATAGAGAACTAATATGATAATTATTTTAATATTAAAATGTTCTATACACATACTTATATAAATATATTTTTATAAGTATGATATATTTCACAACTTGGGGCAGGGGGTGGATCATTAGGACAAAGAGAAAACCCTAAATATTAGCCAGAGGAAAGAAATTAAGAGAATGTTTTTAAAGGAATTTTTATTACTCAGGGAGGAAGTGAGATTAAGTCACAGAAATAGAGAAAGAATGTTATTTTTCAGCCGGTCATGTATGCCCTATTCTCACATTGCGACCCACCATTTTGAGGTAATAAATCCTTGGTAACTTGTTACAAAAACACACACACACAAACACATACACACACACACGCACACAAAATGGTGAATAGAAATTGAAGATTATAATTTAAAACATGTTATTTTATTATAGACTTTGTCAAGAATGACTATTTTAGAAGGATGGAGATCTAAAATAATGTTCTTTATAATATAACAAGCATCATAGCAATAAGGAAGAGAATGGAAAGTATTAGACCTCAGGCCTACAAACTAGATTTAGATCCTATCTCCATTGCTTATTAATTGTGCATGCCTGGGGTCTATAGGACCTCTAATCTGCAAGACAAAGGTGATACTCAACCATATTAAAGGGTTTTCCAAGCTCTATATGTCCAACTACTTACCAAATATCTGCATTCAGAAGTCTCATAAACATTTCGACATCAGTATGTCTAAAATAGAATTAATCCTGCCTCACAGACTTTTGTTCCTCCAATGTACCTTAGAACAGGGACACTGATAAAAGCAAAGGCTGACTTACTGAAGTTCTTCAGAGGACAAGAACACTGAGATGGGATCCCAGGTTCTGGACCTGGACTGTGGAGTTTAGGGGTTTTTATGCCTAGGGAATACGGAAGTTGCTGGGGTTAACCAATCAGGGTGTAGGTCAGCAAGGTTTTCCTTTTTTGGAGCACTGATATCCTGGTATAGTACCCATCACCCAAGCGAGGGTTTCTGGGGCTGTACAGCACTGATGGGATGTAGGAAGGGACATGGCTTGGCTTTAGATCTGAAAAACAAACAAAAGGAATGACATTAACCCTGGTTGATGTGGCTCAGTTGGAGTGTTATCCCATAACCAAAAGGTTGTGGGTTTGATTCTTGGTCAGGTTAGTTCCTGTGTTACAGTAGAATGAGTAGCAGAGGGAGAGTTAAGGCAGGACCCTCACCATTGTTATCTAAAAACAACTTAATAGAGGAGGCTAGAAGCCGAGCAAGACATGTCTCACGCACTAACCCAGCAGTCCTAGGCCTGGTCTGATAATATTGGAGAAAAGTCCTTGGAATTCTATATATTGTTTCTACTATCTGGGAAGGAAAGCCTCTGAAACTATGTTTACATCCCAAGGCCTGAAAGGCAGGAAACGGCCCATAGGGCCTAAAGAAATAAGCCCATTAACATTGGGTATTCACGCCCCCGTCCAGGAAAGCTAGCACCACATTTATCTGTCAATCAATATATAAATTCTTCACCCAATCCTCCATCCCACCAACTATATAGGGCCCCAGAACAAAGGACTCAATCTCTTGGTGCTCTTGGCTCTCTGGCCCCCAGGCCTCTGGCCACACTAGGGCAAGCTTGGCATTCCAGCCTTTGGCCACCCTTGCTTTTGCTCTCCAATCCACTAACAAATTTTGCATGCATGCTAATAGACTTGCTGATCTGTAATTCTTCACTGCATCACTGAGAAGAACAAGGGTTTCTCTGATAACACCTGGACCATTGTTATATTGCTACCTGTTGATAACTGCTGTAGTTCTGGCAGGACTTAACTCGATGGAGCAATTTGTTCCAGCAGGAATTGACTCAATGGAGCAATTTTAAGGAACATTTCATTCTACCTGTTTCACTACTTTTGTTATCAGACAGCAGGCCTGTTATCAGCCAGGAGTGTGTGGGTTCATGACTTTGTGTAGGAAAGATTCCACAATATGAGTTCAGGTAACTATGAAGATATGTTTATTAAAGCTGGGGACAGTAAAACAAGAAAGGGCTTAGCATAAAAGAAGCAACAAGAGAGTCTAGGCGGGGCTGCCTTAGCTCACTGGGAAGTCAGAAAAGGGGCCTTGGGGACAGGTGCAGGGGGTTAACCTGAGTCGAGCTGCTGCTGCCTATTGCTCCCCTAGTTGCAAGTTTTGGAGTCCCTTAGAGTTTAGGAGAAAAGAAGTGAGGGAAGAATTAGGGGAAAGGGAAAAGGGTAAAGAGAATGGTGAGGGCTGCTCCTCAGAGGGAGAAAGTGCTGGGTCCTTAGTCTTGAAGCTTTTATCTCTCTTCCTGGAGGGGAATTTTAGGGGAGGGTTTCAGCAGAATATTCCTTATTTTTCCAGGTGTCATCTTTCAGAGTCATGGTCTCTACTGATTGGTCAGCTCCAGGGCAGGGGTCATTAGTCACTGTATTAATAGCCAGTCCTGGTGTCACCCATCTGGTCTGCTGCCTTTCTGGGCCTGGAGCTGAAATACAACTGAGGCCTAGATGTTATCACTAGGGAAGTGAACTTCTGTGTCTGGCTGTACATTGTTAGGCCATTGTGCTCAGCTGTTTCAGTTTCTCTAGTCCAGTTGCGGAGGAATTTTCCTAGCTTCTTACTATCCTGCCTGCTTCATTAACTCATGTACTCAATTTTTTTTTACTGAGCACCTACTGCTTATTAGCATATTTGGCACTGGGAATAGAGTAATGAAAAAAACACAGGTAATCCCCACACTCTTGTAGCTTACAGTTTAGTGGGAGGGCCACCCACAAGGGAGTCACATCATACTCACATTAAGCTATATGAATTTAATCAATTATGTAATTATGCTTGGGAGGAAGAGTAGAGAGAGAACAATTAAAATACTCTAACTGGATAAGAATTTAGATAACTATAATTATGATATATCTGGTACTCAAGAAGCACTTTCCAAATTATACTAATGAAATAAGGAAATGGGTGGAGTGCTATGAGAGTGTACAATAAAGAGAACCGAACTAGCCAAGGGGGTCAGGAATACTTTTTTCAGGAAGTAACTCTAAGCCCATGGAGAAGGAGGGTAGGAATTAACCAAGGGTCTGTGTTGTTGGGGGTGGGGTGAGGAGGAGAAAGCTTTTCCGGCAGAGGAAATGACATGTGTGAAGACCCTTAAATAGGAAAAAAAGTGTTCAAGGGACTGAAAATAGTGTCACTGGAGCATAGTGAGGCCTTGGGAAGTGTCATTCCATAAAGGTAAAAAAAGGGGGGCAGGCAAAATCACAGCAGACTAGGGGATGCAAGCACAAGTGGCTGAAGGCTTCAGGCATGCAGACTATATAAAGGCAAGAGCGGAGCAAACAAAACTGACACACACATGCCATCTAAAGGGGACAGCCTCTACTCAACTCTAGCTGATTACTGCCATAAAGGAAAGTGGATTCAATGTGGCCAGATCTTCTAGCTTTAAAAAATAAAACTGGAAAATTTCAGGAAAGCTAGACCTTAATATGTAATCTTCCACATTGTTTTCAATTTATAAGTTTATTTAGAAAGCTACAGCGGTAGTAAACGTGAGCCAGCTGGGCTGCGTCGGCTAAGGAAACAAGTTGCAGAGGCAGAAGAAGGGTAATCACCTGGGGGGAAGAAGAGGCCAAAGAAATGCATGGGTGTGCTCCTGAGGGGAAGAGCATGCTAATCTTCCACATTTTTAAAATAGCATTCAATTTTTAAAAGATTTTATTTATTTATTTTTAGAGAGAAGGTAAGGGAGAGAGGAAGGGAGGGAGAGAAACATCAATATGTGGTTGCCTTGCATGGGCCTCCAGTTGGGGACCTGGCCCACAACCCAGGCATATGCCCTGACTGGGAATCAAACCAGCAACCCCTCGGTTCACAGGCCAGCACTCAATCCACTGAGCCACACCAGCCAAGGCTATTAGCATCCAATTAAAAAAAATTAAGACATTATGATGGCAAACAAAGCGTACATCAGCAGTTTAGTTGGGACATATGGGCCACAAAGTTCCAAAATGATGATATTTTAACATATCATGGAGTTTGGTACATCATGAGTTCCTAGTGATACACTAAAAAGTACAGATGTCAGTAGATCATATTCCACATACGTGGATCCTGAGTTCAAAAGAGAGATCTATGCTGGTGATTGACATTTGGTATTATTCTTATATTATTGTTCATTAAAGCCATGAGTGTGAATGAAATTGCAAAGGAAAGGGTTTGGAAGTGTGGAAAAGCATGGCACATTGAAGTTTCTGGCTGGAAAATGGTGAGATAGGGATTTTAAGAAATGAGTCAAAGTCAGTGATCTTTAAAGAACTTTAAAGCTATGTTAAAACATTTAGACTTTATTCAAAGAACAGGAAGCCATGAAAAAATTTCATGCAATAGCAATATGAGATATTAATTTTAAGAAATAATTCTGACTTCGATGTGGAAGAAATATAGCTAACACCCAAGGCAAGAAGATCATTTAGGAAGCTACTGTGGTACACCTTGAGAGGAGTTGGTGGCCCCAACTAGGGAGAGTAGATGGATTTGAGAATTATTTTGGATATATTTAGGGTCCAAAGATGGGATATGTCCATTCTTATATTTGCTAGTCCTTTTTTCCCCCAGTGTAGAGTCCATGTTTTATTATTTCAGTTTTCTAATGTTAAATGTCTTTGCCTCTTGGCCTTTCTATCACATCTGCCTGGAAAAACTCTAGCCCCAAATGAATCCAATCATCATCCTTCTGACCTTCTCAGAAGCACTAATTGAGAAAGTCACAAAAAAGTAGAAAGCAGTATCTCTTTCTGTTCATGGTCACCAACCACAACTGGGTGATCCCAAAAAGTTTAAAACAATTCTCTACATTTTACCACTCTCCTCAATAAAAATGTCATACGATCTCCACCTTTCTCAGCTCTGATTCACCTTCCCACTCCTCAGCACCTTCTCAGGTAATTCTTCAGGGGAAATTAAAAAGCTTCATATTTCTCATAGAAGAAACTCCCTCAGAATCCCTCCACTGAATCTATAATCTCTGTCTGATTTTACATTTATTTTCTCGTCTTTTAATCTGAATCAATGGAGAACATGCCTTTAACTTTGCCACTGTGGTGGGGGAGGAAGAGAATCTGAATTCTTCCCTAGTCAGTCTTCCATCATTCCATTCCTATACAGCTTACCCCATACTCCTAAGAACATTACACATATGAGCCCAAGATATCTGTCTACCTCACTCATTGAACCATTATGGCCACCAAATACTCTACTAGGTTACAAAGATTAAGATACAGTGTTCGCCCCTAATTGGTTCCTAGTCCAGTAGTAGACTCAACTCAACACACAGTATGAGAAATGTTATGATGCAGACATACGCAGGTGCCCTGCAAGCACAGGAACAGCATCCAGCATGAACAGGTGTGCCAGAAGGACCTCCAAGTGGAAGCTACACCAAAACAAAACCTTAGGGAATGACGTTTGTTACCGTGATTAAGGTGCTTTCTTTACAATTTTAACATGAGAGAGTTCAGAACACGTTTGGAAGATGTTACAAAATATTAAGTAAAAAATACAAGAGAGAAGGATAGTACAGCGGACTGAGGTCCATGCAGAGGTGGTAGGGGAGGGGATCCAAGCACAGACGACACTAGAAAGGAGGAAAGTGAGTCAGAATAAAATAGTTTGGGAAACTGTTAGAGACAGACCAATGAAGAATCTCAAATATCTCTATACTTCTGAAATCTTCCATGCCCCATTTCTTTTCACTCCTATTCTATCCCTATTATACAGGCTCCTCCTCCCCTATTTTGTACTTTCTCCCTCAGTGTTTCTCAAGAAAAAAAGGAGAGGTATTTATCTTCTGGCTCCTTCTTATGATCTTTCCTTTTTGTGTTCCTTGATCTCAGTTTCAGCCACTTTCTATGAACACAGTTGCTAATTTTTCCTTTCTGTGTGACAACCTACATCATGTCTGTGCGGGTGTGCTCTGCAGCTTGCAGCAGAGGGGTCGTAGGTAAATATTTCCGGCGGGAGACTGTAGTATATACAGAGGTACAAAGTTTTGTGCCAGAAAGTCCGTAATGCTTTCCTCTTCACTCCACACTTTTTCCCAAACCCAGGGCTACCCTCAGTCTCTAGGGCCTCACGAGTCCCGCCGGCTCACGGGGTGTGGTGGTGAGCTGCTGCCCTCAATTGGCTCCGAGGGGCCGGACCCCGGCCAATCAGGCGCGGGGGCGTTGTCCAAGGGCGGGGCTCCTGACTCCAGCCTCCCGCGACGCGCGTTCCCGGGTTCCAGGTGTCTTTGGAGGGACACTCTCTGCTCTAGGTGGCTGCTTACCCTCGTCCTCCGGACCAGGGGACCTGGTGGAGCATGGCCTCGGTCACTGTGGCAGCAGCAAGACGGAGCCTCGGTCGGGCCCCTCCGCTCCTCCTCCGGCGCAGCTACCAGACCGAAAGGGGTGTTTACGGCTACCGGCCAAGGAAGCCCGAGAGCGGGGAACCCCGAGGCGGCGTGTCGCGCCCGTCAGGTCCGAAGTGGGGCCGGGCCGTGCGCGTGGGGGCTGGGGATACAAGGATCCTTCTAGTCAGGCCTGCGGTGGGTGCTGTCGCGGGGAGGCCGGGCTTCAGGGGGTCTGCAGTCTGCGCGCAACCCTGTGAGGAGGAAGGTAGGGCACGGAGCAGAGAGGGGCGGGCGTGGGCGTTGTCGGTGGCGGGGTCACCCTCTGTCCAGCGTCTGTAGCTGAGGGACTTCGAGGTCAGGGTCTCAGCGTAGGTTCCACGCTTGAGTGATCTTCCCGTCTTCCGAGTTCATACTGGTTTTGTGAGCTCTTTTCTATTTCTTGGTTGTAAACTTGAGGAAATTCAGCTCTTCGCGGAGGCGGGACTGCGGGAAAGGAAAAGTTCTAAGCTCCCCCAGCTCCTGGAGTTTACCCAGGGATACATTCCAGGGCCATGTCCAAGACTTGTGTTAGTGGGAATGTGGGGATCACGACGTTACTGCTAGCGTGAGGAGGGCAGTTGGTGGTCTTGGACCATGGCATGGTATTTATTACCTGTCTATGTCCTCTAGATAGCCTCTTACTTTAATTTTAGAGTTCATAACTTTACTGAGTTTAGAACCATGTTACTGGAGTTTTAATGGATTGAAGGACGTGAGTATCAGTTTTTGGAACCTCTTTCTTCTGTTGCATGCTCATGTGCAAGAGAATGATTTTGATTACTTGATTTATGCTCCAAAGTGATTGTATCATTTTCATCTGCACAGAAGAGAAGGTGAATACAGATCAATTATCAGAATAAAATCATTTGGTATCTTTGGTTCAGTTATTAGATTAACATTGGGGATCCCCTCCATCATCTAAGCACCTGACCTTTCAATCTACATGACACACTGGAATCTCAGTATTGTACTCTTGACCTCAGGGGACATTTTGAATAAACCTGATTTCTCTCTCTTGAATGCAGTGGGGTCTCTTTAGGGAAGGTATTTGGTCAACTACATGGTTAATCCCTTGAGGAAAAGACTATAGGTTTCTTATTTCTCTTTATTTAAAAAAAGATTTTATTTATTTAATTTTAGAGAGAGGGGAAGGGAGGGAGAAAGAGGGGGAGAGAAACACCAGTGTTTGGTTGCTGCTCCAGCCAGGGCTAGGTATCTTATTTCACTTTGCAAAATGAGTGTCAAAAATTTTATATGTCAGTTTTCAAACAGAAGTGTGTGTTCAAATTACTTTAAATGCCAGTTTCCGGACCTCCTTCCTACCCTCTTTAATTCAGTGTTCTGAGATGAGGTTCAGGAATATGTGTTTTTATCAGGCACCCCAGATAATTCTCTTAACAGGAGGTCCATGCCATCTACGGCCAATACTGTTATAGTCAATGAGAGATATATTTGTAAAATGTGTTTGACAATCTCTTCTCTTTTTTTTTGACAATCTCTTCTTAATTCAAGATCATGTCAGTGTGTGCTCAGAGCACAATTATTATGATATCATTTGAAATTTTCCCTCACAATTTGTCTGATTCCTATAACAGCCTGGAAGCTGAGAATTAACTTTGCCTTGGAAAAACCTGGGCTGGTAGTACTTAACTGGAGTACTATATGCAAATAATCTTGGTAGATTTGGGCTGGTGTGTTTTGAAAAAAGTCTTTGGAAGAGTTGATTTTATATATAACCACCCCCTTCCCTCATCACCAAATTCCCCTCCCCCTTCCCACTAGTAATGAACTTGCTTGGTGAAATTTTGAAAGTCCAGTATTGAGTTAGAACTGCAGGCCAAGGGTGTGATCTTTTGTGTACTGAGAGGGAAGAGTCAAAGCAATCCTAGGAAACAATTATTTGTTGCACAGATACAGGATCTGGCTTAGGGAATTTTGTTGCTAGGGGTAATGGTTTTATTTTCATTTTCCTTATTTTCTTAAATACTTTGAATAAAACTTAAAAGTAGTGAGCCATTTTGTAACTTTCTTCACAATTACTACTACATGTACATCTATGACAGCTTTCTTATAAAATTCATAGGTCTGCAGTCTTTTTGCTTCTGGTCATTCCATGAGCAAATTTCCCAGTGAAAGATCTCATCTAGACCTAATATTTAAGCCAGAAAATTTTAGCCTTTTATTTACTGCTTCTGTGTTCTACCCATTCAGCTCCTTAAATTTAATGGTGCTTACCTTGAGATCAACCAAAATAAAAGGCTTGAGTAGGATGGCAACATCCTTTATTGGATCTTGAAGTCTCAGCAGGCGACTCTTGTCTACCAGAGAATGCTTACTAGAAGGTACTCGATGAGGGATTTTTTCTGTTATCTCTTATAAGACACCATTTTCAGAACCACCATTTCTAATTACTTCTAATTTTCCACACTTGCCAGGGCCTGCCTTATAGGAACTGAGACCACAGACAGTACCTACATGCAGAGTGAATTTCCTGCCATCTGTTTTTGCTGATTAGCTAGCTGCAACTTGACCTCATCTTTCTCCCAGGGCTTTCCTGAAAGTGGCAAGAAACAGTGAACACATGCTACTGAGTTACAGGCTTTGTGGGCATGTAGTCTGCCTCTTAGGTTATTATAGGTGACATTTTACCAAATGTTTGGTCAGATAGCATTACACTGCTCATCAGCTTTCTCTTCTGAACTATATGGGTCCTTCATACCCACTGCCTGGCTGTTAAGCCAGTCATGAATTTTAGGTTCTCTTTTAGCAGCAAATCACCTTGAGTACCAAATTTTGTATTAGATACAATGAGTTCAAGGGCTGTGCCAGGGACCTGGAGTAATAATGACAAGTAAGATAAGTAAAAGTCTAAGCTGGTATGACAGCTTTGCTCTGCAATGTCATAGTGGGTCTATGTTGTTCCTTCACCATCCTGTGGGTGTTGCTTTCAATTCTGGTCTGAGATGGCTCACCACTATATCCACATATTGGCCAGTAGGAAGGAGGAAAGGGAGAAGGGAAGAGAACCAGGAAAGACGCAAAAGTTGTATATATCACTTCTACCACCTTATTGGTCAGAACTTAGCCATGTGGCCATAGTGGCTGTGTAGAAGGCTGGGAATGTGTATGTCTATTTTGGGTGGTTATGTACTCAACTATCTACTACCATGAAAAAGAAGGGAAAATGAATATTGGGAATTAGAGCAATATTTGCTACAGTTATATTGTAGAACGTGTTCATCTCTTTCCATTCAATTCTTGAATTTAGCTCAAACACCATTATCTCTGGCGAATGTGCAGTCCTCTCCATCAGGTCTGGCTGTGACTCCTTATGAAAGAGAAAGGAAAATGGAAACTGAGAGTCACAGCAGTCTCTTCTACAGACATATTGTAAAATTCTGGGGCAAACACTCCACCTTCAACTTTTTCACCTCATACTTCATATCAAATTTTAAGCATTATATTTCTCAAAGCCTTGCTTCCTTTATATTTTTACTAATGAGGATCCTAGTCTAGTCCTTTAATTCTGGTCTGCTACCAAAAAAAGAAAAAAAACCCGTTTAATTCAATGGTTCTTAACCAGAGTCCATAAATCCCTATGATAAGGTTTCAGAGGGTCTGTGAACTTTGCACAACTCTGTTTGTGTATCTGTTTCTAGGCAAAGGGCTCATGGCTTTTATTAAATTCTCAGAGAGATCCATGACTTCAAAAAGGTAAAACTGCTATCCTAGTTCCCTTCTTGCTTAGTCCAGCCTCTCTAAAACATTGATTTAATTGAGTCATTTTCTTATTCAGGTCTCCAAAAGCTCTACTTTGCCTCTCAGAATAAAATCCAGATTCTCTAGCTTGGTATTCAATGCCCTTCATTTGTCTTGACCCATTCTGCCTTCTTTTTTTACCTCCCACATAAATGCCCCCACATTCCAGTTTTTACCCAAATTCCTTTCTTATTCTGTGCCTTTTTACTCTTTACCCGTTCTCCATGGCCCAGCTCCATTTCCATCCCCTCTATGATATCTTTCCAGACAACACCAGGCTTTCCAGATCTGAACTTCCTCAGTTCTCATTATGGAACCATTTGGACCTTTTTGAACTTTTTCTGTATGTGGTTTTATGTAGGGACCATCTTTATATATTATATCCCACTATATTACTATTACTGTATTAGTAACAGTATGTACTGTGTTTCAGAAAAAGTAATAATTTTTTTGCTGATGAAGACAATTAAGAGTTGTTGAGATTTTCCTTAAATTCTGTGTAACTGAATGCTTGTTGTCAGTTCCATTAATTAGGACAAGAGGCTGATGAGGCCAAACACATGGTTTGATGGGCTCTAGTCTTTTTCATGTCACCTGTCGCTTGTCCTAAAAGGTTGGTTGAGAAGAATGATTGAGTTGGTGTGATGGATCACGCACATAGCTTTTCAGTACTGGCAAAGTAAATCAAAGGACAGACCCTACTGAAAATGACATATGTCACCCTCTAACATAAAAGGTGATGCAAGAAGAGGGAACAGCTATGGTCAGGGTTATGGTGCCTTCCTTCTCCCCTCATCCCTTCAGCAGCTATCTTCCGTCATATGTCTATCTTGGCTGAAAATCATTGCCTTCATAGGATGACTACATCATTCACTAAGACTTCCATTGTATTAGGCTTTAAAGAGACATTGAATTTGCTTCTTGTAAAGTTTTGGATGGCCGTGGTTTCACTAGTTAAAATTTGACCTGTGACGAGTGCTCTTTGTGGCCAATGATGTGTTAATAACAGTGTGTACTTTAACCTCTGTAAACCTCAATTTCCAAGTAAACTTGAATTTATTTATCAACAATCTCAATTTAAAATGGAGGTGGGTTTAGGAGTGGTGATTTATGGATATAAATTTAACTAAGGAAGATTTGGGTGATAAAAAATGGCAGAATATAGTGATCATCAGAAGATGAGAGCCATAGGATTCCAAATAGCATTTAGTGGTTACTGACCTTGACACTGAGCGTTAGTAATTGAAGTGAGAGGTTGGAGGTATGTTGCATATTACAGATAACAGGAGCCTTTATTGGATCATGGGAAAAATAGTTAAAGAAAATCCTACTGCAGTGAAGATTTTTTAAAATCTAGATAATTCTGGAGCACAAGTGCAGACCAAAAAGGCTAATGATATTAGCTCTTGTACTTAAAAAAAAAAAAAGTCTCTAAGACTTCTAGTTTTCTTATCTCTTTTGCTATAGGCTCTGGACTTCCCTATTCTGTTTAAAAAAATATTTTTCACTTACAGTTGATATAAAGTATTATATTAGTTTCAAGTGTACAATATAGAATTTTTGTTATAGCACAATTATAAAACACTAGATTGAAGTAGACTATTCTTGAATTCAAATTTCTGTTTCTTTATTATCTGTATCACCTTTTGCAAGTTACTTAACCTCTGCAGTTTATTCTTCTGCAATAAGGACACCTGTTTCAGAGTTGTTGCAAGGATCAGGTGATATAATGTGTGTGAAAAATCCAGCACATCGTATAGCAAAAGTTACTACTCAGTAAATGGTCACTGTGATTTATTATCAATCTGTGACCCTTACGTATCTATCTTGGCAGTGATTTAAGAAAGGATTAGGGGAAAAATGGAAAGGACCAGAACAAGGTTTCTATTTAAAGTCTTGAGTTTTTGTTTTTGTTTTTCTAAGAAGTAAGTATCTGGCAAAATACATTTATTTTGTAAAGATATTGTGTTTGAGATGGGGAGGGAGGATATGATGATATGAAATGAACTCAGTTGCACAGTCTAGGTCTGTCTGAGTTTGTTGCACAGAATATAGTATTCTGGTAAAAAGTCTTGACTTTGATGTGGGTATCTGTGAAGTTCCTAAGTTGAAGCTGGAGGCAGCCATCTCATTTTTATAGGATTCTAAGGGACTCTGGTTATAAAATTCCCTTTCTGGGAGTCTTCAGTGTTTCCGTAGGTATCTAACATTTCCACTTGCTTTAAGCATATGCTGCTTTGAATGGAAATAGACTATGGATATGATCTAGATATTTTGGGGGGAGGCTGTTTATGACCAGATGATGAAAATGAGTTGTATTGAATTTTAGTTTAAGCACTGAGTTTAAACACATTCCGGGCCCCCACCATGCTTGCTTACAGCAGAGAATAAAGTAATTGATGTAGATATGCCTATCATAATTTATTTTTTACTTACTGTACTAGCTAAAATTCTCTTGGTCACAAGCAACAGAAACCAACTCTGGCTATTTTAAGCAAAGAGGGGACTTTATTTTAGAGATACAGGGGTATCTCCTAGAACTGAAGGATATGTGATGTAAACCTGAGAATATTGGCAGAAGCTGTGTTGGGTTCATAGGGCACAGCTGTTAGTGTGCTCAGCTCCAATGTCACCCATAACGTGTGTTTGGCTGTCCTTCAGACCATGCCACATTTGGACTCAGCATATAGTTGTACTCAAGGCTAAGGTTTATTACAGTGATGTAACAGGGATACACAGCTGGATCAAAATGGAAAAAACACAGTAAGAGTCTGGAGGAACCATTCTGCAGTCTTTCTTGTGCTCTCTCTCCCATGAGGGGTGGCAGAATGCACACCTTGTCAAATGACAAAAACACTGCAACATATGTGAAGGGAAGCCCTTTAGAGTCTTGGCACCCAAGGTTTTTATTGGGAGATGTTCCTGTAAGCACCCTCTATGCATGTCAAAATTCCAGACTCCGACTAGAAAAGCACGTATTCAGCATAAACCATATTTTTTGCACAATCTAGGCATAATGGATTACCCTTATCAGTTAGAGACAGGTGAGGACATTTCTGAAATCTAAGTTCCCAGACACCAGCCAAAGACCAACCTTATAAGCAGGCTTTTCTAAGTATAGCTGTCTCAGGCTAGCTCTTTTCTCATAACTTATTTCCCAGTTCTGAGTCTCAAGTTCTGGAAAGATCAAATCTGATCCACCTTGACTGAAGGTGACTTTGGAATCCATGAACTTGTAGGGAGGCAGAATGGAGTGATGTAGACATTGCCACTAGAACCCACATCCTGGGATGGGAAGGAGGGTGCAGTTCTCAGAAAAGAGGGCTCCATGTGAGCAGGAAGAATCTACTGCAACTCTCGAGGGCTCTGGAAAACATTCACTATGAGGGTTCTGTGGATGTTAATATGAGGAATCTCAGGGCTTCCTTCATTCAGGTAATAACACATATTTCTTGAGCATCTACTATATGCCAGTCTCTTGAGCCAGAAGCATGCCTCCAATATTTTCTATTTTGTTTTGAAGACATGTGTGCATCTGTCCTGTTGTTGTTTTCCCTGTTTTCTCTGACTTCTTAGGGATATAACTTAAATTCCTCTGGACTTTTGGAGATATGAGTTCTAGGTTGTTTGGACAGTATTATACCTAACATAATGGTATTCTTTTTTCTGTTTAGTAACCCTTATATTTACACAATAATATGAGTTGTTTTAATGAAGACTATAAACATTCTATTGCTTTGCTCTCGTCCTCTTAAATATTTTTATTTCTTTTTTATTTTATAGCCTTTAAATATCCTAATTTAATTATTTTCATTACATATTTTATTGTTTTAAATATATAAATATTTTTTAACAAATACTTTCATTATTTGCTACAGAAGAAAAACAGCAGAAGCACTTATATCCAATGGATTTGAAACTAGAAGTTGATCAGTTAATTTTTTAGAAAGTCATTGAAGCAAGGTTTATCATAAAGGTGTGAGAGATGCTTCAGGTTATTTTAACCTAAATGTTTATATTTTTCTTTACATCTATGCAAGTATTTAAAGGGAGCTTGTGAAAGCAATCTGAGTGCAAAATCTTTCTAGATGTTTATGATTTCTCTTCTAATATTTTACTTTTTCCCCACAGCAATAGGCTTAGGAACAAATACAAATGATTTTTACCAGCATTTAGTATACTGGTGAGGTCAGACATGCAGGTGCACTGAAGAGAACCCACTAATCAAAAGCTTTCAGAATGCAATAGGCAGCAAGTATGTTCAATGGACACAATTTAAAGTGTTCTAATGTACATGTCCACTGTGGAAAACTTAGAATATATGATAAACAAACAAAAAAATCATAAATTTTGACATAGGGTTGTAAGAGACTCTGGGTCCCTTGGAGTGGATGAAGAAGTTACTCAGACACTCTCCATCTGAGGAAGGAAGGAAGGGGGTTTTCTCTAGTGGAAAATCGCCCTCGTTTTTTTATTAGCCAGGGTTTTCATCCACTTTCAACATGGGGAAATACTTAAGGAAAATATGCAGCCCTTCCCCAAATGGTAGGGAGTGAAAGGGAAATGCAGATCAATACAGGGTTGAAACATCCAGGTATTTTACACAAGGTCAAAAGCGTTTCCTCTTAGTTAATCATTCTGTTCTTCACATTTTACTAACAAGGATTGGCCCTGGCTGGTTTGGCTCAGTGGATTGAGCGTCGGCCTGCGAGCTAAGTGTCGCTGGTTCGATCTTCCAGTCAGGGCACATCAGAGAAGGAAAACTCTGATTCCAAAAAACCTCCGCTGCCTTGCGGCATACCTCTTCAGGGGAAAGGCTAAGGGAGTAAACCCCGACAGAAAATCCGGAGCCGGAGTCCCCAAGGCGGTTTGACGTTGTAGTCAACACCGGCAACTCCTGCGGCGCACCTGAAGCCAAGCTGTATTGACTCCGTCTTTCCCTTGGACCCTTCAGCTGCGAAGAGAGGGGGGGTCTGCTGCATGGGCAACAGCAGACCCTCCATATCACCCTGCCCAGGCTCTGTAGCTTCAGCTTCACTGGAGAGGACACTCCAGCGTCATCGCAAGATGTCGATTCAACACGGGAGGAGACAGATACCGTGTCACTCCCGAGTCGGACTGCACAGCCATTCTCGACGGTGCAGATAGACTCTTAAGAAGCTACACCATCGTCTCTCGAGACGGACGGCTGCCGACGACGACTAACAAGGATTTGAGGCTTTACAGAGAAAAACAGAGCAGGTGCAGGTTCCCTTTTCCTTAAAAGCCACTTTGTATTTCTATTTTATGTTTAAAATCCCCTGGAGGGTAGGATTCAGAGCAGGACTGGAAGACAACCTGCCGGCTAAGGGCCCAGTGGGGGGCGGCTCTGCACAGTGGTCAGAGTCTTTTAAACGAAGCCTATCTGCTTCCCACATCTCCCCATGCCAATCTATTCCCCACATAGGGTAATTACTAAGTTTTTGGTCTGTTTCTTTTACTTATATGAAATATATACAGGATGTAGCAAATAAAAGTAGATCAATGAGGACTTCTGGCCAAGATGGAGGGGTAGACAGACACGCTGCGTCTCCCTCCACAACTAAGAAGGAATACAACTACCTCAAAAGTAGAAATAACCAGAAGTTCAGCAAACAAAGATATAAAGAAGAAATACTCATCCAGACAGGTAGGAGGGGCGGAGCCAAGGCGGGAATGACGCAGTATGGTGGTGGCAGCAGTGGCAGCAGCGGAGGCAGCAGCAGGCCAGCGGAAAGCGCAGTCACACGTTTTAAAAAGTCAGGAGGGACACCTGGGGAGCATTCCCAGCTTCTCACCAGACCGAGCAGCTCATGGTCACAGCACCAGGGAAAAACAAGCCTCATTGCTTCTGACTGTGCAGACCAGTGGGGGTTGGGGTGGAGACAGAAACTGCCAATCTCTCAGCAGATTCCACCTGTTTAAAGGGCCCCCACAGTCCTAGAACGTCTGCAGACCCACCCACTCTGGGAACGACGGCCAGGGCAGTAGCTAAAGGGGCGCCAGTCCAGTGCGGAAGTGGGAGAGGGGCCTGGAAAAGGGGCGACTGCTGGGCAGGTGGCATTGTTCCCTCTTGGACCCCACCCCCACATACAATGCCACAACGTGGTGAAACACATCATCCTGTACTGAGGAATCACTAAGGCTCCGTCCCTTACAACGTAACAGGAGTGACAGCTCTACCTGGGACACGGAGGCAAACACAGGAGCCTGTCAGAATGAGGAGATAGAGAAGTATGGCCCAAAAAGGGGAACAGGTCAAGGTTCCAGTGGGAGAACTAAGCCACGAGGAGATAGCCAACCTAACAGATGAGGAGATAGACAACCTAACAGATGTAGAATTCCAAACACTGGTGATAAAGATGCTCACAGGCTTGACAGATATGCTTGAGTACGGCAAACGCATAAGAGAAGAAGTGAAGGGTATGCTAAGTGAAACAAAGGAAAATCCACATAAAACTAATGGTGAAAGGAAGGAAACCGGGGTTCAAATCAATGATTTGGAACATAAGGAAGAAAAAAACAATCAACCAGTGCTGAATGAGGAAGCAAGAATTGAAAAAAAATGAGGAAAACTTCCCAAATTTAGCAAAGGAGATGGACATACAGGTCCGGGAAGCACAGAGAGTCCAGAGTGAGTTGGACCCAGAGGGGACCACACCAGGCACATCATGATTGAGATGCTAAAGGTGAAAGATAAAGAGAGAGTCCTGGGGGCAGCAAGAGAGAGGCAGAGAGTTGCCTACAGGGGGGTTGCCTATAGGACTATCACCTGATTTCTCAGAGGACACTTTGCAGGCAGGAAGGGACTGGCAAGCAGTATTCAATGTAATGAAAGGCAACCTGCAACCAGTATTACTCTATCCAGCAAAGCAATCATTTGGAATGGAAGGGCAGATGAAGTGCTTCCCAAACAAGATAAAGCTAAAGGAGTTCGTCATCACCAAGCCATTATTATATGAAATGTCAAAGGGACTTACTTAAGAAAAAGAAGACCAAAACTAAAATGACAACAAACTCACAAGTATCAAGAACTGAATCTAAAAAATAAAAACAAAATCCAACTAAGCAAACCAGAATAGGAACAGAATCATAGGTATGGGGATCATTTGCAGGGTTACCAACTGGGAGGGGGGAGGGGGAGAAATGGGGATATGGTGCAGGGATTAAGAAGCATAATCGGTTGGTACAAAATAAACAAGGGGAAGGTAAGAATAATATAGGAAAGGGTGAAGCCAAAGAACTTATATGCACAACCCATGGACATGAACTAAGGGGGGTGCGATTTCTAAAGGGAAGGGGGGTAATGGGCAGAGGGGAGCAAAGGGGAAAAAATTAGAACTACTGTAACAACATAATCAATAAAATATACTTTAAAAAAAAGTAGATCTATAATTGTGAGTACATGAAACACAGAATTTATTCTTGTATTATTACTTATTAATTATTATATTATTTTTCTTACGAACAACTGTAAATGACTTTTGCTCCACCCTGTGTGTGTGTGTAAATATATGTGTGTGTATATATATATATAGTATATATATTAAAGAACTTTTAATAATGGTTGTCTCATAAAGGCCACTCCTTAAAAATACACTCTTTCCTTGACTCTCTGGCATTGCAAGATCCTGGTTTTCCTCCTAACAACCTCAGCCACTTTTTGGGGTAGGGCTCTTTCTCTTTGCTCTCTAAAATATTGGTACTCGATGGGTCTGGTCTGCTCCGGATCACTTTGTCAATCTACTTTCTTTCTGGGTGATCTTCTCTGCTTTCCATGGCTTCCAGTAACATCTAGAAAACTCCATCTTTAGTGGGATAAGTCCAATAGTAAATATAAAGGGTTACCATCACCATTCTCATAGCAATCTAGTAGTCTTTTTGAAAACATACTCTGGGTAAACATCAGCTTACATAGAGCACTGCTCCAATTCCTAAATGCTCAACAGCCAGGCTTTTAATGGTACTGTAGAGCACTTACATGGGAGTTGGCACAAAAGGACAGTGCTTCAGACATGATCTGTGTGGATTTTAGCCACACATATGAAGATCTCCTACTTCACAGAATAGCAAATGAAAACTAATACAGTTCAGACTAGAACCATATGGCAATATGAAACTAACCTCCCTTCAGAAATCAGTTCATTTACTGGGATTGTTTGATTAGCGTATTAGACCTAGTATGGATCCTCCTAACCACATAGTTAGTGTAAACACATCTTTTACATATTCAATACATCTGTTCTTTCTTCTAAGCCTGTGCCAACACATACACATTGAAGTACACTGAACACAGATCCAGGCACCTATGTAACTCTTAAATCATTGCATGGCAATACATGTTGAAAAAATGATCGTTAAGTATTTGAAAATATGCTAACAGTTTTCTTTGTGTTCTGAAAATAAAAATGAAAAATTTTTAAATTTTCAGAAAATTCTGTGTCCTCCAGAGCACATCTGCTTATTCTCAGGGATTTGTGCCCAGTTTGTGTAAAACTGCCTTGACAAACTAAAGGTTAACTGAATGTAAGCCTGAGGGATTTTCCCTCCAAATTTTAGGACTTAAATGTGGAAAGAAAAGGAAAGCAGCTTTTGGCTCAATAAGAAATCATCTCAGATAGAAGTGGATTCACGGAAAGATAGTGACTGCCCTTTAAGTAGAGACTAGGGGATCACTCATTTAAGGGTTTTACAGAGGGGATTTTTTTTCTTTTTTTTGCATTATGTGTTTTCCTCAGCTAAGATTTCATGAGGCTATGAAATAACTATATACCTGGGGTCTTTAAGAAATAAGAATGAACAACCACACATTGGTGTTTCTTTCTCTCTCTGTCTCCCTCCCTTCCCCTTAGAGGGAAAAGGGGTGGGGGTAAGTGGAAATGGGGAAAACGGGAATACATGGGGAAAGAAAGAGACTTTGCTTTGGGAAATAAGCACATGGTACAGTGTGCAGATGATGTTTTGTTGAATTATACACTTGAAACCTCTATGGTTGTGACCAATGTCACCCCAATAAATACAATTAAAAGCAAAAAATAAAAATAAAAATGAGAAAATAGGAAAAAAAGAAAGAAATATAATATTGATTATATAGTTCTACTTATCTGTTTTTTATGTAAGGTGTTAAAAATATCCTAAACAAAAATTAAGAGGACTAATTATCTGTTATCTCAACATTGTATGATTTTTTTTTTTCAATTTGGGGGATTCCCATTTAATATTTATTCATGTGCATAGTTATTTTATAAATGTACACTTATAGTTCTAGTTATAGTAACTTTAGTTATCATGAGCTAAATTTAAGGAAATAAGTGTGTTTTACTGAATTCTGATAGTCTTTAATCCTGAAAACTACTGGCAGATGTGATAGGTAGGAGCAGTGCATTAAAAATATCTAAAGCCACAAAGGCTTCTCTGAAAAACTGATTTTTGTGGTTTGTGGGCATTTCCTAAACTGCTTGTATTACTTTCTTTTTCCTTTAAATTAGTTGATCATGGACTTGCCAGGTTGGTGACAGTATATTGTGAACATGGTCATAAAGCTGCCAAAATCAACCCCCTCTTCACTGGACAAGCCCTGCAGGAGAATGTGCCTGAAATCCAAGCTCTTGTGCAGACCCTGCAGGGGCCCTTTAATACCACAGGTAAAGCCCATTGACAGTAGACCTTCTATGTATGTGGTAGTCGCCTGCCAACAGAGGTGGGGCTCCTTTCTCTCTTCTTGAAGAAACCCTATGCCCAACTGGAGAGCAATATCAGGGAGGAGTCTTCAAGTTCTAGAATGCTTTTTTGATAGGGCCCATTTCCTCTGCATTCAAAAATCTTTGGACAAATGGCCAACAGGTAGATGAAAAAGTACCCAGGGAAATGCAAATCAAAACCACAGTGTGATATCACCTCAAACCTGTTAGATGCTGGCGAAGATGTGGAGGAAAGGGAGTCCTTTGCACTGTTGGTGGGAATGTAAGTTGGTGCAGCCACTGAAGAAAACAGCATGGAGATTCCTCAGAAAATTCAAAATAAAACCATCATATGATCCAGCAATTCCATTCTTGGGTATTTATCCAAAGGAATTGAAATCAGGATCTTGAAGAGATATCTGCACTCCCATGTTCATTGCAGAATTGGTTAATCAATATCAAAGATCCAAAGTTTATTGTAAGAAACTATAAGCAATATAAAGTAAATGTTTGTTAACTCTTGTTGTAAGTTTAGGCAAATGACTGATAACTGATTTGGTGCTGAGCTAATGACATATTGCAAACCTTCCTTTGAGTATCAGGGAGATTTTCTTTTACCTTAAAATGTTGGTTTGCTATCAATATTAACTCAAAAGAAGACCAGTTGTTCAATAGGTATTATTAAGAGTTGAACATTTTAGTTGATTGATATTTGAGATAAAGGTAGAACATAATATTTGTAGCTATAAGCAGGTGAAAGGTAGGTTTGAAATTTTAGTTTAAATGACTATAAAATCAAAATTTGAAATAAAACAGTATGGCTCTCTCCTTGTGAAGATCTTTTTTTCCCTCTTCTAGTTTTACTACCTTAGGGCTTTTGACCATATTTTTAGTTTTGCTTTTAGAAATGTGTAGATTAACGTTGGTAATGACCCAAGTTACTCAGAATGAAATGCTCTGAATTGAAGTAATTATTTAGGTATATTCTATAATTAGTTACATGGCTGATTCTTCTTTAAGAGAATCCCTTTGATTCCATTTCATAGGATTATTGAACATGGGGAAGGATGAGGCCTCTCTAGAGGAAGTATTAGCCTATCTCGACCAAATCTACTGTGGGCAGATTTCCATTGAAACCTCCCAACTTCAGAGCCAGGAGGAGAAAGATTGGTTTGCCAAGCGGTTCGAGGAGCTGAAAAAGGAGACATTTACCACAGAAGAGCGAAAACATCTGTCCAAACTAATGCTAGAATCTCAGGTATAAAAGCAACAGCTACTGTCAGTGGAATTGGTCAGCTTATTTCCTGCAAAGACTTATAAACGCTGAAGAGAGGGAATTAGGCAGTAAATCTCTGAATGTACCTCCACTTACCCCCCATTGTCTCAACACAACAGACAATATAACACATACTACTTTATTCTATGTAGGAAAAAGTAGATCACTAAACAATGGAGCTATTGGTTCTCCTCAGAGTCAGAATACTTTTTATATACATACTTGTCTATTCACTCTTTAAAAGATCACAAAATCCTTAAGATCTTCTATTTTTATTAGCTGAAGTGATTTAAAAAAAAAGAGAGAACTATGCACAGAAGACAAACCAATACAAATCAATGGAATTGAATGTTTGTCAGGACTATGATTAGGACTCAGGCGTATCAAGATGACAAGAAATTTATTCCCGATAATTCAGATAGTGGGTAGTTTGCAGCCTTGATAAAATAGTACTGTAGAGCCTGATACTAAAACTCAGGTACTGATTGAGGCAGCAGAATCTGAGGCCTGATCCCTACTCTGGAGGAACACACATCTAAGGAGGTTCCTCTTGGGCTAAATTATTCTTCCTCTCAGGTTATTTTCTCTGCATCCCCTCTTGTGGTCTGGTGTCCTTGGCAAGGCTTTCCTGCTGGACTCTGGGTGACTTACATCTTTCTCTGGGGCAGGTAGTGAAGGGGCATGGCTGTGGCCACTTGAGGTATTGCAGGGGGGTCTTCTTAACAACACATATAAATGAGTCTGACTTTGACCTAAGTAGTTGGCTATCTTCCTGTAACTAATGTGTCTGGTATGATGTTCCATAGGAGTTTGACCACTTTTTGGCCACCAAGTTTGCCACAGTGAAGCGATATGGAGGCGAAGGAGCTGAAAGCATGATGGGCTTTTTCCATGAGTTGCTGAAAATGTCAGCCTACAGTGGGATCACCGATGTCATCATTGGGATGCCCCATAGGGGGAGACTTAATTTACTGACAGGTCTTCTGCAATTCCCCCCAGAGGTAAGATACTGTCTATGACATACGACTGTAACAGAATAAAACCGATGGTAATGATTCCTTTTAGAAAAGTGACTAAGCATGTGAATCGTTGCTCCAGGACATAGCTTAGTTAATTGATGTATCCCAATCCTGCTGGTTAGAGCAGGTATTTAGTTTGATTTTCTGCATATCCTTATTTGGATTCTTTCTTCTTTCAGGGAAGTTAAAGGTTAGTTTATTTCCTCAAGGAGGATATGAATAATCTGCTCTTTGATGCACGCTTTCCTTACTTCATAAAAATTATTTGAACAAACACAAGGTCTGTGCAATTTTATACAATTTTACCTTCCACTTATTTGCAGTATTTATAGCTAATAGGTTGTGCTAAAATTAATGATGTACATTGTTATCTTAAGAGACCACCCAAGTGAGTGGTTTTATAGGTAATTGGATCTTGGTATTTTTATTCAGTACAAGTTAGCTGCTCTGCTCTGTAAGTCTATCAAAAGACTTGAGAGCCAGGCCTGAAGATCTGATATCAGGGAATACCAGAGAGATTTGATGTTAATAAGGTTGTGACCATTATGAATGGATAAGCCTCATTACTGTCTGTGGCCAGAGGATTAAAAATAACTACAAATGTTAAAAATAACTACTGTCAAAGTTAGATGGAGTGAATAAAGCCCAAGGAAGGATGTGCTGTTCTTAAGAATATTAGAAAATCTATGTGGTATCATGGCCAGGGGCCAAGCTTTACCACTGTTACTCATAAGTCAGTGTTTCTGATGTTAAGAGATTGATAATCAGCTTTTAAAACACAGGTACCTTAGAAAAGGTACAGGATCAAGTGATTGACATATGGAGGCATGTTCTTAGATAAATGCAGAAATTGTTAAAGCACAAATGACATTTCTAAAATATCTCAAAGAAATTACTCAAAGATGCAAAAATTATTATAAATGACCATATTTGTGAGAAAGATATCTGTATCTACACTGTGTATGTTTCGTAGATAGGTAAATAAGAAGCTTTTGCAAATTAGAAAAGCTTTTTGAGTCATTGAAACAGTTTGTCTAATTGAGAATAACATACTGTTTTGGTAAATACTTTGGTTTGAAACCCAACTTTGTTACTTATTAGCCAAGGACCTTTAACTATTTAGTTAATTTCTCTTGCTTGTTCTTTTTAAAAATGGGTAGTGACATCTATCTCATAGAAGACTGAAAATGAAGTGAGAGAATGTATGTAGAGAAGTCCTTTGATTATTGAACTTATGTAGTTTTTTAGATGTAACTTGAGCTAAGAGTATATGTCGTCCCATCCATAAATGGGATTAAGTTCTATTATTTTCCTCTCTACTTTTAATGAAATTAATTCAAAAAGTTCTTTTGAAAATATATTTTAACAGGTGTATTTAAGAAAAATTATTTTGCTTATTGTGAGGCAGAGGTAACTTACTATATCATGTTGGACTGCTCATAAAGTGTTAGTACTTCATTTGATTGCCAAGATCTCCAAATAGTTCAGTGCATTCGAGCAGTTAGAAGTGTGTGCTTATCTTTAAATAATGCATGGTAATAAAAGCATGTGCATAATTTTTTCTGTTGTATAATTTAAACCAGCCAGTTCTTCTCTAGACTCCATTCTGATAAAAAGCATTTTTTTCTTGTATATGTATCCACAATAGCTGATGTTTCGCAAAATGCAAGGCTTAAGTGAATTTCCAGAAAACGTCCCAGCCACTGGAGATGTCCTGTCTCACCTGACCTCCTCGGTTGACCTGGACTTTGGTGCCCACCATCCCCTGCACGTGACAATGCTGCCTAACCCATCACACCTGGAAGCCGTTAACCCTGTGGCTGTCGGAAAGACTCGGGGAAGACAGCAGTCTAGACAGGATGGCGACTATTCTCCAGACATTTTGGCTCAGCCTGGAGACAAAGTCATTTGCTTGCAGGTACTTATCACTTCAGGAAGTGAGACCAGAGGTTGGGAAGACAGGGGAAAGAATGTCCAAGTTGGTAGGTCTGAAAGGAGATAGCAGACATTCAAGATTAAACTGAGATGAATTTTGGGAAAAAATATTCTGGGGTCATTTTAATAATTAATAACAGATATGAGGTCTAGTGTCAAGGCAATTGACTTTAGACTGGTTTTCACTGTGTTTTTTCTTTCTCAAGTTATAAATTAATTAAGGGGTATTGACTGGCATACCTGCTACTGCTAGGAAGAGGGATGTCATTTCCTCTCTGAAAGTATGGCCTTCTAGAAAACCATAGGGCACCCAAATAGCTAACAAGGCTATAAGAGCCTGGATTTATTTATTTATTTACTTGTTTGTTTTAAAATGAGGGTCTTTGGTACTAAAGTAAAGAATACAAATTATTAGTGTGGGTCTTGCTCCCCCTGCCCCCTCCCCTGTTTTTCATAATCTAAAAGGTGTCTTTTAGGATTTGGATTGAGTCTCATTTTTTTCTATGAGTGTTTATTTAAATATGAACTTTTATTTATTTATTTTATTTTTTTTTTTTAATTTTTTTATTTTGGTTTTTCAATTACAGTTGTCCCCTTTTCCCCTAATTTCTCTCCCCCACCCAACCCACCCCCTCTCACGCAATCATATCCCTCCCTGTTGTCCATGTGTCTTTTATACAGGTTCTTTGACTAAACCCTTCCCTTATTTATTCCCCTTCTCTCCCTCTCCCCTCCCCCCATTGACTGCTATTCTGCTCTTTGTTCTATTTAGTTCCTTTGTTTGTGTTGTTCTTTAGTTTCCTGTATTAGGTGATATCATATGGTATTTTTCTTTCTTTGCCTGGCTTATTTCACTAAGCATAATTCTCTCTAGTTCCATCCATGTTGTTGCAAATGGCAGGAGTTCCTTCTTTCTTTCTGCTACATAGTATTCCATTGTGTAAATGTACCACAGGTTTTTGATCCACTCATCTACAGATGGGCACTTAGGTTGTTTCCAGCACTTAGCTATTGTAAACAGTGCTGCAATGAACATAGGGGTGCATAAGTTCTTTTGAATTGGTGTTTCAAGATTCTTCGGGTATAATCCTAGTAGTGGAGTCATTGGTTCAAAAGGCAGTTCCATTTTTAATCTTTTGAGGTAATTCCATACTGTTCTCCATAGTGGTTGCGCCAGTCTGCATTCCCACAAACAGTGCAGTAGGGTTCCCGTTTCTCCACATCCTCGCCAGCACTTGTTGCTTGTTGATTTGTTGATGATGGCCATTCTGACTGGTGTAAAATGGTATCTCATTGTGGTTTTTATTTGCATCTCCCTGATGGCTAATGATGTTGAGCATTTTTTCATGTGTCTATGGACCTTCTGTATGTCCTCTTCGGAGAAGTGTTTGTTCAGGTCCTTTGCCCATTTTTTAATTGGGTTGTTTGTTTTCTTGATGTTGAGTCATATCAACTCTTTATATATTTTGGAAATCAGTCCCCTGTCTGTGATGTCATTGGCAAATATGTTTTCCCATATGGTTGGTTTCCTTTTCATCTTGCTGATGTTTTCTTTTGCTGAGCAGAAACTCTTTAGTTTGATGTAATCCCATTTGTTTATTTTTTCCTTTATTTCTCTTGCTTTAGGAGATGTATCCATGAAGAGATTGTTACGTGAGATATCTGATATTTTCTTGCCTATGTTTTCCTCTAGGACTTTTATGGTGTCACGGCTTACATTTAAGTCTTTAATCCATCTTGAGTTTATTCTCGTGTGTGGTGTAAGTTGGTGGTCTAGTTTCATTTTTTTGCAGGTCCCTATCCAGTTCTCCCAGCACCATTTGTTAAAGAGGCTCTTCTCACTCCATCTTATGTTCCTTCCTCCTTTATCAAATATTAGTTGACCATAGAGGCCTGGGTTTATTTCTGGACTCTCTATTCTGTTCCACTGATCTATATGTCTGTTCTTATGCCAGTACCAGACTGTTTTGATCACAGTGGCTTTGTAGTATTGTTTGATATCTGGTGTTGTGATTCCTCCTGCTGTGTTCTTCTGTCTCAAGATTGCTTTTGCTATTCGAGGTCTTTTTTGGTTCCATATGAATTTATGGAGTATTTGTTCTAGGTCTGTGAAATATGTCATTGGTATTTTAATAGGGATTGCATTGAATCTGTAAATTGCTTTGGGTAGTATGGTCATTTTGATGATGTTGATTCTTCCCATCCAAGAACATGGTATTTGCTTCCATTTATTTGTTTCTTCCTTAATTTCTTTCTTCAATGTTATGTAATTTTCAGAGTACAGGTCTTTTATCTCTTTGGTTAAGTTTACTCCTAGGTACTTTATTTTTCTTGTTGCTATAGTAAATGGTATTTTCTTTTTTGTCTCTGTCTCTGCTATTTTATTGTTGGTGTACAGAAATGCCTTAGATTTCTGTATAAATATGAACTTTTAACTAATTAATCCTGGATATTGGTAATGGAATCTTCAAACACAACAGAAATCTATAAATCTATAAGGCAGTATAATATTGGCTATGTATACTTTTTCATGAGACAGAAACTTGTGGAAAATTCTTGGGGGTAGGCAGACTGGATTTTATTATGATATAGTGTTTCAAAAAAGAAATCTTCAGGTCATTAGCCAGATATTCTCTTTACCTTTGTCTTAACTCATGATACTCTAAAACATTTGTCATTTACATTTTCCCACTACATTAAGCAGATCTTAAGGCTGATTTCTGACATAAGAGAAAGGATGGCATTTTCTTTAAAGTGATGAGAAACTGCCCACTTTTGTGTACTTTGTGCCCCAAAATATTTTTTCCTTCTCTGTCTATGTATGTCTTCCCTTGCTCAAGTACGTGATTCTAATTTCTTATGGGAACTCTAAATTTGGAGGTAATAAAATCATGGTGAATGAGGT
This sequence comes from Furipterus horrens, assembly GCF_987537825.1. Lineage (NCBI taxonomy): Eukaryota > Metazoa > Chordata > Mammalia > Chiroptera > Furipteridae > Furipterus > Furipterus horrens. The sequence goes on along the minus strand of NW_028327172.1, from coordinate 140,118,431 downwards.
TCCTGATGTTATTTTTTCTGCCTGTCTTCTGATTATCTTAGTCCTGGACCTGGTGAAAGTGGATTCTCATGTTTCTGCCCACTCCTCCCCCCAGTCATGGTTGGCTGAGCAGTTTCCACCTCACTCAACATTTGTTAGTGATCATGAACCTTTAATCCTACCACGCTTGATAGAAAATAATGGACTGGTTTCTTTATTTAAGAGGGAAAATAAAATTACCAAATGATAGAGATGTGCTTTAATGCTGAAGATCCAAAGACCAGGATAAAGTGATGCAAGTTAGGAACATATGTTATATTCTCATCAATGCCTCTACTGTAACATTTCTGTAAAAGAGCATAAAAGGCATGCATCTCTCTTCTTTGCTATATTGCCCTCTTCTTAAATACATCCTTGCCCTACAAGAAATCCCTCAGCAAGGGGGCCTAAGGGTGAGGAACCCTTTCCCCCTGTGTGGGCCACCATGTGGCTCCCAGTTGGACTTGACAGTGTAGAAAAGACAAGGACTCTGGAACTAAGAAGTCCTGAGTTCAAATCCTGCCTTTGCTGCCTTGTAGGTTGGCATGCTTGGTTCTGTTACTTGTGTTCTCTGAATATCATAGGTAAAATAAGAGTATATTACATTCCTCTTCGTATTCTGAAGATAAATGAGAACATGTACATAATAAATTTCTTAATCCAGGAGAAAGGCTTCAAGGGGTGAGTAAATAAGCAGAAAAAAACAGCGGTATCACAATCACAGAATATCTAGCATCTAGTGCAAGCCATGTGAAATATATTCTTTCTGCAGCTTCATTTTCTCATCTGTGAAAAGGATAATAGTGACTTCCTTACCTTGTACCCCTTACTAACCTGGCTGTTGAGTGGATTAATAGAGATAATGTATAGTAATGTGGAGATAATGTAAGGGTAAGCTATTACTAGGTATAAATATTCCAAACTGTCCTTTATCCCTACAGAGCCTAGCAATGGGAAGGTGTGGACTGGAAATTTCACTTGGGCAAAGGAGTGCTTTCTTTATTACCCCAAATATTCTATTTATATAAAAACAACTCCCTACAGGACATTAACAATGTCAATAAAAATGAACTTCTGAGTATTTTTTCTTAATTCATATTTAGGTATTTTAATTCTGTTATTATTAGAGTCACAAAGATTGCCTTAAGTTAGGACATATGAGATCATTTTGTTCTAAAGAATAGAAGTTCAGCATATTGACTGTTTAAAATTGTCTTTTTAACACAAACTCTGTATGGCTTATATTCTCAAATTTTAAGACCTTCTAAAATATACAATTTCCTCACTATTTGCTTTTAGCTTTTCTTAAAAAGAAATTCCTTCTCTGCCACCTTTCATCCACCAGGTTTTGTGATACTATGATCTAGCAGACTTCAAATGTTCTGGAAGAGTAGCACATTTTAGATAGTCTCTCATGATAACATTTTGTTTTTTTCCTCAAAGCCTTCTGTTTCTAATGTGTGGTCTATCCTGTGCACCCCCACCCCAACCCGCAGCACACACACCTCCTGTCTTGGCTGTCATATCACTCTCCTTTACATTCACAGTGGTCCCCAGCACACTCATAATCTCTTTTTGGAGGGTGTAGGGGGTTGAGTGGGCAAGAGGGAGAGTTCAAAGCCATGAACTGCTGCTGTTCCTTGTACCTCACAGCTATTTCCATGAAAGTTTTACTAGGGCTGATTTTCCTTCTGCACCTCCAATAGCCCTTCCTCCGCTGGTGCTGCTGCATGTACTGCACTTGATGAGTATACTAAAAGTGATGTGTATAGGTGATGACACCCTGGCTGGTTTGGCTCAGTGGATTGAGTGTCGGCCTGCGAGCTAAGTGTCGCTGGTTCGATCTTCCAGTCAGGGCACATCAGAGAAGGAAAACTCTGATTCCAAAAAACCTCCGCTGCCTTGCGGCATACCTCTTCAGGGGAAAGGCTAAGGGAGTCAACCCCGACAGAAAATCCGGAGCCGGAGTCCCTAAGGCGGTTTGACGTTGTAGTCAACACCGGCAACTCCTGCGGCGCACCTGAAGCCAAGCTGTATTGACTCCGTCTTTCCCTTGGACCCTTCAGCTGCGAAGAGAGGGGGGGGGGTCTGCTGCATGGGCAACAGCAGACCCTCCATATCACCCTGCCCAGGCTCTGTAGCTTCAGCTTCACTGGAGAGGACACTCCAGCGTCATCGCAAGATGTCGATTCAACACAGGAGGAGACAGATACCGTGTCACTCCCGAGTCGGACTGCACAACCATTCTCGGCGGTGCAGATAGACTCTTAAGAAGCTACACCATCGTCTCTCGAGACGGATGGCTGCCGACGACGATAGGTGATGATATGGGGTGGAAGGAGCAGGTCAACTGGTAGTGGCTGCAAGAGGAAAAGAACTGATTTAGCATCTTTGAAAGCTGCTTTAGGTCAGCATAACCATTCTCAAAAATCCTACAACCAGCAGATTTTTAGGACGGCAGAGGAACAATGAGAGATTGGTTATTTTTATTCCTGTTATTTGAAAGCTATTTATTCCAGTGTGAAAACCTAAATTTCTCCATTGCTTATGTTCCTTTTCTTTTTTTCTTCCCTATAATTTAGGTTCACGGTGATGCATCTTTCTGTGGTCAAGGGATTGTTCCTGAAACATTTACGCTATCTAATCTCCCACACTTCAGAATTGGTGGAAGTATCCATCTGATTGTCAATAACCAGCTGGGTTACACCACTCCGGCAGAAAGAGGAAGGTCTTCCTTATACTGTAGTGATATTGGTATGTTACACAGGATTGTTGGTGTTACTGGGTCAGACAAGGGATTTCTAGAGAAACTTCTAGTGCACTTTGAACAGTGAGCCTTACTGGTTATCTCATTTTAAATTTTGGATCAAATACAGTCAGTAGTCACCTTTAGTGTTCTGAAGTTAATAGTCCTTTAAAACTCTGAATGTAATCTTTAAATCCAAGGAAACAAAACTAGAGTGGAACTTGGTGCAATTTCAAATTGCTTAAGTATCCATTTTAATGATCTGGTGGAAACCAGAGATCAACAAAATTAGTTAACACTAAAGTGATTGTCTTTAGGATGTTCGAACTTGGAGAACTCAAATCTCAGAAAGATGTTAAATTTGATAAGTGTTTAATATCCAAAATATACAAAGAACTAAAGCAACTTAATTACAAAAACAATCCAATTAAAAAAATGGGCGGAAGAACTGAATAGACGTTTTTCTAAAGAAGACATACTAATGGACAACAGGCATATGAAAAGGTGCTCACCACTGCTAATTATCAGGGAAATGCAAATCAGAGCCACAATGAGATATCACCTCACACATATTGGAATGGCTATCATCAAACAGACAAGAGACAACTGGTGCTGGTGATGATGTGGTAAAAGGGACCCTTAGAGACTATTGGTAGAAATATAAACTAGTCTAACCACTATGGAAAGCAATATGGAGATTCTTCAAAAAATTAAAAATAGATCTACTATAGTATCTAGCAATTCCACTTCTGCATATATATGCAAAGGAAATGAAAACAGGATTTTGACAAGATATCTGTACTCCCATATTTATGGCAGCATACTCACAATGGCCAAGATATGGAAGCAACCAAAATGCCCATCATTGGATGAATGGATTTTATAAATATTGTATATATACACATAGAATATTATTCAGTCATGAAAAAGGAAGATATCCTGCCATCCACTTATGACAACATGGATGGACTTCTAGCACATTATGCTAAGCAAGATAGGTCAGGCAGAAAAAGACATGTATTGTATGATATCACTTATATGTGGAATCCTTAAAAAAAAAGTCAAAGCTATAAAAATATAAATAGTGGGTGAAATGGTGGTTACCAGGGAATTGAGGGTAGGGGGAACAAGATTGATGGTGTTTAAGGGTACAATCTTTTAATGAATAGTAGATAAGCCATAGAGATCTAATGTACAGTACAATGAATATAGTCAAAAATACTGTACTATAGTGGTATAATGTGATAAATATTGCTTCAATGGAAATCATACACAATATGTAAATTATCAAAGAATACACTGTATACCTTGAATTTATAAATTTTAACATGTCAAATTTATTAAATTTGGCCAAGTAGTCTGGTGAGATATCAGATGTGAAGAAGCAAGGTTTACTTGTTTTAGCCTGTGGAAATTGGCAGTATTAAGAGAAATGGGCTTTTATTACCCACTTCCTATTTCACAAAGTTATAAGAACTATCAGATGGTAGGAACTATACTGTTTTAGACCCAGAGCCTGGCCTGGATGCCTTTCAGGGCTATGTGAAATTTTTGTGATTAGTTATAGATACTGAAGACTCATTCTTGAACTTCTCCTTGGAGAAAATCCATGTTTTTTCTAGCATGTATCCTCTCATGACCCTTTTATCTTAGGAGGAAACATAATAGTAATAGTAACAATAACAAAATAAATATGTACCATGCACTATTAAGCACTTTATATACATTTACTCATTAATCTTTACAACAACACTAAGAGGTAGGACTTATCCCAGCATTATAGATAGGGAGACTGAGATTCATAACTCTATGAAGGTCACACAATAAGTCACAGAGCTCTGACTTGAATTTGTTCGTGTTAGTTGGACTCCCAAATTGTTTTTTTTAAGTATAATTTAAAAAATATTTTATTTGTTGATTTTAGAGAGAGAAACAAAAGGGCGGGGACAAAGAGAATGAGAGAGAGAGAGAGAGAGAGAGAGAGAGAGAGAGAGAGAGAGAGAGAGTCATTGACCTGATGCTTTATCCACCTATGTATTCATTAGTTGATTCTATTTTTAAGTTATATTTTATTGACTATGCTATTGTAATTGTCCCAATTTTTCCCCTTTTTCCACCCCTCCAACCAGCACCCACCACTCCCTTAGGCAATCCCCACACCATTGTTCATGTCCATGGGTCATGCATACGTTCTTTGGTACTTTATTTCCTTTACTGTATTTTAAATCCCCATGGCTATTCTGTAACTACCTATTTGTACTTCTTAATTCCCTCACCTCTTTACCCATTCCCCCACACCCCCTCCCATCTGGCAACCATCAAAACACTCTCCTTATCCATGATTCTGTCTGTGTTCTTCTTGTTTGCTTAGTATTTTTTTAGATTCAATTTTTTATAGATATGTATTTATTGCTATTTTATTGTTCATAGTTTTGGTCTTCTTTTTCTTAAATAAGTCCTTTTAACATTTCATATAATAATGGTTTAGTGATGATGAACTGCTTTAGTTTTTTCATGTCTGGGAAGCTCTTTATTGGCTCTTCAATTATAAATGATATCTTTGCTGGGTAGAACATTCTTGGCTGTAGGTCCCTGCTTTTCATGACTTTGAATTCTTCTTTTCAGTCCCTTCTAGCCTGCAAAGTTTCTTTTGAGAAATCAGCTGACAACCTTGTGGGAACTTCCCTATAGGTAACTAATTGTTTTTCTCTTGCTGTTTTTAAGATTCTCTCTTTATCTTTAACCTTTGGCATTTTAATTATGATGTTTCTTTGAGTTGGCCATTTTGCATCCATCTTGTTTGGGACTCTCTGTGCATCCTAGACTTGCATGTCTATTTCCTTCACCAAATGATTTTGAAAAAAATCATTAATTTTTCAAATAGACTTCCAATTTTTTGCTCTTTCTCTTCTCTTTCTGGTACCCCTATGATGCAAGTGTTGGACCTCTAGAAGTTGTCCCAGAGTCTACTAAAACTATCTTCATTTTTTTGGATTCTTTTTTCTTGTAGTTCTGATTGGCTGTTTTTGTTTCTTCCTTACATTCCAATTCATTGATTTGATTCTCAGCTTCATCCATTCTACTGTTGTTTCCCTGTAAATTGTTCTTTATTTCAATTAGTGTACCCTTTGCCTCTGACTGGATCTTTTTTATACTGCTGAGGTCCTCACTGAGTTCCTTGATTATCCTTATAACCAGTGTTTTGAACTCTGCATCTGATAGATTGCTTATCTCCATTTCATTTAGTTCCTTTTCTGGAGTCTTGATCTGTTTTTTATTTTATTTTATTTTTTTAATTTGGGCCATGTTTCTCTGTCTCATTGTGGCAGCCTCCCTGTGCATGTTTATATGTAATAGGTAGAGCTGCTATGACTCTGTGTCTTGGTAGAGTGGCCTAATGTAGTAGGTGTCCTGTAGGGTCCAGTAACACAGCCTACCCTGTCACTCAACCTGGGTACTTGAGACGTGCCTTTTGTGTAGGCTGAGTATGCCCTCCTCTTGTAGTTGAGCCTTGGTTGCTGATGGCAGGTCAATGGGAGGGATTTACCTAGGTGAGTCAGCTGCAAGGACTGGCTGTGACCACTTGGCCACCAACCTCTGCCCTCTGTGGAGGATCAGCTGTGTGGGGTAGGGTGGTCTGTAGCTGTCCACTGGTTGTGCAGGTTCTGGGGTTTCCCGGGTGGTCCAGGCCAAGGTCAGTTCCTACCTGTTTTGCCCAGGGCCCGCCCCCCTGCCTGAGATATAAAGCAATATGAGATGGCTGCTACTTGGGCTGGGCTTGGAGATTCCCAGGCAAAGACAAGCTGTGGATTTAGGCTGGTGGCTGCCAGTGCTGGGCCGGGGGCCTCTTAGCAAAAGGTATGGGATCTGGGGGCTCACTGAGGCCAGCTGTTGCTTGTTTGAGAGGATTTAGGAAGTTGTGAAGCATGAACCAAGACCAGCCATTCATATGGAAAAGCTGTTTGGGTGGGCTCATAAGTTGGGTGGGGCAGAGTCTGGGGATTTCTGAGGCAGAGCAAACAGTGTTAGCCAGGTTGATGGAGTCTCAGATATGGCACCCACCTGCTAACTCTGTGGTTCTGTGGGCAGAGGGTTCAGAAAAGGCCTCTGCTCGCCTTTCTGTCTGGGAGAAAGCTGTCCCCCAGCTCTTGCCTGATGCCAGATACTTCAGTTCCCCGCTGTATGCCACTGGTGCCTTTCAAGCTGCTACTTAAGTGCTATAGCTTAGAGGGAGTGAGGCTGAGTTCGTGTTTGGGTTCTTTAAGTGGAACTTCTTGGGATGCAAGCAATTTCTTCCACTGACTCAATCCCTACTAGTTTTTGCAGCCAGAAGTTGTGGGAAGTTATCTTCCTGTCACTGGAATCCTGGGCTGGGAGGCCTTGTGTGGGGCTGGAACTCCTGACTCCTGAGGTATCCCTCCCAAATTTTTATCCACCACACGTGGATGTGAGACAGGCCCGTTCCGCGTCTCCACCCCTCCTACCAGTCTGGATGGATGTGGTTTCTTTAATTCCATAGTTCACACTTCCATTCAACTCGATTTTTGATGGTTCTGAGTGACGGTTGTTCTATATTTTAGTTGTAATTTTGATTTGGTTTTGCAAGGAGGTGAGCTGTGTTTACATATGCCACCATCTTGATCAGAAGAGTATGTAGTTTTTTCCATTTGTTGATTTTTGCATGCTCCCTGACTGGGGATTGAACCTGCAACCTTGGTGTATTGGGATGACACTCCAACTAACTGACCTACCCTGCCAGGACCAAGGTTTGGGTTCTTAATGACCAACCCAAACTATCTTTGAGGATATTCGCTGCCTCTCCACTCAGGCAACAGGACTCAGCACTGAGCTAATGTCATCTAGGTAAACTGGCCCCCTTCATCTTGGTCTCCTCGCCTCAGGGAAGCCTGTGGGCTGTGCCATCATCCACGTCAATGGAGATAGCCCAGAGGAAGTGGTCCGTGCCACACGACTGGCTTTTGAATACCAGCGCCGATTCCGGAAGGATGTGATTGTTGATTTGTTATGCTACAGGCAGTGGGGCCACAATGAGCTGGATGAGCCCTTCTTCACCAACCCGGTCATGTACAAAATCATCAGGTACAATTACACACCTTTATTTAATATGCCTTCTTCCCCATAGTGCTCTCATTATGCTTTTTAGTGACACTCTCAATTAGAATGACTAACTTTCCCTGTGTGTCTGGGATATGAAACTTTTAATGCTGAAACGGAGACAGTCCTGGGCAGACTGGGATAGTCACCCTATGGGTGTCAAGAAAGCCCCCCATATTCTTCAAACTCTACAAGTTTCCTCCATGAACAGACAAAAGGGACAACCTAACAATTTCACTTAGCAGGTGGAAAGACAGAATAGGAGGACTTAGGTAGAATCTTGCCTGAAGTTACTTTAGTATGGCACTGACAGGGTCAGACACAGAACCTCCATGGTCCAGTTCTGCAAACTATAGATGGGGACCTACTCTGTGCCTTGGCAGGAGGTTACATGATGGATTTTAATGAATGTCAGAGCTGCGCTATCCATTTAGAAGCCACTACCTGTAAGTGGCTACTGAGTGCTTGAAATGTGTGTTAAGTCCTGACTGAGTTGTGCTGTGAGTATGTAATCTACACACCACATTTCAAAGGCTTAATATGAAAAATGTTGTTAACTATCTCAATAATAATTTTTGTATTGATTAGATGTTAAAGTGACAATATTTTGGATATAATGAGTTAAATAAATGTGATTAAAATTAATTCCACCTGTTTATTTTTACCTCTTCCCCCCCACCCCTAGGAAATTTACAATTCCACATTAGCTTGCATTCTATTTCTGTTGGACAGTGTTGAGTCTGAGGGTTAATGTGACAAAGAGAAATGTCCCTGGAATTTCCTTTTTAGATACTAAAAAGTAAAATAGATCCTGCTTCTTTATTTCCTCATAGACATAAAGTGGGGAAACAAGCTTGGTGACATTTTACAAGTCATTCTGGTCATAGGTAGCAGACTGTTCTTGGAAAAAGAAATCTGGGTTATCTATTTAGCTCTGAGTTTAGCAGCTGAATTACTTGGTGTGCCCCCAAATAATCTATCCTGCCTACCTTTCACTTGGGTCAGGATTAAATATGATAATATCTATATCTGAATAGACCTTACATTTTAAAGTGTTATACAAATATAGAGTGGCATTATTATTACTGTTGTTATAAAATCCAGGAGCTGAATAGGTAAAGGATTCTTGAAGACACCTAAACAGATATTGTCAATTTGGGTTTAATACTTTTTAAAACAAAGTGGTGCTGAATGGGTAGATTATGTAGGTCAGTCCTGTAAAGAACTAAATTTACCAAGTCATAGAAAAACGACTAATTATTTCTATCTGGATGTAGACAGAGTTCATAAGGATAAATTAGTTTTCTCTTGCTTGCCTGGATGAAGTTGTTACTCATCACTGTCTTTTTGAAAAAATAATCTATTGGAGTGGAAGTCATGTGACATAAAATGAAACATTTAAAATTTAGTGGCATTTAGTACATTCAGTGTCATACAACCACCCCTTCTTTCTAGTTCCAAAGCATTTCCTGCATGTCTTTTTACAGTGATGACCCTCCACAATACCTTTGACAATGACTTTATCTATCTCTTTGATTTTTACAAATCAGATTGATTTTTTCCCCCTCTTTCTTGGACAGAGCCCGAAAGAGCATTCCAGACACATATGCAGAGCACCTTATTGCCAATGCACTCATGACCCAGGAGGAGGTGTCAGAAATCAAAGCCTCCTACTATGCAAAGTTAAATGACCATTTAACTAACGTGGCCCACTATAGACCCCCTGCCACGCACCTGCAGGCCCACTGGCAGGGCCTGGTTCAACCCGAAGCTCGTATTACCACCTGGAACACTGGTGTGCCCCTAGACCTCCTGCGGTTTATTGGTGGCAAGTCCGTGGAGGTGCCGGAGGAACTCCAGATGCACAGTCACCTTCTGAAGATGTATGCTCAGGTGGGAAGTCCTGAAATCTCCGGTTATTGTTTGTTTGTTGTTCAGCAAAGGGATTGATGTTGGTCTGGTCATTTGGTTGGCTAATTTATCTGACAAATATTTATTGTGTGTTCTTGTGTTCTAGGAACCAATCCTAGTAGTGTTTTGGTATTGATAGTCAGTTAACTTAGATTTTGTCTACTGTTTTTCCTTCCTTCCTCCCTTCCTTCATATATGTTTAATACATTGAATGTACATGTACTACACGCACATTATTAAAAATACAGCCAATATCGGAATGCGTGTTTTGGTTTTTCTTACCAGAAAACACCCTCATTCTTTTGGATGGCTTAAATAATAAGATTCAACTATTTAGACCCTGGATTCAACTACTTAGACCTTAATCATGTGGAGGTTTTACATATTGTCTCATGTTAAATATAGATGTGACAAACACCCCTGGTTTGCCTGGGACTTAGGGATTTCCTGGGATTCAGGGCTTTCAGTGCTAAAAACAGGAGAACAAGGAGTTAAAGGCCTTCAGCTTTCTTAAACTTGGATGAAAATACTTTGCCCTCTGAAGTATTTTTAAAACACTAACTTCATTTCAGGGTTTTAATTATAGGTATAGGACTATTAAAACAAACTATGTTTTCCTCAACCAGGAGAAGAAGTAGAATGTTAGAAATACAGCTTCTGAATCCTTACCTGCTGCCGTTTCTCAGTCATCCACAGGGTAAACAACTAACCTGAGCACCGCATGTTTTGCCTGTTTTAAAATGTCATATGAAAAAAAAACCACACAAAAAAAGAAAAAAACAAATAAAATGTCATATGATTACTATCAGATTTTTATGTAGTCTTTCTGTTTTGTTTAACATTATTTTTTTTGATACTGCCCATTGTTTCATTACATTTTTTGACCTCTGAGAAAGGATATAGACTCTTAAAAGTTTCTTTTTTCCTCTCCTTCAATTTTACAGTCTAGACTGGAGAAGGTGAAGGATGGAACCAAGTTAGACTGGGCCACGGCAGAGGCTCTTGCCTTGGGCTCATTACTTGCTCAAGGTAAGAAGTTTCTGTTTAGCTGCACAACTGGTAGGGGATGCTTTAATATGACATTTATTACATGTAACCTCTGCAGATTTTGAAGTGACAACTACCTCTTATTGTTTTCATTGACTAGAGAGATTCTAAAACATGTCATCTTTTCTTATCTGACAATATTATTTAATCTTAGTAAAAGTCATGCTGACAACCTTCATCAGAGACTAGAGCTATTGTACCTAGAAAAAAAGGGCTCAGGGTTGGATGTATCAGTAAATCATTTTCCTCTAAAAATTGTAAGGCAAATGATGACTCTCCATTCTTATACAATCTCACCTTGACTACAGAGTTTGAATATGGGACTGGTATATTTTAATAAGGATTACCTATTATGCTAAAGAAATCTCTCAGGATGAGCTGATATATAAAAATTCAGGATCACCGTGTCTTATTATTACTAGGTTATTCATGGGAATCTGGGATTTTTTTCCCTCTTGCTTGTTTAAGGTTTTAATGTTCGTCTGAGTGGCCAGGATGTTGGCCGTGGAACATTTAGTCAGAGGCATGCGATGGTTGTTTGCCAGAAGACTGCTGACACCTACATCCCTCTGAACCATATGGACCCTAATCAGAAGGGGTTTCTAGAGGTAGGATATTTCCTTATCTATTGTAAAACCCAATGCTGATGATTGTAGTTACAGGATTCTTAGAGCAACTAGGGATTCTATGCTTTTTGAAGTAAAGGGATGCTGAATGGATAGACGATATAGGCCTATAAATTTGGAACGGAAGTAACATGCTAGCAAGTAGACTAGAGTTTTTTACTCTGGCAACTTCTCTGCAATCATGTAAATGTCAAATAAGTGTTAATTTTGTCAGTCAAAAATTGACATTATAGACTGTATATTGCTGGATTCATTAATCCAAAGATGTGAATAATTAGCTGATATTTCTTTCCTATTTTTTTTAAAGCTATTTCATAAAGTTACTTTATTCCCTAAGGCTTAGTAGGCTTGATGAATATATCTATTACCATATATTTCCATGTGTCAGTCAATGAGTTATATCCATTAGAGTCAAGAGCAGGGGTTGTGTCGTCTCATTTTGGTCTCTCCAACAACTAACATATAACTGGCACAGGATGTTTATTAAAATAAGTTATCCTTTAAGGTTCAATTAGTGGCATGTCCTCTTTTTTTCTACTCTATCCATTTGTTTGAGAGTATAATCTTGAGATCATTGACATCAATATTTATTAAAAAAATTACTTTGCCTCTTTTAAGAGGAAGCTGTCACAAAGATTTCTTTTATTATCTAATAACATGTACTTTATATGAAGACCCTGGGAGAAACACCTGCTTGATCTTGGTTTGTCTTTATTTTGTGTATACCATGAATTCTGCAACTGACCAGCATTCTCTTATCAATAATGACTTCCATAAAGTCAGAAAATAAAACAATGACATATGCACTTTTCAAAAAAATATATAATGGCATCTATGAAGGTGGGGAGGCCACAGTAGCCTTGGTAAAAGTGAGTAGGTTGTCAGGCTATGTCTTTTCCTCAACTCTGTTCTGTTTCTCAATCTTAATTTCTCTTTTTTCCCTGCACTCACTTTGCACTGTCATGTTCTATATTATGTATAATTACAAGTCATCTTAAATACTTTTTGGAATAAATAAAAGCATTGGTAGATTTCAGTGATAAGGTATATCAATGTACAAAGTATAATAGATGCATAGGAGAAGGAGCAGCTTATCTACTTGAGGAAATCAGGGAAGGTTTGGCAAGGAAGCCAAATTTCACTAGGACTGGAAAGATAGTAGGAGTTGCCTATTCTAACATGGGAAGGGAGAACATTCGATGTGGACACAATAGCACATAAAAAAACTGAGAAGTGAGAGGACCCAATATGCCCAGGGAACTACAAATAGCTTCATATGACGAGATTAAACTGCAAAGTAGATACAGAAGTAAAAACAAGGAGATAAGCCATATAGGACTACCCACATTGAGAAAGACTTTGAGTATTATGTAAAAGAGAAACGCTGCTGGAATTCTGAATAGACGATCTGATTTTCATATTACCAATAGAAAGATCATTCCTGATAACACGTTAGAAGCTTAGGTTGAAAAGAATAAGAATTTAGGACAATTTCTACGCAGGCTTCTCATCCGTCTAGGCAGGAAATCACAGGAACCTGAATTAGGGCAATAACAGTGCAGATGGAAGATGGGGTCAGACTTGAGAACTATTCAGAAAATACTAGCTAAAGGACTTCATGGTAGATGTATTGAATAAATAAGAATGACTAGTCTCAGTTTTCTGCTAGCTTCGTGACTTGGACAACTAGTATATGATGACAGCATTCACCCAAACAGAGAGAGAAGAGGGAAGAGGTTTGGAAAGGAAAGATAGTGGATTCAGTTTTGGACATTTGACTTAGAGCAGCTGAATGACATAGGGTTTCTATCAGGTGATTAGATTATTATATCAGGAGCTAAGGAAGGAATCTGGTCTTGAGATCTAGATTTGGAAGTAATCAGGTTGTATGAGTGTTTGAACCACAGGGCTGGGAAAATATCCCTGAGAGAGAGCAGAGTGAGAAAAGGGCCAAAGGATAGAGTCTTGGGAAAAACAGCATTTAAGTGGCTGTTACAGGAAAAGCATTTCCATAAAGAGCATCTAGGAAGGACTAGAGTCACCGTGTCATTGAACTCAAGGATGGAGGAGTCAGATAAGAGGAAGAATAACATGGTCATTGGTTTGCAATTGTAAAGTCAAGGGTTGACCTCAGGTAGAGCTTTTTTTTTTCTGTACCAATTTGGCTATCCCATTTTTATGTAGAGCTATTTTAGTGGAGTAGCAAGAGCAGAAGCCAGCATATACTCGTCGTCGTCATCGTCGGCAGCCGTCCGTCTCAAGAGACGATGGTGTAGCTTCTTAAGAGTCTATCTGCACCGCCGAGAATGGCTGTGCAGTCCAACTCGGGAGTGACACGGTATCTGTCTCCTCCTGTGTTGAATCGACATCTTGTGATGACGCTGGAGTGTCCTCTCCAGTGAAGCTGAAGCTACAGAGCCTGGGCAGGGTGATATGGAGGGTCTGCTGTTGCCCATGCAGCAGACCCCCCCTCTCTTCGCAGCTGAAGGGTCCAAGGGAAAGACGGAGTCAATACAGCTTGGCTTCAGGTGCGCCGCAGGAGTTGCCGGTGTTGACTACAACGTCAAACCGCCTTAGGGACTCCAGCTCCGGATTTTCTGTCGGGGTTTACTCCCTTAGCCTTTCCCCTGAAGAGGTATGCCGCAAGGCAGCGGAGGTTTTTTGGAGTCAGAGTTTTCCTTCTCTGATGTGCCCTGACTGGAAGGTCGAACCAGCGACACTTAGCTCGCAGGCCGACGCTCAATCCACTGAGCCAAACCAGCCATGTATAAATTATATAGCCACCCTATTTATGTATCAAGTGAGGGCAGATACTCAGCTCAAGAGCAAAGTTAAAACAAATCTAACCTGAGAACTGATAGGAACAATTCATCTTGTGGACCAATGCACTTCACTCACAAAGGTAAGTGGACTTGGTTCTGTCTGACGTTATTGTAGGGTACAGTAGGGTAGTGGTTGGTCTGGAGTCGGTCTCTGGGTTCAAATTTCAGCTCCAGCACCCCCACCTTCAGCAACTTCTTACCTCTCAGCCTCAGGATTCAATGAGACACTTCCCTGGAAAGTGCTTAGAGGAACTCTTAGGGGATGACCATCCCATAAAATATCAGATGTATGAGGAACTGCCCAACATGGGGTGAGCGGTGGGGAGGGGACCAGCATATACTAGTTGAAGGCTAAACAATAGTTAAGGAGGTGGTGGCAAGTGAATTAAATAACCCTTTCTAGAAGCTCGACTGTGAAAGGGAGCAATAGCTGGAGAGCACTGATGGAGAGTATTTCTTGTTTTGATTTTAAGCTTTTAATTGTCTGTCTGCACAGAGGAGAAAGACAGTGAGGAGAGGTGGGAGAAGAAGCCAAAGACCAATGAATTTAGAATATGAATGGGCATATCAGCCTTGGGTAGGAAGAGAGATGAGGAATGAGGTGAGGACAGTGGAGGTACAGGAAAATTGGCTACTACAAACCCCACACATATGAATCTGAGAAGTTCAGCAGTCTTTTTAAAAATTAATGTTTTATGTAGATTATAACTGAAATCAAAATAGAAATCAGAAACAATAAATTGTGCATAATCCCACCATGCTAATAAGTAATCTCTTTACATTTTTCTGTTATCACAGAATTTTATAGTTGTAAACATTGTTGATGACTTAAAAAAAAATAAAAGCTTTATTGAGATATAACATATAGAATTCAGCCTTTCAGACTTAAATCATGATACCATAAATGTCCTACTGGAAAACATAGGCAGTAAAATTTCAGATATTGCATGTAGTAATATTTTTGCTGATATATCTCCAAGGGCAAGGGAAATAAAGGAAAAATAAACAAATGGGACTACACCAAATTAAAAGGTTTCTGCATGGCTAAAGAAGTCATCAAAATGAAAAGGGAATTGAGTGTATGGGAGAACATATTTTCCAATGATACATTGGACAAAGATTTAATCGCCAAAATATATAAAGAACTCATGCGACTCAACACCAGGAAGACAAATCCAATTAAAAATGGGTAAAGGACCTGACTAGACACTTCCCCAAGGAAGACGTATGGATGGGCCATAAATATATGAAAGGATGCTCAACATCACTAGTGATCAGAAAGAGGCAAATTAAAACCACAGTGAGATACCACCTCACACCAGTCAGAATGACCATCATCAACAAATCAACAAACAACTTGTGCTGGAGAGGATGTGCAGAAAAGAGAACCCTAGTGCACTGTTGGTGGGAATGTAGACTGGTGCAGCCACTGTGGAAAACAGTATGGAATTTCCTCAAAAAATTAAAAATAGAACCGCCTTATGACCCAGTGATTCCACTGCTGGGAATATACCCTAAGAATCCTGAAACACCAATTCAAAAGAATTTATGCACCCCTATGTTCATAGCAGCATTATTTATAATAGCCAAGTATTGGAAACAGCCCAAGTGCCCATCAGTAGATGAGTGGGTTAAAAAACTGGTACATTGGCACAATGGAATACTACACAACAGAAAGAAAGAAGGAATTCCTACCTTTTGCAACAGCATGGATGGACCTGGAGACTATTATGCTAAGTGAAATAAGCCAATCAGTGAAAGACAGATACCATATGACCTCACTTATAACTGAAATCTGATGAACAAAATAAACTAATGAGAAAAATAGAATCAGGGACATGGAAACATGGCACAGACTAAAAGCTGTTAGAGGGGAGGGGGAGGGGGTGGTGGAAGGAAGGGGAAGGGACTAGGCAAAGAACATGTATGAATGACTCATGGACATTGACAATGGAGAGGGGATTGACTGTGGGCTGGGTGGAGGGGGGGAAGTAATAAAAAGAAGAATTCAGCCTTTCAGTCTGTGCAATTAAGTGGTCTTTAGTATATTCAGAGTTGGGTAACCATCACCACTATTTAATTTCAGAACATTTTTATCACCCCCAAAAGAAACTACATACCTTAGCAGGCATTCCCCATTCCTTCCTCTGCCCAGTCCCTGGCAACCACTAATCTACTTTCTGTCTGTATGGATTTACCTATTGTAGACTTTTCATATGAGTAGAATCATATGTCATGTGGGCTTTTGTGACTGGCTTCTTTCACTTAGCATCATGTTTTCAAGGTTCATTCATGTCGTAGTATGTATCAATATTTTATTCTTTTTTTGTTGCCAGATAATATTTTACAGATATATAACTTCTAATAATATTTTAAAGAAATTTTTGAAAGAAGCACAAAATTACAAAAAATTTGGATGTATAATATATAAGGAACTTTTTCTCATTCTGAAACACTTGAGACATCAAGTTGGAAACTTCAGGTTGCCTACTTTTGAGGCACTAGATGTATATTTCCTACACACAAGGACATTCTCCTACATCACCAAATTATCACCATCCAAGTCAAGAAATTAACATTGCAACATGACTGCCACCTGGTCCTCAAACCCTGTTCAGAATCATGTTGCATTTAATTGTCATGTCTCTTTAGCCTCCTCAAAGATATAATTTTACATTCTTTTTTTTAAAATCTTAATGTATTATGATGGTTCTGTTAATCTATTGTGCAAATAGGATATTATGGATTCTAACCTAATGTAAGCCTTTTTTGTAACTTTCCCTCTTTGTTTTATGACTTTTTTTTTTAAAGCTTATATGACAGTTTTACTCTCAGCTCCAAAAGTGGGTCATTTGAGAAATTAATTTTGCATATCCTTGAAGAAAATCTTCAGTGCTACATTCCATCCTCTTTCACCTTTTCCTCTTTTTGTCCCAACTTTCCCATATGCATCACTCAGAGGGCTTTTCCCCAAGTTATGCGGAGACACTGAAAACAAAGCTTCTGTCCCTGCCCCTCCTCCCTCTTGAGTGGTTTGTATAAATGTGAGGCTTCCCTTTCCTGATTCAGTCACTGCTTCCCTGGGATGACAGTGTCTCTGTTCTCTTTCTTTGCATCAGGTCAGCAACAGCCCACTCTCAGAAGAGGCTGTCCTGGGATTTGAATATGGAATGAGCATTGAGAGCCCTAATTTACTGCCCCTGTGGGAGGCTCAGTTTGGCGATTTCTTCAACGGTGCCCAGATCATCTTCGACACGTTCATCTCTGGAGGTAGGTATTGGCATATGGGTGTGCAGTGGACACATGGCACCAGCCTCATGGGGACAAATGAATGAAAGGGGCTGTAGCTGCTTATGAGACTCCTTATGCCACATACCCTGAGGAGATCTGGGGGTTGCCCTGTCATCCATTGGGGCATGGCAACTATCAGAAGTAAATAAGCTGCCGAAGAGCTGGGTACCATGCAGGGAGTGACTGTGCAGAGAGCACCTTCCCATCTGCAGGGGAGCGTTTGGCTGAAGGGAGCAGGACCTGCACCTACCACGTCCTAAGCAGTTTGACTTTTGGGTGCACTCTGGGGCTTGTTGAGTAGCTATGACATGAATCACAAGCAGGCAATGGTGAAACAGTGAGGATTTGTGGTCAGAGTGAATGAAGCCTTGAAAATCTGCTTCCCTCAATCCAGGGACACTCAAGTATCTGAACATTGGAAGCTGTGCATCTTTACTATTTTTAATAATCATTTATAAAAGCAGTAGCTGCTTATCATAAAAATTCAAAGTGTTTAAAGTACAAGTGTGAGTCTCCCCCAGACTCTCACCCCATTTTGGGGGGTAACCACTCTTGGATTTTGAGTGTGCACTGTAGATCCTTTCCTTGGTTGTGTTTCTCTGTAACTGTGTGGTTGTGAGTAAGAAACATGCAAATCAATGTCACTCCAATAAATGTAGTTTAAAATAAAAACAATAAGGAGGAGACCAGGCTTTGATATGTTCAGAGACTTTCCAAAGTGCCTGTGTCCTCAGCTGGGGGACAGTGGCCTGTGTTTTCAGGGGTGCTACGAGGAAAAGTAGGAGCTGCCCAGTCTTGGTAAGAGTTGCTCCTGAAGTGGAGTCAACACAGCAGCGCTGTCCTGGGAGCCAGACATTCACCGTTGAGTCTGTCTTCTACTTGCTTAAGCCCAGCACATGTGTCATTTTAGGATTTCGGTTGGTAGGATGGATGTTTTTTCCCTTAAGTATGGTGTAACAACGCTAGACAGTACATGGAATGAAAACGGTTTTAGGGAGTTATGCAGCAAACTAACATTTATTCACTACCCAAGTCAGATTAGACCCTTTCATTCCTGCTTCATAGAGGTCTCAGTCCCTCCCACTGCTTTTCCAGGAGAGGCCAAGTGGCTCCTCCAGAGTGGCATTGTGATTCTGCTGCCCCACGGGTATGACGGGGCTGGACCCGACCACTCCTCTTGTCGCATAGAGCGTTTCTTGCAGGTATGGCCAATACTTTTTGGATTCCCAGGGATGTTTTCCTGCTTGCGAGGTGCTTTGAACTAGAACTACCTCTTGCAGATACTTAATATGCACCTTAAATTGTCAGACATTGTACTATTGGAATGAAAAAGATTTAATGCTTTAGAAGTGGCAAGCCTGGCAGCCCCATTGCTTCCAGTAAGTACTGTAGGGGCATCTGCTCCAGATTTTGCCTTTATTTTTCCCCAGGGTTGCCTATGCACACCCTCTCTCCAGACTGGAGGGAATTAGCAAGAATTGTCAGGATTTAATCAAATCACTTTCTTTTCTCTCCATTGCTTCTAAAGTGGACATAGGAGCCATGCCTCAGCTTTCTGTCCCACCAGGATCTTCTAAGATTTAATTCCTTGCCTTCAACTTTTTAACCTTGTTAGCTGCCTTTGATTTTGTTTTTTCTTTAAAACAAACAATCCAAACTATAATTGCATTTATTTCATTGGGAGAGTGAGATTCTGACAGTGCTACCTTCCACAATGTCACAATCTTAGCTCCACAGTAACCAGAATCTATATTTTTAAAAAGATCCCCTTGAGATGCTTCTTGAAATCAGCTGTCTTTGGGAATAACAGTGTTAAAATACCCAGACTCAGGCAGTTGTGGGGAGCTATCAGACCATTCTCTGCTTAATTCTTCATAGGCTATAAATTTACCTTCTGGTATTTCCTATAATGGAAGGAAATATCTTTTATCATTGAGAGCCCTGTGGTCCCTTTGGAGAGCAGATGTTGTTATGATTGGATGAGATGATCTGAACATTTTCTTTTCTTTCATTTCTCTCCCAGATGTGTGACAGCGCAGAGGAGGGGGTGGATGGGGACACCGTGAACATGTTTGTAGTAAACCCCACGACTCCTGCTCAGTATTTTCACTTGCTCAGGAGACAAATGGTCCGGAACTTCAGAAAACCTCTCATTGTTGCTTCTCCAAAGATGTTACTCAGGTTCCCTGTAAGTGGAAAAAGCTGGTTGGGAGCCTTTCTCCTCTTGTCATTTTTTAAAAAGATTTTATTTATTTGTTTTCAAAGGGAGGGGTAGGGAGGGAGAAAAAGAGGGAGAGAAACATTGATGTGTGAGAGAAACATCGATCAGTTGCTTCTCACACACCCCCAACCTGACCCACAACCCAGGCATGTGACCTGACCGGGAGGGAATCAAAGAGGCAATCTTTTGGTTCATAGGCTGGCACTCAGCTCACTGAGTTACATCAGCCAGGGCTTGTCATTCTTTTTTACTGCATTTTTTTTTCCTGTTTTCTGTATCTGATTGTAATTCTAAACTACAGAAACATCTTTTTTAGTTTTAGTTGGCTTTGCTGCTCTCTCACCTTTCAAGAACAACTGGAAATACAGGTAGCTCTTACTTTTTGTAATGAAGGACAGGATAGCAGATATTATCACACTGGTATCCTGGTCTGAGAGAAAACAATTTTATAGGAAAAGTTTAAAAGTCCGAATAGTTTAAGCACTACTGTGTTGATAGTAGCAAGTTGGGAATTTAGAGTATTTTGATGAAAACAAGTGGTGTTATTCATTGACTTATGTTTAAACTTTTTCTGTTAAATGATTTTATCACAGGTAAATTCCTGTTTCAATAAGCATGGCATCATAACAATATAGCTTATTGTACACTGCTTTAAAATTATACATTTTTAAAAGTATATATTTTCTATTGGTTTACCTGAACTAAGTGTTAAATGCACAATCTATTTTTTAATCACAAATGTTAGTTTTTAAATGGCAGAGGTTAAGGTAATAGATACTAGTAAGCATATATTTATCTAATCTGCTATATGTTTTTTCAGTTTTATATGAGAATCTTAATTAGGATGATTATGCAAAAACCTTATATTTATTTGGATGCTACTACTGAGGTGAAATTTGGCTGTTAAGGACTATCTTGTACTTTGCACAAAGATTTGAGAGTGTATATTTGAAACTGAGAGACTTTGAGGAAAGTTGCAAGTGATTTGCCCTGACTGGTGTAGCTCAGTGGATTGTGCATCATCCTGCAAACTGAAAGGTCACTGGTTTGATTCCAGATCAGGGCACATGCCTGGGCTGCAGGCCAGATCCCTGGTTGGGGCCATGCAAGAGGCAACTTATCGATGTTTCTCTCCTTCTCTTTCTCCCTCCTTCCCTCTCTCTATAAAAATAAATAAATAAAATCTTTAAAAAAAGATAATGTTGAAAGTGATTTGCATTTTTAAGCAGTGCCTAGTGTTTGGAGGGAAGTAAGGCGATACTCTCATGGTTGGCACTTCTGTAATTCTAGAGTGAATACCTCCTTAAATTTGGCAGGCACCTTACCTGTCTTACCCTAGTTCTGACTCTGGGAATCAATAGCAAATGTAATGATAGTAAATATCTCAATATAATATATGCATATTACCAAGTCTTAAGTGAACTATTAGAAATTTTATTGAGAATCTTTTTTGCTGTTTGAAACTGAGATAAAAATTTATATTCTGGCGCTAATATTTCATCCCTTGCCTCAAATCTAATATATAACTTACCAAATAAAAGAAGCCTTATATGGGAGCCTTAAAAAATATTAATAGGCATCCTATAGATTTTTAAATGAACAACAACTCTTACTAAGTAGTCAGATATCTTCATTAAAAATATGTTCTTTTATTTATTAATGAGTATGACCATTATTCAATTCTGATTTCATTCTGAAAATTTGATTATTGATACAAATGATCTATCAGAATATGTCAACCCTCTCTTTCGATGGCCTGTTTGGAGGCGACTTGCCATGTGACAATCATGAATCAGGGCTATATGGTATTTGTGTGTCAGGTGGTACCTAAATCCCATTCCAATTTCCCACCCAGCTCTGAATCCCAGCTACTTTTGTTTCCTGTCCTAGGAAGTGAGGACTGATGAAGGGATCTGGTTCTGAATAGAAAAAAATTATATTAATTAGTAATAAGAATAGTTGAATAGTTATGATTCATTTTTTAGGTTGTATCACAATATCCCAGCATCAGTGTGGCTGCTCACAATGGTCTGAGTCAAAATGCCATATACTGCCCTTGTTGGTGTGGCTCAGTTGGTTATAGTGTCATCCCATAACCAAAAGTTTGCAGGTTTGATTCCCAGTCAGGGCACATACCTAGGTTGCGAGTTTGATCTCCAGTCCGGGCGTGTATGGGAGGCAGCCAATCGATGCTTCTCTCTCACATCAATGTTTCTCTCTCTCCCTTCCTTTCTACTTTCTTTAGTCTCTAAAAGCAATGAAAAAATGTCCTTGGGTAGGATTTAAAAAAAAAAAAAAAAAAAGGCCAGATACCTATTTGGGTCTAGACTGCAAGGAAACTAACTAGATGATAACAAAAGGGATCAAATCCCTAACCTTGACTTCATCAGTTTTGTACTCTTAAGTTCTTTGCAACAAGCATTTATTTAGATTGAGCTCATTAACAAAATTTCTTTTCATTACAGAAATATTCACTTATTTGTTCTGATGAATAGGTTTCACTTATAAATTATAACAAAAAACTTAAAGACGGACATAGTTGCCCTACCTTAGCTATTTTGGTTCATAATATAAATTCTATAAAATGCTATTTCTAATTCCAAAAATAAAAGCATACTTTTAAAAAAAGATTTTATTTATTTACTTTTAGAGAGAGGGGAAGAGAGGGAGAAATAAAGGGAGAGGCAGCAACATGCAAGAGATACATTGATTGGTTGCCTCTCACACACCTCTAACCGGGGACCTAGCTGGCAACCCAGACTTGTGCCCTGTCTAGGAATTGAACCAGTAACCCTTTGGCTTGCAGGCCGGCACTCAATCTACTGAGCCACGCCAGCCAGGGCTAAAGCATACTTTTTATTAACAATAAAATCATATGATCAAACTGAAATTTTGATTCTTAAAATTTTATTGTGGTACCAGACTAAAGGCAGTCTTATCTAACATCAGGAAAATAATTTATTCTTAAGTATTCAGAACTGAATTTTTTTTGGAAAGCTATTATATTTATTAGTACATATGTTTACTTATAGGCCTAGGTGAGAGTTTTCTTGGTCAAGATGCTTTGTAAATAAAAGCATCTTCAGCTACTTTCCATTGTTTGATAGATTTGTGACTTTTCCCCTCCTCCTTAGGCAGCTGTGTCAACTCTCCAAGAAATGGCACCAGGAACAACATTCAGACCAGTCATTGGCGATTCATCTGTGGATCCAAAAAAGTAATTTGATATGTATTTCTGTTTTTATACTCGGGAGTTCAATTTTAATTGGTGGGAAAACTAGCTCATGTTAAGAAACCCAAAGTGACCCATATCGCCTCCTTTGTAATATAAATCCTTTAAGTGAGTGGGGTAAGAGTTATAATATGCATG
Organism: Furipterus horrens; assembly: GCF_987537825.1. Taxonomy (NCBI): domain Eukaryota; kingdom Metazoa; phylum Chordata; class Mammalia; order Chiroptera; family Furipteridae; genus Furipterus; species Furipterus horrens. Next base: position 140,095,264 of record NW_028327172.1, on the reverse strand, counting down.
GAAGAGTGAACTTTGGAGGCATATATGTTGCTAAAGAAAGCTGCCAGGGCATCGCATATGACTGAATTCAACTATAGAGCCCTACCGCTTCATTAGTGAAGTGTTTAAATCTACACGATTTCCCCTTTCTTCTGATACAATTCTTACTTTAAGGTATTTCTTCCCCCACCTTTCTGTCCCTCTTCTGCCCAACAGTGTTAAGACTCTAGTGTTTTGCTGTGGCAAACACTTCTATGCTCTGCTGAAGCAAAGAGAATCTTTGGAAGCCAAGAAGCGTGAGTTTGCCATTATCCGAATAGAGGAACTCTGCCCTTTCCCGCTGGACTCATTACAACAGGAGATGAGCAAATACAAACATGTTAAAGGTAAAGGGTTCTTTGACTTTTAGATATCTGAAAGCTATTAGAACTATCAAATAAAGAAGAGGTTATGGGGGCAGCGAGAGTTATTAGGAAATTTGATCTCATGGAATCTGGAGATGTGAAAATAATATTTCTAGAGCCAGTGTCTTCAGGTCTTTTTCGGTGTTTCTTTCAGTCTCCCCTTGTCTCATCTAAGACATCTAATTTCTTGAGAGTTTGGAGGGAATCACTGTCACTTATGATAAATCAACTATAATTGTAAAAGACAAGCCTATCAACAAATGGAGCTAGAATAATTGGATGTCTTTACGCCGCTTATTTGGAAATTAAATCAAAATTGATCAAGACCTAAATATAAAATGTAAAACTACAAAACTTCTAGAAGAAAATGGAATAAAATCTTTGTGACTTGGGTTAGACAAAAGTTCTTAGATATAATACCAAAAGCGTGTTCCATAAAAGAAAAATTGGACTTTATCAAAATGAAAAACTTTTGCACTGTGAAGAGCACTGCAAAGAAAATAAAATGACAAGCTACAAACTGGGAAAAAATATTTGCAGATAGATTTCTGACAAAGGACTATCAAGAGTGTTTAAAGAGCTCTTAAAACTCAATAGTAAGAAAATACATAATCCAATTTTTGAAAGAACTGAACAGGCACTTGACCAAAGAATCAGATGGCAAATAACTAAATATATGAAAAGATGCTTAACATAATTAGTGATAATAGAAATGCACATTAATCCAAAATGAGATATGGCTACAGATCTATTCAAATAGCTAAAATGAAAACAAAACAAATTGACTACCAAGTGATGATGAGGATGTGAAGCAGCTGGAATCCTCATTCACTGCTGGTGGGAATGCAAAGTGGTACCACCACTCTAGAGTATAGTTTGTCTGTTTCTTGTACAGTTACATGTAGAGTTACTATATCACCCCATTGTCCCACTCCTAGGTGTTTACCCAAGAGAATGGAAAATACCTCCCCAGACAGATCTGCATGTGAATGTTTTTAACAGCTTTATTCATAATTGCCTTAAACTAGAAACAACCAAAATGTCCTCCCATCTGTGAATGAGGAAACAATCTGTGTTATTGGCCCTGGTCAGGTAGCTCAGTTGATGAGAATGTTCCCGTATGCCAAGGTTATGGGTTTGATCCCATGTCAGAACACATACAAAAATCAGTCAATGAATGCATAAATAAGTGGAACAACAAATCAGTGTTTCTCCCTAAAAATCAATAAATTAAAAAACAAACAAACACCAGTCTATGGTATATCTATACTCAAGGTCATAGTTCTCAACAATAAAAGAGAGTGAACTATTGCTACTGGCAAAATCACAAATGGATTTTGCTAATTCAAGGAAGTCAGACCCAAAAGGCTGCATACTGTATTATTCTATTTATCTGACATTCTGGAAAAAGGCAAAACTATTGGGATAAGGGAAAGATCAGTGGTTGCCAGAGGCTGGTGGTAAGAGGAGGAGTTTAGTATTGTACAAAGGAACAAGATGAAGGAATATTTGGATTGATAAAATTGTTCTGTATCATGATTGTGCTGGTGGATACATTGCTGTGCATTTGTCAAAAAAAAAAAAGACAAGCATAAATATGCCATATTGGAAAAATGTGTGTGTATAAACATAATGTGTGTCTGTGTTTATGTTGTATATGTTTACTTGAGGTACTGAGATGAATTTTCTTCTTTTATAGATTTTATTTGGAGTCAGGAGGAACCTCAGAACATGGGTCCATGGTGGTTTGTTTCCCCAAGGTTTGAAAAGCAACTAGCCTGCAAGGTACTACCTCTGCCACTCTTATAATATTTTGATATCTTGTTTTTCCTAGAATACCAACAAATAGTTTTATCCCCTATTGTCAATCGAGTTCTTTTAAAAATAAACTAAAATGTAAAGTCTAGTTTTAAGTTATTCTTTCAAAATAAAATGCTGAGTGTTTATCAAGCTATGTGTACATACCAGTATCATGTAAAGCAAAAAGTGACTATACTTAGAAAAGTAAAAGCCCTTACCTGTGGGCTACTTTCCCACTAGTCTACTCAGCATTCTTGTCCTTGAGGTCAACATTCATGCCATTGGAAAGCTGAGTGGTGAGCTGACTTGTTTTATAATGTGGGAGTAGAGACACCCAATGATGCCTGTTCCAGACCCATCCACAAGCTGGGATTCCCCAAAGGCCAAATTCTTGTTGATTATACTGTAGGAAGGGAAAAACAATGAGAAGAGCAATTGTGCTTCTGTTTTATATTTCTATTCTGCTTTGATTAGAACTCTGTTCACTCATTTGATACTAGTTGGCTAGGCCCAAATCATTTTCACATATAATAACTCTAATTTAGGAAACTCTACAGCTAAGTCCAACTAATAATTACTGAAGAATAGAACAAATTTGAGAATTTATATTGCCTTATTATGCCTGGAATTTAGTTGGTTTTTAGTTGTGACAATCTATTCTATGTAAGTCATTATTTTTCCAAAAAGATGATGTAGGTTAGACAAGCTAAGAAAAATACATCCACCTCCTTGGGTGAACTAAATAGAGCTCTAATCGGGTCACAATGTCATTTTATTTTTTTTCTGCTCCAATGACAGCTCCGCCTTGTGAGCCGACCCCCTTTGCCAGTACCTGCTGTAGGAATTGGCACTGTTCATCTGCAGCAGCATGAAGATGTCCTCACTAAGACCTTTGCTTGATGATCTACTTTGAACAAGTACAACTTCCTGTTAAGAAAACTGTCATTTTCCATTAGGTAACATGAAAAACCTGTATTCCTCTAAAATGTTGGGACTGATGAAGACCATTTAATATGTGGAATAAGGCAAGGGAATCAATAAATCTGACAAATAACTTCTATCCTTAAAAGTATAATCATGTTAGAATTTGGTTAGATCTGAATGAGTTATAGAGCTAGGTTATAATCCATATTTTTCAGTCTTCACTCTTTCTTAATAACTGTGTATGCCCAGGGAAGTTCTTCAGCCTGATTTTATAGCTGCATATAGATATCTCAACATTACCTCTTGATTTGTTTGATGGATGGCATTTTCATTAATTTTTCCCCTTCTTTATTCGAAGTCCAATATATTCATGTATGTCATTTTTGGTGCTGTTTTCCAGCCACTGTGAAAAATCTTCACCAAACACTGTAGCAAAACTATATTATTCCTAGGCCCTGGCTTCTGTGGCTCAGTGGATTGAGCGTCGGCCTGCGAGCCAAGTGTCGCTGGTTCGATTCCCAGTCAGGGCACATGACTAGGTTGCATGTCAGGTCCCCAGTTGGGAGCACGAGTGAGAGGCAACCACACAGTGATATTTCTCTCCCTCTCTTTCTCCTTTCGCCTCTCTCTAAAAATAAACAAACAAACAAACAAACAAATAAATAAATAAAAAACCTATATTATTCCTGATTTGTGTTTTTCAAGATGGTTGTCTTACCCATTATCCTTAAATCTCTGGGTGTGATCTTTTATTTATTTTTTTAATTATATTTTATTGATTATGCTATTGCAGTTATCACAATTTTTTCTCCTCTGGCCCCCTCTGCCTGGTACCTCCCTCCCCTCCAGCAATCTCCCCCTTAGTTCATGTCCATGGGTTGTGCATATAAGTTCTTTGACTTCTCCAATTACTTTACTATTCTTAAAACCTCCCTGTCTATTTTGTACTTACCAGTTATGCTTCTTGATCCCTGTACCTTTTCCCCCATTCTCCCATTCCCCCTCCCCACTGATAATCCTCCAAATGATCCCCATATCTATGATTCTGTTCCTGTTCTAGTTGTTTGCTTAGTTTGTTTTTGTTTTCTTAAATTCATTTCTTGATAGTTGTGAATTTGTTGTCATTTTAATGTTCATAGTTTTGATCTTCTTTTTTTAAATAAGTCCCCTTAACATTTCATATAATAAAACCTTGGTGATGATGAACTCCTTTAGCTTTACCTTGTCTGGGAAGCACTTTATCTACCCTTGCATTTTAAATGAAGCTTTGCTGGATAGAGTAATCTAGGTTGTAGGTCCTTGCTTTTCATCATTTTGAATTACTTCTTGCCAATCTCTTCTTGCCTGCAAAGTTTCTTTTGAGAAACTCCTTTGTAGGTAACTCTACTTTTCTCTTGCTGCTTTTAAGATTCTCTCTTTATCTTTAACTTTTGGCATTTTCATTATGATGTGTCTTGGTGTGGTCCTTTTTGGATCTAGCTTGTTTGGGACTCTGTGTTTCTTGGACTTGTATGTCTATTTCCTTCACCAAATTTGGGAAGTTTTCCTTCATAATTTTTTCACATAAGCTTTCAATTTCTTGTTCTTCCTCTTCTCCTTCTGGCACCCCGATGATTCTGACGTCAGTATGGTTAAAGTTGTCCCAGAGGTTCTTAAGCCTCTTCTCATTTTTTTCAATTCTTGTTTCTTCATTCTGTACTGGTTGACTGTTTATTTCTTCCTTTTGTTCCAAATTGTTGATTTGAACCCTGGCTTCCTGCTCTTCACTATTGGTTTCATGTGGATTTTTTATTTCACTTAGCATAGCCTTTACTTCTTCCCTTATGCATTTGCCATACTCAATAATTTCTGTGAGCATTGTTATCACCAGTGTTTTGAACTCTGCGTCTCTTAGGCTGGCTATCTCTTCCTTGCTTAGTTCTCCCACTGGAGACTTGATCTGCTCCCTCTTTTGGGCCATACTTCTCTGTTTCCTCAACTTGACAGCCTCCTGTGTTTGCCTCTGTATATTAGGTAGAGCTGTCACACCTGTTACATTGTGATGGGTGGAGCCTTAGGTATTTGTCAGTGAGGGGCAACCTGTTTCACCACATTGTGGCACTATATATGGGGGAGGGGTCAGGGAGGGAACAATGCCTCTTGCTTGGCACTCACCCCTTTTCCAGGCACTTCTCCTGCTTCCCGTATGCAATTGGCATCCCTCTAGTTGTTGCCCTGGTGACGGTTCCTAGAGTGGGTGTGTTTGTGTAAGTTCTAGTACTGTAGGGGCCTCTAAATGGACACTCCTGAGGGACTGGCAGTTTCTTCCACAGACCCAAACCTCACTGGTTTCTCAGCTGGAAGCAATGAGGCTTTATTTTCCCAGTGCTGGAACTAGGAGCTGCAAGGTCTGGCCTGGGGTAGGGGTGGGGGTGGGGGGTTGGGATCACTCCCCAGGTGTCCCTCCCAGCTTTTATAATGTGCGACTGCTCTTGCCACCAGCTGGCTACAGCTATTGTCTTGCTGCTGTTTCGGCGCCGCACTGCATCCTCGCCTGGTCTCCCTATCTCTGCCCCTCCTACTGTCTGGATGAGTATTACCTCTTTATATCTTTGATTTTTGGGGCTTCCATTAAGTTATATTTTCTAGTTGTTTTTATTCTGAGGTAGTTGTAATCCTTTTATGGTTGTGGAAGGAAGCAAAGCATGTCTACCTACGCCTCCATCTTGGCCAGAAGTCTGGGTGTGATCTTTTAGAATAGTATAATATTATTAAGAAGTTTATGCTACAATGAAATTGATTCGTGGTCTATTTTGCCACATTATCTTTTTTTCCTAAATTGTTCGTGTGGTGATATTTTCATATTTTTAATTGACTCTGGGTGTCTCATATGGGGATTTCAGCCCCTGGTTAATCAGTCTTGCCTCTAAAAACCCCTGCTGTGGTGTGATGTTTATTTGTGGTGTTTAAGGAGCACTTTAACTTTGGCAGGGGGATTGTCCCAATACCAGGTACTTGGAGATTTCTAGGGATCACCAACCCAATCTCTTATTCTGAAATTAAATGGTACTGGGAAGCATAATTAAACGGCAGCGAACTGTGCAGATTTATGTGGCTTGGTGCTGCAAAGGCTCTACCATTGACCATTTTTGTACCATGACACTGTTTTTGTCAGAAATGATGGGGTAAGTACTGGGACACTGGGATGCTAGGATGCCCTCTTCACTTTTACTGGCTACTGGTAATGTCTTTCAGAATCAATGTAAAAGTTGTCCTGGTCATAGCAGTATATTCATGATTCACATCATAAATGTATACATTAGTGCATTGATTTAACATTTCTGTGTATTCATATCCCTTTTATTTCTATATACCTTAATGCCTCCTTTCTGTGTCAAGTCCTATTAATCATGTAACTTGGTGCCAGTCATGTAGATCACTAAAATTATAAAGGCCTATTTAATGAGAATGGTCATCAATGTTGTATATCAAACTAGGAAAAAAGAAAAGCACAGTGTCATTCTTTTCAGGTCTTTTGGTTTCTTGAGTTAAAAAAATTTAGAAGTGTAAGCTCACAATGAGAGGGAAAGCTAGATTTCTTTTTTTTTTAGTTTAGTGTAGCTCTCTCCAAATTTCTAAATTTATACTTCACAAGTCTTTTTATGGTTTCTTGTTACATCTTCTTCAACTCGAGCCACGAGCTGTGTACCTTATCCTTATTATCAATCACTGCAGCAATATGGGTCAGCATTTTGAATTCCTTTGCAGGGAGAGATCATTTGAAAAATTCCAAGTCAAATATTCCTTTGATAAAATATGGAATTAAAAATATAATATAAATATTTTACTTTATTCCTTTTAAAAATTTGATAAAGTGATATTTGTATCCCATTTATATCTATCATACTAAATTTCGTATTCAATGAAGAATAGAGCTCAAATTGGGTATTCAATGAATATAAATGTTAAGAGCCATGAAGAAATTTTAATTTTGTTTAAAATGATAGATTATTCTTTGTAAAATAAAATTTTATTCCTTATAAGAACCATTTGGCTCAGTTTTCCTATGTTTTCAATACATATACTATAAGGAAGTGTACTATAAAGTATAGCTTTTTTTAGGGTGACTCTAATACTTTTTTATCCTTACCTGAGGATATGGGTTTTTTTTAAGATTAATTTTAGAGAGATATAAAAGGGGGTAGGGGGGACAGAAACATCAATTGGCTGTCTCCTGTAGGCTCCCGGACTGGGGATTGAACCTGAAACCTAAATATGTGCCCAGACTGGGGATTGAACCCAAAACTTTTTGGTATATGGGACAATGCTCCAACCCATTGAGCCACCCAGCCAGGACTAAAGTTTTATTATTTTAAAAAAGTCTTTGAATGACAGTAGAAATAGTATCCCTTTCACAAAATTGAGGAAATATGGTTTAAAGAAATTATGGATTACATAGGAAGTCACAGATTTAAGAGTGGAGACATTGGGTCCTCAGGTTCCAAAAGTTTTACCTACATTTCTCTTGTATATACTAGAATATTTGGTTTTCATCTTCAGCTTCTTGTAGGATTCAGGCTAAAACTATTATATTTTTGAGAAATTTAGATAAAATGTTTAAATCCTCAATAGTTATAACACTATTATGCAAAAAACACTCGAAAATTACTCTATGGAAGTAGTAGTTCATTGTTCTGTTTGTATTTAAATATGGAAAAGCACAATCTATAGTAGACTGTTATTTCCCCACTGCAAATTGCAAAATCAGTTAAAAAAATTTTTTTAAAGATTTTATTTTTAGAGAGAGAGGAAAGGAGGGAGAAAGAGAGGGAGAGAAACACCATGTGTGGTTGTCTTTCACATGCTCCCAACTGGGGATCTGGCCCACAACCCAAGCATGTGCCTTGACTGGGAATCAAACCATAGACCATTTCGTTTACAGGCTGGCGTTCAAACCACTGAGCCATGGCAGCCAGGGTTAATTTTTAAAAACTTTTAGTAAAAGTATATAACTTTATTGTTGTTTCCCTGTGTCTTCTCTGACTCATATAGAGCACCAGCCATAACTAATGAAGAATAAGAAATGACCCTATAAAAGTAAATAGTATTTCCTCACAAATAGTTTTTTGGACACCTATTGCATCTATGACATTGTTCAGGATATTAGAAATACATGGGAGTAGAGGACTTCCGGCCAAGATGGAGGACTAGACAGACATGCTGCATATCCCTCCACAACTAACAAGGAATACAACTACCTCAAAACTAGAGACAACAAGAGTTCCAGAAAATAAAGGTGCAAACAAAAATATGAAGAAGAAATACTCATCCAGACAGGTAGGAGAAGCAGAACCGGCATGGAGCAAATGTGTGGTGATGATGGCAGTGGCAGGCCAGCAGAAAGCACAAACATTTAAAAAAGTCAAGAGGGACATCTGGGGAGCACTCCCAGCACCAGATCAGACTGCATAGTTTACTATTCTATTGTCGGGGACAATAAAGTCTCATTGCTTCTGACTTTAGAAACCAGTGGGGGTTGGGGCAGAAGAAGAAACTGCTGATCTCTCAGCAGAGTCCACTTGTTTAAAGGGTCCCCATGTACTAGAACATCCGCAGACCCACCCATTCTGGGAACAACGGCCAGGGGAACAGCTAGAGAGGTGCCAGTCATATACGAAAGTGGGAGAAGTGCCTTGAAAATGGGGAAGTGCTGAACAAATGGCATTGTTCCCTCTCAGACCCCTTCCCCACTCATAATGCCACAATGTGGTGAAACAGGTCGCCCCGTACGGATGAATACCTAATGCTCTGCCGCCCCAAATGTAACAGGCATGACAGCTCTACCTAAGACACAGAGGCAAACTAACACAGGAGCCTGTCAATATGAGAAGACAGAGAACTATGGCCCAAAAGGGGGAACAGACCAAGATTCCAATGGGAGAACTGAGCAATGAGGAGATAGCCAACCTAACGGATGCAGAGTTCAAAACACTGGTAATAACAATGCTCACAGACTTGACAGATATCCTTAAGCATGGCAAATGCATAAGGGAAGAAGTGAAGGCTATGCTAAATGAAACAAAGGAAAATCCACACTAAACCAATGGTGAAGAGAAGGAAACCGGGGTTCAAATAAATGATTTGGAACATAAGGAAGAAAAAAACAGTCAACCAGTACAAAATGAGGAAACAAGAATTGAAAAAAATGGGGAAAGGCTTAGAAACCTCTGGGAAAACTTTAAATGTGCCAATATTCAAATCATAGGGGTGCCAGAAGGAGAAGAGGAAGAGCAAGAAATCAAAAGCTTATGTGAAAAAATTATGAAGGAAAACTTACCAAATCTGGTGAAGGAAATAGACATACAAGTCCAGGAAGCACTGAGAGTCCCAAACAAACTAGACCCAGAAAGGACCACATCAAGATAAATCATAATGAAAATGCCAAAGGTTAAAGATAAAGAGAGAATCTTAAAAGCAGCAAGAGAAAAGCAGAGAGTTACCTACAAAGGGTTACCTATAAGACTGTCAGCTGATTTCTCAAAAGAAACTTTGCAGGCAAGAAAGGACTGGCAAGAAGTATTCAAGGTGAAGAAAAGCAAGGACCTACAACCAAGATTACTCTATCCAGCAAATCTATCATTTAAAATGGAAGGCCAGATAAAGTGCTTCCCAGACAAGGTAAAGCTAAAGAAGCTCATTATCACCAAGCCATTATTATATGAAATGTCAAAGGGACTTATTTAAGAAAAAGATCAACACTATGAACATTAAAATGACAAACTCACAGCTGTCAACAACTGAATCTAAAAAATAAAAACAAAAATAAACTAAGAAAACAATCAGAACAGGAACAGAATCATAGGTGTGGGGATCATTTGCAGGGTTATTAGCTGGGAGGGGGAAGGGGGAGAAATGGGAAAATGGTGCAGGGACTAAGAAGCATAATTGGTTGGTACAAAATAGGGGAAAGCTAAGAATAATATAGGAAAGGGTGAAGCCAAAGAATTTATATACACCAGCAATGGACATGAACTAATGGAGGGTGGGATTGCTGGAGGGAAGTGGGGTACTGGGAAGAGGGGAGTAAAGGGAAAAGAAATTGGGACTACTGTAACAACATAATCAATAAAATATACTTAAAAAAAATACATGGGAGTAAAAGATACAATGGGTTACCCTCTGTTATCAATGGACCAACAATTTATTTGAAAAGCCAAGGTATTTTACTTGTAGAGAGAGCGATGTTTTTGTTGGATGTACTAATACAGTGTAGGATGTCAAGGAAGGGTGATAATCCTAATAGGTTTAGATTAGGTGGCATATGTAGTTACACACGGAAAAATCATGAGTAGCATGTAGTAGTAGAAAGACTGAAGAATGTTGGAAGAGTAATTAATAGAAGTTATCTAGAGTGTCAAAGCTTATTCCCAGGCTTTTACTTGAAACATGGAGTTGTCCCAGAAATAGACAGTAAGAGTGGTACAGGCTACTCTTTTTCTTCTGTCAATTAGATTTTCAATTTAGTGCATATTTATTGAAAGGATGTTATATTCATGAAATTAGTGTCAAAACTATATTTAAGTCAACCATTTGAAGGCTACTATAGATGATACAGAAATTAGGTAAGATCCTCTCTGCCAACTAGAAGTTTTGGTGCAGTACAGAGATTAGACAGGTATGAAAATGACTAATACTGTACCAAGTAAAATGAGGTAAGAATGAAGTCATAGGATATGAGATGATGACTATGGCAGATTTCATTTTCCAAAAGAAGCTAGAGTAGTATTTTGTGTCACATATGCTCTCCCAGAACCTTGCCACACCCCTACCTATAGTTGGAGTCTATTTCCCTTCCCTCTTGAAATTGAGCAGGACTTTGTGCCTGCCTCTATAAATACAATGCACTGAAAGTGATGCTGCATCACCTCTGAGGATGTGACTTTGCAGCCAGGTACCATGTTGTGAGGAAGTTCAGGCTACGTGGAGAAGGCCTATGGAGATGTTGGAGCTGACAGCTTCACCTGAAGTCTTAGCTGGCAGCCAGCACCAAATGCCAAACTTGTGTTTGAGAGAGCCTTCTGATTGACCAAGTATTCATCCTCGGAGCTGTCCTAGATGACCTCAAGTGGAGCAGAGACCCATGCAAGCCATGTGTATGAGGGGGGACCCAAGAAAACCAGAATTATTTTCTGGAGGGTGGGGGCCTTGTAGTACAGTCTTTCTCCGCTAGGTGAGTTTTCTAGGAACCCATCTGTATCAGTGTACCAGCTGGCGTTGCTCTGAGATGCTGAGTTCTGCTTCTATTAATTTTTTGTTTTGAAGAATCTTTCTATGTGTTTGCCTGTTTCATAATAATGCACCTGCCCACACCACAGAGTACTAAGCAGTTTTTGACCAAAAATGGTACAACCCCTGTGCGCCACCCTCCCTATTCACCAGACCTTGCCCATGGGCCTTTTTTCCCCCCCAATGTAAAAAAGTCCTCAAAGGGAAATGTTTTGCTGAAATGGAAGAACTGAAACAAAAAAAAAAAACAGGAAAAATACTAAGAGGCATCAAAATCGAAGAGTTCAAAAATTGTTTTGAGCAGTGAAAAAAATATCTTGATAGGTGTGTTCCATCAAATGATAAGTACTATGAAGGTTACTGAAGTTTAAATGTGTAAGAATATATACATAGTTTTTTATGAATAAAGCCAGTTTTATTGAGTCCCCCCATATATGTGTGTGTATTTGCATATAAAAGTGTGGTTGTGTCAAAGATAAAACCAGACACTGATTAAAGTGGTCAGGAGAGATTTTAATCAGTAATATACTGTTGCATTAGGGAAAACAGTCCAGCATGAATTAAACTCAACTTTGATTTGTCAAAGTAATTGGGCAATTTAGGAGAATGGGGGAACTGAAAGGAGATGACTGGGCCTCCTAGAGTTGGGGAAGTTGAACATTACAAAAAGCAGGAAGGAGGATTTGCTCTATATAAAACACATCTGGATTTGTTAACTGGAACTGATGGACTAAGGCTGGGAGACAGAGACCCTCTCTTCAGATGTTGCCTGGAAAAAGGTAAATTCTTTGGTGGCCTTGAGCTTTCTCAGGCATAGGCTTTAAGCAGGGGGACAGGGTGAGCCTAGGGATGGAGCTGTTAGAATATATGTTAGTGTTTGCTCAAGTCTTTTTTTGTTCAAGTCTCTGTAGGCTAACGTACAGCCTAGTAAAGAAAGGGCTCAGAGAACCCTGGCTCAGGAAGACTCACCCACACATAGATCTAAGCATTATAACAGATCATTGGATTTGGTGATTCTAGGTCATTAGTGACCGTTGAAATAGCTTGTTTCAGCACCTGTTAGAGGAGTTACACTGCAGGGGGATTAAAATTTGAGTAAGGAAAATACATGAGGGCCTCTTGCGTATTAATCTTTAATTTCACACATGTATAAAGTGGTTATTATTATCCTTACTTTACCCACGTAGCTCAGAAAAGCTAATTGCCCAAAGCCACTGAGAAGTAGATAAGGAAGTAAAATCGAGAAGGTTGGCTGATTTCTAAAACTTGTATACTTTCTGTTATACCATGCCATCAAAGAAGCAGTAAGAAGAAACCAGTCCACGGGACAAAATCCTGACCTGTGTAATTTGGAGAAGTTGAAGGAGCCTACGTTAGTAGAGTGGGGACTTCATAAGCTATTACTTCTAAAGTGTCACAAATTTTTAAAAACTTCCAAGAGGTTCCGATATGATGGAAGCAAATTAAAAAGGGTGTTTGGGTCCCGCTGGCTTTAGGGGTCGGCTCATGTCCAGGCCTGGGGACGGAATCCCTGGCCGGTGCTCCTTTGGCCGGGGTCCTGACCCGCCCCGCCCCGCGTTGTGTCCTGGGGACTGGGTCCCACCTGGCTGTCAAGCAGACCATCATTCCTTGACACAGAGCTTGGACACCTGCTCACAGTGTTAAGGCCACAGCCGCCACGGGCTTGTACAAGGTCCCAAATTCCCAGCCTAGCTGGAGCACGCACTTGACCTGCGGGTACCAAGGCAACGTGGAGGACGTCAGCCACGCAGGCTGTGAACGACCCTCACCTCACCAGGGGGCGGGGCTACGCAAGCGGGCACTTGGATCACGTGATCCAGGCGGAGTTTGCGCACAGCCGGCCAGGTCGCGTTGGGAGCTGGACCTGGAACGGAGGCCCAAATCCTAAGATCGTGGGGAAGGCAGCACCTAGGCCGCGGTGACCCGGTCCGCCGCCCCTGCCGCCGCCATGGGCAGTGAGTAGTGGCGTCTTGGCGGGGCTCGCGGGGTGGCGTATGTAGCGGGGTTCTCGTTGAGGGCGCGGGCCGGCCAGCCTGCGGGTGGTGGGGCTGGTGCCCGCTCAGGATCGCAAGGTCCGCAGACCTGGGAGGCGTGAGTCGCTGCGTAGGACATGGGCGGGAGGCCTTCGCCGAGGCTCCTCCAGGCTTAGGAGGCCTTGCCTCGGCCAGCTGCTGGAACCAGGCCCCGCAGGCCCCGTATCTGCGCTCCGTAGGTGGCGAAGCGTGGAGAACGGCGTGGGGAGGCCACTGGTTTGGGGGGCAGGGAGTTAGAGAACCGGCCAAAACCTGGACCACTTTGAATTTTTCAAGAGGTTAGAAAGCTCATTTTTTTATTCCCAGATCACCCTTTTTTGGAATGTTACTTGTGATGAATAAAGCTCCCTGACTTGTTTAATTTTAGAAAAGTGATGCGTGGCATGTATTTTAGGGGAGGAAAGGAGTGTGTTATGTAGCATAGCGTTTTTTCTAAAAATTTTATAAGTCATTCTGTGGCGTTTACTGAAAACTCTGTGTGTAAGGTTGTTTAAGCCTTAAGGGCATCTGTTGCCCGCCCTTTCCTTAACATTCAGCACAACATGTATTACATAGTTCTTAAGGTATTTGTAGAATGTATGGGAAACTGCACACCCAAGCTGTGCACCCATTGGCCAACTAGTGGACTTTTGCGGGAAGCTAGAAAGGAAGTAGAGGAGACCCTGGCCTTTAAGTTACAGTACAGTATAATGGGTAAAGTTCTGCAACAAAGAGTCGACATGTAGCATACAAAAGCATTGCTTGAACATGCATACTCCCAACAGATGTGGTCATGGAATGCCAGAAATCTGGGAGGAGGGTGGCTTGGATTGACGTGGGACCTGAAAGGGATAAAGGGATTCTAGGATGTTTCCCGATGAGATTGCTAATTTGTTTTGCATTAGAGATGAACACTTTTATAATTGAGAGATTTATGTAAAATTTCCAAAAATAGTCCAAATTGTTACTTGGGTTACAAACATTTGTCCATGAGGATTTCAGAATTCTATCAAATCAGTGAGTGCCATCATTTTGAGAGGTTTTATACAAAAGATAGACTTTTATCTAACTACTGAAGTGTAATTGTCAGTTTTAAAACAATTTCATGATACCAGTAGAAAACCCAGTGTGTAGGGGAAGATCGTTATAATGAATAGCTAGTTGTGGCCTCTTGTGTTTTCTGCACATTGCAGATGCTGGCCAAGACTCAAGTCTGAGAGATTATCATCTTCCTCCAGTTTTTGGCAGAGCTTGACTTCAGTCATGCCAGAAGATGGTGTCTCTCCTTAAAGAACCTTGGTTTATCTCTTATATATTACAAGAGTAGTCTGGGAAAACAATACTGTCTGATGAAATGTAATTGTTATTCTCTGGGCTATTTCATTTATTGTACATAAGCAACTACTTTGAGACTATTACGTGGGAAAGCAACCAAGCAATGAATAGCGATAATGAAATGAAATAAAAGTTATCTATAAAGGTGATATCATGGTCTTGATCACTTACTCATTGTAGCATCTTTCAGTTTAAATTAAGTCATTTCTGCAGTTTCAGCTCATTTCCTGCTGTACTTTCCTCTTCTATTTCTCCTCTGATATCTCCTATTTTCTTCTTGAATGCATTGTGTTGTGGGTATCATAGTAGGCTGCATTTATTTGCTCTTTTTTTCATTGAACTATTCCTTTATGTATAAAAAGGTTGGATACAAGCACGAGGAAGCAAAGTCATGTTTAAAGGATACTGGTGTTACCTGTCTTTTACTGACTGAGCCCTTAAACCGTTGGAATTATTTTTCTCTTTCTGTATTTGAAATAGAGAGCATTATGGTTAATTTTGGGAGTGGGGAATGGAATGGATTGCTGTTAAAAATTAGAGAACATTGGCATTTGATTCTGTAGAAAATATACATCTCTTATTAAACAAACTTTGTAATAGGGATATTTACTCTTTTTTTCCCCCACAGTCAAATTTTTAGAAGTTATCAAACCCTTCTGTGCAGTTCTACCAGAAATACAGAAACCTGAAAGAAAAGTAAGTATGATATTTTAGTAATATAGAGGGTACCTAAAGGACTTATTCTGCTAAACCAGCAAGATTGATTTATTTTCCCCAACGCTATTGTGGTTGTTATTGGAAAAATATTACCTCTTCCTCCTCCCTGTAAGAGGCACGAAGTGAATAAAACTAGTATAGACCTGTTTAAATCTAGATAGTTTATCTCATGGTTTCAAAATTAACTTCTTTAAGTTCTAACATTTCTAAACCAAGTGTTTATTTGGTCTGTGTGTTAGACAAAATAGAGTGTTTCTCTGTCTGTAGTCATCTTTATAATTCTGTAGTATGGGGTGTGCACTGTGCTTGCTAATGATGTGATCCACTGCACTATGAATGGCCCTATCTGCTGGGTCTGTTTCGATGAGTACAGCTGTTTTACATAAATGAATTGCAACTGTGCAAGTATATACCTTCCATTTTTTATTCACTCAATGCAAAGAAAAATCAAGAATGCATTTAGAACATAATTGTGACTCCATCAAATTGTTCTTCCCTCAGAGATAAGGTATTTAACTTCCAGAAATTTTATTAATCCCAAAGTTGCCACTTCCCAGACATTCATGATTTCTCATGAAACTAGTTTACAGGCATAGGGACGTAGAAAGAGATAAGTAAAACTTTTGTTAAACTTGTTATTTAGAAGTATGTTCTTTTTTTATTGCTTTGAGGTTATAAAAATAGATATTCATATAATATTACACTCATTCCTAGATTTGCACAATACTAGGTTAACTGAAATGCATACATATTGGCTTGTGTCTTGCTTTGCATCATTTTTAGTTTTAGTTAACACAGTATAGTGTGATGAGGACTACCTGTATTTAAATTACTGCATTCTTGAGAGAAGTAAAGAAAGTTATGTTTGAGAAGTTCAGTCATTTGCTTTAGCTGCTGCTAAAGAGTATGAGAGAACTTATTTTTTTATCCTCACTGAGGACATTTTTCCCACTGCTTTGAGAGAGAGACAGAGAGAGAGAGAGAGAGAGAGAGAGAGAGAGAGAGAAAGAGAGAGAGAAAGAGAGAAACATTGATTAGTTGCCTTCTAGTGAGCTCCCTGACTGGGGATCAAACTTGCAACCTTGGTATGTGCCCTGACTGGAAATTGAACCTGCCTTTTGGTCTATGGGATGATGCTCCAACCAACTGAGCCATACTGGCCAGGGCAGGGGTGAGAGTATTTTAAGAGTTAAAAATAGCATGTTGGGGATGATGGTGGAAATACTGGCTATGCTTTAATTGGGATTTTTGCTTTATATTTGCTTTTTCTTGGTTTTGATGGACCTTTATATTTCCTTATAAGATCCAGTTTAGAGAGAAGGTACTATGGACTGCTATAACGCTCTTCATTTTCTTAGTATGTTGTCAGGTATGTAACCATAATATTAAATAAATGTCTGTACTATTCTAAGGTTTTGATTGGTTAGAATTTGAGAAATCTATTTTAGTTAAAAAATATACTGAATTATTTTTAGCACCATTATTCTTTTTAATGAGTCGATTATGAAAATAGTTATCTTGTTCAACTTTGTATTTCTTTTGGTTTACTAGTGGTTTGAACATTTTTTCTTTTAGTTTTTAGTAATAGTAATCTTTACCCGTTGTTCCCTTGAGATTTTTTCCTTATTGATTTATGACAGGTTTTTGTATAAAAAGTGTTAACCTTTTGACATATATATTGGACATATATAGTCTTTCCATTTTGTTTGCCGTTTATCATGTTGTAGATAGCATGTATTAATTTAAAAAAACCCCAAAAGGCAAATTCTAGAACTCCAGGGATATACTGTGTTTATAAATTAATAAAATTCAATAATGCTTTAAAATTTTTTTCTTCAGAGATTAAATTTAGAAATTGTGACCTCTCCATGTCACAGGGCTGTTGTGAGGATTGAAATAGATAATTTAGTTGAAAGTTCATTTGAGGATTTTGAAAAGCTATTGAAATACACAGAAGAAGTTTTAAACAATTGTATTAAGAAGCAGTAAAACCTATTAAGTCTATAATTTGGGGAAAAGCCTAATATATTTTTTTGAAGAATGAAACAATTTGATCATTATTTTATTGTATTTAATTTAAAATTGATTTGGGTGGTCAGGGAGAACTTCTAAAAAATACAGAAGAATGCAAAGGAAAGGAATAATCATCTATATTCCTAGCATATGCTGTGAACATCTTCGAAGCTCCCCTTTCCTCCCTTTAAAATAAATCAGATTTAAGAAGGTTTAATTTTTGTATGGTAAAAGACACCTGTTTTTTGTTATTGTACATTTTGAAGTTTTAACAAACGTGTATCCCCACATACTTAATACCTCAGTGTATATAAAACATTTCTGTCACTCCAGAAAGTCCCCTGTAACCTCTCTCAGTAAATCTTCACCTCCACCTCCGATCTCAGGCAACTTCTGGTCTGTTTTCTCTTCTTGTAATTTGATTAATCACTTCTTATGTTTGATATAAATGGTATCCAGTATTACTCCTTAGTACCTAACTTTATTATCATCTTTTTGAGATTCATTCATGTTGTTGATATAGCAGTGATTTATCCCTTTTTATTTCTTAGTAGTGTTCTGTTGTATAACTGTCACAATTTGTTTGGCTAGTCACTTGTTGGACAGTTGGGCTCTTTCCAGGTTTTGGCTGTAGCAAATAAAGTTGCTGTAAACATTCATGAACAAGACTTTTGGAGACATGTGTACATTTCTCTTGGGTGAATACCTAGGAGAAGAATTGCAGGATTATATGGTAAATATATATTCAACTTTGCAAGAAACTGTCACACTCTTTTCTAGTGGTCGCCCATTTTATGTTCCCACCAGCCATGTGTAGGAATTCCAGTTGCTCTGCATCCTTGTTTACTCTTTAAAAAAAAAAAAAAATATATATATATATATTTTAGGCACTATTTCCTTTCACTGCTTTCTACTATACTTCCACTATATATATATATATATATATATATATATATATATATATATGTATGTATGTATTTTAAAATATATTATTTTTAGAGAGAGGGGAAGGGAAGGAAAAAGAGGAGAGAAACATGGATATTTGAGAGAGATGCCCCCAACAGGGGACATGGCCCGCAACGCAGGCATGTGCCGCAACCGGCAATTGAACCAGCAATCCTTTGGTTCATCAGTCAGCACTCAGTCCACTGAGCCACAGCAGCCAGGGCTGGATCCATGTTTCCTGCTCTTGCTGTTGTTGAGCATTTGTATATTAGCCTTCCAGTGGGTGTGGCTTTAATTTGCATTACCCTCATAGGTATTGAGGTTGTAACTTGCATTTCCCTGGTAAATTACACTGAGGAACTTTCTCATGTACTTATTGGGTACTTGTTTATCTTTTGTAAAGTGTCTTTTTAAATTTCTTGCCCAACTGAAAAACTTGGATTATTATACCATTATGAATTATATGCATTTAAAATATTTTCTGTATGAAGTCCTTTGTCAGATATATATGTACTGTGAATGTTTTCTTTTTTGAATTTAAAATTTTAAAATGTATATTTATTTCTCAGAGAGAAGGGAAGGGAGGGAGAAAAAGAGGGAAAGACACATTGATGGATTGCCTCTTGCATGCCCTCAACTGGAGACCTGGTCTGCAACCCAGGCATATGCCCTGATCGGGAATCGAACCAGCCACCTTTTGGTTTGCAGGCTGGCGCCCAGTCCACTGAGCCACACCAGCCAGGGTGTGACTATTTTCTCCTAGTCTATGGCTTGCCTTTCCATTTTCTTAATATCTTTTGAAGAGCAGTTTTTAATTCAGTGAAGTTCATGTTATCTTTTTCTTTGATGGCTCAATGGCTCATGGTTTTTGTTTCCTACCTAAGAAAATTTCGCCTATTCTAAGGTCATGGAAATTTTCTTCTGCATTCTTCTAAATATTTTGTAGTTTTGCCCTGACAGTTGTGGCTCAGTTGGTTGGACATTGTCCCACAAAGCAAAAGGTTGCTGGTTCGGTTCCCGGTCAGGGCACATACCTGGGTTTTGTACTGGGTCCCCGATCGGGGCGTGCGAGAAGCAACCAATCAATGTTTTTCTCTCACATTGATGTTTCTCTCTCTTTCTCTTTCCTTTCCCCTCTCTAAAAAACAATAAATAAGTAAAATAAGTATATTTAAAAACTTTATAGCTTTAGCTTATATATTTTGGTCTGTGATCTATTTCAAGTTAATTTTTGTGTGTGGCATGAGGTCAGGTTGGGGTTTTCCTGTATAGATGGCCAGTTGTTGAAAAGGCTATCCTTTCTCCTATGAATTACCATGGCATCTTTGTTGAAAATCAGTTAACCCAATACGGATGGATCTGTTTCTGTACTCTGTTCTCTACCATTGATCTGTGTCCATGCTTATCATAAACACTCTTGACTGCAGCTTTATACTAAGTCTGTAATCAGGTCATGATAGTCCTCCAACTTTGTTCTTTTTTTCAAAATTGTAGGTTCTTCATATGTCCATATAAATTTTAGAAGCAGCTTATCACTTTATAAGAAAGACTTCTGGGATTATGATTTGTATTGCATTGAATTTATAGATCAATTTTGAGAGATTTGCCATCTTGACAGTGATGAATTTTCTAATTCATGAGTCAGCAAACATTTTTCTGTGAAGGACTAGATAGTGAATATTTTAAGTATGACATTTCTCATGACTGTTTCATGCAGTAAATTTATACATTTTATGTTAGTTTATTTTTCTTTCCATAGTATATTTACATAGTTGCCAAGCTGTGTCTTTATTTCCTCCAGCTTAGACAGTCTGCTCAGTGTGGGTGATTTCTTGATTCGCTTTCGCCTGAACCTCAGACAGCTTTATTTCCTCTTCTAGCCACAATTTTAAGGGTTTGGTGTCTTCTGTTCTACGCCGTTTTCTTTACTCTAGGAAATGGTGGAAGGTAAGATAAGCTGAAGTAAGTGCAGTACATGCTGCCTGGCTCTGTCCTCTCTTCTTAAATTTTTGTTCAGTTCTTGTGAGGATTCTCCCCACCTGACTGAGCAGGGCTCTGTTCTATTTGCAACTTCAGAGCATTGCCCAATTCCCAGTTCAGTGTAGGCCTGTCATCGTCAGTCCCATCTGAGAGAGATGGCCCACTTCTCTCATCATTTCTTTTCAACTCCTGTTTCCTCCCCTCCTAGTCAAAGGAGGCAATACAGGAGTCTGTGCAGCCTGCTCTTGTCTAAGATGGAATTGAAATGGAATTCCAAGCGGTTTCTTGCCTTCCCTTTGTGATGGTCAGAGGAGCATTGTGCTGACTCTCTGTTCCTCCATTGTCCCCTCTTTTCTTCTCCTGATGACCACCAAGTGCTTCACGTTTATCGTCCCTTTTCTTGTTTGTTGCCTTATGGATTTCATTTTTATTTTCCTTTTTAAATTCTTGTTAGCTTTTACTATTTCTCCTATTGTTAAATATGTGTTTCCTTGTGCCAGGGAGGAAAATCCTGTAATTTAATTGTAACCTACCATCTTAACCCAGAAATATCTTTCTTGGTTTTCAGTTCCCACTATCTTTGGAAATTCCTAATGCTAATTTTCTATTTGTCCATATGGTTCGTTCAGGGTTTCCATTAAATTATGAAATTCCTGTTTCTCTGAAGTACTATGCTGTATTTTGTCAAATTGAAACTTATTATTATATGTAATATAGTGCAGAGTCTGGATCTCTGCAACTGTGACAGTCATAGGAAATAGCTCCTGGTGTCATCCAACTATCGTGCATGGGTCTGTATGTGTATAGAGGAGGTTGGCTGACTTCTTCATTATCCCATATGGAGTCTAACCGTGGAGGTGTATTTGCCCGTCTTTACCAAATGCAATTAAGGAAAGTAATTTGACTGACTGACCTATTTCCCACTTAGGGAGTATTGTGAAATGGACTGTCTGGTAATGTTAGTTCGTTTTTATATAAGAACTTCCTTCCTCTCCATCCCTCATGTTATCTGAGGGTGTCTGCATATCTATGCTTATTTCTTCATCAGTTTTGTTCCCAGCTAATAAATTCAGACATCTAAGCTTCTTGTTTTTATTAGTTTTGCACCCCAGCTAATAAATTCAGATGTTCAAAGAGGTTTAGGTTGACCAAATGGCTTGTTTAAAATTTACAATTAAACAATCAGCCTCATTTAGAGAAGGTTTTTGAAAACTGGAAATGTATTTTCCTTTGTGTCTGTTCTCCTCATGGTGTGAGAGGGGTATGGCTCAGTGCTATGTTCTAAACATTATGTGCTTATTTTAGAAAATTTTTGATAAATTGTGAAAAACGTAAAGAAGGAAAAGTCAACCATAATCTCACACCTACAGATAACCATTGTTTAGGGCATAAAAAATAAGTACACCTTGTTACCTTCTATAGATATTTTTAGAGTGTTAAACTTTTACTTTATTTAAAAACATTTTTTTTAAAGATTTTATTTATTTTTAGAGAGAGGGGAAGGGAGGATTGGTTGCCTCTCAAATGTCCCCAACTTGGGACCTGGCCTGCAACCCAGGCATGTGCCCTGACTGGGCATCGAACTGGCTACCTTTCGGTTCACAGCCTGGTGCTCAATCCACTGAGCCACACCAGCCAGGGCTAAAAAATTTTTTATTATATTTTTTTCCATTACCATTTAGTCCCCTTATATACCCCTCTTCCCTCAAACTCTTACTTTAAATATACAATTTCATGCCTTTTCTTCCATATACCAGGGTTTCTCAACAATGGCAGTCAATTTTTGGCTGAGTATTTGTTGTGGTGGGCTGACCTGTGCGTTGTAGGATATTTGGCAGCATTCCTGACCTCTACTTGCTAGATACCAGTAGCATCTTCCCTTGCGTTGTGACAACCAAAAATGTCTTCTAATATTATGAAATGTTCTTAGGGATGGGGTCAGGGGAGCAAAATTGCCCCAGATTATAACCGCTGTTTTATAAGTGATATTACAACATAAGCACGTCCTCATTTTGTAACAAACCTCGTAAGTGCATATTTTAGTGGGTGCATAATTTTTCTACTGAATATATCATCTTCAGTCTTAATTTGGAGTGTGACCTTGGCTGTCTTTAGTACCCAAAGCTTTGCAAAATTATTCTGTGACTTGGTAGGTATACCCTATAGTTTACTGCTAGTATTTTTTTAAAATTGTGGTAAACACAGAATTTACCATCATAAGCACTTTTAAATGTACAGTTCACATTGTTGTGCAACAAATCATACTGATAGGAGTATTTACTAGCGAAATGCTGTAAGTAATGATTTCTGTTGTTTTTATTTTCATTAAAAAACTTTAAGGTATGCTTGTTTTGTTAAAAGAACATGAGAGTTTATAGATTTTTTAAAAGTATTGCAAAATATGTGAATGACTTACAAAATAAGTTCAGACTTAATTTAGATAATATATTTTTATAAAATATTTTTTCATATTATAGATACCACTGTTTGGAATCATGTCATCAGATTCTGCAGATCCTTTCTACTGGATGAGAGTTATTCTTGCATCCAACAGAGGTATGTACTTCTTTCCTTTTGCCTCTGTACTAGTACTGACATTAAATAGATCTGAAAATGTGGAAACTGTTTTTTGACTCCACAAGGATTAGGAGGATTTGATAAAAGAAATTCATTGCCTGGGAGAAGAGATAAATAATAATTATAGAACCATGTGTTTAATTATAGAAATATGTACAGAATATAGATGTACATACTCAGATAATGGAATGATTAGCACTGTCAAGAGCTTCAGTTCTTAACCTTTTCACAGATTTTCTATTTTTTCCATTTTTTCCTTTTTCCTATTTTTTTTGTCAAGAACATTTCCATGCCATTAACTATTCTACATTGTTTTAGATGATTTTCTATGTAATCTTAGGTATTCCATTATAAGAGTCACAAATCTTCTTAAGTGTCATTTAAAAAAATGAGCTAGATATGTAATTTTGGGGCTCGGTATGTAATTTTTAATTTTGCATTAAAATAAAATGTTTAGTGTAAGTTTTAAAAATAATTATTTGGACAGAAATCTTGGATGATTTTTTCAACAGATTTTTTTTAGAATTTTAATTTCAGAATTTACAGAAATTTACATCCTTATAGTATTTATAGTAATTTTTTAAAAGTATATTTTATTGATTATGTTGTTATAGTAGTTTCAATTTTTTTCCCCTTTGCTTCCCTCTGCTTAGTACCTCCTTTCCCTCCAGCAATCCCACCCCCCTTAGTTCATGTCCATGGGTCATGCATATAAGTTCTTTAGCTTCACCCTTTCCTATATTGTTCTTAACTTCCCCCTGTCTATTTTGTATTTACCAGTTGTGCTTCTTAATCCCTGTACCATTTCTCAATTTCTCCCCTTTCCCCCTGTGAGCTGATAACCCTCCGAATGATCTCCATACCTATGATTCTGTTCCTATTCTGGTTTGCTTAGTTGGATTTTGTTCTTATTTTTTATATTCAGTTGTTAGTTGTGAGTTTGTTGTCATTTTAATGTTCATAATTTTTCTCTTCTTTTTCTTAAGTAAGTCCCTTTGACATTTCATATAATAATAGCTTGGTGGTGATGAGCTCCTTTAGCTTTACCTTGTCTGGGAAGCACTTCATCTGCCCTTTCATTCTAAATGATAACTTTGCTGGATAGAGTAATCTTGGTTGTAAGTCCTTGCTATTCATCACTTTGAATACTTCTTGGCAGTCCCTTCTTGCCTGCAAAGTTTCTTTTGAGAAATCAGCTGGTAGTCTTATAGGCACCCCTTTGTAGGTAACTCTGCTTTTTACTTGCTACTTTTAAGATTCTCTCTTTATCTTTAACCTTTGTCATTTTAATTATGATGTGTCTTGTCTTGGTGTGTTCCTTTTGGGGTCTAGTTTGTTTGGGTGGGACTCTCTGTGCTTCCTGGATTCTGTGTCTATTTCCTTCACCAAATATGGGGAGTTTTCCTTCATTATTTTCTCACATAAATTTTCAGTTTCTTGCCCTTCCTCTTCTCCTTCTGGCACCCCTTTGGTTTGGATGTTGGCATGTTTAAAGTTGTCCCAGAGTTTCCTAAGCCTCTCCTCATTTTTTTCAATTCTTGTTTCCTCATTCTGTACTGGTTGACTGTTGTTTTCCTCCTTATATTCCAAATCATTGATTTGAACCCCAGTTTCCTTCTCTTCACCATTGGTTTTGTGTGGATTTTCCTTCATTTCATTTAGTGTAGCCTTCACTTTTTCCCTTATGCGTTTGCTATACTCAAGCATATCTGTTAAGCCTGTGAGCATCTTTATCACCAGTTTTTTGAACTCTTTGTCTCTTAGGTTGGCTATCTCCACCTTTGTTAGGTTGGCTATCTCCTTCTCGCTTAGTTCTCCCACTGGAACCTTGATTCATCCCCCCTTTTAGGCCATACTTCTCTGTCTCCTCATTCTGACAGGCTTCTGTGTTTGTTTGCCTTTGTATCTTAGGTAGAGTTGTCGCTCCTGTTACATTGTAAGGGGCGGAGCCTCATGTTTTCTCATCAGTACAGGGCGAACTGTTTCGCCACATCACCACGTTGTGGCGCTGTATGTGGGGGAGGGGCCTGAGAGGGAACAATGCCGCTTGCTCAGCACTCGCCCCTTTTCCAGGCACTTTTCCCACTGTGTATGGGACTGGCGCCCCTCTAGCTGTTGCCCTGGCTGTCATTCCCAGAATGGGTGGGTCTGCGGTTTTCTAGGACGGTGGGGACCCTTTAAACAAGCAGACTTTGCTGAGAGACCGGCAGTTTCTTCCTCTGCCCCAACCCCCACTGGTTTTCACAGTCAGAAGCAATGAGGCTTGATTTTCCCTGGCCCTTGGACCGTGAGCTGCGTGGTCTGGTCTGGTGCTGGGAGCTCTTCCTAGGTGTCCCTCCTGACTTTTTAAAATGTGTGTCTGTGGTTTCCGGCAACCTGCCACTGCCACTGCCACCGCGTCTGTCTCTCCCACACTGTGTCCTCTCCGCCCTGCTCTGCCCCTCCTACCTGTCTGGATGAGTATTTTTTCTTTATATCTTTGTTTGTTGGACTTCCATGCAGCTCGATTTTCTGGAACTTCTGGTTGTTTCTAGCTTTGAGGTAATTGTATTCCTTCTTAGTTGTGGAGGGAGAAACAGCGTGTCTGTCTAGGCCTCCATCTTGGCTGGAAGTCCCCTATAGTAATTTTTATTAAGTACATTGTTACAAGGTTGTGTTAGTAGAGTTTTTTAGTAATTTAGTGTTTAAGGAATGAAAATTCGCTCGTTAACATTTAAGCATGTATTTATGTAGATGTAATTAAGGACTGGGACATTTATTTATAAGGTAATCTGTATTTTATATAGTACAGATACTAACTTCTTTCCCCTTCCTTTACAGGCACTTTAATGGAATTAGGTATCTCCCCAATTGTAACATCTGGTTTGATTATGCAGTTGTTAGCTGGAGCCAAAATCATTGAAGTTGGAGATACACCCAAAGATAGAGCTTTATTCAATGGAGCCCAGAAATGTGAGCATTAATACAACTAAAGAGCCTTTCAAATGTGGGGATTTTGTGGTACAGATGCTTTTCTACAGTCTTTTTTTGTCTGTGATTGTGACATGTACTCTTTTTCTCTCAATTTTTGTCAGTATTTGGTATGATCATTACCATTGGGCAAGCCATTGTGTATGTCATGACGGGCATGTATGGGGATCCTGCTGAAATGGGTGCTGGAATCTGTCTCCTTATAATTATTCAGGTAAGAAATTCTATTTTTTATATAGAGATAACAAAACAGATCCCCCTTTCCTAACAATTCTTTAGGTGATTTCTGTGTTCATTTTCTTTTGAATTATTTAATTATAATATTTTGATTATTGAAGTGACATGTATCGGTTGTGTTGATGTGAAAATTTAAAATTTAATAGCCTCAAAGCTGTGTAACATAATGAATTATGGATCTGCTGCATTTCATCAATTCTAAGATGCACATTTTGATGTCTGAAATCAGGATGTCTTTTTAAAAATATTTTTATTGATTGATTTTAGAGAGAGAGAGAGAGATTTCTTGTTCACTTAGTTATGCATTCATTGATTAATTCGTGTATGTGCCCTGAACAGAGATTGATCCTGCAACGTTGGGGTATTGGGACAACACTCTAACCAACTGAGCTACCCACTAGGGCCTAGGGTGTTTTCTTACAGTTGATAGTGTCTTATAGTTGCTGTCAGCCAGGTGGCAGTTATGATAGTTGCTTTTTCCTGCATGTGTATCAACTTGATTATAGCTGTTCATATTATCACGTCTGTTGTGTATAAAACACATATTTGACTTTAATTAGTTTTTAGGATATCTTCCAAAACTGCTGTGATTTGTTTCTGAAATAAAAAGTTACTGTATGTACACAAAGGCACAGAAAGAGCAAGCTAGATTGCATCTAAAAATAACTTTTTTTGGAAGTAGAAAATAAAATTTCTTTGTAATAAGTTGTGTCATACTTAAATTGGCAGTTTATTTTTCTTTCTTAGTGATATGCTAAATAATGGCATTAGAAATAATACATTCAAGTCAGTGAAATACTATATAAATACCTGTTCATGTATTTTATGAATTTTTTAAAGGATGCTTTGGAACGGAATTTTTGAAGGCTAACATTATTATTATTCTACTAAGTATCTTCAAGTATGTAGTTTGGTAGCTATTTCCGTAATGTACAATCCTTTAAAGTCATTTAGAGAAATTGCCCAAGAATGGATTGTACTTAAATTATGCAGTTATTTATTGGATTTCTTAAAAAAAAAAAAAGTTTAAACATTGGGTATCTGGAGTCCTGCTTATCTTGGAAATGCCTTTTGCTTCACTCTATGAAATTAGGATTAATTCAGGAAATTTTTTCTAATGGTCAGAAGGCTCTAGGTCAGAAAAATAGTCATAAATGAAATCAAAATAGTTACTAGTTTATTTTTTTATGTATTAAGAAATATGGACTCTGGCCGGGAAGCTCAGTTGAGTAGAGTGTTATCCTGATACATGAATGTTGCAGGTTCAATTCCCAGTCAGGGCACATACAAGAAGCAACCAATGAATGCATAAATAAGTGGAACAACAAATCAATGTTTCTCACTCTCTCTGTCTCTAAAAAAAGGGGAGGGGGGTGGAAGAAATGACCATTTCAGACTGGTATGATTAACCATCATTTAAAAAATATATAAGAACCCTTATTTAGGAAGATATCATATAGAGAGCATGATTCAGAACAAGCAGAGTTAGTGTGTTCCGGTATTTATTGGCATCATTAACAATAGAGAGTTTTTTTCTGATGAAATTAGAAGTATTTTGTCTTTTGACAAGGGGAGGAATTTTTAATGAATAATCACAGTTTGGGGGCAGTTTCCTGAGCCCCTGGGTGTTCTCATTTGGTATAAATTACATTTCTTGAAAGAATAACATTGTCATTATTTCTCCATTAAAAAAAAATCTTGATAGGCAAATTTATAGCCCTTGGGAATTAGAGGAAGAAAAGTTGGAATGAATGGAAAGAGCAGATTGTCTGAAAACTGAATTTCATATCTTTCAGTGCTTAAAGTTTCTTCATATGCTTTTGGCATTGTCCAAGATATTGATATACCAATTGTTGCCTTATGTTTTATTAACATTTGCTTTATTCAACCCATAGTTTAGAATAAACCTGATTTTTAAAAAGTGCTTAGAATGGCCCTGGCCAGTGTGGCTCAGTTGGTTGGGTGTCATATTGTAAAGGGAAAGGTCTCTGGTCTGATTCCCAGTCAGAGCACATGCCTGGGCTGCAAGAGGCAACCGACGAATGTTTCTCTCCCTATCTTTCTCCCTCTTCCCCTCTCCCTAAATAAATAAATGAAATCTTTAAAAAAAATTAAAAATTACTCAGAATTGGCATTTACCTCTTAACATTATACATCAGTAAATTTTAAAAAGTATTTTACTAAGGCTGGATTTAGACTTTTATGGAACCTCAGCTGAGCAGTTATGGGTTAGTTAGATAAAGTATTGACATCTTTAAGAGTCAGTTTTAGATTAAGGTGATATAAAATGGAATTAAGCCATTTTACTTCTTCTTTTTTTCTTTTTTTTTTTAGTATTTCAAATCCAGGAATAGTTATATTCCAGGAATGAAACAAGTAAAGTGAATATATATTAATTTGTTTGCATAAATTCTGGTGTTCAAATATTTGTGTTATGGTAAATTCTTCTAGTGTTAATGTATAGGAAATATGTCATGTTTAATCATGGATGGTAGTGACCCATTTGCATCTTTTTAATGCATTGCTAATATTGAAAATGTGTGGGCACACTGAAGACATGATTGGATCAGTGTGTTTTTACCTAGAAACATAGGTTTTAAAAACTTCATGTTGTTATGTAAGGTATTGCTCACCTTCATTATTCTTGTTTCATTCACATGGTCAGTGTCTTTCAACTAGTGAGTTTTGAAAATCTTAAGTAGTGGGTCTTGATTAAAATTTTAAAAAAAGAGAATTGAAACTATCAGTGTGCATGGCATGTTGTATAGGTAAGTATTGTTTTGTCAAACTTAAGTTGTGTGTCTGTGTGTGCATGCATTTGTAGGATTGAAATGTACTGTTATTTTTATTCCTGCCTTAGAGATTCATATAGAGTGTACATTCTGCAAGAGCATGCAGTTAGTATTCAGTTTTTATCACTGTTCTAGTCAATGAAATACTATAACTTCATGGTGTCTAATTCTTTTCATAGGCATGTACTCTTTTTACCATTTTTTATCTTATTTCTTTAATTATAGAAACCATTCCCTATTTAGGTTTCTCTATAATTCCTTTTTTCTGTTAGAAAAATGAGTTTTATTTTCATGGAATATATACAGATTACTCATCATCTGATGGACATTGGTCTGAAAATGTGGTTTGGAGAATTATAGTTAACTAAGAGCTGCTCATGTGATTCTGGACAAGTAATTTAATCAGTCATTTAGTCAGAAGCCCATGATACTTTTTGGTTGGTTGATAGTTTATGGACAGCTATTATTCCCTTCATCAGCTTGGATTTCTGTATGATTAGGAGTATTTATCTTTACATAATTGTGGTCAAAATAAAGTCTCAGTAGTAAGTCATAATTTCTTTTTGTCAAAATGTCAAACTTTATAAACAGTAAAGGGTTTATGAGCTCATTTAAAAGTTTTGAGAATGGTACTCTTTTCCAATCCATTCAAAGTTAAACTAAAAGACTGTCAGTAGACAAGTTAGACATTGTACAACCACTGAAAGGACAGTTAAGCATGCTTAGTATGGTGTACTGTAGTTTGCTCTCTCTTCTAACAGGGTTATGTCAGGGACACTGAAGAGGGATGCTTCAGAGCTGGGAGGAATAGAAGTGGCATTTCCTCACTTCTGTAGGATGGTGTCTTTATAGTGGGGACAGGCATGAGAAGCATATCTCCTTCTTGCTTGATTAGGTTACTGAAGTGTGGGCAGTAGTCATATGACCAACGTCACTTTCAAGGCTAGGGCTTATTTTTAATTGGTGCATGCTTTTACAGAAATGTCTTCTCCAAAAGGAAAATTAAGAATTTTCAATCTCATATAAATTAAAGTTAGTATACTTTCACTTTTTAAAAAAATATGAGCTTAAGAACATAGTAAACCCTTAACTGTCCTCAAATTTACATTCAGACTTTGTCACTACATGTATAGAATATATTTTTATATTGTCGTAATCTGTGTGTGTATTGTACTCTGCTTTTTGACTTATTCTATAGACATTATATATAATATAAATACATAATATATACAATATTATATATAATGTTTTAAAAACATATCAACCTAGTTCACATATCTTTCCTTTCATGGCTGTGTGCAGTTGCAGCTTGTTATACCATAATTCATTTGTCCTTTCACTTACTTGGAGGTATTTGGGATATATTCAATTTCTTGAAGTCTAAATTTTACAACTTGAACATTTTTGTTTCATAGTGGTCTTTCCAATAAGCCTTATTTAAAGGAATAAGCCATATTTCCCTTATTGTAAAGAAAACTGTTTAGATGGTAATGTCTATTTTAAAAGTTAAAATGTGGGCTACATAACATAGCAATATTTTCAATCTTCTGATGTTCAGAATTGGCTTCTGACTAAACCAAAGTGGGTTAAAAGATGCAGAGAGTCATAATAGTAATATTGCAACCATTAGATTTGAATGTTAGAAATGCCCATACTTTGAAAGTAGGCATTAGTGTTTGTCTCCCCTTTCTTGAGTTTTTTCTTGCTTCTGCTTACTTGCATTTCTTTCCCCACAGTTGTTTGTTGCTGGTTTGATTGTGCTGCTGTTAGATGAGCTGCTACAGAAAGGTTACGGCCTGGGGTCTGGTATTTCCCTCTTTATTGCCACCAACATCTGTGAAACCATTGTCTGGAAGGCCTTTAGTCCCACTACTATTAACACTGGCAGAGGTACATCACATAGTGACTGCAACTGCACTGCGCGAGTGTTGCTGGATGGGTACGGGAAAAAAGGAACTCGTCACAGAGTAGTCATGCCTGTAGACATCTGGGTGTGCTCTCTCGGAGGACAGTTGATACATATTGTTCAAAAGTTAATAGGCATAGATTTGTGGGGTATGGAATATTACTTTAAAAAGAATATCTAAATTTCAGCCTCTGCTGATTTAAAATTTCAGTGGTTGCAAACATTTCAAAAATTTTATTTGTTTAAGCCATTGCTGCAGAACTCATCAGTTTGACTGATTTCATTATTCCTGGGGGGATCAAAAGGTAGTAGATTAAGATTTTTCAGATGAAAAGACTGATATTCTTTGTATCATCAGGGAGCACAAATACTTGGCTTGGTAATAGCGCCTAAATTTTGAAATATATCATTATGTCTTTTCCCCTTACCCATATCTGCTTCTCTCAAATGCCATCCTAGATTTGTAATGTTAACATGTGAACTGATCCCAGCCTTAAGAAAATAGCAACAATGGTTTGTTAATGTTCCTGGTAAAATAAACTTAAAGGCAAGTTTGATAGAGTAACATGTATCTTTTGATTCTGACCTCTTTACTCTGCTTTGCTGCTGCTGCCCCTCCCCACCCTCCTGACACTTTCTTCCCTTCCCAAAAGTAAAGGAGAAGCAAAACATTATGAACTAAATATTTTTTTGGTTTATTCTCCTTTGACTGTTTCATCAAGAATAGTCTCTTGAGAAAACTTCAGATCAATACTAAAAAACACATTTTGCCTTAATGATTTAAATACTTTTAGAAGCTCCACATATGGCTGTATCATAAACACATGAATTATTTTGACTCATATTTTCTGCTTTGTGCTGGAGTGTCAAGGTTATTTGTTTTGACCTTTGGGACACATTTGAATGATGCGTTTACAGGTCATTTCTCTCTCGGTTTATCAGGTACCGAGTTTGAGGGTGCAGTCATAGCTCTGTTTCATTTACTGGCTACCAGGACCGACAAAGTCCGAGCTTTACGGGAAGCTTTCTACCGTCAGAATTTACCCAATCTCATGAACCTCATTGCTACTGTTTTTGTGTTTGCTGTTGTTATATATTTTCAGGTAAGTATACTCTCTTTCCTGAAGTAAGTGGGATGTGGATTTTTATTTTGCTCTTAAAGAGAAGAATGCCATTTGAAATGTTAGTATCTAATAAGTCAGTTTCAAAATCTAGTCAAGCAAGCAAATAATTCATTTCTTGAGACTGAGGTGAAAAGTAAAAAGAATGAAAATGAAATAAAAAGGGATTTCTGTTTGTGTGTGGAAGGGTTAAGTTTTATTATGATTATTTTTTCATACTCCCTACTGTTACTGTTTTGACTCTGTGTATGCTTTATGTATATGTACAGTTCCTCTTCTAATTTTCATTTTTTAGGGATTTCGTGTTGACTTGCCCATCAAGTCGGCCCGGTATCGAGGACAGTATAGCAGCTACCCCATCAAGCTCTTCTATACCTCGAACATCCCCATTATTCTTCAGTCGGCCTTAGTGTCAAACCTGTATGTTATTTCCCAGATGCTGTCTGTGCGATTCAGTGGCAACTTTTTAGTAAATTTACTAGGACAGTGGGCAGTGAGTATTTTGTTATTTATTCTGTGTTCAAATTTATTCTAATTTGCATTTCTGGTTTATATTTTTAACTGAAAGAGATGAGCCATAATTGAAGCAGTTGGTATAATGTTTTCTGAGTCACTTACCTAGAAAGCATTTTCACATCTTGTTTGAGTGACGTTTGAGGCTAAAATCACAGTGGCTCTTATGATTATCTGTTTTGTAATCTTATTCCACTATTGTCTAGAATAATGATTTTTAAAAAGCTACTTGTTTTCTTCCTTTAAAAAAAAAATGTTTTTTTATCCTTGCCTGAAGACATTTTTTTATTATTATTTATTGAGAGGGGAAGAGAGAGAGAAAGAAAGAGAAAGAGAGGGAAACAACATGAGAGAGAAACATCAACCGGTTGCCTTGTCATATTTGAACCCGCAACCCGGGCTTGTGTCCTAACTGGAAATCAAAACCATGGCCCGTTGGTCTGTGGGACAGTGCTTCAACCAACTAGGCCGCACTGGCCAGGGCCAAGAAGCTATTTGTTGATAATGTATGGGATACAGAAATTATTCTTTCTTGTTTCCTCATTTTTCATGGTCCGAATAGCAGTAAACTAGTTTGTGATTAACTGGGCCGGAGACAGGCATGTAATTACTAGACTGAATAGAGAACAGAGTTGCTAGAAATAGAATTGGTCAGTAAATAGAATAGTAAATTCTGATTTCCTTTTACAGGTCCTTTTTATCATAGCTTCTTCTAAAGCATTCCAGCTACACTGCTATTGAAGTGTTGTAGGATTGGATTTGATTGGTTTAAATTCTATCACCTGACCAGGGAGTAGTCTTGCCTTCCTTCTAGAATTTGTGATCCACTAAAGAATATTATTATTTTTAGTCATTAAACTAATATATGGTGCTTATTCTGTGTAATCATCTTATTATGCTGTCTTTTGTATTATAAGTTAATAGTGACAGATACATTTCTGTTTTTACTGAAGCTAATTTCTAAAGAAATTTAAAGTTTAATAGGGTAAGACAGTGGCTCTTGAATGTTAGTTGGAGGAAATAGGATTCCCTTTATGTATAATACTCTTTTTCCATTTATTTAACAGAAATGAGATTACCCGTTATAAGGGAAGGAAACTTTTTTTCCCCTTGTAAGCTAATAGTCCAATAATAATTATTACTATAATTTCAAAGTAATAAATGCATTGAATGGTTATATATAGTGTGTTGTGACCTTGACTAAGTTTTTTTTTAATAGAATTATTGTGAAATTGAATTTGTCTATAAGCAGTGCATTTGATTTGGGAATAGCAATTCTAGGGGCACAGTAAAAGAATCAATTGGAAATTATAAATTCAGGAATTAGATATTTTAATCATTTCAACCAGAAATTGCTTTCCCGTACCATATATCCCAAAACCTACTTAATATGAGCAAACATATGCTGTTACTATAAACATTCTTAAATATTTGTGTGGATAGAAATCCCATTCTATATATTAAAATACTTTTATACTATACAACAAACAAGATAAGGTTTAGGCACTGAGTTGTTAGACTTCTGTCAATATTTCATTTGATTTTATTTTTAATAGAATACTTTGAAATGAAAGAATCATGTGTAAGGGCCGTCTTGTGTTACATATTCTTATATAGTTCAGAAAGTTTCAGATTCTAAATGTAATCAGAGATTGACTACCAATGTAATGTTTCTTCAAGGAAGGAAGAAAGATTCTTATAGATGTGTTATAATTTTTTTAAAAATTGCTTTTCTCTTAATAATATATCTACATATTTATGTAAGAGTTGCTCACTATATAATTTTGAAGGAGGGAAGATATTAGATACAAAAGCAAATCCTCAGGTTATATACAGCCATTAGCTGTAGGTGCTTTGAACTGAAAACATTGTCATAATTTTTGAGGAGTTTAAACAGTTATAAAAACTGAATGCATGACAAGTTGGGTTGCCCATTTGTTCTTTTCATTCTTGTTCTGTAGGATGTCAGTGGGGGAGGACCTGCTCGCTCTTACCCAGTGGGAGGCCTTTGTTACTATCTTTCTCCTCCTGAGTCCATGGGTGCCATATTTGAGGATCCTGTCCATGTGGTTGTTTATATCATCTTCATGCTTGGATCATGTGCATTCTTTTCTAAGACGTGGATAGAAGTGTCTGGTTCCTCAGCCAAAGATGTAAGTATTTGGCTTATTTCAAAATAAAATTTATGAATTTTAGGTGTCAGAGCAGTAGTTGATACTCTTAATTGCTTTTGTAATTAAAACTTTAATTCAGACATTCTTAATGAGGCAGTGTTACCCCCCAGGGGGTTAAAAATTGGTTCCTGGTAGGTGAAACATTTATGGATTTTATAATGGTTTGTGACCCTCCAGAGCTCCACCCAGCTGACAAAATCTTAGTCCTTAGTATTAATTTTTCTTGAGGGAGGTGATAGTTAAAAAAAAAGAAAAGACAAATGCTGGTTTAATGTATGTGTATGGGTAACGTGGTTGTGCTGTATTGTAACCTCAGACTCCTCGAGTTTAATAGCAATGGTAGGACAGTGCCCGCTTCAGGGTGGTTGTAACTTACTAGAGTGTGGAAAGCACTTCATACAGAACCAGGAAGAGTTAACAGTGAGGCATCAAGAGTTTCATTTTAAAAGTTGTTTCTCTCTTGACAGGTAGCTAAACAGCTTAAAGAACAGCAAATGGTAATGAGGGGCCACAGAGATACCTCTATGGTTCATGAACTTAATAGGTAAGGTCATTAGATTTCATTCTTGATGGGGGGGGTGGGGAGTAGAGGCACGTGTACTCAGTTTTTAATCTTTCATTTCTTGCCAAATGTTATTCTTTGTTAAATTCATATTGGAAGCATTTCTACTTCACACAAAAGGAACAAAATTTCACACAAAACTTAATTGTACTCCACATCAAACTGACATCTAAATTATTTAAATTGGAATTGTGTTCCCCTTCACAGCCCAGCTAAGTATTGAAATGTAGATAGGAGATTCTCATTGTTGTCTGGTGGTGATAAAATCACATGGGAGCTTTTAAAAACTACAAATACTGCACCTCCAGGAATTGTGACTTATTTGGTCCGGAAGGGTCCCAAGCATCAGCTTTTTGTTAACAATTTTCTTAGTATTCACATACTATTTAAATCACTCATTTGAAGTATATGGTGTAGTGTTTCTTTTTCATTATACTGTTAAGTGTGTAATCATTACACTTTAATTTTATAAACATTTTCACCACTCAGAGAGAAACCTTGTGCCCATTAATTATTTCCCATTCCTACCACTTTCCCATCCCGACAGCCCCAGGCAACTTTTTACCTTCTGTCTCTATAGATTTGCCTATTCTGGACATTGCATACATGTGGAATCACGTAATATGTGGTATTTTGTGAACAGCTTCTTTTACTTAGCCTAGTGTTTTCAGAGTTCATTATCTGTTAATAATATTCTGTCTGGATAATACCATTTTGTTTATTCATACAGCAGTTGCAGAAATTTGGGTCGTTTCTACTCTTTGGCCATCATGAATGTTATGAACATACTTGTAGGTTTGTGTGGACATTTTCATTTCTCTACTAGTGGAATTGTCAGGTCATATAGTAACGGCCAAATTATCTTCCAGAGTGTACGTGTATGAAGGTTCCAGTTGCCACACATCCTTTCCAGCACTAGTTTTGGCTTTTTGATTAGTATGTAGTCACCTAGTGGGTAAGCAGTGATATCCCATTGTGGTTTTGATTTGCTTTTCCTTGATGAGTAATGATGTTGAGCATCTTCATGCCTTCATCAGCCATTTTTGTGTATTGTCTTTAGAGGACTGTCTATTCAAATCTTTTGCTCATTTTTTAAATAGGGTTGTCTTTGTTACTGAGTTGTAAGATTGTTTTAAAAATTGTTTTGGATGTCTCTTTAGGTATGTTATTTGTAAATATTTTGTCTCTGGGTTACCTTTTCAATTTCTTAATCATGCCCTTTGATGCACAAGTTTTTAATTTTGATGAAGTTCAGTATGTTTTGTCTTTGGATGCTTTGTGCTGCTTTTGGTGTTGTATCTAAGAAACCACTGCCTAACCCAAGGTCACAAGGATTTATTCATTTTTCTCTTAGGAGTTTCAGCTCTTACATTTCAGTCTGAGATCCACTTGGAGCTAATTTTTGTGTTTGGTGTGAGATATGGGTCTAGATTTCTTCTTTTGCATGTGGACATCCAATTGTTCCAGAATTTTTTGTTGAAAAGTCACTAGTATTTTTGTTTAAACTTTAAGAACATAGATTTCAGAGAATAGTATAATGAATCTGCATCTACCCAAGTATATCCATCTTCAGTAGTTAATATTCTATCACTCGTTTCATTTACCATCCTCCTATTTTTTTTTTTTTTTTCTGGAGTATTTGAAATACAGTCCCATTATAGATAATGGGTGGTTCTAAAATGCAGCCAAGGTTGAGTTACCGTTGGAGTAGTATTATCCAACTCTGGTCTCATAATCATGATTTTTAGAATTCATTTTCAAATACACTGTTTAGAAGAAGGAGCTAAAGGTTCTCCATTTTAAGATAGTAAACATTTTAATACTTAAATCTCGTTGAGGATTGTAATCTGGCATCAAAATCATGTGTTGCCTTTCTTGGCTATTTACTGGTTTCTCATAATTAGGGAGAAAGTCATTCCCTTAGTCAATTTTCATCAACACGTAACTGCTATGGACAACCCATGAGTACTGCAGACTGTTCCCTGTTGGATTAGATAATTACATTTCAGTATGTTATTGATTGTTACCCGTTTCACTTCCCTCTGCTGCCTGACTTGGTTTTGTCTTCTAGGTATATCCCCACCGCGGCTGCGTTCGGCGGTTTGTGCATTGGCGCCCTGTCAGTGTTGGCCGACTTCCTAGGGGCCATTGGCTCAGGCACTGGAATTCTGCTTGCGGTCACTATTATCTATCAGTATTTTGAAATATTTGTTAAGGAACAGGCTGAAGTAGGTGGGATGGGTGCTCTGTTTTTCTAAATGTTCCAATACTTTTTGTGTGTGAAGGGAAAACATTTTGACACACTGTTTTTGTCAAATAATGCTGGCTTCCCCTTTCTCCCCTCATTTTTTTTCAAGTGCTAATTGTCCCATTTCTGAAATGGGCACCAAGCTAAGCCTGTGTGCAGCATTAGTACCAGCTGCCTTAAAACTGAAGTTTACATTATTCATTAGAAAATACACATGTAGTGTTGCCTGTGATGCTGGAAACCAATGTACCCGCCTTACTGTGTTCAGATGTGATGGTGAGGTGACATGGATCAGTTTTACACACAACATTCAAAACACTCAGTACTCCCCCCACTTATTTAAAAATAATTGTAGTTCAAATTGCCACTTTCCAGTATTTTGGGCTTAGTCAATGAGTTCTGGAACATTTATATCTGTTTTAGATATAATTACTTTTTATACTTTTCAAACTTATAGTATCCATGTTACAGCCCTCCCTTCCCCATCCCTTCCCTTTTATTTGTCCCTTCTCAAAGCAGCCACTTAGCCCAGATGGGCAAAATCAAGCTTCTTACAGCTTCTGTCACTAGAAAAACTGCTTATAATTATCCCTGTTTTCCACCCTTTCTCCCAGTGACAGCACAGTTGGTGCTGTTTTTACTGTATTGGCTATGCCTTTGAATTCCAAGTCACTTGAGAAAGCTCTTTCAAGATACTATGCCCCAGTTTTTTTTAAATCCTTAAAGCAAAGATGTAATTCTCAAGCAGTGTCTGTAGTTCAGTGGGGGTGAACAATGAGTAATTCATGCTAGGAATCTGTGTACGTTGTTGTACTTTATAGCAGCAACATGAGTGTAAACAATAGACTATAAACTTTTATTTAGTACAACTGTTTCAGTTGTGTTGGAAAAATAAAAATCTGATATTAAATGCTTGGTGTAGGTTCTTTATATTCATACAAAATTCATCCTGAGATGCCTGTTGCAAGAAGTTAAATGTGATTAGTGTTTAATCTTAAAATATTGAGCAACTTAGGGTTGCTCAGTTATGTCACTGACATTTGGAGACAGCAAAACAGTAGTCTCAAATGATACCCCGACCCCCATTTGAAATAGCAGTTCTTTATTAAGAATTCACTTTTAAAGTATGTACTTTATTGTCCAAAAAGAGATCAAACTTAATTTTTGGAAGACTTCCTTTTCAGAAGTATGGTTTTCCATCATTGTTTATCTTCTTAGTAAGCACAGGAAGTAGATCTTATTTAACTTAGGATCACAGGCAAATAACTACCAGGGCAAAGGCAGATAAAGTAAGATAATAGAAAGGATGGTCAACTGGTGAACATCTCCAAAGGGCTGCAGACTATCATTACCACAGGAATAGGGATCTAGTGTTGTTATATCCGATTTTTTTTTCAAGAGAAGGTAAAAAATTCAGCTTTTATAGGAAACCTTCAACTTTTAAATTTTGACAAATTAACAGTGCCAGCTGATGAAAATGCCTAGACTTCAAGTTCTCAAACTAATTTCCAAAGCATAGCCTTTGATGTTTATAGGTAACATAAATGGCATTAGGGTTATGTTCAAGGATTTAGCTGTCATTTCTCCATTGCATTCTTAGGAGTGAAAAGCAGAAAGGACAGGGTCTTGTTATGAATGTCTCTGTCTACAGGTTAGAGTATGTTTCGCAGTTCCCCTATAGAGTGGCTTAGGAAGAGCTGGCTTGTTTGGAGAGGTCTTTGCTAGAACCTGTGTATTTTATATGTGCCTTATTTCTTGATTTTGGAAGAAGGAAGTAACCAAGGGAAATTAAAGGACTTGGTTCTTGAGAGCTCAAGGAAAAGGATTAAGATCTCTGGATAATTATGATCCCTGTGTTTAAAAGTGAGGATTTAAAAAAAGGGGTTACAGGCACAAGGGAAGGCTACTATATTGGAGCAAGTAGTTGGGGCTTAATTTTCACAATATATATTGGGAGAGTAGACTTGATTTATATAGTTCTGTGGTTCCAGAATTCTTTCCATCCTTAAGAAGTACATTACACAGACAGATCTTATATTTATGCTCAAAAATTTCTCTGGTAAAGTCAGTGAACCTGTAGACAAATGGAATGTGTTGCAGCATTTTTGGCATCAGTATCCTGATATTATCTGTTTCTGAGGGGCCTGGCTAACCCCTGGGTTGAGGGCTCAATCCTGACAGAGCTGGCCAATGAGAACCATCCTGAGACTTCTACTGGGGGCTAGGCTGAAAAGGTAGTCACCCTGGAGTTGTTGGAGGCCATAAAAGTTAACCCAAGATTCCAGTTCAGCAAAGAGGTAAGAAGATGGCCCAGTAACCCTGGTAGATGTTTTGGACAACAGGCTTTAGGCATGGCGTGAGTCAGAAACAATCAGTTTTTCCTCTAAAGTAGTTCGTATTGGGTTTCTGGTACTTGCTAACCTTGCTGGCTACACACAGGATTGAACACCAAGACAAATGCCTCAAACCATATAAATCTTATTACCATGGATTTGGTTTTTTAGAAATTTCAAATACTTTTTGAGGTAAGGATAGGAAATGAGATTCTAAAGTGTGTTTACATGCTTCAGAGGGAAAGGCCCTGTATTTTCATTAGTTTCTTAACCTTGTTATAGTGAATGGAATCAATCATTTTTCATTACATAAGAGCTGGTTTACTTTCAGTATTAGGTGAATATAATGACAATAGCTAAATGTAAGCATTTGCTTCTCATAAATGTTACTTTCATCCTCTGCTATGCAGATTAATTCCATATAGCAGAAAATTCATTTAGGAGGTTTCAAGAAAGCCCTATATAGGTTTGTTTTAAAAGTGTTTAACAGTAATGCAGTAAATGGTTATTTGCATACTCAGCTATATAATTTTATATTGGGAGTCTGGGAGTGGGAATCGTTGATTTAATTTAGAATTCAGGTCTCTTCTATAGTATACCTGTATCTCCTGGACTATATTAGATAGTGGCTGAAGTTTTAAAAAATGGATTAAGCAAATCTGCATTTGTTCTTTCCCGAATGAAGGCTACAGCCTACCTATAATTACAATTCCATACCACCACATGCATGTATTCTTTCTTGTTTTTATTTTATGAAAAAGGTTCTTTAAAATCTCCATTACACTTAACTGAATACAAGGTCTTAAGTGAAGGAGGCCTTGTGGCCTCATTTGCAAGAACATGGCTGTGCTCCTCTGGCCTTAAAATTTCAGGAAGGGCACTTCAAATGGCTTTGTGTTTGCATGTTTCAGCGCCAGAGCATAGGAATAGACCCTAGCATCCACTGTCAGATGTTCTTCAGCTACCAGAGCTACAGGAAGCAAAGCACACAAGTTAGACAATGAAGTTAATAAATGATAATACCCCTTTATCATTCAGTTAATATTTATTGAGCAACTACTATATGCCAGTCCCTATGTTAGATACTGGTGATACAGTGGTGACCAAGACACTCTGCTTTCAGAGATCTTACTGTAGTGGAAGAATAAAGGATACAGAAAAGCAGGGTTACATTTATAGCTTGAGACAAGAACAACAGAAAATTAAGAATAAAGACAGAAAAGCACATATGTCAGAGATGATTTTGTGTGTGAAAATAGCTATAAATGAACAAGAGGATCTATAAAGCTTTGCTATCAGAGTTTGCTATTATGAAGCTATATAGTGATCACTCAGTAGCTTATTGAGGACATTCCCTCTGCTAGGGGATACATACTTTGCACATGCAAATTAACTGTGCATGATAGGATTAGAATTCTATCAAGAATGCGATCTCAGAATCTTATTACAAAGGGCTTCAATGAGAACTTCTGTTTCACTCAGATGGGGTTATCATACTTCAAATCTGTCTCTTGTTTTCCTAGCCACTTGTTTAAAACAAGCTGAGACATTTTAATCATCAAAGGCAGGGTATGTCCTACTCTGCCTGCAGGTGCATTCCTTGTAGCAAACTGAACTCAAAAATCCTTCCTACTTCTCAAATGTATTATGTTGAATGAATTATTTGATTACTATATATTTCAATTCTAGTAAAGCTAGGAAAACTGGCTCTTTTACTCCTCCCCTCTATATAACCCTTTCTACCTTCCTTCCCTTTCTTGCTATTTCCCCTTCCTCTAAGGCCAGAAGGGAAGTTAAGTTAGGTGGAAGGGAGAAGGAAGGAATTTAAAAAATAATTTTCTAATATAAAAAGATAGAGCATGTAACATTTAAGCATTATGTGTCAACACTGTCCCATTAACTTATTCATGCTTCTTCAAATGTAGGGGCTATCTACCTATTGTTCCTGTTCTACGAGAAAAATTTAGAGAGGCTATGAAACTTGTTCAAAGTCATAACTAATACATGATCGGCTGAGCCTCAAATCTAGTCAAATCTGTCCGACTCAAGTTAAATCTTACCTATAATTGATGGTCACAGCTTTCTCTGAATAAGTACCTAATAAATTATTGAGCCCTGGCTGGATGGCTCAGTTGGTTGGCGCGTCATCCCATACACCAAAAGGTTGCAGGTTCAATCCCTGCTCAGGGCACATACGTAGGTTGCAGGTTCCATCCCTGGTCAGGGTGCATATGGGAGGCAACTGATTGATGTTTCTCTCTCTCTAAACTCAATGAAAATATCTCCGGGTAAGGAGTAAAAACAATTCAATAAATCGAGTTTTTTTCAGTATGAGTGTTTCTAACTTTGAATCTGGAGGTGGTTTTTACCTCAGGTCTTGTTTCTAAAATATCAAAGTAGGAAAAAGTAGGAATGGAAACTTTTCTAGGAACTTGAAATCACAGCAGTTCTTAAAAGATCCACTTTACTTTCGAACAAACAACATAGACATTAGGAATAAGATTGTAAGCCAGTGGTATGAAGGGTGCAAGAAAGAGACTACTCTCAAAGCCTCAGATCTAACAGTGCTTCAAAATTTTGAAATAAAAATTGAATGAGTGAATAGGCACCTACCCAGCTTCATGAAAGGCCTCTGTCATGTCTTCAGTACAGCACATCCTCATACAGTTATATCAGAGGACATCTGTCCACATAACCTGACCTTTCTTTTTTTTTAAAAGAAAACCCCTAAGAGGTAGGCTGGCCAAGAATTACACAATGTAACTGTATGACCAGTAATTTAGTAAGGGTCACGCTGCTAGTTAGTATGGTTCATTACTTAAATGTGTACATGTAAGTGCACACTGCACTTAAAAGGAATATTGTTCAGTTCTTTAACTTGTACCGTGCATGAAGAACTATAACATACTAGCTTATTTGAAATCAGCGAAGTGTTATCTATTTATACCTCTGCATTTCCATGGATTCAAGATTTGAGGTATAGACTAGTTTGGGCTAATTAGCAGGAATACAATCTTGACTATTCTATAGGAGAAAAAAGGCCCCCGCTGGAAGCTTTGACTGACATGAATGTTTTGCTCACATTTTCAAACTATGCAACCAAGAAAGTAAAAATTATTATTGGTCAACTGCCGTTTTAATA
Source organism: Furipterus horrens (assembly GCF_987537825.1). Taxonomy (NCBI): domain Eukaryota; kingdom Metazoa; phylum Chordata; class Mammalia; order Chiroptera; family Furipteridae; genus Furipterus; species Furipterus horrens. The sequence continues at coordinate 140,052,294 of NW_028327172.1, read as the reverse complement.
ATTTTTAGGTATTTGACTTTAAGGAGGAAGAATTTAAAAAAACAATTATATTTAGTTCCCCTTTGCTGGGGATGGGGAAGGGAAAACTAGAGAAAGTTGGGCAATAATCTCAAGAATGCTTACCTTCAAGTCTCTTCATCAGGTCATTCTTTGGTAAGGAAATTACTTCCACAAATTCTAAACAAACAAACTGCAAGTGAAAACAAAGCTGAAGAAGGGGAGAGCCTACCAGAACAACATAAAATGCTTGTAGCCATTACCACTACTTTAAGCCATATACACGGTCAGCCACTGGGAGTTGAATAACATACCTCCATCTCCTGAAAAGAAACGGGAGAACATTTTAGCAAGGCCTAGAATGGTAAAACATTTGAAAAATTTTGTGTGAGACACATCAAAAAGGCTATATAAGGTGCTCAGAAGAACTGCCCCACATACTTGTCTGACCTGGGAGCCGGAGGAGTGGGATTGAGAGGAAACTGAAAAGTGAGTCAGAGACAGAGGGAGCAGTATGAAGCCTTTTCTGCTCAGTGCCTGCTGTGGTTCCCTCCAGCAGTGTGGAGGGTTGCGGGGGGTGGGTGTAGGGTTGGGGGAGGAAACACACAAGCATGCTCTTGTTGCTGTGGTAGGCTGCTGCCCTTGCTCTCCCTGCTGGGCCAAATCTGAGAGTAGTGGTCCTTGGGTAAAATGACAGGTGGATGTGGGGGTGGGTGCCTGTCAACTTCAGAGGGAGAGAGTAAGGAGAGAGGGGAACATTTTCTGATTGCTTAAGGTACTGGAAACTTCACCCACTTCCACCTTTCTTTCTTCCCTTGCCCAGGAATTTTCCCCTTTTCCTGAATTCTCTTAATCTATACAATCACATCTCTTAATCTATACAATCTGAGTTCTAACTCAGATCTTATCTGTCTTTTTAAAAAAGGCAATAAGAGTTTAACAAATTGGGTCACAAAATTCACCATTTTAACCATTTTTAAAGTTACAATTCAGTAGCATTAAATAGATTCACATTGTTATGCAATCATCAGCACTATCCATCTCCAGAATTTTTTCATCATCCTGATCGGAAACTTGATACCCATTAAACACTTACTTCTCCATCCCTGTTGACCTCTATTCTGCTTGCTGTCTGAATGCATTGATGTTAGGTATCTCATATTGGCAGTCACACAATATGTACCCTTCTAAGGTTTCTTTCACTTAGCACAATGTTTTCAAGGTGTATCCAAATTATAGCATGTATCAGCACATTTTATTCTTTATGGCTGAATGTGATTCCATTGTATGAATATACTACATATTATCTATTCATCTTTTAATGGACACCTGGATTGTTTCTACCTTTGGGATACTGTGAATAATACTGTATGAATTTTGGTGTGCAAGGTATTTGTTTGAGCCCCTGCTTTCAATTCAGAGGAGTATAATTGGGTATATACCTAGGGCTGTAATTGCCAGATCACATGGTATTCTATGTTTAACTCAGGAACTACCAAACTCTTTCCATAGTATGTTCTGTATATATTTGCTAGTTTAAAAACTGAGCATTAAATGCCCTGGCTGGTGTGGCTCAGTTGGTTAGGCTCTGTCCCACAAACAAAAAAGTCTCTGGTTCAATCCCTGGTCAGGGCACATGCCTGGGTTGCAGGTTCAGTCCCAGTAGGGGTGTGTACAGATGTTTCTCTCCCTTTATTTCTCCCTCCTCCTCCTCCCTCTCTCTTAAAAAAGTGAAAAAGAAAAAGAAAAGCATTAAAAATAAGCTACAGTGGAATACTTAAAACATTTTGGAGCAATTAGAGGATGAGAAACATACATATATAATTTCTTGTGTATGGATCAACACCCCTTTTATGGGGGTGGACGAGGAACTGGAACTGACAGGGGCATTAAAGTTTCTAATTCCAAACTTGCTAAGAAATACAGAGCAAAGGATTTCCTAAAAGCTTTTCTAAATATGGAACTCAGTAAAGAAGAATTAGTAAGCTATTGTCTTGTTACAATTATTCACGCCATTCTTAAAAATATAAAGACAGAAATCGGTGATTTTGAAGACTTCATTGTTTACTATTTACTCCTATAGCTAATATTACTGAGAATAAACTCCATACAGAAAATAAGGAAATGTATAATTTAACATTTTATATTAAAAAAAAATCAAAGAAGTGGGTAAAGAAAAATGCTAAGATACACAAGATTATGAAAATAGCCAAGAGTACTGATGAAGCATCTACAAAAGACCATTATTCTTTTGACCAATCAAAAATCAAACTAGTAACGAGAAGTTAAAAGATGTTTAATGCAATTCATTTACAGTAGTCCCTCTCTATATTGCGGTTCACTTATTGCAGCCTCACTGTATCGTGGGATTTTTAAAAATACTATAATTATTTATCGCCGATTTTTCGCTATAATACAGGATTTTGTGGTACTGTATACATATGTTAAAGTTACATAGGTTTAAGAGTGTAGAATATGTTTAAGAACATAAGTAGTGTTTATAAAAGTGTGGAAAAGGTTAATAAGGGACTGGGAACAGTTTATAAGTGTGTGGGAAAGGTTTATAAAGCCTTAAAATATATAGAAATACTAAAATGTAAGGTTCCTACTTCACAGATTTTCACCTATTGTGGGGGGGGGGGTGTCTAGAACGTAATACCCGCGATAAGTGAGGGAATGCTGTACTTTAATGTACCCAGCACTCACCTGGCTTTGGCTTAGGTCTTACATTTTCAGCCTCATCTCCATTAATAGTCACTGTTACGATGTGTGTGGTACAGTTTGACAAACCTGGATCCATTGAGACAGCTATGGAGAGAAGCAACAGGTTATCTTTACAGACACCAGTCAGAGGTCATGTTTCATGACTTAAATGTCTTTAGAAGAAAACTAGGCTTGTCATTCCTTTAACACAGAATTTATGCAGGAAAACTAGTTTTCTCCAGTCACTTAGCATATGCTGCAGGACTATGGAGCTTATAAATCGTACTCATTTTCCCGAGAGTTCCTGAGTAAAGTTTGATAAGTCTGAGGGATTTCATCACATTAAGAAAAATATCTTCTAGAAAGGATCATGGCACATGGATAAGGTGAGTATGTAATAAAGCTTAGAATGTAGGAAACTCTGGAAGGCAACATAATTTCCTAATTTCTTCAACTTCAGGTCCTTCCTGCTCAAACTTGCTCTCATTTGGAGGGGAGGGGAAGTTCACATGTAGATGGTGCCCAAATCTAACTAGGATCTCTCTTCAGTGAATTAGCCAAAATAAAAGCCATTTGAATTCTGACCATAAAGAACATGCAAAGAATTAATCCTTTAACACACAGAAGAAACTGCTTGGCTAATTTTCAAGTTTGTCCCCACTTGCATACCTGGAAAGCAATACAAACCTGGAGAACATTCAGCAATATCACCTTTATAGCCAGTTTCTTCCTCCAGCTCTCTCAGCGCAGCTGCTTCTGGGCTTTCATTGTCATCTATGAGACCTGGAGTCCAAAGCATTTGTGAGGTGGGAGAGGAAAGTCACTTTTCTTTGAACCTCTCCTTCTAACATAGCTGCTGAGCTATGTGAGAAGAATCTGAGGATTGCGAAAAGTGGTCTTACAGACTTTTACAGAAAAAAGGGCAAAAGAAGGAAACCCTGGGCAGATTAAGCTGGTTCTGACAGCTCTCATCTGTTCTTACTTAGACCTAGATTGCTTTCACGGGTCAGCACTAATGTTTGTCTCCAGCACAGGCAGTACCGATCTGTGAGGACAAGTGTCATGGTGGTGGCTGAGTGGTCCAGGTTTCGGACCTCGTCTGTGACTACAGTACAGGAAGCCTGTTACTTTTGTTGTTTCCTCTTCTGTAAGATGGAGACAGTATTACCTATCTTGCCTTCCTCCCTCACAGAGCAATATTGAGACCCTGTAGTGAAGTGCTGAGATGAAGATCACCTCTGAGGGAGAAGAACAGAAAGGACAGAACTGCAGGCTGGTGGACTCTAGGTAACTACCATGGTCACTGTGAGGAGTAAGTAGAGAGAGGCCAAGTGGGAAGAGGACAGGAGCAGCTGAGTCACTTTCCTGAAAGGAATAAAAGATTGCAAAAAGAAAGGTGAAATATAGGCTATTCTGTTACTTTTAAAGTTATTAATTTCTTCAGTGAAATGGCAAGTAAATGAGGAAGAAAATAAAGTTAAGTATAGTGTGGGATGGTGTTTGAAATTGTAAAACTTAAACCACTAATGATACATGAAATCTAATCTGATAGGAACAACCCAATTAAGTCCTATAATAATGCATGGCATAAGTTATAGATAGCTTAACTTATTATGCAACTGAAAAAATGTTTTAGTGGAAACTAAGATAATTTCCTTGGCCTATATGCATATGGGAGAGTCAAGTTATCTTTTCCACTCAGTTTTTGGAGTCTGGCCTAGTTATTACTGTAAATTTCTTGTCAGAGGCAGATGACTAGTGATAGAAGGTGAAATAAATTGACAAATTAGGGGGAAGCAATTACTCAAAAAGGCTTTTAGAAAGAATGTGGGAAAGAGGACAGGTGGCTTGGAAAGGTGAGCCCTGACAACACACCTTCCATTGCCTCCTTGGGTGAATAGATCATAAGAGTGTGGCTGGAGGCACCTCACTGCAGAAATGGTTTTGTTAAACTTAAAAAGCCCATGGACAGATACAAAGGTGTTAAATGTCTAAACTCTGCAGTACTTAGGCCCTGCCCTGGCTCAGTCCAGCAAGTCCCAAGCAGCAGTTTCCTGTGTTTAGTGACTCACCTGCAGGGAATTCTAGGCAGTAGCCTCCCATGGGTGGTCTGAACTGTTTCACCAGAATGATACATTCATAATGAAGAGTTCTTTGCAGCACTGGGATAATTGTTACACCTGTCACAGGAAATAAAACAAAGAAGTCTCTAATGAAAGGTCAGTCACACCAGCAGTCTCTTCACAGCAATCTAACTAAAACCTCATATTTTAAGAAATGCTACATTTGAAGTCTACCTTATAGTTGCCATTAGCAACAAAGTTAAAAGCTTCAGTACTGGCAGTTAACTTGGAAATTATTCTCACTTAAAAATTAATTTAAAAAAAAAGTAAATACACTAATGTATTGCTTATAGTTAGTTGGCTGTAAACAAAAACAAATCCCCACTGGGTTCCCAGCAGGGAAAACAGCATTGTGCAACTACTCTGTTTGCTCCCAGTAAAAAACCAGAAATTGAAAAATAAAAGTGGAAAAACAGGAAAGATGTATTCCCCAACTTTCCCTAGACCAGAGATGAGTTTCAGGATTTTTTCTGGGACCTTTGCAGTCAAAGCATTCATTCCTGAAAATGAAAGTGAAGTGAATGAATAGTTGTTTCCCAATTCCACTTCCTCATCAATGCAGAGACCACATGGTTGACAGCAGGAAGTAGTGCAAGTTTTCCAAACCAACCGCTCTCACCTAGATCCTCTGAACTGATTTACAAAGGATTTCTGTAAGTCGTAACATATCTACACACAATATGTGGCCTTCCATTCTACTGATTTATGCCTGGCTATAAATTTTGATACACCTTCCCCTCAGAAACACTGTTTGAAGCTTGGATAACAGAAGCCAGAAGTTATTTATAAAGAAAGCTTAATTTAGTTATACAGCATTGCAAAAACAAATACTAGATTTAAAGATAAAGTATCATAGTTTGAGATAACTCTGCTCTGAGATCTTGGTTACAGTAAAAACAAAACAAAATAAAAACCCTCCTGCCCCTTGCCTGCTACAATAATGTGTGGTAACTTCTCTTAGGAAGAGTTTTAATAGATTTGCACTCATTACCATCAGCCGACTGTCCTTTCCTCGTTGTACGTTTCACTGTTTCCCAAGTTCTATTCCGGCAGAGAAGAAAAAACAAAATTATTAGTGCTGAAGAGGAGAATGTTCTTAGGTTTTATGTGTAAGGCAGAACTTTACAAATGCAAACATGCAAATGTACTAATGGTAATGGTCAACAAGACCACAGCAATACGCCCTGGCTGGGCAGCTCAGTTGGTTAGAGCGTCATGCCAGTATGCAACACCATGGTTGTGGGTTCAATCCCTGGTCAGGACAATTACAAGAAGCAACCAATGAATGCATAAATAAGTGGAGCAACAAATTGATGTTGCCCTCTCTCTCTCTCCACAAAATAAATAAATAAAACCAAAGTAATAGAGGGCTGTATTTAAACAAAAAGTCAATTGTCCTGTCTTACAGCTTCTGCAAAGTACTAAAGAAAACCTGCCACCCAACGTTTAGCCCTCTGGGTGCTGTCACTTGAGCTGCCTTTCAGAGCATTACTTGAAATACTTCAGTTTGGATTATAAATCTGCAGGGGAGTGGCACAGCTGGTGACTATGGCTTTGGAGGCTGTTAAGCAGGTTATGCACAGTAAGCCCCTATTGAGAAAGGATACTTGGCTTAATGAAAACTGGTTAGACATTTATACAATTTAGATTTTAAAATCTGTGACCTAAAATACACAATTTGAAAGTAGGACCTTTCTATTTATTGACTGAGGATTTCTTACGTTTAGAAGAGTGCTCTACTTTGCTTGAGTGACATCTTACCTAAGGGGAAAATGAGATAACCAGCAGATACCTGTTCCTGTTTATGGCTTTATCTCTGATTAGCTGTTTGTTTCAGGGGAACACTGTACTGAAAATCCAGTTAGTGGAACAGCCATGTTGTTTGCAGGGGGAAGGGCATATGAGAGAAATTCCCCCTTCACTCTCATTCCTTAAATAGAAAAAAAAGCAGTTGTAAGAGATAGGGGTGAAGAAGGAAATAATTTTGGATCTAAGAGAAGACATCTGAGTGGTATACGAAAGGCATCAACATCTGTCTCCCTACAGTAGCAGTGAATATAAGATGTACCACTTGGAGGAACTCTTACACTTTTTATCTGGCTGTCCTTAAGGTTTGGATTGTGCCACATTTCTATTTTTAAAAATTCAGATATTTAATCTAGTCAAAAATAAACTTTCTCTAAACTATAGATCTTTCAGTATGGAACCCAAATTCTACAAGGCAGATCTGTCAAAATGAACCTATGAAAATCAAACAGATTACTATGAAAACTCACAGCTGCCCAGCATTCCTGTTAATAGCAAGAAGCCAACCAACAAGCAATTTTGATAAGTCAATAATACATATTGCAAGAGACAGAACACCTTTTGTACGGCTCTCTCTGCTGCCTCTTAAGGTTAGTCCTAAAGACTGAAGAAGAAAGTGCTGGGAAAAACACTGAAGGTCCCATCCCAAATACACTAGGAATAAGGGAAACAAAAAGAAGAGCATCATTATAGTGTTTAAGATGAAGTAGACAGCAGTAATGAGCCATCAGTTATAAGCAATAAAATATAAATGCATTTTAGGAAACATGAGAATAAGAATGCCCATGTCGTCGGCAGCCGTCCGTCTCGAGAGACGATGGTGTAGCTTCTTAAGAGTCTATCTGCACCGCCGAGAATGGCTGTGCAGTCCGACTCGGGAGTGACATGGTATCTGTCTCCTCCCGTGTTGAATCGACACCATGCGATGACGCTGAAGCTACAGAGCCTGGGCAGGGTAATATGGAGGGTCTGCTGTTGCCCATGCAGCAGACCCCCCCTCTCTTCGCAGCTGAAGGGTCCAAGGGAAAGACGGAGTCGATACAGCTTGGCTTCAGGTGCGCCGCAGGAGTTGCCGGTGTTGACTACAACGTCAAACCGCCTTAGGGACTCCGGCTCCGGATTTTCTGTCGGGGTTTACTCCCTTAGCCTTTCCCCTAAAGAGGTATGCCGCAAGGCAGCGGAGGTTTTTTGGAGTCAGAGTTTTCCTTCTCTGATGTGCCCTGACTGGAAGATCGAACCAGCGACACTTAGCTCGCAGGCCGACGCTCAATCCACTGAGCTAAACCAGCCAGGGCCTAAGAATGCCCATGAGCGCTCTAGTAATTAAAGAGACCCAGAGAGATGTACATTGGATTGGTCAGAAAATCTTAGTCCCCACTTACTAACCATGTAGGCACAACCTACTCAAGACTGTTTTCTCATTTGTAAAACTAGGGAATTAAAGAGTATGTTATTTCACAAGCCTCTTGTAGCTTTATAAGCCTGACTCTGTTAAAGTTACTCCATTACTTAGTTTTTGTTACAGGAAAGCTGTTTTGCTTTTTTCCCTTTAGTCAACCAAACACAAGAGGTTGGAAAGGCCAGAAGTTCTTTACTGAATGTCAATAAAGGGGCATAATGCCAGCATACTTTTACACTTCTGAAATTAATTCCATAGCCTCTTCCATGAATAAGTGAAACAAAGGATTCTCTAGCTGCTATCTTACTTATCCTTATGTACATGTTTTATATCAGGTAATAGATGAAATGTTTTATAAATTTATAAATCATAGCCTACTGTAAAGTACAGTCTCATTCTCCCAAGCTTGACATCGTGTACGAAATGTCAGTGCTTCGCGGAAGACCTCTATGGAGGCTGCAAGGAAGACCAGAGGTGAACATGCTAAAGTAAGCCATGTAAGTATGGCCATTTGGTAGACTGTAGAGCTTGCTCCCAAACTACTGAAGCAGACTCTCCAAAGGTGAGACCTAATGAGTATTTTGAAAATAATCCCTGAATAATTCTGATGCAAATTCATTACAGTGCTGGAAGCGCGGGAGAGTGAGGTGAAGAGATGAGCTGGTGCAAATCAACAACGTGCTCCTCAGACACTAGTGGTAAGGGTTTTATTTGCGTTATAAACTTTATAAGGGAAGAGAACCAAATGATATCACTATAAATTGGGTTCTAATCTCTGTCCATAGTGTCATAAATACAAGTACATTTGAACATATTTGCTTAGGCCTTGCCACATTTCTGAATCCCCTACTTAGTTCACATTTAGTTTTATACATCAAACTCACTTTAAATAATAGGTAATATATTATTCCACTGTAATGCTGGACTGTAGTGTGCTTGACTTTCTTTTGGCTTTTAACAACAGTGCTATGGATATCCTAATGTTTCCCACAGCTCTCCCACATTGGGCCTTATTAATATTTTTGCTACTTTAATAGATACAATAAAAAGTTGTTTAAATTACTGTGAAGTCCATGTACTTTTGCACTGATGATAATTTCCTCACAAAGAAACTGTATTCTTATTTGATCACTTAAATGGCCTTTTTATATTCATGAATTTATATCATTTACTCTAGATACTAAATTTAGTTACATTGTTATATTTTCTCATTCCATTTTATTCCTTTTTATACTTCACTAAGGAAATGCTTAATCTATTTTAATACATTTTTGATACTTATAAAAAAATTACTAAACAAATAATCTGAAAAAGAAAAAAGCTTAATCACACAGCTGCCATTAATATCTTTTTAGTTTTCCTACTAGCTTTTTCTTACACATTATTTGGCAGAATTTAAAAAGCATATATACAATTTTCTATTTTGTTATCAAGTTATTAACTTTTCTCATATTGCTAGGTTGTCTTCATAATCTTTTGTAGATGGCAGCATAATTTTATCAAATGCATACACTATAACAATTATTTCCCTATTTTTAAATTGTTTAGGTTGCTTTCCATTTATTTTTGTCCTTTTTAAATTTTTATGATTATTTTTTCAGGCATAAATCTGATTTTAAATAGTTTTCTTAGGACAGTCTCAGACCCCATGGTGATCTGGACCCAAACAGCCCTTTTATCCGCCCCCCCCCCCCACCAACCGTATCTTTATAGCAATTGATACATATTGTGACATGCTTTACAAAACTTATTTTTTCCAATTTACATTTCCATGACCAAGGTGTAAGAATGTAACTTCTACCTCAAATGTTTCCTCTTAAATTCTAATATAGAGATTAGAACTGGTTTAAATTGGAAGGAACCTGTATTTTTAATTATTTTGCTGTTTTATCAGCTTAAATTAGGTTTGTCTAAAAAGTTTTAGGTTCACACTAATCTACTCGAGGAGAATGGTGTTAAAAGAGCTTCCTGGCTAGTTACTGTAACAAATTTACAATGTAATTTTAATCAGATTATAAGTGATTCAAACATTCTAACAATAGAAAACAGCTAAATTAGATTCTTTAAGATAGAGAGTTCACAGTGAGGAAAATATCCAGGTTTATGCCAAATACTAAGTAGAGTATTTGAGAACCCCTAATAACCAAATATTTTACAAAAGAAAAAATAGTTTACCTTGTTTTACCAGTAGGATCCATGTAAGTTGTTTTTTCCAACTTGACCCATTTTCCTTGTGCCGTTAACTAAAAGGAGATCAGATGATAGATAAATTGGAAAACTTTCAAACTGAGTTGTTTTTACTTAGGTTTTTCTTCCCCCACATTTTCTCTATATGGCCCTCCCAATTATCCTGTTTCCCTTCTAATCATTCATGTGCAAGTTTTCAGTTGAGAGTATTAAATGTTTTCTTGAAGGGTGGTTCTGCTTCATTTGGAGTTTTGGAGGTAGTACTGAGAAGTGAAAAGAAATGACAGTCAAAAACTCTTTGGGGTAAGGTGGGGAGGGAAGACTAGAAGGGAGCATAGAGGAGTGATGGGCTCTCTGGGATGCTTCTCATATTCTGGCCTCTGATCTGGGTGCTAGTCATGTAGGTGTGTATGTTTAGTATGTAAACCCACCAGTGGCATTTTACTTTCAATGGCTATGCAACGAAGCTGACTATAGGGAAACCATGTCCAATGACTGGATTTCCAATGACGACACATGGGTTTCCCATCCAATGTGAGTGAAATGCTCAGCATCTGTTGCTCTGCTTTGACGCTGAGGAGTTTGGGTTCCCAGGACTAACTTATCTGTGGCACTATACGGCACCAACAGGCAAGTGTCATTGTGTACATAAAGCAGTAAATGCTTCCAGCATCTTCTTTCACTTCTTACCAGAAGCAACCTACTAATTACCAGCAGATCTAGTCACAGACAACAGGGGAGAGTTTAATTTATTTTTTAACAGGAAAATATTTGGGCTTTTATTTTTCCATGTTATTCTCAAGTAGGCAATTACAATAATGCCACACATCCCTATATGATTTTCTTTTTATGTGTTTTACTTTTTTTTACAAGGTGTACAGAGGGAGGGGCATACAGTATTTAATAGAATATTTCTACAGAACAATAACTTATGTCCTTGTAAAAATCTGTTCCTCTTTAAAACATTTAACTGAAACATCTGTTTTAAAGCTTTGCTAATCAGATTTGTTTTAAGAATTAAAACTAGGTTGTAATTAATGTCAGTAATATAACAGTGACTAGAATTTCATTTTCTCTTCATAGAGATACATTGTATCATATTCACTTGGCCAAACCCTTAAATACCTTTTAAAGGTTTCAATATTGTGCTTTAAAAAGAACTGTTTGATGCCAGACTATGTAAGAGAAATAAAGTGTTTAAAATTTTGTGTTCATTATCTTTCAGTTTATTTTTTAAAATATAAGTTAGATGGCTGATTATATTTTCTGTATTAGTTTTACAGGATGTTTTAAACGTAATGTCCACTTTCATTTAAGTGTTTTATATTACTGCTAGGAAGAATAAAAATGGAGATTTTTAAAGGTTCTCACAAAAAAACAGAGCTTTCAGGAACAGTACTGCAGGGCAGTGAATCACAAATTTTAGATTACATTTTTGAAGAACACATTATGGAGGCCAAGAGGGCACAGATGTTCCCATGGGGACAGGCCCAGGCCTTGGTTCTGACTGGCTTTCAGGCCGGGGTTCATACCAGCTTATAGTACTTGATTTAGAACTGGACTAAATCAATGCAGCACTTCAGAGGCTTGCCAAACACCCAGTATTTAGATTTCTAACCCTATAAACTCCTGAGTGCAGATATCAACAGGAAAGAGAAGTAAAGCTTTTGAAAGTTTTGAAAGGTAAAAACTTAAAAGTGCAAAGAGGATGGAACACCTTAATGAGGTGGCAAAGCAGCTATCAAGGGGGAAGAAAGTCCTAAATCTCCCAGGATGTGCAGGTACTCAAATGTGCTGACAGCCCATTTAAGGACCCTAAATACTGTTTTCTGTTCTCTAAAATTTATCTTAACATAATAATATTCTAATTAACTGTACTAATTTTATGAATTTGTAACTCTGAGCCAGAACTATTTGTTTAGAAAAATGTCAGCTCTTGCCCTGGCTGCTGTGGTTGGAGCATAGTCCCCGTAAACTGAAAGTTCCCGGTTAGTTCCTGGTCGGAATACATGTCTGGGTTGTGGGTGTGTATGGGAGGTGACCGATAGATGTTTCTCTCTCACATCAATGTTTCTCTCCCTCTCTCCCTCCCTTCCCCTCTAAAATTAATTGGCATGTCCTCGGGTAAGGATAAGAAAAAAAAAAGTCCTCAAAGGAAAATAAAATCATGAAGACTTGGTGATGTTCCAAATAAGGTCTCCAAGTTTCCTCATGCACTTAAAACGTATCTTTTAGCTCACATTCTAATTAAAGCCAGCTTGAGTGTTAAGTTCTTGAAAGTTTCTTAACTATAAGAAATAACAGTAGGCTGAACTGGCCAAGCGTAGCACCCAATCTCTGGTACCGGGAGCCACAGCTTCCATATCTCCCTTGCTTGGTGACACAGAGTTCCCTCAGGGACTTCTCAGAAGAAATGAGGAGTCTGTCTGGATACTCATTAGCTTTTCAGAAAAATACAAAAGGCATGGAGCTGAAGTTGTATGAAAACATTCTATCTAGAAACATCTTAACATATTTCTCAATTACTAAAGCTATTTATAAGAAAAATACCTTTACTATTTAAAAATACTAGTGTCCTTATTTTCCTTCTAATTCTTCCCGAGTAGTCTGAAGAGCATGATTTACAGAATGCTCTCATACATCTCTGTACCTTTCATGTTATTGTAAACAATACTTTTCATTATATATATATATATGTATGCATATAAATAATTCAGGCTACATTTACATGTATAAAGTTGCAAAAGATCCTCTAGGGCAGCAGCCCCCAATCTTTTTGGCACCAGGGACCGGTTTCACGAAAGACAATTTTTCCATGCATCAGGGGTAGGGGGTGGGATGAAGGGCAGGGATGGCTTTATAGCCTTTCACCACCTGCAGCTCAATTGTCACTTGGCGCATTCTGATAGGGTTTTAATATGAGTAGGCAAGCAACTGATTTATTGTGGTCTCTGCAGTCAGACCTCTCTGCTAATGATGATCTGTATTTGCAGCCGCTCCCCAGCACTAGCACCACTGCCTCAGCTCCACCTCAGATCATCAGGCATTAGATTCTCATAAGGACCACGCAACCTAGATCCCTCACATACTCAGTTCACAGTAGGGTTTGTGCTCCTATGAGAATCTAATGCTGCTGATCTGATAGAGGAGTGGCTGTAAATACAGAGGACGCTTTGCTCCCTTGTTTACCTGCCGCTCACTTCCTGCTGTGCAGCCCTTTCAGGACCTCCTCAGGGTCTGCTGGGCACTGAGCGCCACTCGGCCTGGCCTAGCCTGGAGGGGCACCATGTGGCCACAGCAGAACCCAGACATCACTGGACTACATGGAGAGATTTTTAAATTAAAAAAGAATTGGAGAAAGGGGTCAAGATCAGAGTTCCAAGATGAAGGATTTAAAATTTATCCATTGCAATGATCCCTACAGGAAGAGATTTTTTAAAAGCTAAACTGAATAACCTACAAGACATAATATTTGTCCTGGAACTTAGACTACAGTATTCCCTCACTTATCGTGGGTATTACGTTACAGAGACCCTGGCTAAGTAGGAACCTTACATTTATTCTACACCCTTAAACCTATGTAACTTTTAACAACATACATATACAGTACCGCAAAATCCCACGATATAGTGAAAAATCCGCGATAAATAATTAAATATAATATTTTAAAAATCCTGTGATACAGTGAGGCCGCGATAAGTGAACCGTGATATAGTGAGGGACTACTGTACAACTGAAGTTAGGTTTTTGTTGTTCTTACACATATGAGACCATAAACAGCTAATTAAGATGTGATACCTAAGTATGAAATGTCTAAGCCCTAAAACTCACATATGATTTATTCTACCCAGGGAAACTTCTGGTAAAAATTGAGAATTTTTGTATCATCAGCCAAAGTCCACTTTTAAAATAAGTCTCAATTTCACTAATACATATAATAAAGAAGATACACTCCTGCTCTCTCACACAAGCTCACCATGCCCCCTATTCGTAAAAAGGGTAGGAACAATGTTTAAAAACTGTCCTTGAGAATTAAAAACGATAATTTGAAACAACAAGTAGTCTACACATTTCTTTGAAACTTAGTTTTACGTGGGAAGGGGAAAGGGAAGTGAAAAACAATTTATACCTCCTCTGAAATAATAAATTGTTTGGTTTTTTGAGAAGAATCCGCAGGTTCTTGGTTTTCCATTTTTAAACTAGTCTTTCCAGTCCTTAGGCAAGAAGTTCACACTGCAAGATAAAGAGATATGTGTAAGCTACATTTTTCTGACTTAAACATTTGTTCACAGGCCACTGGTCAAAGGTACTTAAATGGTGAAAAATGAATCTGTAATCAAAGCTGCTTTTCTCATATGAGGATCTGGGAGAACAGCCATAGATGGGAAAGTAAACAAAGACCCCAGAAACATCCAGAATGGAAAGCCACCCCAGTTAGGTCCAGTCTATGGTAGCCAAGTTCCTGCTGTGCACGTTCTAGGACACCTTAGATAACATTCTTAGATTTTCTGGCTCCAAATTTAACACTTTCCAAGGGGACAGTACAAAGATTTTATACTATTTCCCCTGCCACCCCTCAACTATTGTCCTTTATCAACCCTTTACAGCTAAACTTTAAGAGTTGTTTCTTTTTAACTTGTGAGTGGATATACCATGTTAATAATTTTATTTATTGACTTTTATAGAGAGAGGAAGGGAGAGGGGAAGAAAGCAGACATCAATTTCCTGTTCCACTTATTGATACACTTACTGGTTGATTGTTCTGTGCCCTGAGGATTGAACCTGCAACCTTGGCTTATTGGGACAATACTCTAACCAACTTAGCTACCTGGCCAGGGACCATGTTAAGAATTTTAAAATGCACAGTGCAGTGGCATTAAATACATTCTCATTATTGTGGCCAGTTCACTTTATTTTACTTATTTTTGTGTATGTGGCCCATTCACTTTAAAGTTTTAATGTGTAAAAGCTGTAGTTAACTTGTACTATAAGATCTGTGAAAAGAGTAGTCCCACCCCATTTGTTCCTAAAATTCTTTCTACTGTCTTGGTTAAATTCCTTCATTTTTGTACCCTGAATGTCTGAACATCATCTTTCTACCCTCAAAGTTGCTGAAAATAATTTTCTATCAGAAATTGGGAAGTGATGCTCAGTTGTCTTGCTTCTGGTGTTTCTGTTGTAAAATCTGAAGCCATTCTGACTCTTGATCCTTTTTTTTTGTGACCTGCTTTCTTTCTCTGCAAACTTTTAGTTTTTCGTGTCTTCACACTGATGAGTACTTTAATCTGGAAACTTCAGACTCTGTTTCATGTTGGGGAACTTTTCTTGAATTATTTGACTAATAATACCCCCTCCCCCCATTTTCACTGCTCTCTCTTTCTGGAACTGATATTTAGCTCTTGGATTTTCTGAATTGATCCTCAGTCATGTCTTTTTCATTGTTTTTTTTTTCTGTTTGTTGTTTTATCTACATTTCTCAGAGGCTACTCCAACCCTTCACTACTCTTAAGTTCCACAGTTCTCTAACCGACCCCACCTCTCAACTTTAGCTCCAGGGAAAATATAGACCATCAAGAATCATTATCTCGCTTGCTGTCTTAGAGGGAAAAAATGGCTTTGCTCTATGTTTCTTCTGGGACCTAAAGTGATAATTAAACTACCTATCACATCTTCAATTTTTACCTCAGACAGCAACTTTCCTCCATTCTAAAACCACAACCAACAAAACAATCAATGTTTTCATAACCCTGTTTTCTCCTCTTGAAAGAACATATGGTAGTATCTTTGCCCGTCACAATCTACTTCCCTAACTACATCTACGCATCATCCCCAAGCTATAAGTATATGTGCCTCCAATCCCTTATTCTTCTTTACCAAGCGTAACTTATCCATTGCAGGTCCTTAAAATTCTACCTCTAACATTTCTTGGAACTGTCACCCCTACCATCACTATTCCCACTTAGGATGAAATGATTTTCAAAACTAGCTTCTAGATACTAGATTTTTCTCTACATTGTCTAACTTTCAGGATTGCTCACAGGTTATGTTGCTATAAAAACTCCCTAAAATCACTGCTGAACAGATGAAGATAGGAACAAAGTGAATCTGGATGGTGAGTCTAGAGAGCCATTCTGTTCTAAGAACTAGGTTAGTGTGGGCCTGCTTAGACTTGTTCTGAAGAATAGTTCTTCATCTACTTGTCTTTATTTCACTAAGTTAAACTCAATTTTAAAATTATCTTGGCACAAAGTTAAATGACTTGCACTGCCTGGGAGTCCAGGATTAAACCCATAGATTTATGGTCTTTTGATTGTCAACAAGAGTGCCAAGATAATTCAGTGTGGAAACAAATAGCCTTTAAAACAAATGGTTCTGGAAGTAGGTATACACATAAGAATGAAAATGAACCTCTACTATATATAAAAATTAACTCAAAATGGGTCAAAGACTTAAATCAGAGAGAAACCTGTAAAACTCTTTTTTGACTTAATATTGTATTTTATTTATTTTGAAAAGAAAGTGGTTGTTTAGCTAAAAACGTGAACATTTAAATACAATTCTGATGCTCAAACATCTCTCAAATCTTTATAGCTGGAAATTTTTATGATAAATGTAATTTTGTTCATACAATTACACATTTTAAATTTCTCCTTAGAACTTTTAGAAGCAAACCTAAGTGTAAATCTTCATGATCTGGGATTAGGCAGTAGTCTCTTAGATATGATACCTAAAGCACAAAGCAACCAAAGAAAAGATAAATCATGGTTTCATTAAAATTAAAGACTTTCGTGCTTTGAAAGACACCATCAAGATAGTTAAAAGACAACGTATGGAATGAAAAGTTTGCAATCCGATAGGCAGCCCTGGCTGGTATTGCTCAGTGGGTTGAGCACTGGCCTGTGAACTGAAAAGTCCCTGGTTCAACTCTGATCCACAGTCAGGGCATGTGCCTGGGTTACGGGCCAGGTTCCACGTTTCTCTTCCTCTCTTTCTCCCTCCCTTCCCCTCTCTCTAAAAATAAATTAAAAAAAAAATAGGCAAAGCATCTGAATAGACATTTCTCCAAGGAAGATCTACAAATGGCCCATAAGCACATGAAAATATGTAAGATCATTGGCCATCAGGAAAAGGCAAATCGAAACCACAATGAGATACCACTTCATCTCCACTACAATTATTATAATAAGAGACAGATAATAACAACTTAGGATATGGAGAACCTAGTACCCTCATACATGCACTGCTGGTAGGAATGTAAAATGCTGCAGACTTTTTGAAAAACTGCCTAATAGTTCCTCTAAAGTTTAACCAGAGTTCCCATATGATCCAGTAATTTCACTCCTAAGTATATAACCAGGAGAAATGAAACATTTCTCACACAAAAACTTCTACAGAAATGTTCATGGAAGTAGTATTTCTAATAATCCCAAAGTGGAAACAATTTAAATGTCTTATCAAGCCATGAATAGGTAAATAAAATGTGGTATTCCGAACAATGGAATATTATTCAGTCATAAAAAGGAATGTAGTTCTGACACATGCTACAACACGGTTGAACCTTGAAAACATTTATGCTGAGTGAAAGAAGCCAGTCACAAAAGGCCAAATATTGTATGATTCTGCTTACATGAAATATCCAGAGTAGGCAAAGCCACAGATACAGAAGACAGATTAGTGGTTGCCAAGGGAGGAGGGAATAGGAAGTGACTACTTATGGGTATGATATTTCTTTTTGATGAAAATGTTCTGGAATTAAATAATATACTAAAAACCATTGACTTTTACAGTTTAAGGTGAATTTTATGGTGTGTGAATTACATCTCAACAACCATTAACTTTGCATTCTTAAAATCTCAAACAGGCAAATGTTTAGGATAGTTGGGCTGCTGAAGGTGACGGTGGGTCCAAAACTGGCAAAGCTGGGAGACTAGTCAAAGGGTTGTGCCTTGGACTCACAGGCTAGTGACACACAGCCTTGCTGTAACAGGCAACCACTTCTCTGTCCTCTGGGTATATATTTTGCCTTGTGCATAACATGTATTTCTGTTGTAAAATTAAATTATTTCTATTGTATTAGAAGGTTATCAACATCGTTGATTGCACACTATGGGTCAACCTAGAAATTAAACTTCCAGTAAGGACTTCGGCAAAAAAGCCGAAGGAAAAGATGACTATATGCGAAATTAAAACCATTTAATGAGGATGAGAGGAAAATATGTTTACACATCTTCACACTCATTAAACTGTGAAGAAGTATGTACAAAATAATATTCGTAAAAACCCAGTATCGGTTGAGTACTTTAGGTAACCTGGCTAAAGCAGCTTGTGGGTGCAGAGCCATTCAAAATGAGAGAACGTCCTTAGTATTAGGAATACAGCGGTGAACAACAAAAGCCCTCTTCTGCAGAAGTTTACTTTCTGGTGGGGAGAAAGGGAGGAAAAGTGAGGCACAATATACAAAACTTATGTCAGGTGACTAAGTTTTATAGGGAAAGATTAAGAAGGAAAAGGAGAGTAAAAAGATGGGGCAGGAGGTGTTGCTAATCTATACAGATTGATAAGGAAACTCCTTAAATGACATCTGAAAAGAGGCTTGAAATAAAGAAGCTACATGGATAGTTAAGATATTCAGAGACAGACATTTAGCATATTGACTATATGCATATAGCATAAGAAAACAGGGAGTTATTCCTTTGGAAGTACCCCAAATAATTTACTAGGTAAATTTAACTGGCATTGGTTTACATTAGACAGATGCTGCACTCCCAGGTAAAAGAACTTTATCTATGTAGATTTTTACTTTCTATATTTCCATTCCTTTCTATTAATGTCAGAGAAGGAAAATTTCTTCCCCTTTTAATTCTGCCAATTAAGAGAAAGTAAATTCTGGGGAACCCAGCAACCCAATTTACCAGAACAGTATGCAGTGCTTGGATTAAATTTTTTTTTCTTTTTTTCTTTTTTTTTTTTTTGCTTTAAAAAAGTAACACTCTGACCCCAAATAACTATTCTGGGACTTCCAGTAAAGATGGCAGTGTAGGTAAACATGGCTCGCCTTCTTTCACAACCACATCAAAATTACAAATAAATTATAGAAGAACCATCACTGAGAACCAGCAGAAATTGAGTTGAATGGAAGTCTGACAACTACAGAATTAAAGAAACCACATCCATCCAGACTGTTAGGATTGGAGATGCAGGATAGGCTGATCCCACACCCACGTGTGGTAGATAAAATCCAGGAGGGCTATCCTTGGAACAAAGAGTCCCAGCCCCACACCAGGCACCCCAGCCCAGGGTGCCAGTGCCAAGAAGATAAATTCCTATAACTTCGGCTGCAAAACCAGCAGGGATTGAGTTGGTGGAAGAAACTTTTGGAGTTTCAAGCAGTTCCTCTTACAGAACCCAAACATGGACTTACTCAGACTCCCTCCCTGAGCTCCAGCACCAGGGTAGCAGCTTGAAAGGCACCAATGGCATACAGGTTTCCCATAAAGTCTAGACAACATGGTCAGTCACACCTAATTTAGAAGAGCATAAGGGTCTTTCCCTCAGCCCTATGTATTTTTATGGGCAAAAGGGCCACTAGTTTCTTCAGATTTACATGAAACTTTAAGGCATTTAAATTACTGCTAGGTTCAACAGATTTATATCTTTATAGTGTTCTTTAAGAGTTTTGAGGTTCCCCAAGTTAGCTAAACTCAAATACAAAACGGTCTTTAATCAAAAGATCAAGCCTGGGTCAGCAAATGTAGTTATAAACAGTTGTTTCAGACAGATGGTATTAAAAATATTTAGGCTAGAAAGAGAGCTAAAAGACAGATAACAACAACAAAAGCTTCAGGCATAAATTAAAAATGGAAAAAATTGGCAAGAAGTGCTGGGCCTCTCTAGGATAATTACTTTAATGCAATCAGCCCCAATGGGGAAACAGTATTATGTAACAATCTATTGACAATGTGAATAAAAAATGTGATTGAAGAGTAATTTCAAAAATGTATTTTGAAATGGCGGTGGAAGAAATTAAAAAAAAAAAAAAACCAACTATATACTGATTCCCAAAATATCCAGGAGTATAAAAGCATCTCAAAAATACTACAGAAATAGAAAAAGAATATTATTTTTAGCATCATTCTAAATGGTGCCATTTGGGGGACAGTCACTACAAGTAACGCTGCAGAAACAAATGAGGTTTCCATTCCATGCCCCATACTCCTGTCTCCATTGCTGTGATAAAGCAGCTTTCCTAAGCTGACTCAGTGCTATGTTGAGATTTAAAAGTCAAGTTTAATTATCCACTTCATTAGCCAGGATTTAAGGTCATCTATAATATGTGTTATACTTAAAAGAAATACCCCTATACATAACGGTGAATGCTCTACTATTTTAATCCACATAAGCCATTTTAAATGTTCGGTTTGAACAGTGAAAGTCTATGGTGTGTCAAATATTTGATTTGTCCAGGGCACAGAAACTGTAGTGAGGGAAAATGTCACAGGATTAAGAGTGCCTGTACAGTGGACTCTCTAACCTTGTGAGCATGGACAGTTGAAATGTTTGAGTATATACTAAGTGCAAATTGACCATTACTCCAGCCCTTGGGGATCTTACAGTTTAGCAAATAACCACAGGGGCAAATGTCTGCTATAGAGATAATGCAATACAAGGGTGCTTTATATAAGGGACAAATCACATCCGCTTGGTGGTGGGAAAAATTGTACTTTTAAAATGCTGCCATTAAAAGGCAGTTTAATATTAACATGAAATTTACAGACCAAGAAGGCATGGGAAGTATTCCCAGTAGAACAAACCATCATGAACAAAGCAGAGACACTATATGGGGAAGTGTTGAGAAGTTACAGGAGATTGTGGCAAGCGCGGTGGTTCTCAAGCTTTTCCTCCCCAACCCCTCAAAACAACCAACCAACCGACCAATCCACATATAATGGATAAGGTTACTACTTGCAAGCACATCTCCAAAAGCTGGATTTGGCTCGATGCTTTCCCCGTCCCCCAAATTTGCAGGCAAATAAAGCACCCAAAACCTGTTAAAAAAATTTTAACTTACACAACTCAATTCTTTTTAAAAGAAAGGGTTTATCAAAAAGATACTGGTTTTGGGGTGTGGAATCTAAACCCCCTGAAGCATATAGCTAGGTAGGAAAGAGTATGTCCATCTTCCCCCAGAGTTTTGAAAGCATTTTTATAGAATCAGGTGGGGGGAAAAGATGTAAGCCATTCTGAAAGGATCCATCAATGCATGAGCTGTAGACAAGGAAGATGGAGGAAAGAGGGGCTAGTTCCAGGATGGGCAGCAGAGTCTGCAAGGAAGTGTAGGCTCATGTGAATTAGCTGTGGGAAGCAGAAGGGAAATTCATATGTGAATAAGTGGAGGCTCTTGTGGGTCTATGGCACTGGTGGCTTTTGGATAATTGGGATAATAGCCATCTAGAGATTAATACTAAATTTCAACAGATATACAGGAATGTGAGCAGTCTTGTCAGAGCTGTCTCACAGCTATTAACAGGCTGCTTTGTTGATTTCTATCAGTCTCTGGAAGCTGTAATTTTAAGTTAGAACATCTCAGAGTTTTTTTGTCAAACCCTAACTTGCATGCCACAAACTCCTGTTGCTATGTAAGCTCCTCTTGGAGTTAACTCTTCTAATTCTCTGCTGAAGGAAGATGAGTGATTATTAGTAATAACAGCTGGATTAAAGTTACGTGGGAGTTAAGATTCAAGAAGTTAAACTGAGAACCTCAAAAGCAGGCTGAGTTTGCACTCAGGCTCCTAATTTTTATTTAAATTATTATCATACTCGTATCTCAACGTGCAATTTGCTGAGTTTGCAATATGAAGCAAAAAATCTCAACATGAAATTAATTATACGTTGGCTACTATCTCCCAGATGAAAGTTGAGTATTATAAACACCATATATTCTCAACCCAATAAAAGATGTAAGAGCTCAAATCATAAACAAAGAATCTGATTGACAAATGAAGGTCAGGCAGCTGGAACAATTTAATCACTGGGTAGAAAAAGCAACGGAGCACTCTGAAAGAAATTAAGTGGGAGAAGATCAGTTTGCAAAAATAACTTTGTGGTAAAGTCAAACATCAAATGTTTGGACATGGCTAAGATGCCACTCTACATTCTTTCAGAATAATTACTTAAAGAGCCACTTGATTTATAATGAACAGAATTAATATTGTTCCATTTAGTAATTTTGGTTATAATCATAAAACTTTAAATTTTAGTTTTTATAAGTTAATATTTTGATCAGTCCCTTTTTTTGTACCATTTATGGTAAGATTTTGGTGTGGATTCAGTTTAAGTGAGCTTTTCTTCCCTGACAACAATTATTCTTAGATAATGGAGACTTCCTGTCGTCGGCAGCCGTCCGTCTCGAGAGACGATGGTGTAGCTTCTTCAGAGTCTATCTGCACCGCCGAGAATGGCTGTGCAGTCCGACTCGGGAGTGACATGGTATCTGTCTCCTCCCGTGTTGAATCGACATCTTGCGATGACGCTGAAGCTACAGAGCCTGGGCAGGGTAATATGGAGGGTCTGCTGTTGCCCATGCAGCAGACCCCCCCTCTCTTCGCAGCTGAAGGGTCCAAGGGAAAGACGGAGTCGATACAGCTTGGCTTCAGGTGCGCCGCAGGAGTTGCCGGTGTTGACTACAACGTCAAACCGCCTTAGGGACTCCGGCTCCGGATTTTCTGTCGGGGTTTACTCCCTTAGCCTTTCCCCTGAAGAGGTATGCCGCAAGGCAGCGGAGGTTTTTTGGAGTCAGAGTTTTCCTTCTCTGATGTACCCTGACTGGAAGATCGAACCAGCGACACTTAGCTCGCAGGCCGACGCTCAATCCACTGAGCTAAACCAGCCAGGGCAAAATGGAGACTTCCTGTACTTAATTTGTTAATGATGGAAAGGTAGTAAAAGTTTTTTTCTTTTTTTGGCAGGTATAGGGGTTGGGTTGGCAGAGAGAATTAACATTTTATTTAAATTATGCTACCTGGTAGTTTATAATCATTACATTGAGTTCTAGTCTGGTTGAACAAGAGTGAACTGTTAATTACCCTTGGGAAATTTAATGGGTTACAGTAAAGAACCTCTTGGAATAGCACAGTTAATAGTTTGGCCTAGGGCGGTAGAAGTGGCAAAAAAGATTTAATTCCTTGCAGATAAACTATTACTTTTCCTAAAACAGTTTCTGGGGAAGGGGTTTCCAGAGCTAATTCCAAGGAGATGATCATAAAGGACATTGGGACATTAGAAGGAGAAAGGGGTGGTGCACTGTGCAAATTGACCTCTCCAGTTTGAGGTGGTGGCAAAATTTCCAAGTAGAGAAAACCAGTACATAGTTAGAAATATCTGAGAAGGATATTAGAGAAGAAATTATTTTTCATTATTTAATCTGTAACTACACAATAACACCCAATCATTAGGCTACAGACATTTTTTGGTATGCACGAGAAAAAGCAACTATTTCCATTGTAAAGGTTTTATTGAAGAAATTTAATGAATATAAACTTAATAGCTAATTAAAGACAAACGTGGCTAAAAAATAGTGAAAGCGAATTGTGCTGTATCTTTAAAATACTGGAGCATCTGTTCGTAATGTCTAATGTTGATTTATTTGATGCTGGTTTAATGTGTAACAAGTTATGTGAACCAACTGTGAGTAATACTAAAGTATCTTAACCTCCATACTCAAGTTTCCTGGGCTATTATTGTATTACTCCTCCCAGAATGACTATGTTTTGGGTTTCTACTTTCTCCTGTACATCTATTAATTCCTACTTTCAAGAGAAAAAACTGTACCCACATTCACCCCAATCAGTGCTAACATTCCCTTTGCTAAAACTTGTTTATTCGTCGGTTAATCAAAACACTATGTGAGTGACTGCCTCATCTGGCATGAGGTCCCTATTAGTCTGCCACCATTCTCCTAATGTCTAGGGAATCCTCAGCAAACACTGCAACATTATAATCTATTTACCTCTGCTTTGAAAATGCATCTTTAAAAGCAGTGCTCTGAACTAAACCATTTACTAACATTTTTGAGAAAAACAAAACATGAAACAATGCATATTTCTGGGAGGAAGAATTTCTAACCACAGGTAGGCAGAGGACATAGTAATTATTCTAATGAATATGTTTCTAAAGAAGCCTGTAGTCCTGATCTTACCTTTCCAATTTAAAACTGTTTAGATGGACCAGTAAGTTGTGCAATTTAAAGGAGGCATCTAAAATATGAATCTTAGGCATAGGTGCCTGGGAGAAGCCCAAGGCATGAAACTGTAAGAGGCAAGCGCTGGGTTTAAAAGACGTTTCTCAGCTGGTAGTAAATTCTCTCTGATTCGTCTCAAGAAACAAGTGGACTTCCTTAATATTCTATTTTATGTTGCCACTTGGAGAAGGGAAGACAGATGGTAGGGTGATGGGGACGGAAGAGGAGGAGGAAAAAGGAATGATATTACAAGTTCGCGGTAGGATTCTGCCAGTCTCATATTTCCAGCATGGCATGGATACTGATAAAATCTGTTTTTTCCAGGGTGCTGCTTTGCGGGGCTGGTAGAAATGAATTTCTCCCCTTTCCTATTTTCTCCCAAATGTACCTCTCCTCTTGTACTTCCAAAGTCTTACTCCCCAGGATCGTACATATGAGATTCTCTCCCTTTTTCTCATAATCCTCCTCCAATGAAGCAGGGCCATTCCCCTCCTCTTTGCAGATGCCTCAACCACGACACTCAAATTAATATTTAACTGTGATGGTTCCTGATTCCTGTACTCCGAGTAGTTCAAACTCTTTTACTCCAAGAACTTGGCTCGCCTTTCCGCAGCGGCCGCTCCCTTGGTGCCCGGGATGCGCGCCCAGTGCAAACACCAGGACCTGCGCGCATTGCTGCCCGCATACTCGTGGGCTCCCGCCCTCTTCCCCAAATAAATCTTGTACGTGATTGGCCCGCGCCCAGTTACCTACTCCAAGGTGTGGGGCGAAGGAAAGGGTACTCCTTCGGGAAGGGGGACGAAAGGAGAAAGCACAAGTCCAAGGCTGCACTCCCCAGAAATGCCGGCGCTACTGATTTGAGTCACAGCGCCGCCTCGCACTTGTAAGAGGATGTGCACGTGCCTTCTCCCGGCACCCGTAGAACCGCCCGCCGGTGACACCGCTTTAGAAGATTACCTTCCGGGGTAATGCGCGTCCGGGAGAGAAAGCGGAGGCGTGCAGCTCTTCGAGTCCCTTTCTCAACATTTCGGAATTCCATTCCCAGGGCCCCAACTGTCTGTGGGTGTGTGTGTACACTAAAAATAGGCCCCACAATTCTCTGCTCCCCTTTCTAGCACTTCCTCCTCCCTTTATGGACCGGGAGAGTCCAGAAGCCGAAATAGCTCGGCGGGCACTTCCGGAACCGGAGACGTGGGTTCCGGGGAGAGTGCTGGAGCAGGGAAGAGCGAGAGAGGACTGCGGCCGCTGGAGGATGAAGAAAGAGCATGTGCTGCACTGTCAGTTCTCTGCATGGTACCCACTGTTCCGAAGCCTTACCATCAAGAGGTAAGACGGGAAGAGCTATGCCGGGGCAATGACAAAAGGGAACTGCGACATTCTGTCTTCAAAAAAATGAAAGAAATGCAGGCCTTGTAACGACTAGAGGGGAGCACCAGGGCCAAGATTTCCACTTCATACTGGTATTTCACATGGGGAGGTTAATGAATTTGATCCATATTTGCTGTGAGTTTTGTTGTTTATCAGTGTGCTAGTGGAGTTAGAAGAGTATGTCATGGTTCAGAGAAGGTCAGAGGCTGCTGAGTAGAAGTTTAAACCCGTTTGGCTTGGGAGTTCACTATCATTGTTTTTAGAATTACCAGAGAGGGGAGGTGATCAGGAGAACTGTGTTAGTCCTGGTTTTGCCACTTACCAACCCACGGGGGACTTATGTATTTGCTTTCAGTCTCGTAAGAACACGGATACATACCCCACCGCAAATATTGTGAAGCTCCAATGTGGCAGTGTAGATGGCAAGCGTTAGTAAAGTACAATTATATGTTGGTCCGGATGGTCACGTACCGCGAGAGGAAGCTCTCTGGCGAAGTTGTGGAATGGTATTTGTTTTCTACTTCTCTAGTCTACAAACAAGGAGTCCATCTCTTATTTTGCAGAGCAAGCATAGAATTAACTGTTTAATCTTTCGCCCAGGAAATTCAGGTAGTGTAGGTAAGGCAGCTAGGAGAATATCCATCCCCAAGTGTTGAAAAGCAATCATAACATCTGGAGTATGATGCACATATAGGCTTTCATTCACTAAGAAGAATAGATCAAAGAACTGTATGTTCATGGATAGGATTTTCTGTAATTTACGCCAAGATTGCCTCTTATTTAAGTATTAACTGTCCCTTGCTTTTCATTATGTCCTCTTAGTGCAGAGAGTGTGAATGCAGAGAGGGAAACAATTTTGAAATCCTGAGGTACTGAAAGAGCATAAGGAGATTATTTAAGACAATTCTTTTCCGTTCTCTTATTCATATATAGAATCTGCTTCCTGTTACCCATGGTGTATTGGAGGTTAGAGCAGCTCAAAGGATAATAATCTTTGCATTTGAAGATAGTAAAAGCCACACCAGAACAAAAAGAAGAGCTTCAACAATAGCAGTGGACATGACCTCCTATCATATAAGTAGCCTTCTTATATGATATGCCAGTTTACTTGGCATAATTGAAATAGGCTTTGGGTCTGAGGTGATGATAGTTATTTATTTGGGGTTAGTATGATACAAGGTATGTTTATGAACCTGTCAGACATTTTCACACTGAGTTCACCTAAAACTGACATTTGTTTTCTGTGAAGTTCTTTTGTGCCTTCTGGTGTAGTTTTTCTTTGCCCTCAGCAGTAAAGGATAATGGTTAAGAATTGGGATCTGGAGTCAGGGCCTGGCTTTGAATTTTGGTTCCACCAGCATCTTGAGCAAAGTGCTTGATCTCTCTAAGTCCCGTCTAGAAAATTGAGAAAATTAATAGGATTGCTGTGGGCATTATATGAGATAAAGCATTTAAGTGCTTGCATATAGTAAACAATGCTTCATGTTGTTACTTTTTTTTATTTAATCAGATCCATTGAAGCAAAATAAATTTCGTTCACTTAAAATGTGTAACACTCATTTTAAGCTGAGAGTGAAAAATAAACCAACGGGCGGGATTTTCTGAACCATCCATGACTAAGCTGTGTTTCCTGAAACCATTCATTACTCTGTTTAAACTCTTCAGTCTGGTTAGTTCTGTGGTAGTATCACTGGACCTAACATATGGCAGGATACCGCTCACACCCCAGGCCAGTACAGTGGAATTGTATCAGCTTTGTCATTGTCATTGTCAGCTTTAATGCTGAGAGATTGAGTATTCTGGTTTTTGACTCAGCATTATTATCTGATGTTTATTAATTATGGTTCAGAGATGATTATGCAGGTAAGAATAGAAGTACATTTCTTGAGAAGTTCTAGAACTTTGACTCAGGCTTAAGAAAGATTAGAAGACTTTGGACCATCCACTTTATTTTATTAAATCTGTTTCTTTACTTAAACATGAAAGTTATATTACTTTTGTCAAGGCTCCTTCTGCTAAAATTTTATTAAAGTAACATGTTTGTCTATATAGAACTATATCAACCTGATGGTGTACTTTGTTATTTAATTCTTTTTCATCTGCCAGTTAAGCCTCATTGGATTCTCGCCTGCATAATGGATTTCAGTGGCCGATTTAAGCTCTTCTCTGACTGCCTTACTTGTAAAGTGTGCCTGGCAATGACATATTTATGGCTTCAGTCTTTCAGGCCACAATTCCTTTTTCCTCCAAGGTTTGGTAGTACTTGGTATATCTTGGTACAGCACTTACCATACTGTACTATGATTTTTCGCTTTCCTTAGTTTTTTTTTTTAAGATTTTATTATGTTCAGAGGGAGGGGAAGGAAGGGAGAAAGAGAGGGAGAGAAACATCAATGTGTGGTTGCCTCTCATGCGCCCCCAACCAGGGACCTGGCCCGCAACCTAGGCATGTGCCCTGACAGGGAATGGAACCTTCGGGTCACAGGCCAGCGCTCAGTCCACTGAGCCACACCAGCCAGGGCTCGCTTTGCATTCTCAATGGAATCACCTTAGTGTCCTCCTTAACTTACATAATGCAAGATAAAGTCATGAGGATGACTTTAAAACTGTGACTGTAGAACTTAGTGACTCATGAAAACTAGACTCCAGTGTGATGTCAGCTAATATCTGTAATTGTTGTAGACCCTCAGATAGGAAGAATATGCAAATAATTCAGCATGGAATCAAACAGTAAATAGATATTTTGAATCTAATCAAGGGATGATATAACCTGGAGGAAAAGTCCAAATTCAAATCAGACTTGAAAATTAGCATAACTCAAAAACAAATGACATGGGCTCTGGAATAATCAAATTGAGGACTGAGGGACATTATTGTCATAAAAGAGAGCTCTATCTGCCCTCACACTTGTCAAGAAAATCACCCTAGATGTGTAGGAGCTGGTATCCCTGCCAGTGTTTCTCAGTCTCAAGCCCCTGAGAAGAAGATAAACTTAACATTTTCTTGGAAAGATCATGTCTAATTCTGTTGAGATGACATTGTTACTTTAGTAGGTAAGTATCTTTAACCTGAGGAAGAACTAGATTAAATATAGAAGTGACGAAATAATTCAAACCTAATAGTTTTTCTTTTTTTCTAAGTTCATTTAGTATTTTTAAAATTTTGCCATTTTGAGGATAATTAGCATATATAAAGAATAGATTACCCTTGTGGTTCCAATTTAAATTGTGTAATTGGTTTAGAATGGTGATACATTAAACTGTATAAGAAAAGTTTTTACATTTTTTAAATAGTGTTGGAATGTTTGCAAGAACCTTAGATTCACTGTGCTTAGAGGGTAATTTGCTGGCTTCCTGACAGTTAAATGCCTGGGAAGGCTTACTTGTATTTGGTTGACATACAGGAGTGGGCGAAAGTATTGGGTTGGCCGAAAAGCCCATTATGATTTTTCTGTAAGATGGCTCTAGTGGTGCTTAGTTGTCTTTTACTTCATTAGAAACAATTTCGTTAGATTGTATTGTGACAGCTGTCATATCAGCGTACATTAAAAAAACTTATTAAAATTGGTGAATTTTTGTGCAGCCATTTTAATATTGAAGATGGAATTAAACTAAAGCATGGCTAATTGAGGAGCTTTATTGCTCTGGTGATCAGTTAAGTATGAGGCCACCAAAACACATCCACATGTAGCATGTATTCTTAGGCTTACGTGCTCATTGCCAACCAAAGAATGGTTTCCAGAATCTTAAGTCAAATTCTGCCCTCTCCCAAGAGGTGAGCAGATGTTATTCATCTTTTGATTTGTTTGCTGCATTTCCTGTGTTGCTGCAATTGTTCGCTCGTCTCTAATTTCTAAAGGCACATGATTATTGTACTCAGAATTCTTTTGGGTTTGTTGCTTTCATAATGTGATTTCAGCCTGCTTCTTTGTATTTGGCTGACTTTTGTTACTTTACCACAAGGACAGTTGTAATTTATGAACCTAATTTAGCTTACCACAATATTTATTCATATTATTCTAATTCCTAGTCTGGTGCCACCAAATGTTCATCATTAACATTTTCCATTTCTTATTCAAATAATGGGAACAAGTAATTAAAAAATTAATTGAGTTTGGATATTTTTTCTCTCTGCTTGTGTTTGGTCTTTTAAAGTGATGCCCTTTTTTGGTATTTTTTGTTTGTTTGTTTTTTTAGTGTCATTCTTCCACTTCCTCAGAATGTGAAGGATTATTTACTTGATGATGGAACTCTGGTGGTTTCAGGAAGGTAAAGTATCAGAAAAGCATTTTTAATGTTTTTATTGTAAAAGAATGTTGTACTTACTAAATCTCAGCTATTGCCATGTAAAATAAGTATGTTAACTTTGTCACCTTTCTCTCCCCCTTTTTTTCCTGGCTAAAATTATGTGGTATATTTATCCTGTGTTTTTTGTCAATGCTCTATTACTAAGATTTTCAAAATTGAGTACTTCCTTCTCTAATAATTGCTAGTTACAAAATTGGGCAATTCCTTTCTCTCTGCCTTTAGAAAATGGATGTGATGATAACTGTTCCTTCTGGATATGGGAGGACAGGGGGGCATGTTATGACCCTTTGAGATTCTTCAGTCTTTAAGATAAAAAAATTCATGTTCGTTGCAAATAGAAATCTTTACTAGGGTGTCTCATTTAAGTCCTTAGCATTTTGTTCCCCACAGTTAACTCACCATGGCCCCACCTCCACCTTCTCTGTTCATGTAGTTCCTCTATTTGTGAAAGGAAGAAGTTACCAGACTTTAGTCTTTTTAGTGCAAGTTTGGAAAAGTTTAAGCATGAAACAATTTAATGATGTTCCTTTGTGTTCATTCAGGTCTCTGCTCAGAAATCATGCTATCTGAGTGCTTATCCATCACCATCCTTTTTAAAATGGCCTAATGCTAATCTTGTTGGTATTGTACATTACTCCTTTTTTTGGAATTCTAGGTTGGAAATCTTTTCCCTTAGAATTGTTAAAAAAATATGTTTTATTAAGGTAAAGTATAGATAACATAAAATTTACCATATTAACTTTTAAAATGTACAGTTTATTGGTATTAAGTACATTTAAATATTGTGCAGCCATCACCACCATCTGTCTCCAGAACTTCTTTCATCTTGTAAAACTGATAGCTCGCTGTGCCTTACTTTTCTTGTCTGATATCATAGGATTAACCCCATAGGGTTGTGGCAGGGATAACAAGAGATAATGCATAAAATGTTTAGCCCAATGCCTAGTATGTTGTGTGCTCTTAAGAAATACTAACTGCTCTCATCATCATTAATCTCAGCCGGAACATTAAACACATCAGTAAACATATAAGTGAAAAATTGTGATAATTCTATGAAGGACATGGGGAGGCCCCTGACATACTTAAGTTACTGGAGGTGGGAGTGGGGTTGAGGATTGCAGGGAGTGTCAGAGAATACTCTGAAGAAGTCACTTATGAGCCTCTGAGATGCAGAGTTTGGGTAGAAGGCAGTCAGTTGAAGAGTGGAGGGAAGAATCGTCCATGCTGAGGTAACAGCATTATGGAGGACTCTGAGCTGTGGAAGATCTTCACATGCAAGAAACTAATAAGAGAGGGTTATGTGGTTGGAGCATTGTAGGAGTGAGTGGTGCGAGACTCGGTTGTTGAAATGAGAGAGGTGGTTAGGGTTCAGGTTGAGGTGTCTGTGTGGGAGCCATGTTTAAGAACCTAGAATTTGTTATGAATTCAGTAGGAAAGTATTGAAGGGCTCTGAGCAAGAGATTGACTTCAGTTGTGAGCAATGACTAATTACTGTGTGGGACTTGCAGACGAGTTAGGAGGATTGCATTGGATCAAGTGAGAGCTCTGATAGTGGCTTGAGCTGAGATGGTGACATTGGAGTCAGAAAGGTGAATGGAGCTTGTACCTTCAGAACTTGGTGATGGAGAAGGAGGGGGCAAGAATTACTCATTTCTTCTTTAAAATTATAGGTATACTTTAAATGAGGTACATTTAAAATAAAATGCAGAGATTTTGAATATATTAATTTGACGAATTTTGATAAATATATACACCTATTTTACCACCACTCCATTGAAAATATTGACCATTTCCATTCCCCAGAAAGTCCCCTGTGTCCCTTTTTTCATTTGGTCCCTTTATTGCCTTTATTTCTTCCATGTACCCTTTTTTTTCTCTTGGAGCCCTTTTGTTTTCTGATGATTTTAGGCACTTATTCATATTTAGGAGCGAGGGACACACAAACACGTGTGTGCGGAAACTTTCTGGACTTGAGTCGGGCATATTCACTAACACTGCCAGCAATCAGCAGGTATTGCTGAAAGATTTCCAGATGACATTTTCTGTAGGTCTTTCCACTGGGGTGGTTCTGTTTCCACAGAGAAGAATTCTCTGATCTGTCTGCATTCTGGTAGCAGGGTGGGAGGACAGAACCAGGGGTCTCACTGTTCATGACTTTCACATGGCTTGTCATCCTCTTCTAGCATTTCACTCCCATATGCCTCTGGGCTGCTACAGATCTGAGCCCTGAGCTTCTTTAGTTCATTTATTTCCCAGAGAATAAATCTACTTACCCATGGGGGTGAAGGAGAATTAGTTGCTTGGTTGTGCAAGTTGAGGAGGACTGTGTGAGTCTTGCTGCCCTTTTTATGGACCTCACACAAGTAACCCTGTTCATAGCCCAGAGCTTCAGTCTCATCATCCAGAGGTCTCCAGGTTCTAGCTGTTGCTCAGTGGGTTATCACCTTTGGCTTTCTGTTTTCCAAACTTAGTTGCCATCTTCCTTATGCAATTTTCTCCTTTGGGATCTTTACTGTCATTTTAGTGGAGTTTCACAGTGGAACATAGGGATAGATAAATGCCCATGGTTAACCATAAACGCCCTTGTTCTTGTAGTTTCTTGGTATAGGTCATGTGCTAGCTATTATTCTGATTATTGTTTTTTCAATTATGTGAGTTCTTCCTAGGCCAGTTGTTTGTAGTTGAGTATTGAAGAGGGGCCAGGGCACTGTTATCCCCTCTGAGTTCTTTCAGCCTTTGCTTCCTCCCCGGCACTGAGATTGGCTGCTGGGTGGCCACATCCAGCACCTGCTTCTTCAAGGAGAGCGTGTCTGTTCTGGCCAGGTAGCTGAGTTGGTTAGAACGTCATCCCAATAAGCCAGAGTTGCAAGTTCAATCGTTGTGGATACAAGAATCAACCAGTGAGATGTTTCTCTCAGATGTTGCTCCCTCCCTCTCCTCACCCCTCCAACCCCCCAAATAATCAATAAAGAGAGTGTGTCTTGAGAATTTCTTTCTCTCACTCTCCCCCATACCTCTCTCTGTTGCCAGTCCAGACCCAGGTCATTCTGGACACCAGCTCACACAGGGGGGGTAGTCCATCAGCCATCCATAACGGCTCTTCATATGCTTCCTCTGGTGTCTTCCTTCATCCCATTTAATCTTCCCTGTCTTGGCAGCACTTTCTCATTCACTGGAGTCAGAGTGGTAGATGATTCTTAGTGTCACCAGAGGTGGACTTTGAGCTTTCTTTCCCTTGTTGCTAAGTGATTTCTGAGAAAAGGGCAGAAAATTTTTATTCTGCCATCTTTATTGTACTCTTACTAATTTCATATTGTTTTTTATTACTGTCTCAAAAAGTAGACTTTTCCTAATATTCTTCTTTAATGGAAAGGCTTTTTATATACTTAGTACACCTGAAACTATGTCTGCTTGGTACCATGGCCTTTTTCTTACTTAATTTTTGCTTTACGTTCTTTTAGGGACGATCCTCCAACACGTTCTCAGTCAGACAGTGATGGTGAGGCAGAAGAAATACAGGTTAGTTCAAAATAAAATACTCTGTTCTGTAGACTGTTCTTATTTCAATGATTTCTGAAATAGTTCTGGCATTTAGATCTTAGCATATATTCATTAACATGAGAAATTACATGAAATTCTCGTTTTTATAATACTTTTATTTATATATACTTTGTGCTCAGGAAAAGATGCCATCTGTTTATATTCTGTTTTTACATGGGACACTGCTTTTTGAAAGCCCAGTACAGTATCTACATTTAATTTTTTTTTTCTGTCCTCTTATCCATGCAGTGGTCAGATGATGAGAACACAGCCACACTTACGGTAAGAACAGAGCACTGGCAGGCGGACAGCCTCACACTGTCACACAGCTGCTTCAGGGCTTCAGTGCAGCATGTTGCTAAATTCCCATTTACTCACTATTTCAAATAGCATTTTCTGTGTTGGCTATTATGTATTATTTTGAAAAATAACTTGAATCATTGTTTATAGGCAAACATCATCTTCCCTTTTCCCCCTTTGATTACAAAGGAAATTATTTTAAGTGTATAATTGATGCATTGACTTGTTCTCTTAAGCTATGAAAAAAGGAATCAAGTCTAGATCTGTAGTATCTAAATTAAAGTGAAAATCTATATTCACTTAAGTATATTCGAATGTCATAAAACATAGTTTTTTAAAATGAGAATAGAGAAGTTTATGACTTTAATAAGTACCTTATAAAAAATGTAGAAGTTGATCAAGCATATTACAGTCTTTCAGGGTAAGAATGCTATTGCTGTTGTCAAATTTAACTTAAAAATTTTTTAAAATAAAAATATACTTACAGGAATAAGTAAAAAATGTATTTCTAAAAATGTAGATGAATGAAACTCCTCATACTTTGAGATAACAGAGAAAGGTTTTCATAAAATTCCCTACAAATAAATGTAAAGGCACATTAAAGGAGACCAGTTTTAGCAGAGAGGGTATGTTCTAATATAACTCTAAGTAAGATACTTCTGTTTAATGAAAGAGATAGGGTTTCCAGGGTACAAGGAAAAAAGTAGGGGTGCCTAAACGGATATACTTCCTTAGGTATAAAGAGCATGCCAACATAGTCAGAAAGGGAAAGATTGAATGTTTTATTTTACTCTGGATATCATACAGGTTAATCATTCTCTTTTTATGAAAATTCTATTCAGTACAGCATACATGTTAGTTTTCTACCATATCCAGGGCACTATAATGGGTTCTATGAAGTTAAAGATCATGAGTATAATTTCATTCCTGCCATCATGGAGGTTTTAAACCAATAGGGAAAGATGCCCCAATTTGGGGGAAGATGACAAAATGCTGTCAGAACAAAGAGAACAGTTACAACTGAGAAGATCTACAGATACATCAAGGAAGAGGTGACATTTGACCTGGACCCTAAAAGCAGTAAGGATTATTAATAACTCATGTTATAAAATATAGATAGATAGCTACAGAAATTAATAATACACATGTGCATGTGTGTCTGTGAAATAAACTGTTCGCCAAGGTCTAGAAGTAATGATATATGACATCACAATAGCAATAAGCATCCCTGGTGCCCTGATCTTGGTTGCTAAACACCATTCTTCGTGAAAAGAAACCAAAGCTCCTTCCTTGGGGAAACTCAAGACCAGAAGTAGGGAGGTAAAGATGAGCATGCAACAATTTGTTGTGTCAGAAAGTACAGAAATGCTCAAAGAATGATGAGGAACTGACAGAAGGGAACCAGAAGCCAGTTTCAGTGGGCTCCCACTGGCCAACTATTTGAGCATCCTAACAAACAATGAAAGTAATAGAGTGTAATCATTGACTAAAATTAGAATCCATCCTCCCACACTGACATAAATGATTAAATAGATGAAACAGAGGGGAAAGCCCTTCTTTATAATAGAAAAGGCATCAGTGTAGAAGAAATGTGATAAATGTAGGAGAAATGATATTAGAAGTCACCATTTGGGAGACATCGTAGTGATAATTGATGGGATGATGTTAAAACTAGTGAGTGAATATTTGATGAGAAAGAGGGTACTTGCATATTCTCAAAGCATTTGCACCAAAATTACTTAGTAATTTCAAAGGGAAAAATACTAATTTTACATTGGAAAAACCTGGCAGCCAAGTGATCAAAGTTAACCTTGTCAGGATGGACAGACCTACATTGTGTGCTTTCAGATAAGAAGGACATCACCTGCCAAAATGGCATAACTTGAATCTAATCATGAGAAAACATCCACAATCTCATTGTTTTTGCAAATTATATAGAATGACTGCCCTGTGAGCTTCAAGAAATGTCAAAATCGTGAAAGAGGAAGAACAGAGAGAGGAACAATTACAGATTAAAGGAGATTAAACAGACTTTATAACTCAATGCAATGCATGATTCTAGACTGGATCCTGGGTCAGAAAAAATGTTTTCTTTTGCTATAAAAGACACTTTTTAGGACAATA
Source organism: Furipterus horrens (assembly GCF_987537825.1). Lineage (NCBI taxonomy): Eukaryota > Metazoa > Chordata > Mammalia > Chiroptera > Furipteridae > Furipterus > Furipterus horrens. Next base: position 140,016,204 of record NW_028327172.1, on the reverse strand, counting down.
GGCACATTTTGAATGAGATGTTGATGAAATAATGGTATTTATCTGTTAGTTCCCTGATTTTGATAGATCATATAAAAGAGTGTTGTTACTGCTTTTTAGGAAATATGTACTGAAGTGTTTATGAATAAGTGGGCATCATGACTTCTACTTATTTTAGAAGAATATAGGAAGAAAAGTATGTTTTATATACATAAATATATGTTTTATATACATAAATATAAATAAATACACAATACCTGCATAGTTATATATTGAGAGGGGGTTGAGGGGAGAATGATAAAGCAACTGTGGTAAAATGCCTGAATGAAGAGTAATAAAAATTTTGTTGCTCTTTAAATGCTTCTGAAAGTCTGACAATGTTTGAAAATAAAAAGGTAATTGAAGGAAGTGATTTGGTTTCACTGGCCAGAACTAGACATTTATGGCTGAAGAACACTCTTAGTAGGAGAATGTGAGCCAAGCCTCAGCATGGGAAAATACATGGTCCTGGTGAATGGTAATACTTGTCCATTAGTGCAGGTACAAAAACATTGAGTTGATAGTGGAAAAAACACCCAAAGATGGATAAATCTCAAAAGCTCAACAGTGGCTGGTTTGGCTCAGTGAATTGAGCGTCGGCCTGCGAGCTAAGTGTCGCTGGTTCGATCTTCCAGTCGGGGCACATCAGAGAAGGAAAACTCTGACTCCAGAAAACCTCCGCTGCCTTGCGGCATACCTCTTCAGGGGAAAGGCTAAGGGAGTAAACCCCGACAGAAAATCCGGAGCCGGAGTCCCTAAGGCGGTTCGACGTTGTAATCAACACCGGCAACTCCTGCGGCGCACCTGAAGCCAAGCTGTATTGACTCGTCTTTCCCTTGGACCCTTCAGCTGCGAAGAGAGGGGGGGTCTGCTGCATGGGCAACAGCAGACCCTCCATATCACCCTGCCCAGGCTCTGTGGCTTCAGCTTCACTGGAGAGGACACTCCAGCGTCATCACAAGATGTCGATTCAACACGGGAGGAGACAGATACCGTGTCACTCCCGAGTTGGACTGCACAGCCATTCTCGGCGGTGCAGATAGACTCTTAAGAAGCTACACCATCGTCTCTCGAGGCGGACGGCTGCCGACGACGACGAATTTCAAAGAGTAAGTTGCTAGAAGTATATATATCAAATGACAAGTTATGTTAAATTTTTTAAATGTTATATTTATAGACTAGGCCTATGTATCACAAGTATAAATCATGACTACAGAAGAATATGCCAATTTTCTAATGATAGTTGCCTTTGAGGAGAGGGAAGAATTAGGGAGGAGAGCAAGGAGGTAAAGAGCTTCATTGGTATTGTACTGTTATTTTCCCCTTAAGAAATTTAAAGATCTGAATCAAATTTTGAATATTTGCCAAATTGTTTACTGTTTAGATATAAGAACATTGATATATATACATATTTGCATATTTTATACATTTTATGATTAAAAAAAATTTTTTTAAAGAATACCCTTTCTGAATGGGTCTGGTGCAGGGGTGTGGTGATGGATAAAGTTGGAAAGATAGGTGAGCCCAGATCACAGAAAATTCATGGATATGATTAAAGTGTGGATTTTATCCCACTTAGAATAGAACCTTTTCCAAGACAACTGAGGTGTTAATGCAGATTTAAAATTGATTCATTAACCTACAAGTTTAAAAGATTACTAGTAGTTAAATCTGTTGAAGTAGAATTTTCAGAAAATTCTACTTATATCTCCATAGATATAAAACTCTTTAACACATGTTGATGGTTTTATTTAACTCATGAGGGAGTCAGGCAGTTGTTATATAACTGGTTCAAAAAGATACATTTATAGATTAGGAATATGAAAATGAATATGAAAATGAGGTAGAACTAGTTTTTCCTCCCTCAAGGGTGGGAAGGAAGACAACTGGATTTCTATTGGTCATGATACATTTTTCACATCCATAAGAAACACTTTTCACTGTTACTGCTTACCTACAATTTACCTCCTTGTAGAATAGCTAGAAGACTCAGCTGGAATCAGATAACCCAGAAGGGAGTGCTTTATGTATGTACAATATATGGTCTTCTACTGGAGCACAAATTTTTCTCTACATTGCATAAACTTCTTGTAATTTAAATTAGTATTAGGATTCTTATGGCAGGATTTCTTTTTTTATTTCCTTAAGATTTTATATATTTATTTTTAGAGAGAGGGGAAGGGAGGGAGAAAGAGAGGAAGAGAAACATCTGTGTGTGGTTGCCTCTTGTGTCCTCCCAACTGGGGGTCTGGTCTGCAACCCAGGCATGTGTCCTGACTGGGAATCAAACTGGCGACCCTTTGGTTCACAGGCCAGCACTCAATCCACTGAGCCACTCCAGCCAGGGCTGGCAGGATTTCTTAAAGTTCAGTAGTTTGAAGATTTAAGGAATCAGTCACTTCTTTTAAAATGTAATACATAAATTTAAAACAATCCTTATATGTGAAGTTTTATAGGATAGGAAATTTAAATTTTTTATCTTTGAAGATTGACTCCCTTCATGTTGTAAATTTTGTGTAACTATGCCAGGTGTCAGAATTATTGCTAATGCCTATCTAAAATAAGGGATTTTGTAGACAGAGCTTCTAGGGGCCCAAATCAGCAATTTCAGGGAATTAGGGAATTATTGGCTAGTCATGATCATTTCTTTTGATGAGGAAAAGCAAATGGAAAATAAAGGACTTAAGGCTGTTCATTTTGAAACCTTCTCGCTAGAGTTTAATTTTATGTATATAAGCTGAAAAAGTCAAACAGAAGATATAGTAGCAGGCTGTCAAATACCTAAAAGGTGATGCTAAATAGTTTAGAGGTCATGTACATCTGTAGCAAAAAAGAAGTTCATCTGACCTGCCCTTGATCTCTTCAGTCTTTTCTCGCTAGCCTGTTGCTTAAAGCTGCTTTCTAGTTAGGGAGATATATTTCCATTTTTTTTAACTTATGTTTTTTGGTCTCTATCCTCAGACTCTTGATACAGTTTTCTTTCTTCATAACTGGGTGAGGTCTTGGAGATAAGCATAAGCCAATGATTTTAACCTTTTCCACCTCATGGCATTTGTAAACTAATTAGTAAGATTCTGCAGCACACCAAAGAATATATTAATTTATTTGCTGATCAGACAAAAAAATTAGGTATAATTTTGATTCACACCTGGTGGCTATTGTTGTGTTGGTCATTGTCAATTTTTAATTTGACAATCTAAGCGGGTCAATGCCCCTGACTAAATAGTCAGGTATTACATGTTTTAAAAATTCTGATGGCATACCAGTGTTCCTCTTGCAGTGTACCAGGCATACTGGTTGAGAATTACTGGCATAAACCATTTGATTTATTTTGCAGTGTGTAGTTTAGCTAATTCTAGACCCATTGTAACTTTTTTCTCCCTGCTCTGTGGAAGAGCTTGTCATTACTGGACTTTTTCAGAATTTGCAGCTTCCCAGTAGAGGGCAGCAAATATAAAGGTATAATGTGACTTTGTAGTGTGTAAGTAGTTTTGTGTTGGCGCTCCTGCAGGTTCACTTGATGTCTCTTACTCACTCCCCTTTTCTGTATTTTATGTCCGTATGCTTCTTTCACAGAGACAGTCTCGAGGCAGAGCATAATAGGAACTGCGTTTAAGTTCATTCACAACTGTATCTCTTTTTACTTCCTGGTTGAAATGACACTCAGAATGTTTTGGTAACTTGTTTATATAAAATACGCATTTTAAAATCAACAAAAAAGGAAAGAACATTTTAACTTCCCCAAGGTCCTATTTTTGAGTTTTGTTTATATTAAAACTTGTCTGGAAATAGCAGTGTTTAGATACAGTTTACCACATAATTTATTTCTCATTCTTATAAATTATAAAGCCTTTTGGGGATTTGTCCAAGAATCTTTTCCTGCAAATGGAAATGCTTCTGTGCCTTTAAATGTCAGGTGTTATTTCTAAGGATTGGCTTATATTTGTAAGTGATACTTCATCTGTCTCTTCACTTAATAAATACATACTGGTTTTATGTAGGCTTTAAGAGAACCATTAATTTCCTTCCTCATATCCCCAAATGCCTTGTGACATCTGTCTCTTCAGTTATATGGGTTTTAATTGTTTTAGAAAATGACATTTGGGCGCTTTTGCCCTTTCTGCAAATGTTATTTGATCATTGATTTTATTTAGCTGAGTTATGATAGTGATTTATATTCTGCATTATTTTTAACACCCTAAATACTTTAACCTTGCAATTTGACCTTGTTTTCTCTATTTATCGTGATGATATTGACTTGCCCAAATAATTTCTTCTTTCTCTCTGTAGGCACCAGAATTTCCTGAATTCACCACTACAGTCCAAGAAGCTATCAATTCCCTGGGGGGTAGTGTATTTCCTAAGCTTAACTGGAGTGCCCCAAGGGTAGGCCACCTCAGTAAATCTCTCACTGTTTAAATAGTCTTTGCTCTGCTATTCATTTCATTTTATGTCCCCACAGAGGGTCTAATTATATTCCTAATTCTAAGGAAAATACTGTGGAATTTATTTTTATTTTCCTCTATTATTTTACTTTTCTGGTTTTGCATTATACTTTCCTGGCACTATAAAGTACTGTAAATTTTGCCAAAAGACACTTTCAACTTCTTGTGGTGCTGATCATGCTAGGAATCTGAGGAAATATATGTTGAGTCCTTATCAAAATTTCGGCAGTTCAGTTTAACAGAGAAATTTATCTTGATTGAAAATTAATAAAATGTAAATGTCATAGGATCTAGAAATAGAATAGTTTGAGAAATCAACTGATACCTTCTTAAGTTATATTTTATTATTTTAACATTACATCAACAAGACTTTTCTAAGTTAAGGTCTGTGGAAAAATATACTATTCTAATCCAATAGAAAACAATTTTATGTCAGTTAAGCTCATTGAAGGAATTAAAGACTTATTTACATTTTCAAAAATCATCTCATGCTTATCTTTTTTATTCTAAAATGAATGACAAATTGTACTTAATCTAATTTTTATTTTTACTCATTAAAATTAATTACACATACTCAGAGTTTAAATTTTCAAAAGCTCTGGTTGCTTACTAGAAAAATCAGCAGGTCCTGACATGCTTTGCTTCACCATTCTCACTCCTCAGAGTCTGTCACATATTTTAGTATATTCTTTTGTTTTTTTCAGCTACTTCCTTGTTCTTCAGTTAATTAGGTATTTATTATTGACTTTCTACTTTAGAACAGGAAGATTCAGCTTTTATCTAGTGTCCTCACTACTTTCTTTTCCTTTAATCATATTTTATTGATTATGCTATTACAGTTGTTCCAGTTTTTCCCCCTTCATCCCCTTCCACCCGGCACTACCCACTCCCTCAGTCAATCCCCACACTTTTCTTCACGTCCTGGGTCATGAATATAAGTTCTTTGGCTTCTCCATTTCCTATCCTGTACTTTACATCCCCACGGCTGTTCTGTAACTACTATTTGTACTTCTTAATCCCTTCACCTCAACACCCATTCTCCCAAACCCCCCTCCCATCTGGCAACCATCAAACACTCTCCATACCCATGATTCTGTCTCTGTTCTTCTTGTTTGCTTAGTTAGTTTTGTAGATTCAGTTGTTGACAGGTATGTATTTATTGCCATTTTATTGTTCTTTTTTCTTCTTTTTCTTAAATAAGTTCCTTTAACATTTCATATAATAATGGTTTGGTGATGATGAACTCTTTTAGTATTTTCTTGTCTGGGAAGCTTTTTATCTGCCTTTTGAGTCTCATTTATTTATTTATTTATTTATTTTTAATTAATCAATTAATTAATTTATTTTTACTGATTATGTTGTTACAGTTGTTCCAATTTTTTTTCCCTTTGTCCCCTCTTCTTGGTATCCCCATTCCCTCCAGTAATTCCACCTGCCTTAGTTCATGGCCATTGGTCATGCATGTAAGTTCTTTGGCTTCTCCCTTTCCTATACTATTCTTAACATCTCCTACCTATTATGGTTCTCAATCCCTCTAAATGATCCCAATACCTATGATTCTGTTCCTGTTCTGGTTTTTTGCTTAGTTTGTTTTTGTTTTTATTTTTCGAATTCTATTGTTGATAGTTGTGTGTCATCATTTTATTTCCTAGTCTTTTTTAATTTTAATTTTTATTGTTTTAGTATATTTTATTCATTATGTTGTTACAGTTGTCCCAATTTCTTTTCCCTTTGCACCCTCCCCTAGTACCCCTTTTCCCTCCAGCAGTCACACCTGACTTAGTTCATGTCCAAGGTTCGTGCAGATAAGTTCCTTGGCTTCACCCTTCCCTATATTATTCTTAACTTCCCCCTGTCTATTTTGTACCAATCAATTATGCTTCTTAATCCCTGCACCATTTCCCCATTTCTCCCCCTTCCCCCTCCCAGCTGATAACCCTTCCAAATGATCCCCATACCTGTGATTCTATTCCTATTCTGGTTTGCTTAGTTTTTTTAGATTCTGTTGTTGATAGTTCTGAGTTTGTTGTCATTTTAATGTTCATAGTTTTGATTTTCTTTTTCTTAAAATATGTCCCTTAAACATTATATATAATAATGGCTTGGTGATGATGAACTCCTTTGTCTGTGAAGCACTTTCTCTGCCCTTCCATTCTAAGTGATAGCTTTGTTGGATTGAGTAATCTTGGTTGTACGTCCTTGTTTTTCATCACTTTGAATACTTCTTGCCAGTCCCTTCTTGCCTGCAAGGTTTCTTTTGAGAAATCAGCTGATAGCCTTATAGGAAACCCTTTGTAGGTAACTCTCTGCTTTTCTCTTGCTGCTTTTAAGATTCTCTCTTTATCTTTCACCTTTGGCATTTTAATTATGTGTCTTGGTGTGGTCCTCTTTGGGTCCAGCTTGTTTGGGACTCTGTACTTCCTGGACATGTATATCTTATTTCCTTTGCCAAATTTGGGGAGTTTTCCTTCATTAGTTTTTCAAATAAGTCTTCAATCTTGCCCTTCTTCTTCTTCTGGCACACCTATGATTCTGATGTTGGCACGTTTAAAGTTGTCCCAGAGGTTTCTATGCTCCTCCTTGTTTTTAAAAATTCCTGTTTCCTTATTCTGTACTGGTTGACTGTTTATTTCTTCCTTATGTTCCAAATTGTTGATTTGAACCCTGGCTTCCTTCCCTTCACCATTGGTTTCATGTGGATTTTCCTTTGTTTCACTTAGTATAGTCTTCACAAATTTCCTTATGCGTTTGCCATACTCAATCATGTCTGTCAAGTCTGTGAACATTTTTATCACCAGTGTTTGGAACTCTTCATCTGTTAGATTGGCTGTCTCCTTGTCGCTTAGTTCTCCCCTGGAACCTTGATCTCCTCCCTCTTTTGGGCCATCCTTCTCTGTCTCTTCAACTTGACAGGCCTCTGTGTTTGCCTCTGTGTCTTAGGTAGAGCTGTCACACCTGATACATTGTAAGGGGTGGAGCCTTAGGTATTTGTCAGTGCCATCGACCTGTTTCACCACGTTGTGACACTGTATGTGGGGGAGGGGTCTGAGAGGAAACAATGCCACTTGCTCAGCACTTGCCCCTTTTCCAGGTGGTACTTCTGCTTCCCATATGCAACTGGAGCCTCTACCTGTTGCCCTGGACGCGGTTCCCAGAGTGGGTGGGTTTGCAGACATTCTAGGACCATGGGGTCCTCTCTCAACAAATGGACTCTGCCAAGAGACCAGCACTTTCTTCCACCACCCAAACCCTCTCTGGTTTTCACAGTCAGAAGCAATGAGGCTTCACTTTCCCTGGTACTGGAACCATGAGCTGTATGATTGGGTCTGGGGCTGGAATTGCTCCCCAGGTGTTTCTCCCAACTTTTATAATGTGTGACTGCGCTTTCAGCCAGTTGGCCACAGCCACTGCCTTGCTGCCTCCACACATTGTCCTCTCCATCCTGGCTCAGCCCCTTTTACTTGTCTGGGTGAATATTACTTTTTTTTTTTTTTTTAATCTTTGTTTGTTGGACTTTCATGCAGTTTGATTTTCTGGTAGTTCGGGTTGTTTTTAGTTTTGAGGTAGTTGTATTTCTCCTTATGGTTGTGGAGGGAGGCAAAACATGTCTACCTATGCCTCCATCTTGGCCGGAAGTCTTGCCCTTTGATTCTAAACTAAAGCTTTGCTGGGTAGACCAGTTTTGGCTGTAGGCCCTTGTTTTTCATGACTTTGAATCTTTCTTGTGAGTCCCTTCTAGCCTGCGAAGTCTCTTTTGAGAGATCAGCTGACAGTCTTATGGAAATTCCTCCGTAGGTAAGCAGTAACTAACTGCTTTTCTCTTGCCACTTTTAAGATTCTCTCTACATTTAACCTCTGGTATTTTAATTATGATGTGTCTTGGAGTGGGCCTCATTACATCCATCTTGTTTGGGCCTCTGTGCTTCCTGGACTTGCATGTCTATTTCCTTCACCAAATCAGGGAAGTTTTCTTTCATTATTTTTTCAAATATATTTCCAGTCTCTTGCTCTTTCTCTTCTTTTTCTGGCACCCCTATGATGCAACTGTTGGACCTCTTGAAGTTGTCCTAGAGGGTCCTTATACTGTCCTCCTTTTTTTGGATTCTTTTTTCCTCATGTTGTTCTGATTGGTTGTTTTTTTCTTCCTTATGTTTCAAATTATTCATTTATTCATTTGATTCTGGGCTTCATCCACTCTACTTGTTTCCCTGTAAATTTTTCTTAATTTCAATTAGTGTATCTTTCTTTTCTGACTGGATCTTTTTTATGCTATTGAGGTTCTCACTAAGTTCCTCGAGCATCCTTATAACCAGTGTTTTGAACTCTGCATCTGTTAGATTGCTTATTTCCATTTTGTTTAACTCCTTTCTGGAGTTTTGATCTGTTCTTTCACTTGGGCCACGTTTCTTGTTTTCTCATTTTGGCAGCCTCCCTGTGTTTGTTTCTATGTATTAGGTAGAGCTGGTTTGACTCCATGTCTTGGTAGTGTGGCCTAATGTAGTAGGTGTCTTGTAGGATCCAGTGGCACAGCCTCCCCTATCACCCAAGCTGCGTATTCATGGTACACCCTTCATGTGGGCAGAGAACACCCTCCTCTTGATTGCTGTTGATAGGTCAAAAGGAGGGTTTTACCCAGCTCAGTCAGTTTCAAGGATTGGATGCGACCAATGACCACCAACCTCTGTCCTCCATGGGGAATCAGTTGTGCAGGGGCAGGGTGCTGGTGCTCTGATGTAATCTGTAGCTGTCCACTGTGTACACTGGCCTTGGGGTTTCCTGGGTGGTGCAGGCCATGGTCAGCCTCCACCTGTGGTCTGCCCGGGGCCTCCCTGCCTGAGCTATAAGGCTCTAAGTGGCTGTTACCTGTGCTGGACTTGGGGATTCCCAGATGAAGCTAAATTGGGAACCAAAGCTGTCTGCTGCTAGTGCCAGGCCTGGTGCCGCTTAGCAAGAGATACAGGGACTGTGTGCTGGGGGCTAACTGAGGCTGACTGTTGCTTGTTTGAGAGGATTTTGAAAGTTGTGAGTTACGAGCCAAGACCAGCCATTCATATGGAAAAGCCACTGTTGGGTGGGCCTATAATTGGGTGGACTGAGCTTCAGGAGATTTCCAGGGCGGGCCAAACAGTGTTAGCCAGGTTGATGAAGTCTCATCTGTGGCACCAGCCTTCTTGCTCTGTGGCTCTGTGGGACAGAGGGCTCAGAATAGGGACAGTAGGCTCTGCCTACCTTTCTGTCTGGGAGAAACCTATCCCCCAGCTCTTGTCTTGATGCCAGGCATTTCATTTCTTCCCTGTATGCCACTGATGCCTTTTAGGCTGCTACCCCTCTGTGCTGCAGCTCAGAGGGAGTGAGCAGAGTAAGATAGTGTGTGGGCTCTTTAATAGGAACTGCTTGGGGCTCCAACAGTTTCTTCCACTGACTCAATCTCCACTGGTTTTTGCAGCCAGAAGCTGTGGGGACTTATCTTCTTGGCACTGGAACCCTTGGCTGGGGGTCTGATGTGGGTCTGGGACTCCTCACTCCTGAGATATCCCTCCTGAATTTTTATTAGCCACAGGTGGATGTGGGACCAGCCTGTACCACATCTCTGCCTCACCTACCAGTCTGGATAAATGTGGTTTCTTTAATTCCGTACTTGTCGGACTTCCATTCAACTTGATTTCTGACAGTTCTGAGTGATGGTTGGTCTATATTTTAGTTGTAATTTTGATATGGTTGTGCGGGGAGGTGAGCCACTTTTACTTAGGCTGCCATCTTGACTGGGATTCTAGGCTTCTTCAATACTTTCTTTTCTACTATTCTTATTATACTAATATACTCTCCAGTAGATTAGTATTCAGTGTTTCTAATATTATGATTTTGCAAACACTGTGTACACATCTGATATTTACAATGGTTAGTTATTTTTTCTTATTCAACCTTTTGTTTTCCCTGGACTTAATAATTGTCTTGTTTATTCCGTTGCATGGTGTATATATGTATATGCTGTTGTTTTAGTGGAGTTAAATTTCTGTGTTCCGTATACATCTTTAAACAGAAGTTCATCATCCTTTTCATTGGGAGAAGTTAAAAAGAAGTTAATGTAAAGAAGTTAATAAAACTCATTTTTACTTTATATATGAGCAGTAATTTAAATCACTCCTTACTGCTGAACTGGGCTGAGCGTTTCCACTTAAGATAGGGAAATTATTTGAGTGCCTACTATGTGCCAATGCCTTCCAATATTGTAGATATTTGGATAGTTTTTTTAAAAAATATCATTAGTTCTCTCAAAATTATATTATTACCCTATGTCTGATCTATCTATGGGAGAATTATGTTTAAAAACTTTTTTTTAGATTTTATTTATTTATTTTTAGAGAGGGGAAGGGAGGGAGAAAGGGAGCAAAACATCGATGTGAGAGAGAAACATCAATTGGTTTCCTCTCATACACACTCCAATCGCAGACTAAACACACAACCCAGGCGTGTGCCCTGACTGGGAATTGAACCTTTGGCCTTTCACTTTGTGCAGTGTTGCCCAACTGACAGCTACACAGCCAAGGCAGAAGTGTGTTTTTTAAATGATGTGTGTTTTTTAAATGATAGGTGTTTTATAATTTTTAGGCATGTTTCACTATGCTTTGTGTCTGTTGTGCCAGATATTTTTACTTTTTTACTATTGTTGTTCATATGTGTGATTCACCATTTAAAATTGGGATGGTTCAGACTATCTCACTTTCTCCCAGATTTGATATTCATGGGTCTTAAGTGCTTTCATCAAACTTAAGCTGTTTCAGCTCTCACTGTCCAGAAACAGAAAGAAAGGAAAGGTTCTTCTTTTCTTAGAGAGTAGCTGATCAGGCTATTTACACCTCACTCTTCTAGAGGAAGTGTCAGCATCTCTGATACCTCTTTATCCCCTTCTTTCATCATTAGCAAGAAAAACCTAGGGAAGTGCTTGGGCCTGAGCTGAAAGGTGAGGACTTTAACATCTGTGTTCATAACTGAGTGTCACCGTGCAATGGTGATCTTATTCATTGTTCAGAAGTTTAACTGACATTTGACAGTATAGCTAAAATTCTTACTTAGTAACTTTTTTCTTGAAGCCCTTGAAGACATAAGCATTATTGATTTGGTATATAGTCCTGAGCTTTGCTCATAGCAACTAACTTGGAATATATACTAAGTAGCATGTGTTTCATTATTTAGGATGCATACTGGATAGCAATGAATAGTTCTCTGAAATGTAAAACCCTCAGCGACATCTTTCTTCTGTTCAAGAGTTCTGATTTCATCACTCGTGACTTCACTCAGCCGTAAGTATGTCTCTTGTTTTCCCATGTCAGTAGTTTCCATACTTGTGAGTTTTTTATAGACAAAATTCTCTTAGTTCTAGAATTACTGTAAACAACAGTTCTATGTAACAGGTCTTTTATATTCTCTGATGGCCTATTAAAGCAAAACTTTCTGTTCCTGTTACAGAAATTGTTCTACAATGAATATTTTTAAATGGGTTTTTTGTATCTCTGTCCATTAAATACTTTGGTACTTTTCTTATTATAAAACCAGTGTATAAAAGTCTAACTGCTTTGCTTTACACCTGATACTAATACAAAATAATATTGAATGTCAACTGTAATTGCAAAGTTAAAAAATGTAAAAATAAAGGACAAAAGCACCTCCAGTATATGCTTATCATAGGAAAACAAAATTAGGAACTATAGCTAAACAAAAACAGGAAATGTAAAAGCACCCAATGACCTAACTACAGTTATATATACTTTCAGAATTTTTTCTGTTATAAGTATAATGTAGATATACCTGTCTCTAACTATATTCTAGTATTTTCTAACCAAAATGGGATTGTATAGTTCATATGCTTAGTAGGATGCTTTTGCACTTATCAGTATATAGCAAACATTTTTATGTGTTATTAAATACTTAAATGCATCATTATTTTAAATTATCTTAATATCCCACTGGATAGCAATAGCATAATTTGTTTGACCAGTCTTCTTATATACAGTTCTGCAGTAAATATCTCAATCCTTGTGCACTTTCCTAATTTTTCTTTAGGATAACTTTTCAGAAATGAAACTGCTGTTTTTCTTCCTTTGCCAGTTACTCTGTTGCTAAAGAACTTGAGTCTGCTATTTTCATTGGAGGCAGACAGCACAACTGCACTGTTGAGCTGTGGGTGATCTCTTTATGCTTCTTTTGTTCTGTCGTCAAATAGCAATTATTCTTCTAGATTTCTTGTCCGACCTCATCTTAAAACAGTTATCTCAACTAATCTTTAAACTGACATCTAAACTAAAACATATCATAAAATCTGGAAACTAAGCAGGTGAAAATATTGTATATACATGCCATTTCTTCCCAATCCATCCATTTATATATATATATATATTTTTTTATTTATTGACTTGAGAGAGAGGGGGAGAGAGAGAGAGAGAGAGAGAGAGAACATTGATCTGTTGTTTCATCCATTTGTGCATTCATTCATTCATTGGTTGATTCTTGTATGTGCCCTGACTGGGGATTGAACCCATAATCTTGGCATATTGGGACAATGCTCTAACCAACTGAGCCTACCCAGCCAGGGCCCCATCCATCCACTTAGTTTACCCTGCCCATTCATTCATTTTCGCTTCAAATCCTTTTTTGAAGAGGAGCCTGGCAGGAAAAAATGAATTCAGTACATGTGAGCTATGCATTGATTCTTTTGCCTCTGAGTTCTGCAACTTGGGCATATGTCTTTAGTACTATAATCATTAAATAAAATGAGGGTAAGTAATAATAAATGTGTGGTTGTATTGGAACTTTATTATAAAAGAATTTTACCTGTATTGGTATTAAGTGTATGGTAGCTCTTGTTTTAGTAATAGTTCAATAGCATTTTCATTCTAGGAGATATCCTCTGATTAAAGGAAGTCGTGATATATATATGTATTTTTTTTTTCTGTTTTAAAGCCTTTTGAGAGGCCTTGAAATATATCATATTAAAAATGTTCTGTACCTGTTAATTTGTCAGATACAGATTTTTGTGTACATTTAATATTAGTTGCAGTGAGAGTATGAGGAAATCTTTTTCTTTCCAAAAATTTACAATTGTAAGTCACTTTTAATTCTCTGTGGCTGTTGGTTTTCTAAAATATTTTTCCAGTTTAGTGATCTTCTGCCTCCTCTTAGCCCATCTCTTCCTTTTTGTCTAACCTGAATTTGACTGTGATTCCAGTGGAAGGTAGAAGTATGAGTCAGTTTTTTGCTTCTTGTACCTTTTGACTTTTGCGTGGGGAAGGAGTTAAATCCGAAGTGAATTTGAAGTCTTGAATTAAGAGTGTTTACCGCCCTGGCTGGTGTGGATCAGTGGATTGAGCACTGGCCTGTGAACCAAAGGGTCTCAGGTTCGATTCCTAGTCAGGGCACGTGCCTGGGTTGTGGGCCAGGTCCCCAGTTGGGGGCTCATAAAATGCAACCACATGCTCATGTTTCTCTCCCTCTCTCTCCTGCCATTCCCCTTTATAAAAACAAATAAATAAAATCAATAAAAAATATATTTAAAAAACAAAAGAGTGTTTACCCACAGAATACCATCCTTGTTTTCATATAAATAATTGGAAGTTGGCGGGATCTAATGCCAAGCACTCAGCTTTCAGCCAGGCAGGACTAGTATGTCATCCTTTTCTGGAAATGTCTGTCACTATTGAGTTGTAAAACAATTAATCTTATCATAACATAAAAATCCTTATTGATAGAACCTTTAATGAAAGGCGAACTTTTGTCACAGAGTCCTTTCAGGACCTCTTAAAGATTAAATTAAGAATATAATTCTTGCCCTGACCAGGTGGTTCAGTTGGTTAGGGTCTCATCCCAATACACCAAGGTTGTGGGTTTTTCCCTAGCTAGGGCACATACAAGAAGCAACCAATGAATGCATAAATGGATGCAAAAACAGGTCAATATTTCTCTCTCTCTCTCTCCTTTCCTCTCTCAAGTCAATAAATTAAAAAAAAGAAAAAAAAAGTAAATTCTTTAAATTGGATAGGGTGGTATCTCTGCTATAATTTATTCATTCTTTCTGTCGGTTAGAAAATTGAGGCCTAAATCTGCTCAGTAGTTTGTCCCCCAAGCTAGTTAGAAACAAAACCAGAATATAATTTCAATAACATCATTCTAAATGTTCTCTCTGTATTTTCACTTTATAAAGTTACAAATTTCTCCTTTTCAAAATGCTTTGAATTCATATACTACAGAATAGAATAAAATATTATAACAGATAATTATATAGATATGTATAAAAGTATGTAACATTATGTAACATTATGAAAATGAGATTGTTGTTTATACTATTTGGGGGCTTGCTTTGATAAAAGAAACAAAGATGTTATAGTCAGCACTGCAAGTTAACAGAAGACCAAGTAAAAATAGTTAACACATACAGGACTTTAAAAAAGATATTTAACAAGGAGTCTGGAGATTGGGTATGTCTAGAGCTAGTCAGCAGCTCGACACGTCACCAGGGACCCAGGCTCCTTCAGGCTTTCCCTGTTGCCATCGTTGACTATTGGCTCAGTATTTGGGTTTATCACCTAATGGTTAGAAGACTGCTGCTACAGTTCCAGGTATGTCTTTATTCACATAAAGACATGAGAATATCTGAATCAAAAATAGGGTGTGTTTCTTCGCGTTCTTTGTATGTGAGCAACTAAAGCATTCTGGAAGCTTCCCCAGAGAAGTCCTCATTCTTCACACAGTTACCCAGCCTAATCCAGTTCTTGGCAGAGGGAACAGAAATGCCATGATTGGTTTAGATCAGCAGCTCTCAAACTTTGGCAGCATCAGAATCATCTGGGGAGTCTGGTAAAACACAGATTGCTGGTCCCCACCCTAGTTTCTGGTTCTGTAGGATGGGAGTGGTACCCAAGAATATAATTTCCAACATGTCCCCAGGTGATCCTGATGCTGCTGGTCCAGGCTTATCTTGAGGACTATTCAGATTAGTCCACCCGTGTGTCCCTCGCATTGCAGAGGGGACGGCGGAACACAAGAGCTTTCTGATAGAAATAGTCACAATTCTATTAGCAAGGATGAAGGTTGGGAATAACTAGTACCGTCTACCACTATTGTAATTTTATGTAGAATATTAAGTACTCTTATTTTTCCTGCTTCTCAAATGGTTATTTACCCAAGAACCTTTAAAACATGGAAGTTGAAATAGGACACATTTAACATAATCTGTCTGTATTATACAGGTGTCCCGGTATAACACAGTATTTCTATAACATGGTTTTGCTCTTAACATGATATGACTGTAGAAGATATCCCAGAAGATATCTTCTGCTGGTAGAAAAAGAAACTGATTAAGCAATTTTGGTGGAAATGACATCTGGAATGCACCAAGATAACTTAGGGGATGATAGCACTGATGAAAATGAAGTTAAACAGTTTACTCTAGAAAGCATAAAGAGAGGCCTAGATGTAACCGAACAGTCAGTCATATTTATTAAATGAAGATCCTTGCACTGAAGGGAGCACAAAGTTTAAGAACTTCCAAAGTGCTTAGCACCGTATAACGAAATTTATAAAGATCTCTCAGCTAAAAGCAAGCAATCTAACCGATATTTTGCAAAAAGCAGAGCACAGAAATCAAGATAATGCTGAAGAAAGTTCAGAGGATGAGGATATCTTGTCAAAAAGAAAACGCATTTGGTTAATGGAGCTTAGTAGTGATGATGAAGAAAACATTACTTAATTCATATTAGTATGTAATACTTTTGATGAAAATTGCTTTAATAAAGATGTTTCTTAATTATAAAAATGTAATAGTATGTTTTTTAATTTTTGGAACCTCACCCCCTTTTTTGTACTAGTTCTTTGTTTTGTATAACATGGCATTTGTTAGGAACCTAACAACTGTGTTATACAGGGGTTACCTGTACTTGCTGATTGTGTTTTTGCCCAAATATAAACATTCTATGTGATTAGACTTGTTGAGTCATAAAGCTGCTTCTTTTCTTTTTTTTTTAAAGATTTTATTTATTTATTTATTTTAGAGAAGTGGGAAGAGAGGGAGAAAGAGAGGGAGAGAAACATTGATGTGAGAGAGAAACATCAATTGGTTACCTCTCATATGTGCCCCAACTAGGACTGAACCCACAACCCACGCATGTGCCCTCACTGGGAA
Organism: Furipterus horrens; assembly: GCF_987537825.1. Lineage (NCBI taxonomy): Eukaryota > Metazoa > Chordata > Mammalia > Chiroptera > Furipteridae > Furipterus > Furipterus horrens. Next base: position 139,999,569 of record NW_028327172.1, on the reverse strand, counting down.
TTGAATGGGCAGCCTTTTGCTTTGCAGGATGATGCCCAACCAACTGAGCCACACTGCCAGTGCCATAAGGCTTCTTTCATTAATTGTTTTATTGATTAAGTCTCACTTCAGTACGCCAAGGCAAGAAAAAAAATCTGATATTCACTTGACAGTTAGAAGAAAGGGCTGAGTGAGTAAAAAAATTAATCCATTAACCCATTAATTTTTTTTCTTGAGGAGTATGTGACTAAGAAGATTTTACTAGAGGTCAGGAAATTTCACTTGTCTTAGTAATTTATATTCAGCTATTTCAAAATAATTTCTATATTTTTTTTCTCAAGATTATCACAAAACTGGTTATTAGTACTAAAATTCAGCAGCAAAGAGTTTCAGTAGTTAATATTGTAAGCCAATGCTTGAATATTACACCTTACCCATAACTAATGGGATTCATCTTCAACCTAAACATTTTCCAGTAGAGTCGTCTTATATTCCCACCTCCATCCAGCTTTTTCTTGCACAGTATATTTCTTAATTGTGTAGCACAACTCATCACAGTGTACTCTTTTTCATTCTTTTCCTTCTTTCCTGGTAATACAGCATAGGACACATCCCACCTTATCTAATTCTGTATGCTTCATCCATATTTTTTTGATGCTCCCCCCAGTTCCACTCACATGCATCCTTATCATTGAATGTATTACATGTTCTTTGATGGGTGAAATATTTGGGACAGCATGATAAAAACTGGGTGTTGATCACAGTAATGAAGTTCACAGAAAATAATTATGTCAGTCTTAAGATTATATTTAGGGCATAATGAATAAGACTATTCAGCTGGCAGGAAACACAACCTTATTTAAGTTGAAAGAACATTTTTTGGGAGTAGCTTGGGTAGAAATAAAAGAAAAAGGATGACACAGTTATCAGTTATTAGTGCTAGATAAGCAACGCTCCTGAAGATTTGGACTAACGTTTTTTTCTTTTCTTTTTAAAAATTGGATCTAGAACATTGCTTTCCAGAATTCCTGGCTAATTTCAAAATAGATTTAAAATATATTAGCATAATTTTGTAGTGGCTTTCATCATAGACCTTGGGGTGTTTTTTCCAAAATAAAATCTTTATACTGTTACTGTATCTAAGGGTTTTTTTTGTTTGTTTGTTTTTTTTTTTTGTAATTTACCTGGTTGATTTTGTAGCATTCATTGTTCAATAACATTTGTGTATATTTTGGAGTTTTAACAGCTACTTAAAGAAACTGTCATTATTCTGCCAAGAATTACACATTTATAATTCAACATAGGAGCTTCCTTTTGATGTAGATTATAAATTGTTAACTTTGACTTACTGCCTTCTGTTGCTACCTTGTTGAAAATTTCAAAGACATCTTCCAAATTAATATAAAAAATAACCCAGGAAAAAATTTTAGAAGTGGATTTATTTATTTTTAATGCTTATGTAATTTCTGGTATTAACTAAATGGCAGGCTGAAATAATGTGAAAAATCTTTGTTACAACATTTAGAAATACTGGCTGAAATATAAAATATAACACAAATTAAACACATAGTAGAAGACACCAAAGGCAATTCCAGGTGCAAGAAACTGAAAGAGTATTGAGGACCAGAGGGTTAGGTAGATAAGCCTTTTAGGGTGATTGTCAGAAAGACTTGCATAACCCAGGCCTCATGGGACACCCACAGAAAAAGGAAGCCCCACTAACCCAGCCTCACAATAAAAACAACAACACATGAGGAAACTACATATGCTTGAGGTTCAGACAGCAGATGAGGAATAGACCTGTTTGAGTTTGAAATAATAGAAGTCTAAAAGATAAAGACAGTGTCTCAGTTGATCACTCATGAAAATTAAGAATCCTAGAAGTTACTGCGAAAAAAGAGGCAAACAAAAGTTCTAGAAGTGAAAAATGTGGTTATTAAAATAAAAAATTCAGTGACCTGTGCAAATAAGACATAGTTGAAGAAAATAATTATCTGAATATGAGATATGAGACAGTTTCCCAAAATGCAGCACAGAATGTTAGTGAATTGGCATCTCTGGAATCAAGAGACGACATACTGTCCAGAGTGAGAATGTTTAACATGTACAATAGGAGTTCAAAAAGGGAACAATAGAGGAAACGAGGTGTGGAGAGGCATACTGAAAGATAAGTAATTGAGAATGTTAAGTATGAATAAAAGCCACAAATATTCATCCTTAAGAAAAAGTGTCCCAGTAGGAAACATAGTGTAACTGCAGGTCACCAGAGACAAGAGTTCTTAAACATACCCAGAAAGAAAAGGTAAAATATGTATAAAAACAAGTTTTACAATTTGTTCTTTTGGAAAAGCCATGTTATATTTTGGAAATAGGATTTGGTTAATGGTACTTTTTTTTTCTTTTTTAATAGTGGTATCTGTTAAGCCTAAATATCTGCTGCTGTTTGTGGGTTGTTTTTTGTTTATTTTTCTTAATTGAAATTCTGAGAGCTTTAACAGTGGCTCTAGGACCTTCATACTTGAGGGAAGGGGTGCAGCATGTGGTTTAGTTTGCTCACTTGTTTTCTCACCGTGGTATCCTCATGTAATAAATGTGGATAATAATAATAGCACTTCCTTATCTGACTATCCAAGGATTAAATGAGGTAGCAAATGCAAGATGCTTCATATGGTGCCTGTTCACTAACACAGAGAGAACCCACTTTAACCAAGCACCCTCTGTGCACTTCCTTTGTAATTCAGATTATATCAGTCAGTGCCCCATTATTAGAATAAAAATTCTTATTCCTGGGATTTCGGCCAGCCAAATAAATTAGAATTGCTATTGTGTGTAGTATAAATCATAAGTGATCACAGAGAATTCCAGCCTAATCAAACATTCAGGGAAATTTAAAAGCTTTTTAAACTCAGTTTTACCTGTGAGTTGCTTAAGACATCTATAAAGGTATTTTTGTTTGTGTATTGTTTTTATAAAAACACCTCTTGACTGCAAGTTTTACTCTTTAATTATTGGCATTCCTGACGATTCTGACATCTGCCTAAAGTGATCATTTCTCCTTTCTCTTTTGTCTTTTTTTTTTTTTTAAGCAACTGTCTGCTTTCTTGATGTTAGCTCTCTTCTTCTACTAATGTGATGATTATTTCAGCTCCTCCCTCTTTCGAGTTTCCAGTTGCTCACTAGACATCTCTATGTGGTTCTTCCAGGACGTCTCTGACTCTACACACGCAAACACAATTATATCTCATCTTTTCTTCACCCCACATCACCTGCTTTTCCTCTGACTTAGTGAATGACATTCTCAGCACCATCCAGCTAGTTACCAGAGCCAGATACCCAGTGTCATCCAGGCCTGTCTTTTCCCTCATCCCTCATTCTCGGCCAGTTACAAAGTAATGTTGACTGCCTCAGAAATACCTTTCTTTAGTGCTTCTCCTTTTTCTCTCTACTCCCACTGCCTTAATTAAACTCTCATTTCTCCACAGGATTATTTAAACAAGCTTCCAACCTGTCTCTCTGCCTCCTGGTATACTACTCCTTCCACCAAGCTACCCACTACCATTGCCATAGTGATATTTCTAAAGCTTAAATGGAATGATCTTTGTCACATGTTTAGGTATTTCTTCTAGCTCCCCATTGTCTGTATAATAAAGTACAGTCTCCCTCAGTGGGCAAACAAGTAATCTGGAGATTATTTTTTGCTCAGAATTTCTCTCCAGCCTCATCTCTTGGTGATTCTTCCCTTGCTTTCCACACTCCATCAGTACTGACCTTTAGTAGTGCTGTGATACTGTGTGCTTGTTCTCACTTCCCTCCCTGTCTCAGCACCACGTCCCTTTGCCTTAAATGCAGACCCTTCTCTTCCTGTTGAATGAAGCCTTCAATTTCTTTTTTGATTTCCTTAAATTTTTAATTTCACTGATTTTTTCTTTTTATTTATTACTTTTTAAATTCTTATACAGTTGTTCCAGTTTTTTCCCTTTGCTCTCTTCTGTCCAGCCTACCCCCCGCTCCCACAGTCCATCCCCACACCGTTGTCCATGTCCATGGGTCATTCATACGTGTTATTTGACTAATTCCTTCCCCTTCTTTCCACCCTTCCCCACCCCCTGCCCTCCTTTCCTTTGGTGGCTGTTCCCTGTTTCCATGTCTCTGGTTCTGTTTTGCTCATTAGTTTATTTTGTTCCTTATATTCCTCTTATAAGTGAGATCATTTGGTATTTGTCTTTCACCGACTGGCTTATTTCACTTAGCATAATGTTCTCCAGGTCCATCCATGCTGTTGGAAAAGATGGGAGTCCCTTTCTTTCTGCTGTGTAGTATTCCATTGTGAAAAGGTGCCTTCTTGGCTACCCTTTCCCCTCCCCCATCACAAGAGCTAATCAGTTCTTCCTTTGTGCTGTCAGAGTATTTTTATTCTTATTTTCAGTGTTTTGAAATTCTTCAACTACTTATTAGGCTTTCTCCACCTCAAGGGAAATGAGACTCTTAATCATTTTAGCATTCCCAGTGCCTAGCCAGGCCTTAGCATAGAGATTTAATAAACAATATGAAAAATTGGTCATGAAACTGAAACTTAGAGGAGGAAGAAATATACTTAATGGAGTAATGACTTGTTCTATCAACTATTTTTTTAAATGTCATGAGGAAGAAGGATTAGATTAACTTTGTGTGACTTTAGATGGCAGAGGTAATGTCTGTAGAGACATAAAAACACCATAAAAACACAAGTGAGAATTGAAAAACAGCAGCGCCATCCTGCCTTCATTGGGAATCCTGCAGTTCAGACGATTTGTGTTATAGTCCTGGTTTGGTCACTGATTTGGTCTTTTCTATATCTTATTTTCTTTGGTGGTTTTTTTTTTTTTTTTTTTGACAGAAAAATGAGAATTAGAGTAGCTCATGGTTATTTTGAGGACTAAGGAAACATTTCAGGGTGCCTGGCCTAATGCTTAACATCAAGTAGTCTACATATTCGTTGAATTCAAATTAGTCTTCTGTTTCTGCATACTTTGGGTAAAACCTGATTTCATGTTCAATGTAAGTAATGTATGTGTATAAACTGACACCATTAAAAAAAGATTTAGTGAACCCTTTTTTCCCCTCAAAGATTTATCCATTGTACTGATGATTCCCCAGATCCTTGTATGGAATATGAGGTAAGAAAAATTTTTTAAAAATCTGAATGAAGTTGATAAACCTAGATGAAGAAGTGCTGAGAATTGCTATTTTTAAGTGAAGTGAATGAGATTTTTTGGATTAATTTCTGTGGGAACTTAGGATCATTGAATTTTTTAATTTATGAAATATACGTATAAAATATATTCTCCATATAGAATATATATAGAAAAATATATATACTGTGTAGTACACAGTATATACATACAGTTGTCCCTCAGTATCTGTGATGGATTGGTTCCAGGACTTCTGAGTGATATCTAAAAAGCCTAGGGAAGTGATATTCTTAGAGTAATTAAAATGAAAAAAAATGTTGCAAGCTGAATCCTATGTATTGTGTGCTCCTGTCTGTTTGTATTTAAAAGGATATATGTATATACTATATTCTCATGTATTCATAGAATACTTCTGGAAAGATATATGAGAAATTGATAGCCCTGCTTGCCTCTGAGGAGGACAAAGGGATTGGAAGGGAGATTCACCTTTTATCCTTCTGTATTTTTTCAGTCAACCCCAAATGTATGTAGTATCTGTCCAAAACATTATTTCAATAATGATTATGCAAATTTTCTAAAAATTTAATATTAGTATGCAACAATTGCTTATTTCCTTTTTGCTTAACTAAAATAAATATGACCATAAAAAAATATATGCCAGTATCAGCTTTTAAAATATAAAAACTGTTACATTTTAGCTTGGGATTTTTTATGTAACAATTAGGTTTTTTTTTAAGAACTTTGACACGTGCAAAGCTTGACCAAGAATACACAATGATGAAAATTGAAATCAGTTCATGTTAAATTTCTAAGGCATATTTTAGCCATACAGTTTCTTAAGAAAAACAAGTTATTATCAAAAATGTGAAATAAAACAAAATGTGAACCTACTACCCAGATATATCCTTAGTATTAGCATTTGGGTCTTTAACTCCCTTTTTATGAGGGGCGTGTGTGTGTGTGTGTGTGTGTGTGTGTGTGTGTGTGTGTGTGTGTGAATGTATGTATGTATACTCATTCTTCATAAAGCTGTTTGCATATGTTTTTTTCCCACTTATAGCATAGCGTGAGCACATTCCCAGTTCATTAAATATTCTTTTATATCATAATCTTAGTGACTAATTATTTTATATATTTACTGTTTTATTTGACAAACATTTCTTAAGCACCTTTCATGTATTACATAATTGTTCTGGAACACAGAGATAAATTAGTTTCTTGCTCTTAGGGAAGTTACTGTTTAGTGAGGTTGAGATACTTATATCAAATTACCATGGTACACCATGGTATATATGTGCTTGCTATAGAAAGTAGTGCACAGGAACCTATGGAAAGCAGAGGATGTGGGAAGGGAGGATCCTGAGCCCACAGAGGGGTTTGGAATGGCACCTAGAGTAATTCAAGTTCCATCTCACAGGTTTTGAAGGGCAAAGAGCAGTATGCCAGGATTAGAGAAGCAGGAGACACTAGTCATTTATTACAGTTAACACTTCAAAAGAACACTTTAAAAATAAACTCAGAAGCATACATTTGCCAACTGTTCTATTTACAAAATTGCAGCAATTCAATACTATATGAATAATATACTAAGTCATTAATTTCAGTAAGAAGACCCATTTATGACTTCACCCACTGATAGAATTGGTTTATTTTGAAATAATGGCAATGTCATGGAAGGGTTATAATTTTATCAGAGTACATATTACAGAATGGTGCTTAAGGTAGTTACTTTGAAATTATTATATTTTTTTGTATTTTTAAAAGAGTGAACAACTGAATTACAGGGCAATTTATGGCACAGCAGTGATAAGATTTGACTTCATCATTCTTGGAGTTCTCTATTCTGTTGGACCTCTCAAAACAATACATAAATGACAAAGTGCATTTTGATCACAACTTTATTCCTTACATGTCACATTAAGTTTTTCTAATGCCTCCCCTTTAAAAAAAAAATTTAATAATGGCAATTGTTAAGACATAGTCTGGGCATAAAATTATCTATTAGACTAGTGAACGTCCCCTTGTTATATAGTTGTGTTACTTTTTTTTCGTTTTCTATAGCTTGTTCTTCGAAAATGGTGTGAATTAATTCCTGGGGCTGAGTTCCGATGTTTTGTCAAGGAAAACAAGCTTATTGGTGAGTTCGTTTACCTTCAAAAGTTATTGTTTAAAGAAGACAAGCTTTTGATAGAAGAACATTTCTAGTAATTAGGACAGGGTTAATAGTCCGTTTTTATCTCAAACTCTTCCTCTAACCAATTGGTCCTCACTCTGGAATGCTATATTGACAAGGACCCTGAGGCCATGTTCAGTTTCCACAGAACATGGTATTGTCAGTTCATTATGTCTGTCTGGACTGTGGAGATGAAAGTGAAGGTCTTTATCCTTCCCAGTTTAGGATATGTCTAGTATTACCTGCTTTCTGTTTGGGACTTTCCTAAGGATTACTAGTTATATAATGCTTATTTTAAGCATCATAAAAGGCCAAGGTTTTAAACCTTTATTTTCTATTATTGAAACATTGTTTATTCTAGCAAGAGAAAAATATATGGACAAATAAGTGCATTACTTTAAAAGCCACCCTCACACCAGTCAGAATGGCCGTCATCAGCAAATCAACAAACAACAAGTGCTGGCGAGGATGTGGAGAAACAGGAACCCTACTGCACTGTTGGTGGGAATGCAGACTAGTGCAGCCACTATGGAGAACAGTATGGAATTTTCTCAAAAAACTAAAAATGGAACTGCCTTTTGATCCAGTGATCCCACTATTAGGATTATACCCAAAGAATCCTAAAACATCAATTTAGAAGAACCTATGCACCCCTATGTTCATAGCAGCACTGTTTACAATAGCCAAGTGCTGGAAACAGCCTAAGTGCCCATCTGTAGATGAGTGGATCAAAAAACTGTGGTACATTTGCACAATGGAGTACATGCAGCAGAAAGAAAGAAGGGACTTCTATCCTTTGCGACAGCATGGAGGAACTGGAGAGTATTGTGCTTAGTGAAATAATCCAGGAGGTGAATGACAAATACTATATGATCTCACATAATACAGGAACCTAATGAACAAAACAAACAAACGAGCAAAATAGAACCAGAGGCATGGAAACAGGGTACAGACTGACGGTGTCCGGAGGGGAGAGGGGAGGGAGAGAAGGGGGAAAGAAGGGGAAGAGTCTAGTCAAGGAACTAGTATGAATGACTCATGGACGTGGACAACTGGGTGAGGACTGACTGGGAGTGGGAATGAGGTGGGTGGGGCGGGGGAGAGCAATGGGGGAAAAATGGACAACTATAATAGAACAACAATACATTAATTAAACAAGAAAAAAATAAATACAATCGAACTTGATTAAGGAAATAAAAAAGCCACCCATTTTCTTTTTTCTCAGGTTATTATTTTGTTTGTTGTGATTGATTCAAGTTAAATATTAAAGATAATTTGCTCTTTTTTTTTATTTGTCTCTGCACATTTCCATGAACTAAAATTTATCTTCAGCCAAGAAAAGTGATTTGAACAGAATCAAATCAACACTACTTATTTGAGTGTGATGTTGACATTTATTAGCTTACTTAAAAGGAACTTGGGGTGTCTGAATTTATCATGTTGTTGGATATTCCTGAAAAAGCTGTACTTTTAAGTACAACTAAAGAGGGGAGCATATTCACATCTGGTTAAGAAATTGGGTGGAAGCCCTTCTTTCCAAACAGAGAACTTTTTCCTAGGCCTAGAACAAATTGAGACAACTCCTACAGTAGTCTTTTTAGTTTATTTAGAATAATATCTGCAAGTTACTCTGAAGAAAGGAATGTTTACTTTTCCATGATTTGAAAGATCAGCTTGTGAAGACAAGGTAGCATGTATGAACAAGAAAACTAGACTGTCTATGAAACACAATATGAATATTGAAGACATTGGTGAGGAGTATTTTATATTTTTTCAAAGAAAGTGCAAAAGAATGCCAATGTATATAGAGTTCATTGGAAAAATCAAAGAAAAGCAATATGTATGTAGGCTTAAAATTGGTTCTTTCTTTTTTTTTCTTTTTACATAATGGGCATTTTTATGACTTTGAGTTCTTTGTATTATATTAAATGAAAATAACATTTCTAAAGTAAGAATGTGTGACAATATGGAACTTTAGGATTCACCTGTCCATATGAACCTTTACAACTAATATTTCTATATTATATGCTGAATAACACATAATTCAATCCATATTCATCTGATTGGTCTTCTCATCTACTATAATGGTTCTCAAGAAGAGTTTTAAATCATATTTTGATGTTTTTGAAAAGAATATTATGTAATAACAAATATAAAATATTTTCTTGTCAGCTGTTTCTCAGAGGGACTACACACAATACTACGATCATATTTTTAAACAAAAGGAAGAGATTTGCAGATGCATACAAGACTTCTTCAAGAAACATATACAATATAAATTCTTAGATGAAGACTGTGAGTATTTTTTTATTGACTTAGTGAAATTAAATGAAATACATAATGTCGATAAACTTATTTCACAGTGGCACATATTTTAAAACGGGATTTGAGACATTTTAAGCATTTTATATTATTATTTGGTACTACTGATGGTTTGCATATTAACTTTACCTTTTTTAATTAGAGTCTCTCTTTAATACTGATATAGTTTTCTCTCAATATTTTATTGTACATTTCAAAGGGTCTTTATATACGGAGGACAAAATGCTTCTGTTATTAAGACTAAATTAGCTATATTACTGATCTACCTTTATAGATTGTTTTTTATTTAAGGGAACAGGTAGTGCCAGTTCTATAGTAAATATTTGTGAGTTTTTATGAATTGGAAGTATATTGTGTATGAGAAAAAGATTGTACACATCATAAAATTCTATCTGCTATGATTTACCTTTTTTCTACTTGCTAAGCATGGTTCTGTGGCAGATTGGATTTTAAAAAAAGATTAGTCATGCCATAAGCATAGCTAGATTTTATGCTTTCCTACTACAAATTTTACTTAGTTCGTTCCTCATCCCCAGTGACTGTTGCTGTTTTTACTAGTACATAGAAACTGTTTATAATGGTGAACTAGTTGAGATGATTTCGGAATTTGGTTTGAGTTTTTAAATATAAGGGATTATGGCTGAAGGTAGAGAAAGGGAAAACAAAATTACATAAATAAAACATTGAAGCATTCTCTTATGTTTGAAGTTTTAAGATTTAGAAGTATGAAATCTTCCAGGTCAATTATATTCTGCTGTTGGTGTAACTCATAATGAAGTGCATTTTAATTTTTAGAAGGAAGCTTAGATCATGAAAATAGTAGTTTGTTATTAACTTTGAGTTTTTTCTTTTTTACAGTTGTATTTGATATATATAGAGACAGTAGGGTAAGTAAAGACTATGTTTGATTATGCTTTAAAATCAGTGCTGGTCTTATAAGTGAACTACATAGCCATTATGTATGTAAAGGGCCCACTGCTCAAAAAATATTTTTCTAACTAAGGCATTGGAAATTCACAGTGGTCAAGAATCTCCCCATAAAATATACTTAACATTAGGAGATGTAATATGTTCACTAATTATGTACCACAAGTTTAATTTTAAAAAATTACTAGAGTTGACATACAATATTATATTAGTTTTAGGTTTATAACAAAGTGATTAGACATAGTACCCATTTGACACCATACATTGTTATCACAATATTATCGACTATATTCCCTATGCTATACTTTACATCCCCATGACTGTTTTTAAATCTGACAGTTTGCACATCTTAATCCATTTTGCCTTTTGAACCTTACCAACACACCTCTGTCTGGTAACCATCAATTTGTTCTCTGTATCTATGAGTTTGTTTTTGTTCTGTTTGTTCATTTATTTTGTTTAAGTGAAATCATATGTTATTTGTCTTTCTCTGTCTGACTTATTTCACTTAACATAATACCCTTTAGGTCCATCCATGTTGTTGCAAATAGTAAGATTTCATTCTCTTTTATGGCCGAGTAATAATCCATTGTATATATGTACTATATCTTCTTTATCCAATTGTCTATGAGTAGACACTTAGGTTGTTTCCATAGCTTGGCTATTATGAATAATGCTACAATAAACATAGGGATGCATGTCTTTTCAAATTAGTGTTTTGACTTTCTTCAGATAAATACCCAGAAGTAGAATTGCTGGGTCATAAGGCAGTTCCAGTTTTAATTTTTTGAGGACCTTCCATACTGTTTTCCATAGAGGCTGAACCAATTTACAATCCCATCAGCAGTGCACTAGGGTTCCTGTTTCTCCACATCCTCTCCAACACTTGTTGTTTGTTGATTTATTGATGGTAGCCATTCTGACAGGTGTAAGGTGATATCTCTTTGAGGTTTGAATTTGCATTTTTGGCATTATTAATTTAACAGATAGCTAAGTGACCACCTCATGTCATACTTTCCACTTTTTGTCAGGGGTCTGGGTCTGCTTAAATTAGTTCAGTTTGCACAGTTAAATGTGGCCAGGAATTTGTCATTTGATATTTAGATAATTATCTTTAGTAAACTAAAAGATCCTTAGCATGATATGAGTCCCTTTTATCTTTAGACTTAAGATGAGGATTAGAGTAGTTTATATTTAGTTTTTAAATTTTAAAAGTGATGGAAACTTCTATAATGAAAACAAAAAACAAAAAAAACTTGACTTAGTCCTACAACAGAGGTTTCACTATCAAGACATGCAACCTTTTTCAAAGAAATTTGGGTCTCTGAATGTCTCATGATTAATGCTTAGTGACTTAGATGTTAAGAAAGCAGGTGTGTGTTCTAAATATGTGGCCTATATGTTACTGAATGTTACCCACATATTTCTCATTCCATCAGCTTCGTTGGAGTGATACTTGTGATACCTTTGAATCATTCTTTGGACAAGAGGATTTGGCTCATATGGTCATGTCTCCAAATAACTGTTAACTGTTAACTTACCTTTGTTAAGCCAAAAGGTATCACTTAACTGTTATCACCTTTCTGCCTTCAAGGGTGATGTATCTATTAAGTATCAGAAGGAGGAGCTATAACTTGAGATTTGTTAAACAAGAGGGATGTTTCTTGGTTAAGTTTCACCTTTATTAGAAACAAACCTTAGAAAAAGGATGGGAAGCCAGTGTGATGGAATGGATAGAAACCTGAGCTGATAGAAGCCCAGGGCTCTAGTCCCTGCTCTACTTTAATGGATAGATAGGGCCACATCCAAGCACTCAGGTGGCCAGTGTCTGCTGAGAGCCCGTGATGTGTGTGTTAGATGCCATGCATCTAACAAGAAGCTTCCAACAAGATGATCTCCTGACCTCAAGAAGCTTAATCTTCAAGATTTGTAACCCAGGGAATTGGCATGGTAACAACCTGGGTCAAATCAATTAGTGAGTAAACTTAGCTCTTTGCCCTGAATGTGCAGCTCAGAATAGCTTTATTCTCATTTAATTCAGTACAGTATCTCACTTAATTCATATACCTCTGTGAGGTATGTATTATTTGTTCCCATTTTACAGATATTAAAACTGAAGTAGTTATATGTTAATGTGGTTATATTAATGGCATTTGAAAATTTGGAATTTGCCAGTCTCTCAGTATTTCCCTGGCACATATCCAGGTCTGCAAGTGTCTTATTTGAAGTTGGAGATGTGCATAAGTAATTAATGCTGTGACCTTACACAACTAAAACTTGTCGTGTTTTTAAAGTGAGAAACATGCCAGTATAAACACCTTGACAGCTTCTGAGAAGAGATTTAAACCATGATGTAAAACTCATTTGCATTTAGTCGGTGACGCTTGTATAATCTTTTGTTAGGCATTTTCTTGAATATATAATTTTATGACTCTTGTAGAAAACTGTTATGTGGTCTTGTATATGAAATATAACTAAAGTGTGTGGGCTTGGCAATACTTTAATGTGTCTACTTTCTTACTGCTGCCGGCAAGTTGACTCAGTGCTGATAGATTCCATTGTTATGTATGTAAAGCGATGGCCCACCCATTCAGTAGATCTGGGAGGAGGCCTGGAATCTGTATTGTAAGATGCTTCTTAAGTGATGCTAATGCACCATTAAATTTTAGAGTAACTGCCTTAGATACTTGAAAAATTATTCTGGTTCCCTTATGTTACTGTTTTGTTATTATGTCTGATCTTGAGTCCTTAATATTGTCGAGATTGGCTTTGCAACTTGGTTACCCTTCTAGAACTGTTCTGAGTGGACTTAAAATATAATTTCTAATGTGTCAGGTATTCTGCAGCTGTTTGTTCAATTCAACTTAATAATGTTAAAATCTTCTATATCTTATTAATGAAATGATGGCTGAGGATACCTTCAAAATAATACAGATTTGGGGGGAATGGGTGGGATATAGATGAAACAAGATTGGTCCTGGAATCAACAAGATCACTGTAGGAGTGAGTGTTAGTTTCATTGGGTGCTTTATACTATTTTGTCTACTTTTGTCTGTTCTTAATCTTTTTTATATATGATTTTTTTAAAAAATGTGAAAACCAGAAATTGGGGGAAAAGGGGACAACTGTAATTGAAAAACCAAAAAAAATAAAATAAAATAAAGTGAAAACCATGAAAAAACCTATATATCTTTCTTAATTTTTTTCTACTTAATCTACCAACTAAACAGGGTTATGTTAACATCTCCTGCTTTGTAATTCTGTCAGTTGTTGTGTTACAGACTTCCACAAATGCTAGTTCACAGTGATTTTGTCTTCACAGTGAATTCTCACTATCAGCCAGTGGCTCTCTATCCCTAATAATGCTTTGTGCTTTTGGCATTAAAGTATGTTTTGCTCTGATATTGACTGTGCTATTATAGATTTCTTTTGGTCTTAGAATTTATCTTTTCAATCCTTTTCTTTTTAGTTGTTAGGTTTTAGGTGTATGTATGTGACTTATAAGCATATTGCTGTTTTGTTTTTTTTAATCACTGACAATTTCTGATTTTAGCTCGTGAGTGTTGTTTGCATTTATTATATCTGATATTTGAATGTTTTCCACCATCTTATTTTTAATTTTCGATTTTCTTTGGTTTTCTATGCCTTTTTTACTTCTTTTAATTTATATTACTGGTTTTTCTTCATTCTTCATTCTTCCACCATCCCAGTTATTTTGAAGTTTTGTTTTTTGTTTCTGTTAGTTTGGGTAGTTACCATTCAATCTTAATACGAATATTTAATAACCTCTGACATTTATTTCATTTCCTGTCATCCTCCAGATGCAAGGACATTTGTGCACTGATTCCGAGCATCCACATTTTTTTAATCCTTACCCAAGGATTTGATTTTAGAGTGAGAGACATCGATGTGAGAGAAAAACATTGATCAGTTGCCTCCCATATGCACCCTGACTGGTGCTCCAACCTGTAACCTAGGTCTGTGCCCTGACCAAGAATCGAACCCCCAGCCTTTTGATGTATGGCACAATGCTCCAACCAACTGAACCATCCAGCCAGGGACTCATCCACTTTTGTTTTACATATGAATTCTGATTTTTAGTTTTACTTTGTGTTTACAGTATTCCCTCACTTATCGTTCTAGACCCCCCCCACGAAGTGGGAACCTTACATTTATTCTACACTCTTAAACCTACGTAACTTAAACAACATACATATACAGTACTGAAAAATCCCGCAATAATAGCGAAAAATCCACGATAAATAATTAAATATAATATTTTTTAAAATCCCGCAATGCAGTGAGGCCGGGATAAGTGAACCGTGATATAGAGAGGGACTACTGTTATACCTTTAAAGTAGTCATGATTGTTGCTGTTCAGTTTTTTTGCTCAGCACTGCCACTTGCCTCTTAGTGCTTTCTGGATCCAGTTCTTTCTAGTAGTATATTCTTTCACAGTAAATTCCCTCAGCCCTTGGCTGGAAAAGCTTTTGTTTATCTTCATGCATGATGATAACCTTAGCTGGGTATAGAATTTTCAGTTGCCCAGTTCTGTTGCCTCAGCACTTTGAAGACACTGTTCCTTGTTATTTGGCTTCTTTTCTTTTGGGGAGAAGGTGGATCATGCTTCCTAGGTCTAAGAATTCATTTCCTTTGTCAATTGTGAGGAATTCTCAGCTATCTTTTCAAGCATTGCCTCTTCCTTTTCTATCTTTTGGCCTTTGGAACTATTTACAGGTAGGTTTGTTAGAGCTTCTCACCTTATCCTCATGTCTCTTGACTTCTCATTTTCCACCTCTTCCTCTCTCTGTACTGTGTTTTGTAATTTTCTCAGATATATTTCCAGTTTGTTTCTCTTTCAGCTAGGTCTGGTCTGATATTTTTAACCTATTACTAAGTTTTAAATACAGCTCTATATTCTTTATTTC
This sequence comes from Furipterus horrens, assembly GCF_987537825.1. Taxonomy (NCBI): domain Eukaryota; kingdom Metazoa; phylum Chordata; class Mammalia; order Chiroptera; family Furipteridae; genus Furipterus; species Furipterus horrens. Next base: position 139,984,069 of record NW_028327172.1, on the reverse strand, counting down.
TGTAGGTTCCATTTGATTACTTTAAAAATCTGCCTATTTTTTTCCATAGTATCTTGTTTTTTAGGGTTTTTATTTCTTTTATGTTTTTAATCATTTAAAACTACTGATTTTTTTTGCTTAAGTTTTTTGAGATAAAATTTACAAAGAGTTTAATTTATCTTTTTTAGTGTATAGTTCTATGAGTTTGAAAAACACATCTAGTTATGTAACCACTACTACAATAATGATGTAAAACTAATTCGCTCCCTGAATATCCTCATGACCTTCCCCGCACCCTAGCCCCTGGAAAAACACTGCTCTGTAAACCTACTGAGTTATTTCTAAGTTTTTAATTGGTAATACATTCACATTGCTTAAGAATTAAATCAGTGTGAAAATATACATAGAAATACCTGACCCTCTCCTCTCCAGCAGGTTCACTTTTATTAGTTTCTTATATATCCTTCCAGTATTTTTTGATGCAAAAACAAGCAATATACTTTTGTCCATTTTTCTTACATAGAATTAGCATATGATATGCAGTAAGCACCTTACTTTTATAACATTTTTTTAAAAAACAATGTATCTTGGAGAGCTTCCCAGTTTCTGACAATGGCACTGTGTTTTATTCTGTGGATACACTCTATAGTTTGTTTAATTGCTTCCCTGTGGATGAACACAACTTGAACACAAGTTGTTTCTAGTCTTTTGCAAATTGTGCTATGGCGAACATCCCCTATACATGTTGTTACATACATATGCAATTATATCTACAGGATAAATTCCTAGAAATGCGATTGCTAGCTCAAAAGTCTAAGAGCATTTTAATTATGACATAAATTGCAGTTTACCCTCTGTGAGAACTACACCACATACTCCTAACCAGGAACGTACCTGGATATTTCTTCAGAGCTTGCCAGCAGAGTATATAGTCAAACTTTCTAAGGTTTTTGTTGTTGTTTTGGTAGATGAAAAGTGATGTTTCAGTATAATTTCAATTTCTATTTTTATTATGAGTGAAAATGCATTGAATGTTTTCCATACGTAAGGATAATTTCTGTAAAGTCTTGCTTCATGTTTTTTTCATATTTTTCTATTGTCTTATTTTCCTTCAAAACATGGGAGTGCTTTATATTATAGAGATTAGGCCTTTCTTTTATGACTTCTGAATTTGAGTCATAATTAAAAAGAAATACCTCCCTATTTTTTTTCTAGTTCTTTTATCACGTATTGCTTGTACATTTAAATCTTTGATGTGTTTGGCATTTGTTCTGGTATGTAATATATATCCAACTTTGTCTTTTCTGGATTTTTACCCAGTGCTCCTAATACCAGTATCTTTTATTTTATATTGTCCTTCAGTTGGATGATGGTTTTCCTCAGTTCTTGGCACTTTAATCCCTGGTTGTTCAATTTGCATATTTTCATTCATGTTGATTATTTCCTTTTGGTTTTGTAAATCAATCTACTTATTTTACCTTGTTTTCATCTTCAGTGAGCATGTTTTGTTCTGTTTTGATCTGTGAGAATCCCAAAGACTCTAAGTTTCAGATTTTTCATTTGCTGCTTCTGTGTTCCCCAAACCCCAGTCAGAGAAAGACAAGCATCATTGTTTCCTTTTCTAGGCAAAGGAGTTTTATCTTTTATTCCCTTTACTGAGGAGGCAGCCCTCTGAAGTTCACTGCTCGGTTCTGAGTTGCCTCTGGCGGCCAGTCCCCTGTTCCTACGGGCATATTCTGCCTGCTCTGGGTTCCTGAGGGGACACGCCCACGGCAGCAGTTTGTGTGCTCATTTCTGTTTGGTAGCTTCCTCCTCACTTCTGGCTCCGGGGATCCCCCTTCTTGCTTGTAATCTCGTTTATACATTTAAAGGGATTATTTTAACCTGAATTCCATCTGGTTTGGAACAGGAGGCTTTTGATGTTCCCAGAGTATTGTACACTCTAGGAAATAACCTGTCCCCAGAGTGGGCTGTCTTCTCATGGCCTGCACTTGTTAGTTTTTATTGTTATTGTTGTTTTCCCCTGAAATGGTCTGCTTTTCCTCACACCATCCACCTTCCTCCCAGATCATCACAGTCATCTTCAAATTTCAAGTTACTCTGGGGAGCTTTTCCACCTTCACCATACAGATTTAGGTAGGTTCTCCTTATATTCTATTAGTGTCTTTCAATATCCTATTCTTATCTCTATTGAACCATTTCCTCCTCTGTACTGTGAATGTTGGATGGGTTTTGTTTCTTTTTTGGAGTAGGGGTGTATATGTGTGCACGCACATGAGCTTGGCACAGGGTCTTGTGCATTGAGATTTGGGCAGCAGGACTGGTCAGCTGGTAGGCTCCAGGAAGGCTAGTGGGTGGGTCTTATCTGATGGATTGCCTAAAAATAGAATTTCTCAGAATGTCTCATACCTGAGATGTTACATGAAAACCGTGCTATAGCTATAAAATCCTCATCTTGATTATGGCTGGTTTTATTTTTCTTTGAATTAGAGGCTCTGAACTATAGAACAAACTCTGCCGGTTACTAGTTCTAAAAGTAGTAGTCTTTGTTTTTTTACAATATGCCATATTTTAGTTTATAGAACTTAATATTCCTATACTAACAGGCCCAATAGTGTTTTCTTTTTATAATGAAATGGTTTTACTGGTTATAAAGCCCCAAGTAGAGATAGTTTGGAGGTTAGAAATACCCATTTTGTTAAAATAACATATAGCTTATCAAACACATCTTAGTAATTGCCCCGAAAGCAAAGCTGACATTATACCAAGAAGTTAGTGGCTGATGTTATTTCACGTAGTCAAAGACTGTACAAATGGGAACCAAACTGATGTGAAGAAACAACTCAGGTGGCATGAAAGAGTTGTAGGATTTCTCCTGGGGATTGTATAAAATAAGAAACTTACCCAAATTGTGTGTAGTGCACACTTCCTGTAAAGGTTCTTTGCCACTTAACAGATGTTTCTGATGTTGGAAGCAAGCTCTGATAAGATATTTATTAAAATTTTTCTTTAACCCAGATGAGAAAGAGTGGTAATGGTGACTTGGCAATCTAATTTCTTAGTTGTTTGTAATTTTACACACACGTATCTGATCAAGACATGTTACTACACATTTACAGAAAATCCTAATGATCAGCAATAAGACGGTACAGTGATATTAATGTTTCAATGAGAAAAACCTAGAGGAGTGAAGATGAGAGTTTGAATGAAACATGTATCTCCTAAATGTCATATATCTCTGAGGTCTTCTGTTGGCTTTGCTCCCTTGGCAGGATTTCAGATTCCCAGCTCTGATGTTAGTGCGCTGCCACTTTATCCTAAGATGCCTCTGACTCTAACGGAACTCAGTCTGACCAGCTCAGAAGAATTCTTTCCCTGAACCTGGAATTATCTGTCATTGCCCACCTCTACTCTCAGAGTAGAAGTCAGAAATTTATTTTAAAGGTTGATATATTTTTTTAGCTCTCCCCTTTATGTTCTATTAGGCTCTAACATCTAGACAAACAAATAATACATTAAAATTAGAGAAAACTGGGCATTTCCATACGTGTTTCTATATGCTTCAAAAATAAAAAATGCACCCTTTGCAATAGCAGCCTCTCAGTGGTAAGGAATGGTGCTCTCCAGAATTCCTGGCTCTTTCCTGCTTCTGCAGGGCAAAGGTAATCTTCAAAGATAATCAAAAACACCCCACATCCCCAAAGCATTTCAGTCATGCTCAGTTTAACCTTTTGCGAGATTTTTCTTTTCCTGCTTGGATTTTTGACCTAACATTCTTATGTGATCTGAAGCAGGAGCTGCAATGTATGTCTTCATCAGGCTTTTCTTTTCTAGGTCTCTGCATTTACAGGTGATCTTCCCATTAGATAAGGCTGTACCACTTGATTTAGACAGGTGGCCCTTTTTCAGTGGAAACTGGAGGACTTTCTCCGATGGGATCTGGAGGAATTAACTACCTTTTGAAATGTTTTAAGATTTTTAAAGATTGTCTTTTTGTGTAAAATAATATGAAAATGATTTTTATTATAAGATAGATTATGGAGTTCAAATGTTTGTTTTTATTCTATGCCTCTAATTTTTCCCTCTGTCCTGCAGGGGAAGGTGTGGCTAATCGATTTTAATCCATTTGGTGAAGTAACAGATTCACTGCTGTTTACTTGGGAAGAACTGATATCTGAACGAAACTTAAAAGGTGATTTTAGTGAAGGGGATGCTCTGGAGCAGGTAAGATGGTTAAAAAAAAAAAAAAAAGACATAAAAAAGACATAAAGGAAATCTTTTCATCTCCTCCAATGATTGCTAGTTCTCCAGACGCTTGGATAGGCAGCAACTTGTACTCTAGGGAAGTACAGAGTATAACAAATTTACTAATAGATTCTTGCTCTTGGAGGTGAGCAGTAAGGGACACGCATGGTGATTCATTCATTTAACTTCACATAAAGAAATAATGGTCATCTGGTATATTTTTCTTGGCTCCTTGTGTTCTGTCTACCTGGAAGAATCTTGACCCTGGGTGGACCAGTTCACATGTCTATTTATTCTGATGCTAGCCCCGGGGCTGCTGACAGTGAGCTGGAAATGGCCCAGATGCTCAGACTGGGGTTTCCTCACAGTCATGACACCAATTTCAGTTCGGCTCTTATTACTGTGTCTTGTCTCCCACATCAGCGTGGCCATTTCACACCTTTCCCAGCTCCTCAGGCCCTCTCTGCTCCTTTTCTTCTCAGCAGAGATTTCACATTCTTCTTCACAGGAAAAGCTAATCCACTGGTGAGAACTTACCCAGTTTCATTGTCATCAAACCTCCAAGCTTGTCTGGCCTTGTCCCAGGTCTCACCTCCACCTGCCCAGCAAAGGATCCTTTCCCATCTCCAGATACCTTTGCTATCATTTATCTTCCTTCCTGTTTTTTTTCCTGGTCTCTTCCTCCCGACAAACTCCAATCTCTGTAGTTAACCATGTTCAGATATCTTCCATCTTAAAAAGACAAAATCTTTAAGCCCATATCTTCACCGACCTTTTCTCCTCATATTCACAGCCAAATTTCCTTTCAGTATCAGATTTGTAAAGCTTTGTTCTGCCTATAAGAGTACTACGTGCTAATTTTTAAAGGAAATCCTAAAATTGACTATAATCCTATCACCTTGAGAGCCACTGCTTATATTTTAATAGTAACATGCCTTTCCACATACAAATAAACTTGTTTAAATAAATGAGATTATATTACATATGAACTTACATATCCCACATTTTTCATTTGGTAATCATCGGCAGCCGTCCGTCTCGAGAGACAATGGTGTAGCTTCTTAAGAGTCTATCTGCACCGCCGAGAACGGCTGTGCAGTCCGACTCGGGAGTGACACGGTATCTGTCTCCTCCCGTGTTGAATTGACATCTTGCGATGACGCTGGAGTGTCCTCTCCAGTGAAGCTGAAGCTACAAAGCCTGGGCAGGGTGATATGGAGGGTCTGCTGTTGCCCATGCAGCAGACCCCCCCTCTCTTCGCAGCTGAAGGGTCCAAGGGAAAGACGGAGTCAATACAGCTTGGCTTCAGGTGCGCCGCAGGAGTTGCCGGTGTTGACTACAACGTCAAACCGCCTTAGGGACTCCGGCTCCGGATTTTCTGTCGGGGTTGACTCCCTTAGCCTTTCCCCTGAAGAGGTATGCCGCAAGGCAGCGGAGGTTTTTTGGAATCAGAGTTTTCCTTCTCTAATGTGCCCTGACTGGAAGATCGAACCAGCGACACTTAGCTCGCAGGCCGACGCTCAATCCACTGAGCCAAACCAGCCAGGGTAATATCTTGTGAATATTTTACATCTTTTTAAAAACAGTTTTCGTAAACATGGTAATTTAAAGAAAGAAAATTAGAAAGAAGCAAGACTGGAAATCCTACCACCTCGAAATAGCCATTCTTGCCACTCGAGTTAATATTTTTTCCAGGCATTTTTACGTAAGTGGGGTCATGCTCATTTCCCTCATGCTGTTACGTAACTTGCTTTTCTGTCACTGCTTAGTGGCTGTATACCATCACATGGTGGTCTGTCCTTCCCACCTGTCTCACCTCTCTCCTGTCACTCCTCAGTCTTCTTACCCTCAGCCCCACAGAAACAGCTCTTGGCAAGGGCTCCCCTGACTTGTTGCTAATTCCAGTGAACAGTGTGCCCTTCTCTCACTCAACCACTTGGTACCATTTGAACGTGTTACCTTCTTGTAACCCTTCTTCCCTTGGCTTCTGTGGCACATGCTTCCCTCCTGGGCCTCTTCCTGCCCTTCTGGATGCAACCTGGCCTCAGTGTGACCATCCTTCCTTCTGTCCATCTCTGAAATATTTCTTTCCATTATCACTCTGTCCTGGGCCCTTTTTGGCCCTGTTTCTTTTGTGACTCAACTCAGTTTTTTCCTTGTCGAGGTACTTGCCTACTGTTTGTCTTGCATGTCCTGCTTTAGACTGCAAGCTTCTGCGCACAGAAGGGGTCTCTTGTTCTCCTGCCGGACATGGTTACTGTGTATTGAATTAGTGAAAGATGGAATTTTATCCCTGCTGGCATCTTACAGTTGGGGCCCTTAAATCTGGATATCAAGGAGAAGAATATAAATATGAGGGACACAGTTACTGAATAGAAACAGTTTGTATAAGATTCAATCTCTGATCCAAAAAATATGATCAAATCTTTCTTTTTCTCTTTTTTTTCCTTCTTTCTTCTTAATTTAAACAACATTATATTGGGAGTTGAGAGCTGACAAAGGGAAACAGGAACTGGCTCCTGCCTTTTTCACAGCATCACCTCCTGCATGTTTCCATGCCACAGAAACCTGGCCGTCCTTCTGTTTCTTGAAGCCCAGAGCCCTGCCTTGCCTTAGCATCTCTGCACAAGTTGTTCCACTGCCTTCAAAGCTGTGTTCTGCTGCCAGACCTCACGAGGCTGCTTTGATCATACTTTCCAGCTCTCAGTCCAGACATCTCTTCTTTAGCAAGGTCTTACCTGACCACCTTGTTAAAGTTGCCTACCTGGTTCTCCTCTTATGGTAGCAGCCTGTTTTTTTGTTCTTATAACACTTTTTACTATCTGAAATGATCTTGTTAATTTATTTGTTTGCTTGCTTATTGGCTGTCTACCTGTCTTATTTATCAGTTTATCTCCCATACCTAGGGAAACGTCCCGTACAAAGGAGGTGTTTCATAAACATTTGTCACATGATTGGTCTCTCTGTCATAAAACATGGCCTACTTTCTAGGTCCTATTCCATTCGAGTTTCTGGCCTGTCTCCATATGCTGGACACAGCTAGATAGCTGTCACCCATGAAGTCCAAAACTAAGGCCTTCTGTCTCCAAAATCCTTTTTGGCACAAGGCAGCATGTAAATATTATACGCAGGCTCTAAACAAGTACAGTTGACCCTTGAACATGAATTTGAACTTCATGCGTCCACTTGTCCTTGGATATTTTTCCAATTGACCCATGCAGTTAAAACCCACATTGCTCGAGTTCTGTGGTCGGGATCTGCATATGCTGAGGGCCAACTCCATGATGAGGATTTTTAACTGCTCAGGAGGTCAGTACCTCTGAGACCTCTGTTGTCAGGAGTCAACTGTACATTAAAGAATGTGAAGACTTGTTCAGTATGATGATACTTGAATTTGCAGTTTCACGTAGGTGATGAGACAGATACACAAATGAGTTAGTCAGATGATGAAAAGAAGCACAAAAGTGTTAGGAATTTGAAGCACTCACTTGCCCTCACTATTAAGTTTATTCTCTAAGGCAGGGTTTCCTAACTGTGCACATGAAGAAAATGATAATGTTTATAAAGCATTCTGGTCTTTATGAGATTGCTTGAGGCCAGAGATAACTAGCCTGAAGCCTCTGACCCACTCCAGAACTAGAGAGATACACACTCCCCTTGTAGCACATGGGCTGCACACGGGTAGCATTTAGGGACCGGCCTGGCTCTCCAGGAGGACACTGTTTTCAGATACCTTATGTTTATGTCTTAGTGAATGTATAGAAGTATTTTATAATCTTTGTGCTTTTTTTTTACTTCGGAATTTTATTTCTTCCTTTTCTAGTACATGAGAGAACCTGGAGTGAAATTGTTATGATAGAATCTTTTTCAGTTTGGAGGAATGACTTAAAATTTCTCACAGACTTTCCTTTCATTTTTTGTAAAGGATCCGCCAGCTTTCCGTTGTACAAACAGTGAAGTTACAGTCCAGCCCAGTCCCTATCTGAGTTATCGACTGCCCAAGGACTTTGTAGACCTCTCTACTGGGGAAGATGCTCACAAACTCATCGATTTCCTTAAACTGGTAAAGTCTTTTTATACTTAGTATGCTGGTCATCTTTGTTTTCTAATCGGCTGTTTAATATTTCATTTTAGCCTTAACACTACCTAGACTTTTATTTGGTGATTATGAACTAAAGGAGCGGAATTACTGAGTTTTAGGTCCTTTTATAATGGAGTATGTAATGTGGGCTTAAGGAATAACCTATATAATAATGCTTTTTGAATAATTTTTACAATACTTGAAAGTGTATAATTGGTACAGGCTAAGAGAAGATCAGAGCTGTGCTGTGATTACTCAGGGAGAAAGTGAATGTTTGTATTTGTGTGTATGTTTCTGCATGGGAATGTTTGTGCATATGTAAGAAAGAGTAGAAAATAGTCAAATACCTGAGGATAATACACCCTGGGATTAAAATGATAAACTAGTTGAGTATTTAAGTTCAGGCATGTTTTTCCATGATAATTTTCACCCACATCTTTTGCCAAGTCCTCTAGAAAATGATACTTGGCTGAATAAACATGCCAGTTAGAATATGCTTTTTTAATGTAGCCTTGGCTTCCTTTGACAGAAAAGAAATCAGCAAGAGGATGACTGAGTAGAGTGCTCAAGTTCAAGACTGAGTTAAGGAAGAAACCACCGTTCCTTCAGGAAGCTGTTCATGGTCCATACCTTCTATTTACTCAGTCAGATGGGGGTGGGGTGGGCAATGTGGAAATCAATAGCTTTTTATATTCATGTATATTAAGTTGGGAAAAAACAGGGGACTTTGCTATTTGTAAAAACAACATAATAAATAGATCTTAAACATAAGAAACCATACTGTTCTGATGATAAAATACTTTCTATGAAATACCTTTCTCTTTTGGCTCAGTCTATTTAGATATATCTATGTTTCTTGTATTATTTTTATACCTATCAGGTAGATGGGCAAATTTATATTTGTTATACAGAAGTGTATTCTTTCCAAATCATACCTTTTCCATGGAAAAAATAGAACCTCATATTGCTATAGAAAATGTTTTTCCTACTCAGAAGATTTTCATATAATCTTTCTATCAGTTTAGCTTCAGTTTAGGTATAGCTAAAAGACTACAGACTTCTCAAACTGAAATAACCTTCAAAATTTCAATATATTACAACCATCTTAATATACAGGGTGGGGCAGAAGTAGATTTATAGCTGTGAGTACATGAAACACAGTTTATTCTTGTATTATTATATATTATTTTCCATAGAGACAGCTATAAACCTACTTTTGCCCCACCCTGTATATTAGTAAAACTATCACAAAGTTAATTAGAATCTGGCCTTTTAAAAAAATATTGGGCCCTGACTGATGTGGCTCAGTAGGTTGGGCATCGTCCTGCAAACTGAAAGGTTGTTGGTTCAATTCCCAGTCAGGGCACATGCCTGGGTTGCGGGCCAGGTCCCCAGTTGCGGGGCGTGCGTGAGGCAACCAATCACTGTTGCTCTCGCATATTGATGTTTCTCTCTCTCTCTCTTTTTCCCTCCCTTACCCTCTCTCTAAAAATAAATTTTTAAAAATCTTTTTAAAAAGATACTGGAATTGTTGAGATGTAGATTCACTCTTTTAGGCCACTATTTTAGTAATTATTCTTCAGTGGCCTAATTGATGATGATGATGATTATGATACTGATGATACCTTACTAACTCAGCACTAACTATGCAAGACGTTCTGCTGTGTGCTCTTTACCTGTTATTTCACATCACAGAGCAACTTGAAGAAACAGACATTATAGTTTTCCAAGGTATCTATTTAACATGGTATCAAAGAATATTTTACTGATTGGAAGGATGTTTCTTAGCAAAGGAAACAAATATGAATGTTGCCCAAGGAAGATGTGGAGAGAGGTGAGGCAGAGTTGCCTTCTTTGTACAGTTAAGTCAGATTATGTATAACAATGAAACATACTTCTTTTTTTGACTATCTCAAAACACTAGCTTTCTGTGTAGTTTCTCGGTTACAATCACTTGATATCTGTGTTTTCAATACAAAATACAAAGATCAAATTATTCCAACATACTTTTGTTCGGGGATGTCTGTTAGCTTATAATGGAGGTATTTTTGTTTGTTCGTTTGTTTGTTTGTGAGTTGATTTAAGCTTAACTCTGGAAAATGGCTTCACCAGGACGGTATTTTACCAGTCAAAAAAAAAAGTAAATGTATTGATACTGGCTGAAAAATTTCAGGCAATATGTAATAAAAAGAATCAAACAAAATTTGGCAAATATTTCATAAACAGTACAATTGATGGTGTAAAACTCATTAAATTTTTGCATTAATTTTTCTTAGGGAAATTGAGTTTAGCACTCACTTTACATTTAAAAAACATGAATTTTGTACATTGTTTCCTTTATTATATTTAATTTTTGTTGACAATCCTGGTGTTAATATTAAATATAGGATAACATACAGAAAATATTTCCTAAATTCAAATACCACTAATGACTGAAGATTAGTTTTGAATTATCCTTTTATTTTATTGGCATTATCTGTTCTTTCTTTGAAGTAGTACCTCAGGTTTGTGCTGAATTTCAAAAGTAAATACCTATGTTATTCCTTTGCCTGTTCCTGAAATCTGAAGAGAAAACATTACATTTGGTGATTTGGACAGGTGGGAATGAACATGTTTACTTTGTCCTGCAGGAGTGGCATGTAACATGGGCCTCTCTGGTACAGCGGACTTTGCCCAAAAGTTCTTCTTTTGGTAATTGAGGATAGTGTCTGTAAAAACAAACAGAAACCTTGTGTGACTGTTTTGAGCATAAGTTTGTTTTCTTACTTGTAAAGTGGGAGATTAATATACATTAGTACATGCAGCACTTTCTGGAGATCACCCTTGGTGTCTTGCTGGATGCAATAGTACAAGGACTTGCTGTGCTTTCTCTTGAATTCAGACTTAATTTCAACATGTCCACTACACTGCAGGTGACTATGATTCTGATCAGGACCTTATTGTGAGTCCTGTTGCCCTTCATGGAATTGTATAGTTGGTCAGCAAAATAACAGGGGCTTGTTCCAGATGCACTGGACCAGGTTCAGGAAAGCATTTCCCAGGTGTCCCTGGACTTTCCTTTGATGCTTCCCAACATGTCATAAGGGCTGTAGCTCTTGTACCTTTCACACGCTTCCTGGAGGTGACACACACTCTGCTTAGTCATGATGCTGATTCACCTGGGGGCATCAGTTCATTTCCTCTTCACTCCAGCATCAGAGAGCTTCTGGCCCTCTTGACCAGTCAGTTCATAATCAATAACAGAGCCATCTTCAGCTCTTTTATCCTTTGGGAGGACAACCATCAGCTTGCAGAAGTCACCAGGTGTGGCAGAAATAATGTCCTGCAGAACGGTCTTGCACATTTCCTTTTAGACTCAATTTCCTCAACTCCTGGTTGGTCCTTGAGCAGATGATCCCAATGAGAGTCTTCATCAGTCTCCAGCCCCTTCATGGAGGCCTTGAGCCCGGAAGCATACAGAGCAGGTGTTTTCAATAGGCCCCAAATAACCACCCTGCCCAGGTGGCCGCACAAGGCAGACTTCAGTGCTGACGCAAGTTCCTTTTTGGACGTTTTCTGGTAGGCAAAGGAGATATCCTGTCTGTGTTCATTGCGGTTGGTCAAAATGTTGACGACGCTGATCTCATTCACACTTTTCATCTTGGTGATTGTTTCAATGTTCACAGCATCTCGGTCAGCATCGAAGTTGGGGTAGACTGTGACTTATACGCATTTGGGGGTGTAGAGTGATCACGTCCACGCTGAGTAAGCACAGAATTTCCTGAAGAGTAGACATTTTGAAACAAACTGGGTCAGGTGCTGAGAGCTGTGAGTGTCCCCAGATGCCAAGGTAATTCTGTTATGTGTGTGTGTGTTTAAAGGAGCAAACATTGTTCACCAGAATTGTTTACCCCTGAAAGAAGGCATTTTAGAGAAGACTATACATTTATTTTTGTGATGCTGCTGTTACTCCAAAACCATTTCTTGAATCTTTTTGGAAGTTTTTTTAGATCCATTTGTAAGTCACAGTAGAAAATTTAATATTTTATTCAATACTTTGTGTTTTTTTTATTTAATTTTTTGTTTTTCTACTACAGTTGTCCCACTTTTTCCCCCATTGCTCCCCCCAACCAGCCCACCACTTCTCCCACAGTAGTACCTTGTTTTTTGACCAAAGTGATACACAGTTCCATATCATACTTCTTTCTTATTCATCAGACTTGGTTCAGAGTTTTTCCAAAATTTAAAAGTCTACTTCAAGAAGCTTTAATTTTATGTCCTACTAGGACATTCATTTTTCTGAAGCATATTCAAATGCTTAAAGCCTCTCAGAGGTTTCCCATTTATTATAAATTGAAGTACAGTGTTCTCAGGTGGTCATTCAAAGCCCTGTGCAGCGTGGCCCAACCTGTCTTCATGGCCCACTTCCATTCTCATCAGCCCATACTGTTCTCCAGCCAACCTAGACGGCCCCGAGAGAGCTGAGGACGTCTTTATCTTCCTCACCTACCCTGCAGTGCCTCACCACTCCTACCTCCGCTGACCCCCCAGCCCAATCTTGTGCATATTAAAAGCAGGCCTTCAAGGCCTGGCTTATGTGGCATGTTCCTCATAAAGGTGTCCCAAATATGTTTTCTGTGCCGAGATTTTCACAGCACTGTGATATTACTCTTCCTTTTACACCTAGAACCCTGTCCAGTGATGTGGGGTACACGTGTCAACTCCATAGTACCAGCTGTTAACGTAGAGAGGGTGAGAGTGGTACCCTTGCTTTGTCTCCTTGCAGTACTTGTTCTGCTCTATCTTGGCCATATGGAATGTGATGCCACATCATTGAAGGTGTTGGGATTTGCAAGTGATTCAGAATGAGTCCCCAGAATGCTTACCACAACAGGAGCCTCGCCCAAACTAATGCATCACTCCCAAGGTTAACAAGTTGAATAATGCAATACTCGATCATATACGTTAATGTCTTTTTTAGTCACAATATGGAATCACTACCCCAGGTTATTAATGAGCATTTTGTCTTTCCTTAATGAACCAGACCATCAAAAACCTATTGCTGAGATCCCATCTCACAGCACTCATGATAGAACACGTACTGTGTAATTACTTCTGCCTACTTGTTCTTTAAAAAAAAGAAAAACAAACCACTACAGAACTTGAGTATGTTCTATGGCTGCTCTTCGCTCATCTTTTCAGACGTTCTGCCTCCTTCCTGGTCCCCAGGCCCCAGCACTAATGAGCCCTGTTTCAACATGAGCATCCATAGACAGCTGCGATCACTGCTTGGGGAGCCGAGCCTCCCGTACATTGAAAAGTCATGGAGGTAGTTATGTTTCTGTTTTATTTGTTTTGCGTTTAAGTAGGAAATTAGGTTTTCGGGTTGTGGATGCCTGTCAGCACAGCCCAAGGATGACTCAAGTGGATATGAGAGCCAGACTGCTTGGGTCAGAATTGGCTCTGCCGCCTGCTAACAGCGCAATCCTGGGTGAAATATTGAATCTCTTGTGCCCTTTGTTTCCTAATGTATAAAATAGAGATGGCAGTAGCACCTTCCTCACAGGGTCGTTGCCAGAAGTCAAAGTAGGACAGCTTCTGGCTTCATAGTACATGCTCAGTAATTAGGAGCTCTTACTGCACTGTATCATCATTGTGTGATTTCAGTGAGCTGTCTGCCTCTGTATTTTATTTAATAAATTTTGTTTATGTTTTTTTGCAGATCTAACCTGTTTTTATTATTAAAAAATTTTTTTTTCTATTACAGTTGCCCTATTTTCCCCTTTTACTCTCCCCTGCTCCACCTACCTCCTGAGTCTCCCATAGTCAATCCCCATTTAGTTGTCCATGTCCATGAGTCATTTATACTAGTTCCTTGACTAGACCTTTCTCCTCCTTTCTCCCCTTTGCCCCTCCCCTCTGCCCTCTGGTCACTGTCAGTCTGTTCCTTGTTTCGATGCCTCTGGTTCTACTTTGCTCATTTGTTTGTTTTGTTCATTAATTTCCTGTATTAGGTGAGATCATATGGTATTTGTCTCTTGGCTTATTTCACTTAGCATAATACTCTCCACTTCCATCCATGTTGTAGCAAAAGATAGGAATTCCTTCTGTCTTTCTGCTATATAGTAAATGTATCACAGTTTTTTGATCCACTCGTCCACTGATGGGCACTTAGGCTGTTTCCAGCACTTGGCTATTGTAAATAGCGCTGCTATGAACATAGGGGTGCATAGGTTCTTTTGAATTGGTGTTTCACAGACCGAGAACAAATACTTCAAAAATTTATATGGAGCCAAAAAAGACCCCGAATAGCCTCAGCAATCTTGAGAAAGAACACAGTAGGAGGAATCGCAATACCTGATATCAAACTATACTACAAGGCTGCTATAATTAAAACATTCTGGTACTGGCATAAGAACAGAAATATAGATCAATGGAACAGAATAGAGAGAGCCCAGAAATAAACTCAGGTCTCTATGGTCAATTAACATATGACAAAGGGGGAAGGAGCATAAAATGGAGTGAAAAGAGCCTCTTTGACAAATGGTGCTGGGAGAACTGGACAGGGACGTGCAAAAAAATGAAACTAGACCACCAACTTACACCATACACCAGAATAAACTCAAGATGGATAAAAGACTTAAATGTAAGCCACGACACTATAAAAGTCCTAGAGGAAAACAGGCAGGAAATTTCAGATATCCCATGTAGAAATATTTTCACCTATATATCCTCCAGCGCAAGGGGAATAAAGGAAAGAACAAACAAATGGGACAGCATGGAAATAAAGAGCTTCTGCTCAGTGCAAGAAAGCATCAGCAAGATGAAAAGGGAACCAACTGTATGGGAGAACATATTTGCCAATGATACCTCAGACAAGGGTTTGATCTTATTGTTTATGTTAATGTTATTAAGTTGTCCCCACTTTTTCTCCCTTTGCCCATCTCTGCCCAGCCCTGCCCCCTCAGGCAATCCCCACTGCCTCTATATTTTAATAATCCAATACCATTTTATGCCTTCTGTCTTCCTGTCTGTTTGGGGGAAGGGTTCTAATGGCATATTCTCTGTTTTCATTTCCTTCAGCCTACCTGCATACCTGGCCTTTTCTCTCATAGCATTGCCTAAAGGAACCAACATCTATCAACTTCCCAAGACTCACTTCCTACATGAGATAGAGTGTGCATTTCCAGAGCCACTCCACTTGACCTGGGATGAGGAAGGAGCAGCGTAGGGGTAAAAGTTTAGTTGAAATAGAACAGATATATAAAAAATGCTTCAAATAGTATTATATTAAAGCAATAAATTGGGAACTGAAAAATAACGTGCCTATCCAGGAGACACAAGAAATGATGAACCTGGTAATAAAAAAATTCTATAACAGAAAATGCCAAATGTTTCATGTACAGTACCTCATTTTAAGCTATATAAATTAGGCAATAATTTTCGCCCATTTTATAGAAGATGAATCTAATTCCAAAGTCTACAACCTGTATTATGCTACTTCAAAAACCACAAGAATAAGCTGAAGTCTGTGCAGGTTTATGCAGACTATATTTGATGGATCTGTGGCCCTTTTAACTCTTTCCTACAAGTAAGATGTATACATTGTTCTCAAAAAATTCTAGTGGACACCATTGATACACGTGGTTCCTACTTTAATCAACTAGATACCAAGCATAGGAACAAATTTGGAAGCGCATAAAATAAGGCTTGTAATCTCCTTACTCCCTTTAAAAGAGATTAATTCACTGTGTTCTTGCAAGAGGTAATGATTTTCTTGCCAGTCAAGTTACCACCCACATAAATCAGTCAGGATAGTTCACTTTAGCTTCACAGTGACATTCCAAGAGGCCAGCCATTCCTCCCTGGGGCCAAGAAGACGGCCCTGCCAGAGAGCCTGTGCTTTCTCCTCTGCTCTGTCTTGGATCGGCAGCTCAGTGACAGTGCTCGTGGCTCCACATGTGTGTTTTTATCGCATGCCCTCAGTTAAGCTACTAAAGCAATAGTGAAGCTGCACAACGAGGCTTTGTGCCTTTGTGTGCTTGATCTAAGTAGATTCTAATGGAATAGATCACTCAACTTTCATTACACTGAGAAAACCAACTGCAAACCTAGGGGAAAAACCATCTGAAAAACTGAATAATTGTACTGAGTATGTAAATATTTTTCTGCCCTTCCCCACTCATGGGTATGACCATAAAGCATCTGTGTGCAGAGCTACATCAGGAGCAGCACAATATAGAATTTCACTTGTTTTTGAGTCCAGATGTTATGTATGCCTGTGTACATGTGCATATACACTTGCAGATGTTTGTGTAAAACTGGTTAGCTTCGGTATGCCAGGCAACACCTGGGTTTCAAATAAGGAAGTGGGCTGGTAACACAAAAGAAAAATCATCCAAAAGAGGCAATCCCTCAGCTTGAGGGGTGCCTGGGAATGGGCTGACCTCTGTGGGGGCTCCTCAATGTGTCATCCTGTAGGGTAAATGGAAGCGGATCCAGCCCAGAACCCTGGAGGGTTTTCCTCCAGACTGTCATCTCAGGCACTCAATAGTCACTAGATAAATGGTCTTCTCTTCTGACTGTTTTCATCTCCCTTAGTTCCCCTTTTTTTCCTCGTAAGAAGTCATCTTGTTCAATCATAGTTTATATTCAGGGCCCATTGTTTAGGTTTGAGGAATGAGACAGGATTCTATTCAGCATTATACGTTTATTCTTGTGGAAAGAACTGACAGCTCATTCTTTAATGTCTACAAATTGCTTTGCAGATGAAAAGCGTTGAATAAATGCCAAGTAACATTATCACTTCTAGGGGTGTCTGTTTCTAGTTTGATAAAACATGTTTATCTCTAGGCCCCGTGGAAGCTCAGACTTCCACAGCCAGAATTTATATCTGTTTCTCGCACATTCAATAAAAGCAGAGCCTCCTGTACTCATACCGGTGATGCTGAGAGCATTGTAATTCTTAGTTCCTTAAAAAAAGAAAGAAGACTTTGCGTAGGGACAGGAAAGAAGGGATGGAGAGGCATATCCTCAAATACTCTTCAAGGCATGTGACATGGACAGCAAGGGAATTTAGAACTGGAGAGGTAAATGGAGTAGGATGAGAGGCAACATTTTAGACAACTAAAAGCAGTCTGGTGCAGAAGGATCCCAAGCACCTCTTTTCATAAAGGAGTAGGTATGAGAAATGAAAAGTGCAAGGGTGTCAGAGGGCTGCTCCTCATCACCATGGTTGTCGTGAAGTTGTCTTTTTTTGAAATTGAAATGAGAATCCCTGAGATGAGCTTTAGAAAAGGAGAGGATCTCGGGATGTTGTATGCTCACTTCCAGATTTTGAATGCAAAATAAAGCTGTGGCAAAATTGAATAATGGGGAGAAATGTCAATCTGGTTAAGCTTTAGTTGCAAGTGAGAGCAACTTTGATTAAGATGTATTGGAAGGATATGAGGCACCTCAGAGAGTTAACAGCGAAGCTGAGTAAACAGGCCACAGAGAGGACAGGGACCCAAGCAATTTCACATATCCAGTGGGAAGTGAGTGACACCAGGACTTGCCTCTCAGAGATTCTGGCTGCTGTAGTTCTGCCACTCTGCTCAAGACTCAAAAGAGAGTCTGGCTGACTGGCTGAGCTTTGGTAAAGGGATAATTACGTGAATCCTATTTCTCTGGAAATTCAAAGGAATGGGATGAAAGGCACAGTGGCCTGGGAAGGCCTCAGGGAAGAGGACAGGCTTAATATCATGCACAAGACCTAAAGTTTAAATGGTGGTTTGAAACCCCAGCCAGAGTGGGGCACAGCGCTTTGATTGCCAGTCCAAATCAGAACGCAGGCTCTAGAAGAGGGGAAGTTCCCTGAAGGAAAATTGAGAAACTGGCAAAGGGTGACAAGAATAACAGATGTCATTACACATGAGTGGGCAATGGAGAAGAGGAAGAGGGTGCTGGATAGAGATGTTCTGCAGAGATTCTTACTGATTATTATTTTATCCTTACTATATATCTAGGCCATCACCCAGAGGGCTCTGCTGTGCCCAAGACCTTGATTCCTATCCCTTTCTCTTTTCTGTCGTGGATATCTACTTAGATGCTCCAAATTTACCTCCTTTAAACTAGTCAACCAAAGTGTATTTAGCAGTTGTCATATTACACAATATGCTAAGTGTGAATAGATGTTATTCCCGACTGAAGAAGGTTAAAATCTCCTAGAGAAGCTCATGATCTAAGCTAAATTCATGTTCTTTATTCCACACCAACAATTTATTTTACTCATTAGTGTTTTGTTAACAGAATATGCCCTGACCATCAATCAGCCTCAAAACCTTGGAATTATTTACAACTCAACCTTTTTCTTAATCTTCCATATTTACATCACTGACCCATCCCGCAGGTCGAGCAACGAGGACCCTAGAGGGGGAGTGAGGATGAAGAAGGGACAAGAGACACAAGGAGTGGAGACAAGACAGTGCTCTGATCAAGTCTCATTTATTCTTAGTCAAAACAGCATTCTTATAGCTCAGGAGAAGAGGAATTTCTCATTCGGGGGGAATGCAGCTGCAGCTTGGGCGTTATCTGGTAGATATGAGTTAAACTGCAGGACAGGAATCCCAGGAACAGAAAGAGGGTCGTTGCCCTAGTAAGGAGTAAACAACTATTATGGGGTGGTGAGGCCATGCCAAGCAGAACTTTAGGATGTCAGTTAGTAAGACTTCAGCTGAGGAACTTTTTAGTTCCCCACACATCACTTATCAACATAACCGCTTAGTAAGTCCTACCAATCCTTCTTTCCAAATCCTTAACACCTATTTCTGCATTTAGGCACTAGTGCCCCCATGTGTTGAAGCCCTCACTATCTTACACTTATTTTTCTGTAATACCCACTAGCTGAGCCTGCTAACCTGGTTTCTCCCTTCCTCTAGTATGCAGGTTCCAGAAGCCTCACAGTAATTTCACTTTGGCCCATGGCACTTATTTTCCACTGCCCATAAAACATAAACATGGCTCCAGGCAGGTCAGTCATCTCCTTGTCCTTCAAAACGTTATTCTTGCTTTCAGGTCCCTACTCATGTCTTTCTCCTCCTCACCCAGAGTGTCCTCCTTTCTTTCATCCATTTAAACCAGTGGTTCTGGACCCTGGTTACACATTCTCATCACCTGGAGAGGGTCCTTTGTTCCTTCCTTCCTCCCAGCCTTCCTTCCTTCTTTCCCTGTGGCAAGGACCTAGCTAGGGCAATTAAGCTTAAATTTCTGGGGCTTCAGTATTTTAAAAGGCTCCCTCAGGCAATTCTAAAGTACCACTAGAGTTTACAATGACTGTTTAAATATTAGTCCTCACCCTGAACAGCGCGGCTCATTTGGTTGGAGTGTTGACCCAGAACCGAAAGGCTGTGGGTTTGATTCCAGGTCAGGGCACCTTCCTCGGTTGCAGCTTCCATCCATGGTCCAGGTGCACATGATCCCTTGTCCAGGTGCATATGGTAGGTGACTAATTAATGTTTTTCTCCCTTCCTCTCTCCTATTCACTTTCTCTAAAAGCAATGGGAAAACAAAAAGTTTGGGTGAGGATTAAAAAAAAAAATTAGGCCTCATGCCAAGTGTCCATAAACCAGTCCTGCTCCTGAGGCCCCACTGTAGCTACTGTGCCTTTGACTTCCATCTTTCTTCAAACATCTAGAAAACTACAGTCCACCTTGTCCAAACTAGCAGCTAATTCCCTACTAATTCCTAGTTGTTTCTGGTGTTTAGTTTATATTGGGTTGGCCAAAAAGTTTGTTTGGTTTTTTTTCTGTAAGATGGATCTAAGTAGCACATGACTATCTTTAATGTCATTCGAAACAATTTTGTTAGATTATATTGTGACGGCTGTCATATTAACATGCATTTTTTTAAAAATTAAATTTGTGAACTTTTTTTGTGTAGCCATTTTACTATTGAAGATGGAAGAAAATACACATTTTTGGTATATTATGTTTTATTACTTCAAGAAAGGTAAAAACAACTGAAACGCAATGAAGATTTGTGCAGTGTATGGAGAAGTTGCTGTGACTGATCGAACGTGTCAAAAGTGGTTTGCGAAGTTTCGTGCTGGAGGTTTCTCACTGGACAATGCTCTGTGGTCACAGAGACCAGGTGAAGTTAGTAGCAATCAAATTGAGACATTGAGAACAGTCAATTTTATACCACACGGGAGATAGCTGACATACTCAAAGTATCCAAATGAATAAAGTTATTGGTGAACATGAAAAATGTGTTTTATTTTATGGAAAAAACTAAATGGACTTTTTGGCTAACCCAATATTACAAGCTTCTGGAGGGCATGAAGAAAAAGCTTAAATGATTAGTAAGCTCTTCCAGATAATGAAATATAAAATAAATGGAGATAAATTAAAGAATGTTTCAGATGATTGTGAATGGGCAGTAGTGTTACAGGCTGAATTATGTCCCCTCAAAAGTTGTATGTTGAAGCCCTAACTCCTAGTACATACTTCAGAATGAGACTAATTTTGGAGATCAGGCCTTTAATGAGGCCATTAAAGTTAAAATGAGGCCCTGGCCAGTGTGGCTCAGTTTGTTGGAGCATCATCTTGTAGACCAAAACGTTGTGGGTTCGCTTCCCAGACAGGGAACATAGCTGAGGATCAGGTTTGATCCCCAGTCAGGGTGTGTATGGGAGGCAGCCCGTCAGTTTTTTTTCTCTCTCATTGATCTTTCTGTCTTTCTGTCCCTTCTTCTCTCTCTAAAATAAATAAACATTTTTAAAAAAAATGAAGCCTTTAGTGTGGGCTCTAATTCAATCCATCAGATCTTAGAAGAAGAGGAAATGTGGACACGCGGAGGAGAGACCATGGGAGAACACAGAAAGAAGAACAACTGCCAGCCCAGGGGAGAGGCCTCAGAGGAGAGCAGGCCTGCCAATAACACCTTGATCTCGCATTTCCAGCCACCACAACTGGGAGAAAGTTAATTTTGCTGCTTACGCCCCCAGTCTGTGGTACTGTGTTATGGCAGCCCAAGCAGACTAATACATGAAATAAAAGTGTGAGCAAATTACATTCATGAATTTAGGGAAGATAATCTAATTATAAGCTCTGAGCTGTTCCATTCCTGGTTAACAGAATCAGACACAGCTGTGGGTTGCCCACACCCCAGCAATAGTTTGCTGTATTGAATGCTGGGGGGTGGGGTGGTCCTCACAAAGCACATTAGAAACACATGAATGCACACACACGTGAAGCAGAAAAACCTCTGCCCCTGGGAGGATGGTGTGCAGCTCAGGCGAGCCTTTAAGAGAAGATACCAGCCTTTCCTGAAGTGAGAGGCTCAAAGTCACAGGACCCCTGTCTTCACTGCTGGCTTGGAGGACACAGCTGCTGCGAATTTTAGAGCCTCAGAGGCTGACCCTTCTCTAGTTAATTGAGAATGCAGCCCAGCCAGCACCTGCATTTCAGCCTCAGGAGGCCCTGAGCCAAGCAGCCAGGTAAGCCTGCATTTCTGACCTTCAGAAATTGTGAACGATAACAGCTGTGTGTTGTTTTGAGCCATTAATTTGTGGCAATTTTTTGCATAGCACCAAACTAATGCAAAACTTAATTACTAAATCCTGGAACATTAACCCTAGGGCCCATCATTTAAAGCTCAAAGGAAATAGCTTTTGAACACCTGAAAGTTAGCATGACTTCACACCGCAGAGAATAAATTTATAAAAATAACTGTTATCCAGAAAACCAGTATAGTCTGAGAAAAAGTCTCAAAAGGATTTCTGTGAAATCATACATGACCTTTTTTTAAAAAATTAAGTCTTATTCTCTACGTGCTTCCCAAAACGATTTGAGGTGACTTATAAGGCGCATTTGATGACAATTAAAAAGACAAATAGAAAAAAAACTACAGAGGATAAAAAATTAACAATATAAAAAATCTCAGTTAAGCCTCGCTGGGTGGCTCAGTTGGTTGGAGCATCTTCTTGTACACCAAAATGTTGTAGGTTTGATCCCCAGTTGGGGCACGTATGGGAGGCAACTGATTGATGTTGCTCTCATTTCCTTGGTAGAAGATTTAAAAAATTTTGTTGGCTAAGAATTATGAGGCATCTAGCTTTGAATTTCTTTTTTAATTCATTTAGTTTAGAAAGAGCAAGGAAGGGAGAGACAGAGAAACTTTGATTTATCGTTCCACTTATTTATGCATTCCTTGGTTGCCTCTTGTGTGTGCCTTAACTGGGGATCAAACCCGGAACCTTGACATATCAGGCCTATGCTCTAACCAACTGAGCTACCTGGCCAGGGTTAACTTTGGATTTTTCAAAAGTCAAATTGTTTTTAATGGGTAAAGTGAAAAACAATAGCAGGGCTTTTCAGTTCTCCTACCTACACACTGGAATCTCCTGGAGAAATTTTAGAAATCATCAATGCCGGAGTCCCAGGGTTCTGACATTGGTACAGGGTCAGGCCCAAGCTCAGAGCTGTGGAAGTGGCCAGGTGATTCTCATATGCAGACTTGGCTGAGAACCACTGAATTATAATTTTTATTATCAAACAAAGGTGTCCATACTAATTTATCAGGAGAGATACACTGCCTTTTGGGATTTATATTGTGAAATTTGTATAATGGAGAATATCATTATACTTTAGCTGTTTTGCATGCAGAACATGAAAAAAATATTCTTTGTATGGTCATTTTGTATATCGACCTTATAAAAGCTAAAGAGAAGTCATCAAAATATAGTTTTTGAAAGGATATCTTTGGGAGGCTTACGTAAGTGAGTTTCTGATAATATAACTTGATAGCAGAATTGGAATTTAAATTTCCTAGATATGTGAAAGGACACATCTGTCTTGAAAGAATTCCTGAAAAGGACTGGTAACAAAACCTTCAGATTGAGCTCTCCAATGAGAACCTGTGATAAAAATATTCTGTTATGCTGAGTGAAGGGACATGATTAAGTTTTAGGTGTCAGACTTGCTGGTGCCACCTCGATATACATTTGCAAAAACCTACATGTCAACTTTGTTCTGTTTTACACCGTTTACAATTGAGATTTGATTAAGCTGGAGAACATTTTTGACCACTCTGATGTTCAAACTGTTTTAATTTAGATTCTACTAAAACACGGGTAGCCTAGGATTTAATTTGAGATTAGCTTAGTCCTGAGATCATTGTTGGGTATGAAATCAAAGGATGATGATATATCAGCTAGTGGTAGGAAAAATTATTTAGCAATATTTGAGCATTTCCAATAGTGGTTAACACACGTAGTACTGAGCATATGTCCAGCCCCATTCTAGTCACTCTTTCTATATTAGCTAATGTAATCTTCATGGCAACACGTGAGGTAAATACATTCTTATCCCATGTTATGCATAAGAACAGTGAAGCACAAAGCAGTTACGTGACTAGCTCAAGGGCACCCTATTAGTTAGTGGCAGTCGCAGGATTCAAGTGCAGGCATTGTGCCTCCGGAACTTTTGAACCCATCCACTGGGTCACGCACACAATGGCAGGTACTGTAGGTGAATACGAAAATAATCATAAAACATTCTCTGACCTTGGAGAAATGCGTCCTGGTAGAGAAAGAGACGTGCACATCCAACTATACCTGGAAGAAAGGGGGCCCTTGTGTGGACTGCATACGGAATAGCCAACCTGAATTACATGGACGCAGATCCGGCCATTTCTGTAACTCTTTCTTCAATTCCTGAAGGGCCAGCTTCTTTCCCCTGACATAATTTCACTGGAGCTCAAAGAACTTACCTTAGCAGTTCCTTTAGAGCAGGTTTGCTGGTGGGGAATTCTCTTAGTTTTCTAATATCTGAGAATGTTTTTACTTTGCCTTTATTCCTGAAGAACATTTTCATGGCATACAAAAGTCTAGATTGAGAGTTCTTTTTTTTTAGAACTTTTAAGCTGCTGTTCCTGTGTCTTCTGGCCTCCCTGGTTCCTGAGGTTTAACTGATGTATTTCTGATAGAAAAGGCATTCTTCACCATCTGCTTTTGAGATTTTTTTTTCCCTTTTGGCTTTTTGCAGCTTGACTTTCACGTTTCTATGCATGGTTTTCTTTAAATTTATTTTGTTTGGGGTTTGCTGAGTTTCTTGAATCCAAGTTTTTATCTTTTACCAAATTTGGGGAGTTTTGGGTCATTATTTTTTTCAAATATACTTTCTATACCAATCCATCCTCTTCTTCTGGGACTCCAAAGACACAAATGTTCAATCATTTGATAGTCTAGAGCTCATGTGGTTCAATTCCCTTAAAAACACACACACACACACACACACACACTTTCTCTCTACTCTTCAAACTGTATATTTCTAACTTCAATTCATTGACTCTTTACCATGTCATCTCCATTCTTAATCTTTCCCAAACATTCTTTCAATTCTGTGAACATACGCCTGAAAAGCATCTATGGACTGACCACGTTTTTACCTGTGTTCTGTCTTTGTATTTCTGTCTGCAACAGGAGGTGTGTGTTCCGCTCAGGGTGGAGTTGAAGGGTTAGGTGGAGGAAGTGGGGTGGGGCCACAGAGAAGTAACTTCCCTAAGGAAGCTCAGACCCAGTGGCCTTGACTTCAACAAACCAGTAGCAGCCAGCCCTCCATCCCAAGGGGCTTCCCTGCCAGCAGACCAGCAAGAAATGTGTTATACACAGTGGGCTGTGGGCAATAGAGAAATGAGCAGTGTTGCCTCATGGGAAATTCTGCTCTTAAAACTTTTGCATTGTTTCCATTTTCTCTTCCTTTTTCCTCTGAATTTGTTATTTAGAAGGGACCCAGTAGAATGAACATTGTCTTTGGGGGGATTGAGGTGAGAGAGTAGGAAGCAGAATACTTACATTTTTCCTTTTATAGGATGTCATTTGTTCTGGCTGCAGATAGATAGTCTCTACCTGAAACTAAGTTTGTGACTTAGTCCACGACCTGATGAAGAGTGCAGTAGCAGGGGTATTTGGGGGTGGGGAGCCGCTAGAGTGGGGTTCCTCAGAGCAGCAGGATACACTCAGGGGTGTGCTGAGGCCCTCCCACCATAGGCTCTCTGCCTGCCGTCCCCTCTCCAACGCCTGCTCACTTCTCCCCTGTTCTCCGCACGGCCGTCTCCTCCTCTCCCAGTATGACTTCATAAGTGCTGCTTTCACCTCCTCTCTGGGCCTTGCAACTGTTTCCACTGCTTCTCCCAAGCCTGTTTTCCCTTCTCCATGATGCCTCCCATTGCCTAATTATGCCTTTGGCACTTCTTCCATCTTCTCTCCCCTTCCTCCCAGGCTGGTGCCTCACAAACTTGTCCCCAGAGTATTTTGCTAATGGGCCAAAAAGAAAACGGATAACCCAAATCCACACTTTGTCTCCGCTGTACCATCACTACCCTTAGTCACTTGGGTTAACTTTCTTTCCCTTCTAACATTTTCCCTTGGCTGCTAAGACCAACAAAAATGAATATCTCTCATTTTAGACCCATAATCTTTCCCCTCCATGAACTAGCAATTGCAGTGAAATTGGGGAGGGAGGGCAAGAAGGGAGCTATAAAACCCTCATGCTCATTCATCTAGTTGACGATCTGCCAACACACTTCCCTCCTTTGTTCCACTTGAACATTCTCACCAAAATTACCTCTGCTTTTGGGCTGCCTGTGGCTTCCTTTGATGGTCCTCCCTTCCTTGGAAGCCGATGGCCAACTTCCAATCACATGCTTCTTCCATTCTCTCACCTGATTGATGGCATCATATGTAGCTTTCTCTGTTTCACCTTTTGAGCCATACCCAACACTTGTTTTCTAGAGATCTGAAGCTAGTTGCCCCTGACCCTCAAAATCATTTTCAGCCACTCCCTCCCAACCCCCCAATTCCCTGAAAGCTAATTGTGATACCACTTTCCCATCACTGCTTATTTCTTCCAGTAGAGTGACGCCCTCCCAATGAGCCATGTTTATCGAAGGATGGCCTCAGTCAGCCAGTATGGCTATAGAAATTTAGCCATAAGTGAGATTATGTGTAAGTGTGCCTTGAACATACCAGTGAGCATTCAGTAACTGTTTGTTTAATCTTAGTCTGATCAAAAGAACTCAGACTTTAGGCAAGAGAGAATTCTGATTGAAATTTTTTTTTAAAAAATGCAGCCAACCAGGTATTTATTTAATGGCCATTATGCTCCAAGCATTGGGTTCTTCTGTGGTTCACTGTGATGAAATATGTCATCAGTCAGCCAATCCAG
Source organism: Furipterus horrens (assembly GCF_987537825.1). Taxonomy (NCBI): domain Eukaryota; kingdom Metazoa; phylum Chordata; class Mammalia; order Chiroptera; family Furipteridae; genus Furipterus; species Furipterus horrens. The sequence goes on along the minus strand of NW_028327172.1, from coordinate 139,957,579 downwards.
GACATTCGCTGAGCACTTTCTATGAACTTGACACTGTTGTATGAGTATAACCATGAAGTAAGAGAAGGACCTAGGAAGCTTTTTCAGGCTGGGGTGGTTTACAGGTGGGTGGACCGGACGGAGGGGGCGGGGGTCTGTTTGCCATAAGGCTAGGTTGGCAACATAAAAAGTTCTGACAGTGGCCTGGAGCTTCTTCAGTCCCCAACTTGACAGGGTGGGGCACCTTGCTCAGGTATCTCCCTGTGATGGCCCCACTGCAGATTCCTGGCTCTGATTTCATAACCACACAAAATGCGGAACTTCACCCCACTCCTAACCAGCGTGGTTCACTATCTAAGTTGAGCACTAAGATCTACAGCAAAGATCGTGGGGCAAGAAATTAGGAAACTTTAGTTTCAGTTCCAGTTCTGCAGATATACAAGTAACTGTGTGAAGTTTTCATAAATGAATAGGACACCCTGCATCCTTTGGGTAAGTTTCAGGGAGACCCCAACTGGGTAAACCTTTCTCAATATAAAAAGAGTAAATAGAAAAACCCACAAGTCCATGTGTTCAGACCTTGAGTTCCTCTCAGGTTTTTGATACCAAGCTATCAATGACTGTATCTGGAAAAGTTTCCTTACCTTTTAAACCATTCAGACATGAGATAGTACAACATGGTCTAGAGCCTGAAATGCTGAATGAATTTTTTTCTCAAAGATAGGTAATTGCCATTAACAAAATTTTTTTTTTCTGTGGAACAGTCGTAGTTCTTCCTCATATTTCTTCCTGGATCCTATGATTGCTGGCTTCTGGGTGGGGAAATCTCAATCTGTATTTATTAACTCTTAGATCAATGGAAAATGTATTATAAAATCTGTTTTGTTTTGAATTAGGAAATGGAAGCTCAAGCTGTTCTTTTTTTAAAAAATTATTTGTTTATTTATTTTTAGAGAGAGGGGAAAAAAGAAAGAGAGGGAGAGAAACATCACTGTGTGGTTGCCTCTTACTTGTGCCCCCAACTGGGGACCTGACGTGCAACCTAGTCATGTGCCCTGACAGGGAATCGAATCAGCGACACCTGGTTCGCAGGCTGACATTCTCAAGCTGTTCTTAAACTGGTCAAAAATACCTAAATACTACACTTCACAAAATTTATAAAGTGGAAAAAAATTGGCCCTCTGTTTCTTTCAACTTGCTTCAGGGATTTACCACAAGATGGCACCATGCAAGTGTAGTTCATAAAAAAGGCTTAGTAAGTGTATCTTGCAATAGGCTCTCAAGCTTAAGAGCATGACATATGGCACATCCGATAATGCTATTTATATGAAGACAAATGTCTGTCTTGCTATGTGGGTTTTTAGTGACTAACGTCTTCCTCTTGTGTCCTTTATATGTGCTCTACCTTTCATCCAGGCTTTTCTAGCAGCATGCTTTCGACATGACACCAAGCTCACAGTCACATACACATTTTGAGCAGGTGGTTTAGTCAGGCTGGTCTCTGAAGGCATTTGTTACATTTCCTCCTGAGCTGCAGATGGAAAGTGTGGGAAGGTTACATTCTGGGTCCTTTCTCCCTCATGTCTTGGCTTGTGGATTTGTTTAAGTGCCAAACACTTGGTTTCCTTAATTTATCTGTGAAAGATCAGCAGCAGAACTAGAAAAGTCTGCGGTGCTTGTGAATCTCATTTCTGAGGGTGGAAGGATGAGGCTGAACTCCAAGGCCGAGGGACGCCATTCACTTCACACATGAAAGTAAATATTCAATATTTATTTTCTCCAATTAATGTTCAAATCCTGGAGAACCGAATGATTTGGAAGTTAAAGGAGCCCGACATACATATGGTTTTCAACACTTGGAAAGATGGTTTTTATGTGTGTGAAGAGAATGGAGTGCAGGGGCTGTGCCTTTGAAGTCGAATAGAACTTGTGCTGCCCTGTTGCCAGGTAGCTAGGTAAATATTGGCAAAGTGCCTATTGCTTCTCTGAATTCGGGGTACATCTCTACTAGGTATGAAACAATCTCTTTGGGGAAGTAAGCCTACCCAGTGCTTATCTCCTCCCTCTTGCACAGAGCTGACAGAATATGACACAACCTCCAGTGGGAAGAGAGGCCTACCAGTTCTTATCTTCCTTCCTTATCTAGCACTGGGGCATTCTGGTGGCCAAGACTATAAATGGGTCACTTGCAGGAGCCCTGGACATAAGAGGGAGGCCCAAAGGTTTATCTTCTGAATGTACATTTCTGGAGTTGTAGTATTTCCTAAGGGCTTGTGATCAGAATTCATTGCAGGGTAGACTAAAGTTAGCTGTGTGGTTGTTAGGGGTGACAATCTGCAAGAAACACTGAAATATTGTGGAAATGTAATGAAATGGAAAATTATATTTTTCAGAACTCTTTTAAGAATATTCTAAGGAGTAGAAAGAAATACTTTGATAAGTGGCTCAAGGTGAAGGTAAGATGCCCAACCATCGCCCTGTTCTACTCTGGAGGGCAAACTGGCTTTGTAACAACAAGCTGCCCAACTGCCTTCCAACCAGAGAACTTGTTTGCCAGTGGGATGGAGGTGGCCTGAGCTAAATTTTTAGGAAGAAAAGAGGAGAGGAGTAGCTTAGTTATTAGACACTTTTTCCTTCTCTGTTTCCCCCACCGCCATCCTCACAACAGGCTTTCATCTAGATAATTTTCAAACAAATCCCTAAAGACTATGGATTTATAGCAGTGCCCAGTTCTGAGCCTGTTAGAACACCAAATGTCTTTACCCTGCCAAGGTGAGGCTGAGGTGCTGGGAGGTCTCCTCAAAGAGAAACAGGGTGAGAAACAGTTCATGTGAAAGGATTATCCTCTGAGTTCCCTCTAGACAAATACTTAAGCTTTTCACAGGACAAAAATGGTAGCCATATACCATGAATTTTCAAGGACTGTCTGGTTTTAAATATTTTGTTTATTTTGTTCAGACAGTATATTCTAACTTTACAGTCAATTATGTTCTAACTTTTGGGTCCGAAAAGTAGTCACCACAGACTCAAGGACTTTGCATCCAGCAGTTCTGTCTTTTCTGCCATAGGAAATCCTCTACAAGATGATCAGAGATGGATCTCTTGGAAAACTGGTAGGCCAGGGGCTGGAAATGGCTTGTATCAACCCCAGTGGAACGCTATTGTTGCCTTGTGTGAATTAGTCACTGTGGAAGAAGACAAGATGGGTCAAAGACCAAGCTCCATGGAGATAAATATTTTTGAGCTTTGAGTTTTTCTAATAGGGCCCTCTCTAGTGTGAATAGACCTATACAAATGGAAATGCAATTTTCTGATTCTAGAATTTTGGTACTTGACAGAGGACTTCCAGATTGACCAGCTTAATGACATGTCCTCTCGGTCTTATTTAGCAATCCATCTTTCTTTTATCCCATTTCTCTCCCTTTCTTAAATTCCTCTTATGTTTTGCCGAAGTAGTTTCTTGAGTAATCTTTCCATGGTGGGTACATGGGCAATAAACCTTCTGAGTTCTTGCACGTATGTCCAACAGTGTGTTTTTGTCATTTTACATTCAAATTAGTAATTCAAGTGGGTAGAGAACTCTAAATTCAAAGCCATTTTCCATAAAAATCTTGAACACATTGCTTCATGGCCGTCTAGAACAATTATTTTAAATTTTAAACATTTAAATGAGTTTTCTTTCAGGCCATGTCTTTCAGCCACCAAGCCTCTCCACCCCTGCTTACTTCTGTTTCTTAGGCAAAGCATTTCCTCATAACCAGGGTGGAGTAGTAACTTTTGGTCAGAGCGCCCACTGAGAGTGTGTCTGCCTCAAGAGGATCAAACATTTGTACTCGGGATGAAAAACCATTAATCTTCAGTACTAGGGGCTGGAAGTTGGACCTTTTATGGAATTTCTGACTCATCAAGCAAGGGCCTAAAAGATGAACTCACTTCTACTGGGCTGCTAATTGCATAGACAGAACATCAGCTAGGTGTCTAAAACCCACCACCTGGACACCATTTTAACTAACCTGGGAGCTCCATATTTCTAGATGAGTGCCAGAGCACAGAACACCTGCCTGGTGAATTGTTAACTTGCAACTTTTGCTGAGTCATAGGGTAAGAGTCAACTAGGACACTTTTATGCCAGTGCAAGAGGCAGGAGTAATTCATGCTCCAAACAAGATGTGAAAACTGATTACAGTTCCCTCAGCATAATTGATGAGTGGGAATAAGCAATTAGCCCAATGGAAAACTTGCCAACAGTCAGAGCTGACCTGAGGTGGGATGGACTGACTGCCTGGGGAAGCTGGGGGCTCCCTTTCATAAGAGTTCTTCATGGAGATATTGGAAACCAGATCCAAGAACCTACTGGATGGTCAGCATACATGATCTTCAAGTTCTTTTTCAACCATGAGAATTAGTTTGCAGTACTTAGTGTAATGCCTGGCACACAGGTGATGCTCAGTATATGCTAAATGAAACATTGGGGGACTGCGTGATGCTTCAGGCTCCAAGATGAATGGCATGAAACATTTTTATTTGCTGTGATTCAAGTTTATACTAAGCAGGTTTTAGTCACAACTACCATTAGCTACTTATATTAAAAAATTAATTGACCATTTTCTTTCTTAAACAGTGGCTTGAATTGGGAACTCAGTTTCGGCGCCGAGCCCTTCATTGCTTCAAATCATTTATCTGCCTACCACAAACTTGGTGCTGTGTAGACATAACCAACACACAGAGGGCATGAAGCAGTTAAACAGCGAAGCCCTACTTAATCATCTGGATTAGGTAGAGACTGAAGGGGTTTTGAATAGGAAAGAGGCTTTCAGGCAACACTTGGCCTGGAAAATGTAGCTTTTTTTTGTCTCGTCCGGGAGGGTTGAAGAAGGCATCCCAGAGTGTGACCCATTTTCCTGTGGCTCCTTTGTGTACCTGCTTGTGCTGTGTGATTAGGGACATAATCTGTAAAGGTTGGGACAATAGAGACACAGTCAATGTGCCTGTGAATTCAGTTAGAAAGCTTAAAAAGATGGAGTCTGTAGTCATCACCGAGAAGTAACTGGCCTTCAATAAGCAAGGGAGGGATCCGGCATCCCAGGCTGACTGCTTTTGCCTCTCCTGGCTTCTGAATCAAAAATTGGAATTTACAGGATGATTGAAAATGTTTCCTGATTTCTAAATTTATTTTTATGTATCAAATAATATTATGTTTATAGAAAGATGATGTTAAAAAATCAATTAATAAGGACCTTTCTCATACTAATGAAGATATTAATTAACCCTTTGTTGACTTTGGGGCAAATATTTTTTCTGGTCTGTTTGCATTTTAGTTTTTGACTTATTTTCAAGAGTTCATGTAGCCAGGGATATTAAATTAAATTTAATATACTGCTTCTGGACAAAATTATCTCCTCCAAATTCTCCAGATAGTTTAAAAATATTTTAGTTTATTTTCCTAAAGTTTTTCTATTTGGTTAAACAATACTCTTTGGAATTTATATTGTTTTGGTGTGATGTATATATGCCTAACATGCTCAAGGCTCTTTCTTAACAAACAAAAATATCCATATTCTGCACCCCCTCTAGCTACTGCCATTTCTCCACTTTTCTACTTCCCATGCACACCTCCGCCCACTCCAGTTTGGATTCCATCCCACTTACACATACAAAACATCTCTGCCTCTCAACTCTCCAATGACCTATGTTTTCATTTCTGTTGGGTAAGTTCCTAGGAGTAGAATTGGTAGATCTCATGGTAGGTGCATGTTTAACCTTATTACGAAACTCCTAAGCTGTCATCCCAAGTGGTTGTACCATTTTAAACTCCCACAACACTGTAAGAAAATTCTAGTTGCTTCACCTCATTGCCAGCATTTGAGATTGTCAGCCTTGTTCATTTAAATTGTTAATGGGTGTAAAGTGGCACACTGCTCTGGTTTTAATTTGCATTTCCCTAAAGACTAATGATTTTGAGCACCTTTCTATTTGCTTATTGATATTTGTATATTGTCTTCTGTGAAAGTCTTTGTCCAGTTATATTTTTATTTTTAATAGTGTGAATTTTTTATATTTACAATTAGCCAACTGGACTCATTTTAGATTATTCCAGTTTTGTTGGCAACATCCAAAGCATCATAGTTGGGAGCCAGTTGAAAATATGCCTTCTTCTCTCCATCAGGCTGGATCAGGGTATTGAACTTGGCCATGTCAATATCATAGAGCTTCTTCACAGCTTGTTTGATCTGATGCTTGTTGGTTTTGACATCCACAATGAACACAAGTGTGTCATTGTCTTATATCTTCTTCATGGCTGACTCAGTGGTCAGGGGGAGCTGAATGATGGCATAGTGGTCAAGCTTGTTTCTCCTGGGCATGCTCTTTCAAGGATGCTTAAGCTGGCTTTGGAGCCACAGTGTCTTTGTCTGTGGGAAGGTGGGTGACATGTGGATCTTATTTCTTTCTTTTTCTTTTTTTGTGGCTGTGGATGCCTTTCAGCACTGCTTTCTTTGCTTTCAAGGTCTTTACTTTGGCTTAGGCTTTGAGATGGGGCAGAAGCTTCCTTCTTTGCAAAAAGGGTTTCCTAGACCCATTCCCATGGGGTTATCAAAGTCTTTGTACATTTAAAAATTGGGTTGTTTTTTTAATTTTGACTTGTAGATGTACTTTATATATTTTGAATAAGACCTCTGTTAGATAAATGTATTGCATATTTCTCATAGCCTGTGGCTTGTCTTTTCAATTTTTTTAATGGTATCCTTTGAACAGAGTTGCTTTAAATTTGATTATTTCCAATTCATCAATGTTTTTACATGGGTAATACTTTTTGGGTCCTTTTTGAGAGATTGTTACATACCTCAAAGTCATGAAAATATACCCCTGTGTTTTCTTCTAGGAGCCTTACAGTTTTAGGTTTTACTTTTAGGTCTGAGGTCCAACTCAAATAAATTTTTGCATATGGTGTGAAGTAGGGATCAAGGTGCATTCTTTTCCATATAGATAGTTAAGAGTTCCAGCAGGATTTGTTGAAATGAATTTCCCCATCGATTACCTGGAAACCTTTGTGGAAAAGCAAAGGACTGCATTTCATATGTGCGTGCGCACACACACACACACACTTTATGGGCTCCTGTTTTGTTTCCTTAATCTATTTGTCTATCTTTGCACCAATACCACACTGTCTTGTGGCTTTATGGTGCAAGACAGAAAGGTAATGTAATGCTTCCAAACCAGTATGTCTTTTTTCAAGATCATTTTGGCTATTCTAAGTTTTCATATTTTTGAATCAGCTTGCTAATTTCTACCAAAAAAAAAAAAAAAAGCCTGGAAGGATTTTGATTGGGATCATGTTGAATCGATGGATCACTTTGGGGAGAATTGACATAATAAATAATTGAGTCTTTTGATTCACGAATATGACACATCTCCCCATTAAGTCATTTAAAAATTCTTTTCAACAGTGTTTTCAACTTTTTTAAAAAATATATTTTATTGATTATGTTGTTACAGTTCCAATTTTTTCCCCCTTTGCTCCCTTCTGCCTAGTACCTCCATTCCCTTAGTTCATGTCCATGGGTTGTGCATACAAGTTCTTTGGCTTCACCCTTTCCTATATTATTCTTAACTTCCCCCTGTCTATTTTGTATCAATCGATTATGCTTCTTAATTCAGGCACCATATCCCCACCTCTCCACCTCCCCCCTCCCAGCTGACAACCCTCCAAATGACCCCAGACCTATGATTCTGTTCCTATTCTGGTTTGCTTAGTTGAATTTTGTTTTTAATTTGTAGATTCAGTTGTTGAGAGTTGTGAGTTTGTTGTCATTTTAGTATTCATGGTTTTGATCTTCTTTTTCTTAAGTAAGTCTCTTTGACATTTCATATAATAATGACTTGGTGATGATGAACTCCTTTAGCTTTACCTTGTCTGGGAAGCACTTCATCTGCCCTTCCATTACAAATGATAGCTTTGCTGGATAGAGTAACCCTGGTTGCAGGTTGCCTTTCATCACTTTGAATACTGCTTGCTAGTCCCTTCTTGCCTGCAAAGTGTCCTCTGAGAAATCAGGTGATAGTCCTATAGGCACCCCCCTGTAGGCAACTCTCTGCCACTCTCTTGCTGCCCCCAGGACTCTCTCTTTATCTTTCACCTTTGGCATCTCAATCATGATGTATCCTGGTGTGGTCCCCTCTGGGTCCAGCTCACCCGGGACCCTCCATGTTTCCCAGACCTGTATGTCCATCTCCTTCACAAAAATTGGAACATTTTCCTCATTTTTTTTCAATTCTTACTTCCTCATTCTGCACAGGTTGACTGTTTTTTCTTCCTTATGTTCCATATCATTGATTTGAACCCCGGTTTCCTTCCCTAAACTGGTTTTGTGTGGATTTTCCTTCATTTCCCTTAGCATATCTTTCACTTCTCTTATGTGTTTGCCATACTCAAGCATATCTGTCAAGCCTGTGAGCATCTTTATCACCAGTGTTTTGAATTCTGCGTCTGTTAGGTTGTCTATCTCCTCATCTGTTAGGTTGTCTATCTTCTCGTCGCTTAGTTCTCCCACTGGAGCCTTGATCCATTTCCCCTTTTGGGCCATACTTCTCTGTCTCCTCATTCTGACAGGCTCCTGTGTTTGTTTGCCTCCGTGTCCCAGATAGAGCTGTTGCTCCTGTTACATTGTAAGAGGTGGCACCTCAGGGATTCATCAGTACAGGGCGACCTGTTTCACCACATTATGGCGCTATATGTGGGGGAGGGGCCCGAGAGGGAACACTGCCACCTGCCTAGCACTCGCCCCTTTTCTAGGCACTTCTCCCAATTCCGCACCAGATTGACGCCCTTCTAGCTGCTGCCCTGGCCGTCGTTCCTATAGTGAGTGGGTCTGCGGACGTTCTAGGACCATGGGGGCCCTTTAAACAAGCAGACTCTGATGAGAGGCCGGCAGTTTCTGTGGCCACCCCAACCCCCACTGGTCTGCACAGTCAGAAGCAATGAGGCTTGATTTTCCCTGGTGCTGGGACTGTGAGCTGCTAAGTCCAGTGAGGAGCTGGGAACGCTCCCCAGGTGTCCCTCCTGACTTTAAAATGTGACTGCGCTTTCTGCTGATCTGCCGCTGTTGCTGTGGCTGCTGCCACCACACTGCATCCTCTCCACCCCAGCTCCACCCCTCCTACCTGTCTGGGATGAGTATTTCTTCTTTATATCTTTCTTTGCTGGACTTCCATGCAGTTTTATTTTCTGGAACTTCTTGTTGTTTCTAGTTTTGAGGTAGTTGTATTCCTTCTTAGTTGTGGAGGGAGACTCAGCGTGTCTGTCTACCCCTCCATCTTGGCTGAAAGTCTGATCAACTTTTTAATGTAGAGATCTTGCACATCTTTTATGTGTTTCTAAGTATTTCATAGTTTTCATGCTATTATAGTATTGTTTTAAAATTTTATCACTAGTATATAGAAATACGATTGATTTTTATATATGAACATTATATCCTGTGACCTTGCTAAATTCTTTTATTAGTTCTTTTAGTGTTGTTGGTTTGTTTGTTTGTTTTTGGTTTTGTGTTGTCTTTTCCCTCACTCCAGATTTCTAGTGTTTTCTATATAGACAATTACCAGTATGTCATAACCAATAATGAGTTTTACTTCTTCCTTTTCAAAAAATAAATTTTGTCTTATTGCATAGGCTCAGAACTCCAGGACAGTGTTGAAGTACTCAATCTTAAGAATGCCTTGCTCTCAATCTTATAATGTAGTCAATATTTTGGCCGTAAGTTGTTTTTTTAAAATCATGAATGAGTATCGAAAATTATCAAATGCTTTTTTTGCATCCACAGAGCTGGCCATGTGATTTTTCTTATTTTAATTATCGTATTTTTTCCTCCATAAGAGACGCATTTTTCCCCCTGAAAGTGGGGGGATATGCGTCTCTTATGGAAATGTGTCTCTTATGGAGCGAATATCGTGTCACAGACTATGATGTGTATTACCTGCCCTATCAGCGATGGTGACAGATGTTAGAAGAGAAAGTGGTGGGCCCATGTGAAACCCCTGGGGAGCTTAAATGTCCCACTTTACTGCTGAATCTCAGGGCGTCTGGTCAGTTGCCATCTGTCTATGCCCATCACCTGGGACCTGGATGAGTGCAGAGAGCTGCCTGACATTCCCAGCTACAACTGCTGACCTGTTAGATCAGCTGAGGCTAATAATGTATGTGAGGCACAGTGCCGGTTGCCAATTGTCTTTGACACTGGGTGTGGTCTGTGTCAGTAGAACTGCCTCTAATCACCAATCACTGTATCTTAAGCTCTGCCAATCATGAGAGGCAGATGGGTGGAGCTGAAGTAACATATTCTTGGCTGGCTACTGGCTCCATTAGATGTTACATCTGTCTTGTCTACCTCCATACTGTTTCTGGTGCATACCAGATTTCTGTGTGAGGAGGCCAACAGTAACTGGGTGAGAAGCCATGAATGCTGAAATTTGTAGTATATAAAGGGAGTTATGATGGGGTCACTATTCTAGTAGTAACACAGGCACTGAGGGAATTAAGAGGTATCACTAGCCGTAACAGGCACTGGGGGGTAGTCTGCCAGAACCTGGAACTAGGATAGTGATACTCTCAGTGACTGTTATAATTAGTGATACCTCTTAACTCCCTCAATGCCTGTTATTAAAGGCCCCCGTAAATTCTGACACTAGCAATGATGAGTTCTTGGGGTTCCCAGAAAACTATATGAGTACTTGAACCTTAAAGTTTCTTTTTATTTTTTAATGACAGTGATGACGGTTCTTAATACTGCTGTTGACTGCCATTCACTTTACATGGTTGAAATATTATTCTGTTATATTCTATTAAATATTTTAGTACACCATTTGGTTCAGATGTTTTTTTCTTGTTTTCCTCCTCTAAACCTAGGTGCATCTTATGGTCAGGTGCATCTTATAGTGTGAAAAATGTGATAATTTACAAATGTTAAAACAACTTGGCATTCTTGAAATAAACACAACTAGGTTAAGATATTTTATTGCATTTATAGTTGTACTTTTCATCTGTAATGCTCTTATCAGGTCATTTAACAGGATTTCTGTTAGACTATTTATTGCAGTCCCAGGATCATCGAATCTCTCCCTGCCCATCACCCAATCTTTTTTCCATATTGTTTAGACTATTTCTGTTCATCTCTCTAGGTTCACTGATTCTTCTCCATCAACTATCTATTAATTCCATGTGATGAATTTTTATTTCAGGCATAGTTTTCTGCCCTGGGGTTTCCACTTGGTTCTTTTTTAAAAAAGATTGTATTACTCCTAAAATTCACCATTTCTTTCCTCTTTGTACTTATCTTTTCCTTTACAATCTTGACCATATTTGTTGGCTGACCTCAACAAATAGGTTTTCTGTGGGCCTGCTTTTTATTAGCTGTTTTCCTTTCTTTTGACAACGGGTATATAACTTATTGGCAGGAAGGTTAGTTCTTTGCAATTTCTTGGTAGCAGAACTCTTCCTTTGCTCTCATTTTCACATCAAACAAGTCAAAGAGACTTTCAAAAGTCATAAAACCTGGATTCTGATCCAAATTCTTGCTATTCATTAGCTCTGAGATCTTGGACAATTTACCTATTTTTTCTGAGCCTCAAAAATGCCCTCATATTTATTATTATTATTTTAAGTTTCCCCACATTAAAAATGAGAGGATTAGAATAGGTGTCTCCTAGCTATAAGACTTGGAGATTTTTTTATTGTGTTAGTGCTGGGACTCAAGCACAGGGTCTGGGGATCAAATTTTTAACTCTTTCACCTTAGTAAGTTCTGCTAAGTGCTCTCTTGACCTCTGAGCAGTTTTACCTGGGTGATTTTCTTTGCTAATGCAGTCAGCCATCTTCAACTAACCCATCCACAAAGCCATCTTTGAAGTCCATTTAGTCCCTATAGCTCTCTTTCAAGAGCAAGGTATCTTTGTACTGGGAAGAACATCTGTGCAGATGAGCACAGATGGAGAATATCACACAGCAGAGAAAATTGATTCACTAGAAGTTCATCACCAGTGCAAAGTTTGGGTTCTACCTTGGACCTGCTGAATCAAAAACCCTGGGGGTGGGGCCCAGCACTGTGTGTTCAACAAGTTCTGCAGGTCCACGTAATTCACACTCAAGACTGGGAACCACTGGTAAGAGCAGATACAGAAGAATAGAGCAAGAATACAGTATTCCCTCAGTTATCATAGGTATTACGTTCTAGAACCCCACCCCCACCCCGCGATAGGTGAAAATCCACGAAGTAGTAACCTTACATTTATTTTAGTATTTATATATTTTTAAGGCTTTATAAACCCTTCCCACACACTTATAAACCATTCCCAGTCCCTTATTAACCTTTCCCACTCCCTTATTAAGCTTTTCCACACTTTTATAAACACTACTTATGTTCTTAAACATATTCTATACTTAAACCTGCATAACTTTAACAACATATCTATACAGTACCACAAAACCCCGCGACATAGCAAAAAATCTGCGATGAATAATTATAATATTTAAAAAATCCCGCAATACAATGAGGCTGTGATAAGTGAACCGTGATACAGAGAGGGACTACTGTACATAATAAGGTCTTGGGCAGGGTGGTGGGGGGATATAACAGTGAAACCACATAGAGGGACTTTTTGCTTTTACTTTTACAACTAAAAACTAGAGTCCATTTTGGTGTTTGGAAAATGGTCAGTCAGTAGAGTGGGTGGCATTTCTTTGAGTGATATATGGTTGTTTTGAGAAGTAGAGGATGAAGTAAGAACCATATGGTCTTAGGGATCAGAATAAGATTTCTAACCAGGTCATTTCACTCCAAACCAAGCAAATTCTTTGGTCCTTTGAGGGCAGAAGCACCTCAAGAGGGCAGCCTTGCAATCACACTGGCTTCTGTCTGGATGGAGAGGTGATGTTGGTGTACCCAGTAGGAGTTCAGGTGTATTCCCTTAGGCCCTCCTGCAGCCTACCACTCAGTTCTTGTGGTGGCCTTAGCTTGGTCACCCAGCCCCTAGGCGGGGCTTGGCAAGTAGTGTTAGCGGCAGTTCAGAGGTTTGGCTGACCTGACTTGAAGCACACAGCATGCATTATCTTGGGAGCACAGTAGAGCGGACAGTTTTGTTTCCAATCAGGGGAAAATGGAGGTATTTCTCTAGCTGAAGCAATTGCAAATATATGTAGATTAAAAAAGAAGGAGGAGGAGGAGGAAAGCTGATTAATGGTAAGAAAATGACTTTGTTTTAGATGGTTGAAAACAACAATAGGTTAGGTAAAACAAGGAATGTAGTCTTGTACAGAAGAGGAAGAACATACTCTCCTGTGTTTACTGGTTTCCTAGGAAGTGCTGTACTTAAAATCTTATTGAGAAATTTTTGCTACCTGGTAGAACATTACTTTCATTGAATCACTCTCTTGCTCAAGACCGTACTATTATTGCCCACCTGCCAAGCGAAAACAGCCTTTTGCTATAGCCTTGGGTCTGGGCTTTTTCCTAAGACTGTAACATCTCTCCTTCACTGGGCCAATCCCACCTTTCTAGCTCACTCCCATGCCTTTGCTCAGCCTGTTTGCTTTCTTAAAGTGCTTTTCTCTTTCTCAAGCTAAACTCTCTGTCTTCCATGACCCAGCACCCTGCATGATTATGTCAGCCCCCACTAGATGCTGTTTCCCTAACTGACATCTGTAGGCTCTACCACCAAGTTAGTGGCTACATGAACAGTCTTGCATTTTTTACAGATTAGCTTTCTATCTGGCTAGTTTGTTCCATGCATGGAAGATGCTTAAAGTTCACCTCTTCTGAGTTTTCCATAAGAGCTGGCATAGGGTTGGTTGTGGGGAAAATGAAAATAATGCAGTATTGTTGGGTAGATTAGACAGTTGTTATGTTAGGTATTGGTCAAGTGAATCAAGGGGATCCCAGGTGAGTTCCAAGGAACATTAGCTGGGTATGACATTTATCAACTGCCTACCAGATAGATTGGGGGCACCTGCCTCAGAGGCAACTGTTTCCTTATGTTACAGTGTTGTTCTAAGTTAAAGACAACAAGCTGAAGCTCATATATCAGGAAACTAAAAGTGGTGTTGGAGGGGGCATATTTGTTATTTTGTCTCTTTTAATTTTAATGCTTTGTCTATTTAGGGGAATATATTAAGAAACAAAAAGGATGGGCTAATTAAAAATGCTAAAAGGGGGGAAGGAAGATACCCCAAGAGAAGAAAGCTAAAGAGAGTGTGACTGGTTTTTCTCACCCGGCTATTTCTGGTCAGCTTGTTTGGGTCGCAGCTGCTGTCATTGCTGTTCTGTGTATTTTGCTGAGAGGTGTGGTGAATTTTCAGTTCCATGAGAAGTGACACTAGATGTTTCCCCTCAAATGTACGATGGCTACTGATTGCATTACCTCTCTTAGGCATTAATGAAGGTGAATGAATAGATGTTATTAATATAGAGGGCACATGGGCCGATGGATAGACATAAATAGAAATCAGACCCAGCCCAATGTTAAAAATCTGGGCACCCCAGCAATTGTCACTCTTTCTCTACCAACTTGCGGTGTGCACATCCACACACACCCCCTTACATCTCCTTTGTTCAACACAGAAAAAACTGATGACCACAGGCAGTCATAAATGATGACTAGCCCTGCTCCTCACTTCCTTTTGTATGGATGAAGTTTTTTTTAAAAAACTATATTATTTTTGCTATGCAAATAATATATGATAAAATTCTTGAATATTATAAATATAGATAACAAAAAAAATCATTCAATTTGAAATTACATCATCCAGACACACCAAATGCATTCCAGTCTTTTTCCCCCATGAGTGTGTATATAGAAGTAGGCAAACTTGTAAGTGTGGTGTCACCATAAACATTGTTATCAAGTCTCTCACTCACTGATATATTTTCACATTATTAATTTTTTACATCATCCTTTTTAATGGCTGATAATAATTCTTTTGTCTGGAGGTACTACTTCTATTGATTTCTATTTATGGTTTTAAAAATTCTATGTATAAGGCTTTAATGAACATGCTCTACATACATCTTTGCATACTAGTCTGATGATCTCCTTAGGATAAAACCTTATGAGCAGATTTACTAGGTCAGATAATGCATTCTTTTAAAATCTTAAAAATACTTTATTTATTTAGTTTTAGAGAGAGGGGAAGGGTTGCCTTTTGCACACCCCCAACCAGGAACCTAGCCCCCAACCCAGGCACATGCCCTGACAAGGAAATGAACCAGCAACCTTTCAGTTTGCAGAGTGATGCCCAACCAACTGAGCCACACTGGTCATAGAAACAGAATCTTCTTTTAAAGCTGGTGTTCAGAGAGCACACCTGTCTCAACTGTTTAGTCAATGGGCACACCTGAGAAATTGCTTCTCAATAGTACACATTAGGCACCACATGAAATCATTTTGCAATCATGGCAGATGACAATGAACACCCTTGAAATTTAAGGTAAAGTTATGTCTTCTGTACTTCATGTTCCATGCCAGTGGGCTATAACCCAATGCTCATGAGAGGTTTCAGGCAGGCACATAGTTCTTTGTCAAGAGAAATTTGGATCCTGCCTCTGGGAATGGTGCTCTTTCTTTGAGAAACACCATATTTCAGACCCCTCTCTTTTCACAAGAGTTTGTCAGTTCTAATAGCTGGAACCAGATAACAAAAGAATAGGGAACTCTTTCTACCTAGCAATGTAGACAATATGAAAGAAAATGCGTATAAAGCTGTATACACCTATTCCTTTCTAGCTCATGGTGTCTTAAAGTTTAGTGGGCATCAGAATCACTTTGGGAGTTTCAAAGTCTAGATTTCTAGCTCTTTCTGCCCAGTATTCTGATTCAGTAGGTCTGAGTTGGTCTACATTTTATCAGCAGTTCAGCTGAATGTGATGCAGGTTTTTGGGGCTGGGGGGACACTTGGAGAGGCCCTGGTCTTGCCTCCTCTGACTCTCACCCTTGTATTAAGGTTGGTCATCAGACATGAGTATGTTCAGAACTGTAGGGTCATCCTGGCTTGGCCACAAATCAATGTTCTATGCCCTTGACTTTAATCAAAGGCCAATACATGAACCAGCCACACAAAGTAAGTGTATGTTTTCACTCTCATTTAAATTTAATAATTACTTTCAGAATTTAATTTTAGTGGGAAAGCCTCTATTATCTAAATAGGGAGCCATCACTTTTTTTAAATTTTAGTTCTAAGATACTCAGAATAAACTTAATTTAGTGTTCAATAACAATTCTTGTCCAGCCCTGATTCCTTGGGGTATAATTATGACTGCTTTTTCCTACATAGTTTCTGATGTCTCAGCTTTTATTTTAAAGTACCTGAAATTCTTTTTGTTACACAATGTGTAACAAAGCAAAAAATAGATAAAACATAGAACTGTTAAATATCATTATTCTAACAAGGTACATAGTTTATCTCTTGGTACATCCAAAGTCATGGGCTAGTTAAGGGCTTTATAACAGTTTTCCCATAGCTCTTCTGTCTGTCTTTTAAGATCAAGTTCCTTCCCTTCATTAGCATACACTTGACTAAATCTTCCATAAATCTATTAGCAGTGCTACAGACTGAATGTTTACATTCCCCCAAATTCATATATTCAAGCCCCAACATGATGGTATTTGGAGGTGGAACCTTTGGGAGGTAATTAGATTATGCCATGAAAGTGGGCAAGATTGGGTTAGGAGTGTTTGATTAGATCATGAAAGTGGGGCCTTCCTGATGTAGTGAGTGGCCTTGTAAGAAGAGAGAAGAGAGAGATGTCCATGTACACACGCCAAGGGAAGGCCAGCTGCAGCCAGGAAGAGCTCTGCCCAGGAACCAAAATGGCCCACACTGTGATCTTGGTCTTCCAGCCTCCAGAGCTGTGAGAGAGAAATGTCTGTTGTTTAAGCCTCTGACCAATGGCATTTTGCTATAGCCTCCCGAGCTGACTAAGACAAACAGCATTTATGGGCACCTACTTTAATCCTAGTACTCTGTTTCAGCCACTATTTCTCTGAAAAGGGAAAACGTAGGGCAACTTTCTAAAACTGGACAAGTCTAACTTTTACATTCCCTACACACAGAGGGACTGGTCTCTGTGCCTTTTTCTGTCAAATACAGCTTCCTGGATAGGCCACCGTTCCAGGAGAAAGGGTGATCTTACCTTACACTAGAGGACTAGAGCTGCCAATACCACTAGCTCATGAGGTCCGTGGGCTCCTCGCTCTCTCCTGGTGGTGGGTGAGCCCCTCTGTGGACCCGTAGCAAGATGACATGCAGAGCTGGGGCACTCTGTGCAGTGCTGTTCACCTTGTTGCCATGGGCAAAGCTCTGAGCTACCATGTAGCGGAGTTCTTTTAAACTTTGACTCATCCAAGGCTTCTCAAACAATTTGATCACAGGCCTTCTTCCTTTTAATTTTTACTTTTTAAATAATGCCTGTTAGATCTCAGCAATCAAAGGGCTGTGTTTAGGACCTGGCTGCACTGAATGCCAACAAATGCTCTCTCCTCTCTGGGGTAGCTCAGTTTTACTGCCAACACTGATATCAGCTGCCCCTGAGTCTGCCCTGAAAGAGAAAGCTTCACCATTGGAAGAAATGCTTGTTGTTGTTGTTTTAAAAGCTGAACAGAGATGATTCTAGAACTATAAAGCAGTTATAGTGAGGCCAACTATATCATCTAAAAAAGCCTGGAATAGTCTAGTGCTGGCAGATACTGTGAAGAACAAAATGGTAGGAAGGAAATTAGAGAGATTTAAAAGTCTGAAGAAGTGGAGAGGGGAAATCGGGAGTGGTTTGGTGGGTACAGAGTTTCAGTTTTGCAAGATGTTCTATACAACAATGTGAGTGTTTTGAACACTACTGAACTGTACACTTAAAATGGTTGAGATGGTAAATTTTGGAATGTGTTTTATTCTTTTATATCACAATTAAAAAGAAAAGTCTGAGAAAGATGAGGAAGGAAGGGAGAAAGGGAGCATGCTTATCTGGAAAATGCTTAAAAGTATTATAATAGAAGTGGCTAGATCCAGCACTCAGCTCACAGCAAGAATGTAGTGTCTCTCATTTGTATTTTCTCTCTGTGTCCCTTTTTTTCTCATTATTTTGATCTGTAGAACCTGCTGGAAGACTAGACACATCTAAGGTGGCCAGATAGCAGTGAGCTATCATGCAGCAGAGTCCTTTTTGGCCCCTCCTTTTTCATGAGATTGAGGGCTGCTTGCTTTTTTCATTAGTCCTCAAGGCATCTCACATAGCTTACGAGTTCTTGAGTCCTCCAACTCTAAGTCACAGTTTCAAGCCCAAGGTTAATGGATGGGGGAAGAATTAATTCATTGATTAATATGTTGGGTCAGAGCCAGGGCATTGTTTATGCTGAATTGCACTTTGGACTTAGAAGTTCTGCCAAAAAAAAAAACCAAAAACAAAACAAACAAACAAAAAAAACAACCGGTTACACTGCCATCTGATGTGAACCTGGGGACATTAACTGGAAACAAAAGAAGCTTTATATAATGATTCTGGATTTCACCAGTGAGCAGGAGGTGGGTCCTTCCCTACACACAGAATTGAAAACACTGGGTGTCTAATGAGATTTGAGCCATCAGTAATAATAATTAATATTATAATTAACATTTTATGTTATGTTTGAGACTCCACAAGCCTTCCTATATAAATCATCTCATGTGGTTTTGACAAAAACTATTGGAGATGGGTGCTAGCACCCCCTGTGAACTTGGGAAAGGAATATTACTTGCCAAAGAACAGTTAGTAATTTTTCTAAAACACAGAAGCAGTGATGGAGGTAGGATTTGAGCACTGTGCTCTCAACAACTTAGAGCAGGAGGTGGCTTGGTGGTCACAAATGCTTTAGAGGTGTAATGATAAAAGTAAGAAGAACTTCAGTCAAGATGGTGGCATGGGCAGATATGGCTCGCCTCTTCGCACAACCACTTCAAACTTACAACTAAAATATAGAACAACCCTCACTCAGAACCATCAGGAATCAACTTGAATGAAGTCTGACAACTATGGAATTAAAGAAACCACATTCATCCAGTCTGGTAGGAGGAGCAAAGATCTGGAACAGACCAGTCTCACACCCAGAGGTGGTAGATAAAAATTCGGGAGGGATATCTCTGAAACAAAGAGTCCCAGCCCCACATCAGGCCCCCCAGCCCAGGGTTCCAGTGCCAGAAAGATAAGTCCCCACAACTTCAGCTATAAAAGCTATCAGGGATTGAGTCAGTGGTAGAAGCCACTGGAGTCCCAAGCAATTCCTCTTAAAGAACCCACACACAGACTGACCTACGCAGACTCACTCCTGCGCTCCAGCATCAAGGTAGCAGCTTGAAAGGCACCAGTGACATACAGGGAGAAACTGAGGTATAATTTCTGGTAAGCCCTTAGTCATCTGAAGTAAGAGCCAGCACAGAGGAAGTGGTTCTCTTTGGTCCCGGCCTGCAAAGTCGTGCAATGCAAGCTGCCAGCTCTCCATTGAGAGGGCTATAGATGGAGGGGATGGGCATTAAGCTGTAAACTAGCCTCACTCCATGGGACCCATGGCAAGGAGCACCTGGGTTTCCACGCCATTCTGGTGACGGGGCTGAGTGGTATGAAAACAAGAATCTCCCAAAGGTGGTTCTGCTCTCTGCTGCGTAAGGAGCAGGCTGCTGGGACAAGCGCTTCACCAAAGACTTCAATATTTTGTGCCTTGGGTTAGTTACTGTGTCCTCATTTCTGCCCTAGTCAGAAGGAGAAAGGTAGATTTCTTCTCCAAATCCAGTTCCTGTGAGAGTGAACTTAAGTGACAAGTGTAATAATGATGAACCTCGGTTTCCTCATTTGTAGTATGTGTAATCATTTAGCATGTCACATACAGAGCCTTTGAATGTGTCACTGCTGTCTTTACTCTCCTCTCTTACAACATCCCGCTATGCACATTGTGGTCACAGTAACAGAATGTGGATGGAATGTTTGTGTTCACCTTCCACCAAATCCATATATTGAAACATAACCCTAAGGTGATGATATCAGGAGGGGGGCCTTTGGGAGGTGATTAGGTCATGAGGGTGAAGCTCTCATGAATGGGATTAGTGTCCTTATAGAAGGGACTTCAGAGAGCTCCCTTCCTCCTTCTACCATGCAAGGACATGGGAGAAGACAGTCATCTATGAACCAGGAAGGGGGCCCGCACCAGACACCAAATATTGTGGTGCCTTGATCTTGGACTCTTAGCCTCCAGGACTGTAAGAAGTAAATTTCTTTTGTTAAGCCACCCAATCTATGGTATTCTATCATACCAGCCTGAATGGACTAAGACACAGCTGATGTTGGTTGCCCTCAACACCATGCTCATTGTCATCTTTGTTCTTTCACTTCTGATGTTCCCTCTGCCTGGAATGTTGCAACCCCAACCCCCACCTAGAGAATTCTCCTGTCCCTTTAAAGACCTGTTCAGAAGGTAGTCACTCATTCCCTTGCACTCCCACAGAATTTGGCATATACTTTCTTTACAGAGCCTATAAAAATCGTGCCTGATTATTTCCTCATCAATCTCCCCCATTCGTAATCAGGGGCTCTGTATCTGTCAGCTTTCAAGCACACTTCCTGCACATAATAGGTGCTTAATACTATCAGCTGCAAGGAACTGATAACATGCAGCTGAGAGCTTCATACGGGAGCTCCAATGGAAGAATGGAAGGAGAGGGGCCTTGGGGATGCACTGAAATTTGTCTCCAGACTCCAAGCTGGACCCAGCTTTCACTGACCTTGAAGAATAGTGAGTAGCCAATTCACTTTCAAAGGCAGGGTCCTCATAAGTACAGTGTGCTCTCAAATGCGCCTTTGCTAATAGATTTAGTGACTAAGAAGACCATGGCTCTGGCACCAGGAAGTGGGAAGCAGTGAGCTGAACCAGGGCAGCCTGACATCTCCTTGGACAGTCCCTTCTGGATATCTCTCCCTTCCCAAAGGAACAATCTGAATTTCCTCTTGAAAGGCCTAAACTACAGGATAACTTTGGTCTGCCGTGGGCTTCATTAAGTGGTGTTTGGTCCTCAGAGAGGGATTTCACTGAGTCAAAACACCAGGAGGAAAGTTGGAGCTTTTAGAGGCAGAAATAGGATAATCTTATAGTATTAGAGGTTGTGTCAGAGAAGGCTGGAATAAGCTGATAAGAGAGAAGATGGTCTCATTTGTATGTTGTCTTGACACAGTCATCTTTCAGACCCAGCTGACCCTAAGCCATGGAGAAACTATCCTAACATTGTTCTATGCACTCCAGTCACTACCTCAACCTCATTACAAAGAAGGTTGCCATAACCCACCCGTCAGAACAAGCCACAGGATTACCTGTTTGCTGCTAAGTCTTCAACACCTAGTTTGGTGTCTAACCAATAACACATACTCAATAAATGCTGAATAGGTAGATAGATAAATTATTGACTCAACAATTCAACCAAATAAAGTGCCCAATGGCTCCACTTGGGCAACTACTTAAAAGATCAAATTAAACATAATTTTAAGCCAAGTAAGCCGTCTGTTTTAATGAGCCTTTAATTTTATTAGTTTTAATTATCAATAAGAGTAATACTAGGAAGTGTTTTTCTAAATTAAGGATTATAGTATTTTGCTGTATTTATTAGAATAGTTTGGGTCCCATGTACAGGTTTGAGATACTTAATGGCAAGGATTTCACTATTTTTGCCCCCCACCCCCTGAATGCCAGCTGAGAATGCTATGAGATCTGATAGAGTAATCTTCATATGTCAAATACTTAAATGCAAATTTTCTTTAATAAAACATTTTCTCCATTAATTATATTACTATTAATGTAGAGTATTTTACCAATAGAAATGATCCTAAATAAATGAGGTACATACATGACCAGCTCTTTTTTATTGAAAAAGAAACTTTTGTTAGTATTATACATAGGACTTCTGGTGCACTTATGCTTGCAAATCTGGTGTAGATTTTGTGACGTGCATTGAGGAATGAAAATATCTTATTAACTAACTCACTAACTAAATAAATAAAGCCTGCAAGAGGCAGCCATTTCATTGTCCAACCTATGGTAATCTGCCTTTAAAAAATTCTCCAGTTTATGAGGGGAATTCTGACTGGGTGCCAGGGCACTTACCGGACAAATGTTCTCATATTAAATAGGAAAAAGTTTCTTGACTTGACTTGAATTTGATTCTCAAGGATTTGAAGATGTTTTCTTTGCAGCCATGGCAATGCACACAACTGGAAACTATTAAAAGGCAAATTAAACCACAAGAAGAGTAACAATATATCCATGAGGAGAAAACAATATATCCATTTGTCAACATTTGAACTCCCTCAGAATCTGTAGTTTAGAGACTTCCACCTCCACAGCAAAGTATTTGACTTCTAAGAAACTTTGGCTGGAGAGGACACCTCTGCCTCAAAGCAGAAGTTGACCTTAAGGTGAATTGTTCTGTCCAGTGAAGAAGATTCTGTCTGTCCCAGGTGAATCACAAGTTTGCAGATGATAAACTCCTGCAAACACCCCACATGCTGGGCCCTTGGTAGGTGTTTAATGTGTGTTTGCTAACTTCGGTAAATCAGATGTGCTGTGGGACACCAAAAACCTAGGATTTTTACTTTCTTCATTTTTTTTGATATCAACTGGCTATTAATGCATTTTAATCCCCAACATATCTGCTGCTCATCTGTTTTTCTCTTCTTTGATCAGTGACATTCTTGCTGACATGAAATCCTCAAGGGGAGCGCTGAGACTGGTTCTCCTCCTTTCCCTACAGGTGATGGGGCTTCCCCTTCACACTCAGATGGTCTTGCCCATCTGTCCACCCCAACTCCATTCAACCTTTCTTGGCTGAACTTTCCAGTCCTGATTAATAAAAAAGTCATGGTGACCACCCATAGGTAACCCTTCTTCACCCCACCCCACCCCAGTGGTTAAGCATTTACCAGGTTTCTTCCTTGTCTCTTAGCATGGCGGTAACTGATTACTATTCCCTTGAAGGCTCCCGTGCAATGAAGGTGTCTTCCTTTCTTAATTGTCTTCATAAGTAGAAGCAGACTCAGTTTTCACAAACCATAGAAATATCAGTGCCAACTTCCCATCCGATACCACAGCAATTACCCCACCTGTGCTCTTGGCCTAATTTCTTTGTCTTTGGTACTAGAAATGGATCCAAGAACCAATGAGATAGAGTGGCAGTGTGAAGAGAATGTTCTAGTGAGAAAGGGGCAAAATAGGCTCCTGCCCCAGGAGGCATTGCCTATATCCTCTGGAAAATAAATGTTTCTTGGAGAAAGAGAAGGATTATAACTGGGGCCCATCTTTTCAGTCTTTTTCTTCTGTATGTGAAGATGGTTGGTGTTTTTCTTTACCTGAAAGTTACTGAGAAACATTCTTCTTAATAAGGCAACTTATAATTTCTGGGCACAGACCTGAAGGGAGGCCATTAAAGAGATGTATTGGTAGAAAAAGAGAATGAGTCCAGTGGTGGTTATTAAATAACGTCCTCTGCCTTTCTGGGTCCCAGTTTCCTTGTGCGCAAACTAGAGGTGATAATGATTGCAATACTAGTTCCCTTAATGCTTTGTTGTGAAGAAGAAGAGATGAGTAGGCTCTTACTTAGCACTGTACCTGGAACATGAAGTCCTCAATGAACAGCTGCCTTGGGAGGCTGGCTCCCCAAGTCTTTCCTCTTTGCCACAGGGTTTCTGTACAATTCCTCACTCACCTTGGAGGCCAAAATTCCTTGCTGTCATCCTTCTGGAGATCCTGCTCTGTGACCTCATAGTCTTCATGATAAAGGGAATGACAGCTAATGCTCAATAAATGCTTTATATGAATGAACTCACTTAATTCTTGCAACTATGCAATAAGATAGAAGTGTTATTATTTCCAATTTATAGATGAGGAAACTTAGGCATGGGAATGCTTTATTTTGCTGCCCAACTACTACAACTGAGAAAACAAGCCACTGGCCTCAGGATTCAAACCCAGGGCTACCCCATTAGCGACACAACATTAACCGTGGAGTTTCTGGTGGACCCGATCAGAAGAAAAAAATAAATTAACAACTATTTGTAGCACCTTTTTTGAGGAAAGTGTGTTTTGAGTTGAGTCCAAAAGCCAATGTGTCCATGAAATTTGTCTAGTTGCTCCATTGTCAAATCTGGCTGGGCTCCTGGGAATGGGGTGAGAGGAGGGGCTCCTGGCTCTGCCATGGGGCTGAGCTGTGTTATAAGGTAGCAATGCCATTCCCACCCTCACACGGAGCTGTGGCTGAAATGCTCATTTTCCGCATGTGTAGGGTGTCATTCCTCTAAGTCAGTGGGTCTGGCAGGCTTCCAGCAATTGCTTTATGCTTTTGGACAATCCACCGGGACTGTCCTAGTTTCCATTTGCTTTCTACACACAGTTCTCCGGAGAGAACGGTGCTGTTTCAAGTGCTGGTTCCCACGTGGGAGGTCTAATTCATGGAATGGATGTTTGGGTTATCAAATATTTTAACTTATCTTTGTCCTTTGCATAAAAGCATTTTCCAAGCTCTTTTTACATATTAGCAGCTGGGAAATGGAAAAGCAATTTTATTTTATTTTTCTGTCGCTTCTTAATATAATGGAAGAACTTAAAGACTACTCATATGGAATTTTTTATTGCTGCTGCTGCTAAGGGCTTTTATGTATTTCATGAGTCTGTCTATGTCCTGGGCAGTGGGCCCAGGTCTTTATATACATCCTCACCAATTTCACAGATGAGGAAGCTAAAGCACAGAAAAGTTAAACCATACATAGAGCTGAGGTTAATACCCATTTCTATCTAGTACCAAAGTCTGATTTCCTAACCTCCAGTCTCTCCTGCTTTGTGGTCCTCCACAGGGGTAAAGCAGGTGCCTGTGGGCTCATCTGAATAACAGGAGAATTTAAAAAATTCCTCTTTGCTTCTGGAATCCATTCCTTGTGGGATTTACTTCTTTCACTTAAGCCAATATTGAAATTAATTTGAATTTTTGTGAGTTTACAGCGGCTCAGGGTGTGGGGGCATGAGAATACAGCCCTAGGAGCCTGGGGATCAAGGGAAAAATCAGATTGAGGTTAAAAATCAGCCTCATAGAACCAACAAAACGATGGCTATAGAAGCGGGTAACCAGGGCTGGCTCTGTGCCCAGGTTTTATGGTAAATCAGAAAAATATGAATTTCAATCTGTAATGCAGTTTCATTAAGCTCACACTTCTGATGTGGAATGCACAGTGACTGAGTTGAAGCTTTCCTGTGTTTACCTAGAAAACAATTTCTTTAAAGATATGACAAGTGAATAACATAAACAAGGACCAGGGCTGTTAAAAGTAAACTGGTTTGCGTGAGTTTGGTGCCTTAGGTGCATTTCTTTCCAGATGACAATAAATAATAGGTACTTGTCTTACTCCTCGTTTATTCAAGTGGCCCCCTACTTTCACACTATTGGAGAATACTATTCCCTTTCGAGGCAGCCTACTATTCACCTAGGTTGCCATCTTTTTCTAAAAAATACTGCGATTAAGTTGAAATCAGATTATGAACAGTCTTCGTTCTGATTTAATGAAGATTGACTGGTCTCTAAAATCCTTCATTTCTGTACCCGCAGTACTTTAATAATGGTCAGTGTCTGCTGTGCAGCGGTGTCATGTGCATACCAACCATGCATATAAAGCAGCGATGAAATGGCTGTGAGTGAAGGAAAACCAACTCGTCATGATAGAAGAGGGCTGGTCCCCTGCTCAGGACTGCCTTTTTTTTTTTTTTTTTTTAAATCATAGCCATTTTTAGTAAAGTCAAGCTGTCCCAAATTCATACAAGTTCAGAGCTGAAAAGAAGGTTAGATGTAGCCAATTTTCTCATTTTTAGACATTTCTCTGGAACATCCATTTTCTTGAAAACACAACCCAAAGAAAATGCAAAGAAAATCAGACACGGGTCTATCTTCCCAGAGCAGTGTTAGTTTCAGTGATGCATCTGTGTACCTGCTCCCATGCATAGCCTCTCTTCCCTATCCTGTTCTTTTTTACTCCCCCTTTTTTAAAAAAAATGATTTTCTATTATAGTTGTCCCACTTTTTCCCCCATTGCCTCCCCCCACCCCGCCCACCCCTTTTCCCACAGTCAATCCCCACCCCATTGTCCATGCCCATGGGTCATTTATACACGTTCCTTAACTAGATCCTTCCCTTTCTTACCCCCCTTCTCCCCGGCCCCCCTCCCCCCTTGTCACTGTTAGTCTGCTCCTTGTTTACATGCCTCTGGTTCAATTTTTCTCATTTGTTTGTGTTGTTCATTAGTTTATTGTATTAGAAATATCATATGGTATTTGTCTTTGGTTGCCTGGCTTATTTCACTAAGCATAATTCTCTCTAGTTCCATCCACGTTGTTGCAAATGGTAGGAGTTCCTTCTTTCTTTCTGCTGCATAGTACTCCATTGTGTAAATGTACCATAGTTTTTGATTCACTCATCCACTGGCAGGCACTTAGGCTGTTTCCAGCACTTCGCTATTGTAAATAGCGCTGCTATGAACATAGGGGTGCATAGATTCTTCTGAACTGGGGCTCCAGGATTCTTCAGGTATAAACCCAGCAATGGAATTGCTGGATCAAAAGGCAGTTCCATTTTTAGTTTTTTGAGGAAATTCCATACCGTTTTCCACAGTGGCTGCACCAGTCTGCATTCCCACCAACAGTGCACTAGGGTTCCCGTTTCTCCACATCCTCGCCAGCACAAGTTGTTTGTTGATTTGTTGATGATGGCCATTTTGACCGGTGTGAAGTGGTATCTCATTGTGGATTTTATTTGCAACTCTCTGATGGCTAGTGACGTTGAGCATCCTTCATATGCCTATGGACCCTCCATATGTCCTCTTTGGAGAAGTGTCTGTTTCGGTACTTTGCCCATATTTAAATTGTGTTGTCTGTCTTCTTGGTGTTGAGTCGTATAAATTGTTTATATATTTTGGAGACCAATCCCTTGTCTGAGATATCATGCTATCTTACTTTCTGCTCTGTGGCTGTAGGCTGGGAAGCCCAGCTGGGGGTTTAGACCGTACCCTGGCTGCTGAGTGGTTTCTCAGTCCCTTCTGCTGCCACCTGTGGGAGCCCAGCCAGCCCTTTCACATATCCACACTTCCTACCAGTCACATTGTGATGAAGTGGACTTTTCTGTCTGTCTGTGGTTATAAGACTTCTCTCCAGCTAGTGTTCAGTTGGTTATTCCAGATGATTTCTCCACAATTAAGTTGTAATTCCAGATTGGTCATGGGAGGTGGTTAGTGTAGCTTCCACTTACTCCTTTGCCATCTTGGATCCTCCTATCCGGTGCTTATTTACTCACCTACAGAAAAGTATGCAAGGCTGCCTCTCTTGCTCCAAAAAGATGAGAACGTGATGCTGCTCACCACACAGAATTTTTTACCTATTTGGGTTTTTCAAAAATACATAGCTAGATCAAAGGACTCATATTGTTAGGTCATGTCCAAATGTCCAAATTGTTAAGATCATGAGTTTAACTGACACTACTATTTAACTCAGTCCCTGGTAACAGACTGTCTTTGGAACGTTGCAATGCATTCATTCATTCATTCATCCATCCATTCATTCAGGAAGCATGTACTGACTGACTATCAAGTGCCAACTGTTGATAGTACGGCAATAAATAAAGCTCAGACCTTGTCCTGCAAGAGTTCAAACTGAGCAGCTGAGGCAGACTGACTCACCTCTATCTTAGAGGTGGCCACCTTGGTTGTTTCCTAGTGATGGCCATGGGTTATACTGACTCACAGCTTCCTCAGAGTTGCATGTGAACCAGTGAATTCCTTTCCCATGGCTAGCTGAGTGGGCATGCAGGGAGAATAAATGACCAGGGCCTCACTGGCACCATGTTCTGATCAAGTAGGCTGGTGGTCTCAGCTGCCATGTGACTTATTATGACAGCAAAGGCTACATGTCAGGGTGATTTGCAATGTTTTAAACTTAGATGAAGTACCAAATATCCCTAAATCCTTGACAGTTGATCCCATACTTAGGATGCTGTGTAGGTGGTCGGCATTCCAGTTGGGCATTAGAGAAGAATTTGAGCCCTATTAGGCCAAGTTCAATATAAAGCCGGTGATTCACAAAATTGTTTCTCAAGAGTAGAGTAAGTGAATTCATTTCCAGTTCTACAGAGTCATTGCTCATCCCGGGAGGTTTCACTGTAAGAAAGTAAAGCTCCAAATATGATAACTTTCTACCTCCTAGGCTTGGCTTTGTTTACAGATTCAGGTTTCCTTGAGGTTAACACACATTTCCATTAAAAACAAACAAACAAACAACAAAAAAAACAAAGCAAGCTTCTGTTAAGATTTCACTACTATATAATTTTCATTTCTTCCAAATCAATGAGTGTTCCACTATAACAACCAGACCACACTTTTTATTTTAATTTTTTTTTTCTCCAAAGAAGAGGCTTGGAATCATAGGATCCTTTCTTAGATTTAGTCCAGACATCTTTCTCAGAACATTTGTCTTTTATATGACTAACTCTCTTTTACATGAGTAATAACTAGGAAAAAAGAAATGAGAGAAATAAACTGTCATTACTTACAAATAGAATTACTTATGAAAGCACATGCATGAAAGATCTCTAAAACCATGAAAAGTTCTCATATGCATATTGTAAAATTACAGCAATTAAGGCATAAATAGTAAAACACAGATAAATAGAACAGAGAAGCCAGCCATGAAACTGATCTCAGAACACACAACAAGAGTATGTGACAAAGGAACTTTATAAACCATTGAAGAAGGGATTAATTTATTTAATGAATTATTTAGTGAGTGATGGTGGGAAAATAGACTACCTAGAAGAAGTCTTGAATTATATTTACTTTCACCATCAAAGGTGAATGCATGTCACAATGAATTCCAGATTAGGGGAAAATGTAAAAGTGAAACCATAAAAAAAAATCCAAAGGAAAATGTAAGTGATCTCAGAACAGAAAAAAAATACTATATATATTTTTTTAATCAGTGGAAGAAATTAACAATTTCTGAATTATATAAAATGTAAAATATTTTTTCAATATCATGCAAAATTAAAACATAACAAGCAGCAATAAAATATACTAAGAACTTTAAAAATGTATAATGATAAGTGCTTTGCACCAATAAAAATCAGCAAAAGGTAATTCATAGGAATAGATATAAAAATACATGCAAAAATTTCAAACACACAAGTGACCAAAATGATTATTTAGATGTGATTCCATTTTTAAAATATGCTTTATTGATTATGCTGTTACAGGTGTCCTAATTTCTTTTCCCTTTGTTCCCATCCACCCAGTGATCCCCTTCCCTCCAGCTGTCCCACCCCCTTAGTCCATGCCCATTGGTTGTGCATATAGTTCTTCTCAACATCTTCCTGTCTACTCCACTCCCTCCTACTATACTTCTTAATTCCTGTACCATCTCCCTCCCTTTCCCCCCTTCCCGTTCCCCGCTGACCTCACCCCAAAATGTTTCCCATACCTATAATTCTTCTCCCACTCTCGTTGCCTACTTCATTTGCCTTTGTTTTGATTCCCTAGTTTCTTTTGTTGGTTGTTGTGATACAGTTTTCATTTTAATGTTCATAGTTTTGATCCTCTTTCTCCTAAACAAGTCCCTTTAATATTTCATATAACAGGAGTTTGGATCTGATGAACTCCTTCAGTTTTACTTTATCCTGGAAGCACTTTCTCTGCCCTTCTATTCTAAATGACAGCTTCACTGGATAGAGTAATCATGGTTGTAGGTTTTTGCTTTTCATTACTTTGAATATTTCTTGCCAGTCCCTTCTTGCCCGCAGAGTCTCTTTTGAGAAATCAGCTGAGAATCTTATTGGGACCCCTTTGTATATAATTCTCTCTTCTCTCTTGCTGTTTTAAAGATTCTCTCTTTACCCTTAATTTTTGACATTTTGATTATAATGTGTCTTGGTGTGGTTCTCCCTGGGTCCAGTTTATTTGGAACTCTCAATGCTTCCTGGACCTATAAGTCTATTTCCTTCCCCAAGTTAGGAAAGTTCTGCTTCATTATTTTTCACATAATTTTTCAATTTCTAGTTCTTCTTCTTCACCTTCTGGCAACCCTATGATTCAGATGTTGGCCCACTTGTAGCTGTCCCATAGATTTCTGAGCTTCTCCTCATTTTCCTCACTTTTCATTCCCTCTTTCTGCACTGGTTGACTGTTCCTTCCCTATGTTCTGATTTGTTGATTTGATCCCTGGTTTTCTTTCCCTCACCACTAGTTTTGTATGTGTTTTCATTCATTTCAGCAGGACTAGCCTTCATTCCTTCCCCATCTTGTTTAAGATCTGCTGTTAGGTCTGTAGCATTCATATAACCAAAGCTCTGAACTGTGTCTCAGAAAGATTTCCTATCTGCCGCTTCATTAGATCATATATTTGCTGTCTGATCAGCTGTGTGATTGGGATCTCTATCATGATCTGTGCCATCCTGACTGTTTGTGTTTACCTTTGCTTCCTGGGCGGGGCTGTCACACCTCCTACACTATAGGGAGTGGAGCCCCGTGCACTCGTCAAACTGGGCGATCCTTCTCACCACACTGCGGTGTTTTGCATGGGGGGGGGGGGTGTCCAAGATGGATTCCTGCCATTCAGTCTTTGCTGAGAGACCAGGAGCCTCTTCCTCTGTCCCCACGCCCTCTGGCCCTCACAGTCTGAGGCAATAGGGGTCTGCCTTCACCGGCGTTGGAATCGCGGGCAGATGGGTTTGGTCTGCAGTCAGGGGTGTTCCCTAGGCACTTCCCACCTCCCTTTAAATACAGGTGTCTGTGCTTGCCACCATCCCGCTGCCGTCCCGCCACCCTCACTGCACAGTTTGATCTCTCCACCCCAGCTGTGCCCCTCCTACCCGTCCAGACGAGCACCACTTCTTTATAACTTCATATGTTGGACTTCCATGTAACTTTACTTTCTGAAACTTCTGGTTGTTTCTGGTTTTGTGGTACTTGTATTCTTTCTTAGTTGTGGAGGGAGATGGAGCATGTCAGCCTAGGCCTCCATCTTGGCCAGAAGTTGTCTTCTCATCTTGACAGGCTCCTGTGTTTGTTTGCCTCTGTGTCTCAGGTAGAGCTGCCACTCCTGTTACATTGGAAGGGACAGAGCCTTAGGAATTAGTCAGTACAGGGTGAGCTATTTCACCATTTTGTGGTGCTGTATGTGGTGGAGGGGTTGAGAGGGAACAATGCTGCTTGCCCAGCACTCGTCCCTTTTCCAGGCTCTTCTTCCACTTCCATATGGGACTGGCATCCCTCGAGCTGTTGCCCTGTCCGTCATTCCCAGAGTGGGTGGGTCTATGGATGTTCTAGGACTGTGGGGGCCCTTTAAACAAGGAGACTGCTGAGAGACCAGCAATTTCTTCCTCCACTCCAACCCCCACTGGATTGCACAGTCAGAAGCAATGAGGCTTGATTTTCCCCAGTGCTGGGACCATGAGCTGTGCAGTTTGGTGAGGTGCTGGGAACGCAATACCAGGTGTCCCTCCTGACTTTTTAAAACGTGTAACTGTGCTTTCTGTCAGCCTTCTGCTGCTGCTGCTGCTGCTACCACCACACCGTGTCGTCTCTGCCCCGACTCCGCCCCTCCTACTTGTCTGGATGAATATTTCTTCTTTATATCTTTGTTTGTTGGACTTCCATCCAGCTTGATTTTCTGGAACTTCTGGTTGTATCTAGTTTTGAGATAGTTGTATTCCTTCTTAGTTGTGGAGGGAGACACAGCATGTCTGTCTACACTTCCATCTTGTCCAGAAGTCCCTGGTTCCATTTTTTATCAAATTAGTAAAGATTTTTAAAAAATAATAGATAACTCTAGGATACATTTGAAGAAAAACAAGCCCTTTCATGTACTCATGCTGAATGTGTAAATTGGTAAAATCGTTTAAAATAAAAAACAATTCGTCAGTATATATCAAGAGTCCTAAAAATACTCATACCCTTTACTATAATAATTTCACATCAAGAAGTGACTGTAGAGGTAGAGACTGATCTATATAGACTGGGATGTTCACTGCAGCATTATTTATAATAAGAAAATTTGAGCCAACTTAAATGTCCAACAGAGAACAATCATTAATAACATTATGATACATCAAGAAAGTGGAATACTAAGCAGCCAGTGAACATTGTGTTTTTATAAGTAAATAAAAATGTAGGGATTAACACATCCTTTTATTTTCATTTGTTTTTAAATATTTTTAAGGCTTAAAAGTGTTTAAAGTTTGTAATTCCTAGTAAGACAACATCTGAATTAATACCACCCATTGTGTAATCTGACCTCCAAATTTGACTGACAGGTTACTGATGAGATTCATGCTTTTGGGTTGCTCTGCTATTTTGACATTTTTGCAGGGCTCTGGGCCACATCCTGGAAGGTTGCTATAACTTCTGGATCCTGCGTGGCTATGACAGCCTCTGGATCAACTAAGAATTTCATTGAGCTCAGGCATTCCTGCCATTCTAGGCGTGCCCCCAGGAAAGTCACCTGGAAGCCAGACATTGAGCTTCTGATTGTCTTCTGGTTTCTTCCTCCCTCTGGGCTCTCTCAGGTTCTTCCTGAGCCTTCTTAACACTTTCCATTCTTTCTTTGATCACTCACACTCACATTTTCACCCATGCTTTCCCTGACGTTCTGCAATTTTCTGGGCCCTTGGTTGAACTTCCTTCAGCATTGCACTAGCATCTTTATCATAATCCAGTCTACATGCAAGGGCAAGATCATGGGCCACTTCTTCCCAGTGGCCCAGAAGTCTGTGTGCTTTCCCTCGCCACTTCTCAGGCTGAGCGGAATTATGATTTATTACAATAGCTCTGTCACAGTCTTGAAAGGCAGCATTTGGCTTCTGTAATTTGATGAAGACATTGGCTCTCTTGGCATACAGAATGGCCAAGTGAGGATTCAGCTCAGTGGCATCTGTGAACAAGCCAATGGCTTTCTGTAGTTCACTGTGGCAGCCACTTTTTTAAATCATTTGCCAGATCTATCATCTCCTTAGTTATCCCTACATTTTCATCTCCCATTTCTTGAGGGGCATCAGTGTGTGGTTTAAGCACACCTTCATTGTCAGTTTTCTAGATTTGCTTTCCTCCCATGATGGTTTCTTCGTTATGTTTTCCTCCACCTTCCTAATGTCTGTTTTCCTCTTCTTTGGTATTTTCTTCTAATTCAGTTTTATGAGTAGCAGGTGGTGTTTTACTCCCCAACCCCTCACCCATGCTCTCCACCCACTCCCTCAGGGAACACATTTCCTCACTGTGCAGAATGTTCAGATCTGGCTGACACCTTTTCACAAAGGCCTGAAGCTCACTCACTTTGCAGGGATCCGTGGTCCAGAGGCAGAGGGCCCAGCTGTGGCTTAATTCCATGCCTACATGCTAGTAGGGGGGAGCATCATGTTTCCCAAGAATATTTCTTGACATGAGGAAAGTCTCATAATATGTTTAGTAAAAATAGATATACTTGTGTCATTTTTGAAAAAAAATGTTTAGAAATAAAACAGGAAGAACACATGCCAAAATGTTAACAGTGGTTATAGCCAGTTGATGACTTACAGCTTTTAGATTTTGCTATCTGTTGGGGAAAAACCTCAAAAGTCTAAATTTAGGATCAATTCTGAAGAATTGACACGTACCAATAGTCTTATTGAAAATCATAAGGGCTTTAATAAGAGAAACTTACATAAACAGGCAAGGCAGCTGCTCCCAGTGGTGGCAGGGCAGAAGGAATCCACACCCTTTCCAATACACGGTCCCCTTTTAAAGGGGACTCGTCGTCGTCGGCAGCTGTCCGTCTCGAGAGACGATGGTGTAGCTTCTTAAGAGTCTATCTGCACCGCCGAGAATGGCTGTGCAGTCCGACTCGGGAGTGACACGGTATCTGTCTCCTCCCGTGTTGAATCGACATCTTGCGATGACGCTGGAGTGTCCTCTCCAGTGAAGCTGAAGCTACAGAGCCTGGGCAGGGTGATATGGAGGGTCTGCTGTTGCCCATGCAGCAGACCCCCCCTCTCTTCGCAGCTGAAGGGTCCAAGGGAAAGACGGAGTCAATACAGCTTGGCTTCAGGTGCCCCGCAGGAGTTGCCGGTGTTGACTACAACGTCAAACTGCCTTAGGGACTCCGGCTCCGGATTTTCTGTCGGGGTTTACTCCCTTAGCCTTTCCCCTGAAGAGGTATGCCGCAAGGCAGCGGAGAAAAGGGGACTAACTGCAAGAGATTAATAGCAAAACCAGATGGGGGGTAGTTGTGTGGATCTCCTGAAAGAACAATATATCACTAAGTTAAAAGAAAAGTTAAAAAGTAACATCAGGCAGTTAACCTCCTTCCTGGGGGAAAAACATCGGTCTTTGGGCAGCTTTCCAGTTTTAAGGGTAGTCAGCCAAATGTGAGGTTATAGAGTCAAAGAGCCACGGAGAGTCCGACATCTCCCAGACACCTTTGTGGCTGGAGCCATGTTGGATCTCAGTGAGTTCCCCTACACTGTCTTCCACATTTTCTAGTTTAAACCTGTCTTGTGTAATGCAGAGTATTGGGTTGGCCAAAAAGTTAGTTCAGTTTTAAAGTAAAAATAGAAGACACATTTTTCATTTTCAATAATAAGTTTATTAAACAATTTTGCTCTACCACCTTCTGCCATCTTTTAGGCAACTTCATAATTCCATCTTGCCAAAACATTTTATCTTTTTGAGCAAAGAACTGTTCCAGGTGCCTTTTGCAATCTTCCAGGGAATTGAAATATTTTTCATTAAGAGAATTTTGTAAAGACCAAAATAAATGAAAATTTGAAGGTGCAATGTCTGGTGAATATAGTGGATGAATCAGAATTTCAAGCCAAGCTGTAACAGTTTTTACCCGATCATCAAAGAAACATGCAGTCTTAAGTTATCCTGATGGAAGATGCATTTTCTGTTGACTAAGTCTGGATGCTTTTTGTTGGAGTGCTGCTTTCAGTTGGCTTAAATGGGAGCAGTACTTGTTGGAATTAATTGTTTGGTTTTCCAGAAGGAGTTCATAATAGAGGATTCCCTTCCAGTCCTACCATATACACAACATCACCTTCTTTGGATGAGGATTGGCCTTTGGTGTGGTTGATTTGGGTTCATTTTGCTTGCCCCATGATCTCTTCCATTCCACATTATTGTCAAGGATCCACTTTTCATCACCTGTCACAATTTGTTTTAAAAATGGAATGTCTTTGTTACATTTAAGTAAAGAATCATATGTGGAAATACAGTCAAGAAGGATTTTTTTCACTTAACTTATGTGGAACCCAAACATCAAAGCAATCAGCATAACCAAGCTGGTGCCAATGATTTTCAATGCTTGATTTGGATATTTTGAGTATGTCAGCTATAATCTTCATGGTATAATGTTGATTGTTCTCAATTAATGTCTCAGTTTGATTGCTATCAACTTCAACTAGTTTACCCAACTGTGGAGCACTGTCCAGTGAGAAAGCTCCAGCATGAGACTTGGCAAACCACTTCTGACACAGCACCTTCTGCATACACTGCACAAATCTTTTCTTGTGTTTCAGTTGCGTCTTTACCTTTCTTGAAATAATAAAGCATAATATGGCAAAAATGTTGTGTATTTCCTTCCATCTTCAATATTAAAATACCTACACAAAAATCACAATTTCTGATGATAGGTTTTTAAAAATTCCATGCTGATATGACAGCTGTCACAATACAATCTAACAAAATTCTTTTGAATGAAGTTAAAGACAACTAAGTGATACTAGAGCCATCATACAGAAAAAGCTGAAATTACTCTCTGGCCAACACAATACAAGTAAGAATGAAATGGAACTAAGTTACAATGTTTATTTTCAGTAAGCTGAAAATCACTGCTAATATGCATTTTTATTATATTTATTATCCTTTATCACTGAGTCAGACAATCCAAAGATCTTTAACTAGAATTCAAGTCCCTTCCTGATGGGGGTTCCCTGCCTCCTCTTCTTTTTATTTCTATTTACTCCCAGCTCATCCTCTGGCCCTCCAGACTCCTCCATCTGGTCCCCCAAATCCTTCTGCCACCTGAAACTTCCTCAGTGCTGCTCCCTGCACTTCCAGGGCCCCTGTGGTCACCTCTACTCCAGATGCATCTTCCCAATCTGGCCTCTGGTTTCCTATAAGTCTTTATGACATTTCCCAGTCATTTAACTGTCTTCTATGGGTGTCTTTCTGAAACTAGACTGCAGGTACCCACAGAGCAGCCACTGTGTGCCGTCTGGCACAGTTCTGGGCGTACAGGAGGTAGTCTTAATACATAGTAGGTGCTCAGTAACTATTGATGATTATCTCATTTCTAATCTAATTATGGCAACACAGTTTACCACCATCTGAAAAACATTTTTTTGGCATGTCTCCCTTCTATCCCCCCACCCTCCCCATAAAGTCATTTGGAGACCAATGGACAATCAGTGAGCCAATGAGCACCCTGGATGGAATGGAATTCAGGCTGTCAACCTCACAGACATCTGGTGTCCTCCCCATATTCTTTCTGGGCAGTTCATAGAGCTCTGTGATGGTGAGAAGTTACTTTCTATATTGACTGCAGGGAGAGGCTTAGACTCTCCTTTCCTTTTAACCTGGCAAAAGAGAGGGGATTGTACAGCGCAAATTCCTCTTTTTACTATCTTTTAAGATGAATGAAGCTGCCCTTCATTTTAGTTACTAGAGTTTTAGGGAGGGTGGGGCCTGCCGCAGGGGCCAGTGCCCATCTGTGTTTATACTTGAAATCAGTGCTGGAAAGAGGAGGAATGATGGCAGGAACTGTTGGCTACATGGTGTAGGCAAGAGGTCAGAGACTCAGATGCTTTTCAGGACAGGCGGTCAGCACACACAGGCACTGGGCAGGGGATGAATGAAGCCAGAGGCTGCGGGTGGGGAGTCTGAGGTAGATTGACTGTGGAAGGTCATGACCTATAAGCTTTGAGACCCATCCCTTGCTCAGGTCCTTGAAGGAGTCCTAGCAATTTTAGAGTTATAATTTTGATTTTTTGTTTTAGAGAAGTTGCCCCCAAGTTACATAAGCTTCAGGTCCCACAAAAAACCTGGCTCCACATCTGGTAGAACTCTGGTGATTGAAGTACCCTGTCTCAACAAGTAGGACTATTCAGCCCCAAGTGATGACAGCTCATCAGAAGTGTTGCTATAGCTTCTGATTTTTCAATAGCAGCAAGGAATCCAGATGTTTGTATAAAATCACCTGCATTTTAAATGTTGGAACTTAAAACAAAAACAGTCTCTGACTGAAACCAATCTTATCTGTAGGCTCAATTGAGTCTGGGCTGCCAGACTGTAATTTTTGGTTATTTGAGCCTGTAGTAATTACAGAATTGCCAAATGCTAAGGATACCTGCATGGCAGGTACATATGCCCTCCTTGTTCTTTGCACATTAAGAACAGGTTTGTCCTGGTCTAACCCAGTGAGCTTTGTTCTTTTCCATGGCTGCAGCCAACAGCCACACATTCTCTAAGTATCCACCACTGGCCACAGGGCAGGGAGCTAATGAGGGATGTAGATGAATGAACTGGGGTAAATTCACCCTCACAACTGGCAAAGCCAACCAAAGTGTGTGACCCATGGACAGTGATGGAGCGGCAACGTCACCTTGTGAACATCTGAGGACAATGAAGATGGGTATTCTTCCCAGGCACAGATTAGTCTGGGAGGTGGCTGTTTCATGCTTCCCAGTAGGGCTGCAGCCAACGATTATAGGAAAGATTTATATAACTGCTTAAAGGGACAACAAGTCACTTGGCTGTAACCCCCAAATTATCTTAAGGCCATGCAATCCACCATCTCATACCTGAGGTTTCATACTATGAACACTCCTTAGAAACCATAAAGGGTCCCCAAAATGAAGGGGATTACTTCTGGGTATCATTTTATGTGCAGCGTGTGAGCGCTCTAATACAAAGCTCCTGGTGTAACAAGGGACATCAGATAGGGCCACAGGCTGGAATTTGAGGCAAGTGAGGGCAGTAAAGGCCACAGGGAAGAATAGACAGAGACAGACACTAATGGGAATGAGGGACGGCCAGTGACAGTCTTGTGGATGTCCCTCTGCTGTCAGCTCAGATTGGTGATAAAGCTGCTTGGAGCAACTGCATTCCGATCACTAATTAGCTTGTTATGGGATCTGCTTGGCCACAGAGTGGCTCTGGGGGTGGCAGCCTGGCTTGCAACTTATCCATTGTGGTGACTAAACATGTCAAGAATGGGACCAGAGCCAGAGGGACCTGTTGTCTAAGCTCCACTTCTCAGGTTCTGACAGAGGCAGAAACAGAAGCAGGGGAGGGGAAATACAGAGAATGGAGGGGACAGCGCAGAACATCTCCTCCTCCTGGGACGTGGGGAATCTTGCTTTGTGCACTGGCTGCTTCCCAGATTGCACCTGTCAGAACTGCCTGGGGCTGTTTTGACCTGCACAGCTCACCACCACCCAGAGATTTAGCAGAATATGTCCACCCCGACCCAGCCCTGCACCCCCATGGTTTCTTCTGTTCTAATCTCTTTAACTTGCTTCTGAGGCACTGGGCCTGGGGAGTGAGACAGGGCTGAACCTGGACCATCTAGTTCAGAATCTCATATTTTCGCTTCTGGTCTAGTGATCTTTCAACTATGTCATACCCTCCCCTGAGCAGGAAGGTAGGGTTTCTATAAGTTGGAGACAAAGCCAGAGACCCCAGGAAGGCTGTTCTGGTGTAGAATGCAGGGATGTGCCATAGCACTGTGATTATTTCAGGGTCATGGGCATTTATCCATGCTCTGCAGGGCTGGTGTTTAGTACCAAGCACATGGTTACACTTCTTGAACGGACTCAATACGTTGCAAATTCCTGTACGCCTGTCTTCACCCTAAATTTAAATAATCTTTATATTGTTAGAACCTGTAGCAGGTCATTAAAATGGGAGAAGATTAAAGAGACTAGATGGAGTTTTTCTTTTTCCTAGTGAGCTAGACTGTCAGTCTGAGCCCTTTCTGCTTAGTTAATAGTCCTGATATGTGCTTGGTAGAATGACCTCACTTTGTGAGAAATCACTCACTCACAAATTAATGTATGACTTCCTGTTGTAATTTATATTGTTGTCACCTTATTTGCACCCGGCCCTTGCTAATTTGTTGCTTTTATATTTTAAAAATTCACTCTTCTTGGCCCACTGGTTTAAATAGCATATTTCATTCTTCTGATCACTACTAACTTGTTGTAGCATTTAGAAATGTTCTAGAAACAAGTGGTGCTTCTGCCCATGTAAAAAGGGGGCCACTTGAAACCTGATGTAGATTGTCACTCACCCAGGAAGAGAGAGGCAAGTGGAAAAATAGTGGGTCCCATGCTCAGGCCTCCAGAAAAATGGGAAGAAAGCCAAACTCAGCTGCAGATGACCCAGGTTCAAGTTTGCACTTTATTTTTCATTGTTTACAGTTTCTCTACATTGCACCTGAGTGTGGGTTTTCCCCCCACACTCATGTTTCTTGGGATTTGTTGGGCTCTTGAAACTGTGAGTTGATGTCAGTCATCAGTTCTAGAAAGTCCCTGGCTATTATCTCTTCAAATATTGCCTTTGTTCCAATATATCTTTCCACTCTGGATGCCAAATTAAATGTAGGTTAGACCTTTAAAATGTATTTTCTTTTTAATATTTTTCTTTTTTCTTCTTTTCAAGCTGAATTCTAGATAGTTTTTTTTCCTGACATATCTTCCGTTTCACTCATTCTCACATTTGCTGTGATAATCTGCTAATGCAGCCATTCATTGGGTTCTTTAATGTCAATGATTGTATTTCCCAGTTTAAGAACTTGTATTGGCTCTTTAAAAAATTTTTTGTGTCATTTTTTGTAGTCTCTAGCCTGTGAAACTTTACAAGTGTCATTTATGTTTTTGAATATAGTAAGTAGAGTTGTCTTATAGTCTGCATCTGAGAATTCCCATTTCTAAAGTTTCTGTGGGCCTGTTTCCACTCTTGGCTGTTTCTTCTATTTTTGCTCATAATGTCCTATTGGATGCTTCAATTCTCTTCATAAGCATTTGTCATGTAAACACACACACACATTCATACCCTGCATACCAATGTTTTAGTCAATAAAGAACCACATCCATGGGGACCCAAAACAAAGCCTCGGAATTTATTTATAAAAAATGTGTACTTATTCTTACATGTTTAAACTTCAGTCACCTTCAAAGTACTCTCCACATGCAGCAATACAACCATCAAGACATTTTTTTCACTGCTCAAAACAGTCTTTGAACTCATCGATTTTGATGCCTTTTAGTGCTTCTGCCGTTTTTTGTTTCACCTCTTCCACATCTGCAAAATGTTTCCCTTCGAGAACCTTTTTTCATCTGGGGGAAACAAACAATGTCGCCCTGGGCAAGATCTGATGAATAGGGATGGTGGGGCATGCAGTTATGTCGTTTTTGGTCAAAATCTGCTGAACACTCAGTGCAGTGTGGGCTGGTGTGCTCGTAAATCACTCATCATGAAATGGGCAAATGTGTTGAAAGAGTCTTAAAAAAAAAAATCACTGAAGCCAAATGCAGCCTCTCACAATACCAGCTGGTACACTGAGACAAATGGGTTCCTAGAACACTCATCTAGTGGGGGAAGCCTGTACTACAAGGGGCTCATCCTCCAGAAGATAATTCTGGTTTTTTGGGGGTCCCCTCTTGTGTACCTGAGAGTGGTGCCATGTGATTATAAAGGAGCTAAGAGATTCCTATCGCCTGGTAATGTAGTAGCCATTGTGATGTCATAGTGCAATACATTACTCACATGCTTGTGCTGATGCTGGTGTAAACAAGCCTACTGCCAGTTGTATAAAAGTATAGCACATACAATCATGTGCAGTCCATAATACTTGGTAATGATATTAAACAACTATGTTACTAGTTTATGTATTTACTATACTGTACTTTTTATCATTATTTTAGAGTGCTTTCTTTTTACTTATATATAAAATGTTTGCCCTGGCTGGGTGGCTCAGTTGGTTGAAATCTATCCCACACAACAAAGAGTTGCAGGTTTGATCCCTGGTCAGGGAATCTATGAGAGAAGACTGATCAATGCATCTCCCTTACATTGATGTTTCTCTCTCTCCCTTACTCTCTCTCTAAAAGTAATAAAAGCATGTCCTCAGGTAAGGATTTAAAAAGAAAAGAGTTTGCTGCAAAACAGTATGCCATGTTATTCCAGCAGTGGCCTCATAGCTTTCCTGTTTACTGCATCTCTTGATTGCATTATTTTCTCCTGTGCTTGATTTAATCTCTTGTTGTTTTTTACAGTAACATGCTCTACAGGCTTGAAGCCTAGAAGCAATAGGCTGGACCATATCACTTGGGTGAGTGGGTGGCTGTACCAGCTAGGCATATGTAAGTGTGCTCTGTGATGTTCATATAATGATGAACTTGTCTGATGACACACTTCTCAGAATGTATCCCCATCATTAAGTGGTACATGTCATGTTTGTGTGTACGTATATGTGAATAATGGTAGAATATCCTTCTAGAGAGGCTTTTCACTCATGTCTGCCAGGTGATCAGGCACTTCCCTCCTATAACCACCTTAATCCAAGTGTAAAATTTAAGATTCCCTGGACTCAGGGATGAAGTGAACCTACCTGTAAACCTGAGGGATCCACATTCTCCTTCTCCCCCACCCTGAGCTTAAAATAGAGAGTGGTTTATCTGAATTCCTAATTTTGGCAGCCTCTGGGCTTTGGCCTAGTGAGGCAATCAAAACAAGATCTTATTGTCAAAGTTGTTTTTTTTTTCCCAGATTGACAAAGGCCTTCGGAGAAAAGCTTTGTGGGCTGACTAACCTCTCCTGGGTTTGTACTCTTCTCGATTTGGCAGGTGTTTTCTCACTCTTTTTATTGCTTTGATGCTTTTAAGAAAATTAAACAAATATCTCGCCCAACTTTATAAGTTGTCTTTGGTGGAGGATTGATTTGAATTAGTCTGCCAATGCCAGAAGTGAAAGTACCGGATGACCTAGGTTGAAATCCTGAGTCTGTCACTTACTAGCCAAGTTTGTTCCCTCAACTAGAAGATGTGTTCATTACATCCTAGCTACTTGACAGTGTGGCTGTAAAATATAAGTGTAAATTTTCTTTTTGTATAGTGGTACAATAACATGTTTGTTTATTATCTCTGTCCCACACTAGAATGTAAGTTCCATGAGGATAGCAAATTTATATATTTCACTATTGTTTCCCCAACAATGCCTGGTGCATAGTAGATGCTCAATAAACATTGAGTAGGAGAAAAAGTTACTTTGTAAAAATAACCAAGGACTTAATCCAAGTGCAACAT
Source organism: Furipterus horrens (assembly GCF_987537825.1). Taxonomy (NCBI): domain Eukaryota; kingdom Metazoa; phylum Chordata; class Mammalia; order Chiroptera; family Furipteridae; genus Furipterus; species Furipterus horrens. The sequence continues at coordinate 139,915,201 of NW_028327172.1, read as the reverse complement.
ATTAATAAAATGTACTTTTGGGAGTCAAGCTTGAATCTTTGTAACAGCTTCTACCACTCAGAAGATCCTATTCCCTTTCATTATTTTATAAACCTGGTTGTTACATCAATACAACCATTTTTATTTGGTTTTAGTTCTATTTTGACTAGAATCTTGGTCTTAAGTGAAAGTACCATATTTTCTTGTTTGTGGAAACCTGGTTCCAACCTGTTGGACACTTGGGCTGGTTCCAGTTTAGGGCTATTATAGATAATGTTGGTTTCTTGGTTTGCTGGTGACAGTGAAAAGGATAAAATGTGTTTATTGTCAAGCCTTTTTTCAGGATTATTTCAGAAGGAGTAGGTCCTTTTCTTTCCCCTTAAGGTTTTATTTACTTATTTTTTGAGAGAGGGGAAGGGAGGAAGAAAGCGGAAGAGAAACATCAATGGTTGCCTCTTATATGCTCCCTGACCTGGGACTGAACCTGCAACCCAGGCATGTACCCTGACTGGGAATTGAATCAGAGACCTTTTGCTTTGTGAGATGAATCCCAGCCAACTGAACCTCACTGGTCAAGTCTCTCTCTCTCTCTCTCTCTCTCTCTCTCTATTTTATTTTATTTTGGATGATTTGAGAGATAGAGGATGAGGTAGAAAAGGAGGGACAGAGGGGGAGAGAGAGAGAGGGACAGAGGATCTTGCAGTCTTGGCGTATAAGGATGATGTTCTAACCAGTTGACCTACCCAGCCAGGGCAGAAATAGGTCCTTCAGTGCTTGAAGTTTGGCATTTTCTATAATATTAACAAAATCAACAAAAACTAATCCCTAGTCTCCCAGAGTAAAGTTCAAGTAAAGAGGTCATGAATATGGAATTCAGGGTCACTTTTAAATCCTAATCATTAACTTTCATATTTCCTTGGACAAAAATTATTTTAGTAAATGCTCTATCAGTCACTGTGGCCACATGTACTTATTTGTTCAAATCCAGAAATGATTTAAAAATGACAATGTGATTTATCTTAGGTCATAGAAGCTGCAATACTTGATGACCTTATTCCATACTCTTCAGCTTTTAAGAGAAATAACTAAAATAATTTTGTAATCAGAACAACTAAGTAACCCCAATATGCTTTCACTTAATGATCAGATGATTGAGTGAAAAGGTCACTACGACAATAAGATCTACTATTTATTGATTGCCTTTGTGTTAGATGCATTACAGTTACTATTTATTTTTCTTAGAACAATCTAGCAAAATAAATACTATTGCATTTCCATTTTCCTGATGGAAATGGAGACTGAGACAGGCTATGCAACTTGCCCAGGAGTTACAGAGCAGCTGGGGCAAACCAGTGGTGCTGTTCCGGAGCCCAGGCACTTTACGCTGCTCGCCGCCCCCTGACTTCTCATCCCCACTGAAACAAGAAATGACCTTTTCTATTAGCAAAAGCTCTTAATGCTGCCCTGTTTGAGCATCCCCCGGCCCAGGAGGTTTGGGTGTTCATTAACTTCAATGTGTCCCTTAGGATCTAACACTAGTTGCCCCCGGGGCTGTGGATTAGGTGACTAGGACATAAGAGTTATGAGACATGGCTTCTGCCTTTTGGGGCTCAGTGAGGAGGTTAGACATCTCTGTGAATAGAAATAAGCCACTGGAGTGGCCAACGTGGTGGTTTGATTGATAACTATGATAGACATCCAGGGACAGGAGGAGCGGCTGTGCTGGTGGAGGAAGGGTAGCCCTGACCAGTCCATCTCTCGGGAGGTCAAGAGACAAGAATTTAAAAGTTCCATCTTACAGATATAAAAGCTGGGATGAAGCCTCCCCTGTCCTTGGGGATATCATTTTGAATTAGCATCCGAAGCCAAATTTGGTGTATTTAGTCTTTCCCAGGTGTACTGGCATTGATTGCATAAACCTGGGACTCAGGGTTGGAAAGGGACAGATGTGACTCCCTTGGCTAGCACCCACTGGCCCCCTTCTCTCTCCCACTTGCTGCTTGTCATTTGTGGGGAAAGCTGGGAGTGAGGAGGAGTTGGCAGATGGAGGAGGAGAGCACCCCCAACCAGCCTTCCTCCTGGTTCACTTCTGAATTGAACCGGAGCTCCCGCCCTCCTGTGAGCCTGTAAACACTCAAATTTCTGGTGAAAAGGGTGCCTGCAGAGGGTCGGGTTCAAACTCCAGGCTTTATGTAGACACAGCGATGAGGAAGTGCCAGTGTCTTGTCCAAGGATACATGTCAAGCCAGGAATAGAAGTCAGATCTCCAGCTTGCCCATCTGGACTGCCTCTCAGCTAACGTTCCATGTGAGTCACAGCTTCATCCAGGACAGGGAGGCAACTGAGGGGCTCAGCATCTCTTCATTACCCTCAGTAGCTGGGTTGAGGGAAAGAGAAGTTTTTGTTCATGAGCTCATTCCAATCAGAATGTGTCCAGACGCCCAAATATTTGATTTGAGCCTGGTTGCTAAGAGACCTCCCACTGGGACCCAGCCGCCTGCGGGCAGGAGGGCGGTATTGGCATGGCTTCAGATTCCTGCTAATTTATTTTGAAACCTGAAAACCTGGAGCCTCAGCCTCCTCAAGGCAGCCATGGGGAGAGGAGAGATCTGAGTCAGCCAAGCACCAGAGGAAAAACCCCCACTGACCTTCTGCCAGGGATCTGTAGGAGAGTTTACGCTAGAATTCTTACACAGTGATTGTTTACTGGGTGTGACATATACTGGTGTGGTAATGAAGAATAAACTGGAGCTCTGTGCTTGGTCAAGTCGGGGACATCCCAGAGCGACCTCAGGGACAATACTGGATTTCTGACCTATAACTGGGCATCAGGAAGGCTGCCTTGATTCAAAATCAGCCATACATGTGTACATCTTGGGATTTAATTGCCTGGTAATTTGAACTCCCTAAGGGAATGACATAAGCAAAAGTGTCCTTGGTAAGTGTGTGAGGGGTCAGGGCAAGTGGTGATAGTTGGGGAAATCCCCATTTCTCAACAGAGGGCAGACAGCTGAACATAATAGACTTACCATCATTATTGTTCCCAGTGAATAGCTCTCACTGCTTCCCTGCCCAGGGCCATTCTCAGAACCAGAGAGGGATCTACAGAGGCCTCAAATTATTTTGTTTCTGAATTTGGCTTTAGTACTTACATACAAATAAATGTTTTTTTTAAAAGGACAATGGGCGAAGGTCTCGAGCTCCTCGAGCTGCTTCAAGCTGGACATGGTCGTCGTCCTACCTACCCTTGGGTCCAGAAAACCCTAATAATAGTGGAGGTGTGGAAGGGAAGGTGGCCTTCCCACATGGAAAAGGATCGTGCAGACTCCAGGTCAGTTGGCTGTCCCCGGACAACGGCGTGCTTGGTTTAACAGGCTGGCATCCTTGTTGTATTCTGGGGGCAACAGGTTTGGCAACAGGGTTAAAGGACATCATTCAATCCATAACCACTAGATGACAAAAGGCAGGTATTAATTTTTCAATGTCCCACATTAGGGAAAAAGAGGGCTTCTTTGGAGGAAGGTGTGCCAGGCACATCTCACCTGTCCAACAAATAAATGTTTTTATGTGAGAAACATAGGTTTTACTGTTAGGATTTTTGGATGAGAATTGTAATTTGATGTGTAAAGACCATGGATGGTTACCCTTGGCTTTCACCTAATGTCCTCCTTTCTGTGAATTATTTCCCTGGAAGCGGTATAGCCCATGGGGTTTTGTTTTTGGCTAGAACTGTACCATGGGTTCCATTCTCCTCTGTGTAAACTTGTGCCCTTGGGCAAGTTCTGATGTCTCAGTTTCCTTGTTTGTCAGAAGTCATCCAGAAAGAAGTGTTTGTCAAGTTTGAGAAGAGCAGGCAGTAGTAATTTGGTGCTTGGGAAAAATCAACTGGGAAGAGGAAGGAGAATGAAATTAAATTTGGAAACAGGGAAGGGGTGAGATCGAGGCTGAGCATGGTGTTTAGTGCATGATAACCAATTTCTAAAGTCATTCTGAGAGGCTCCAATCAAATTTGCTTGACTAAAAAGAAAGATGAGAAGAGAGATATATGCCCAGTTCCATGAACTGAACAGAGGACGTGCGTGAGTAGTTTGAATTAACATAGGAGATAAGGGGAGTTACAAATACAACCCACACCAACGTCCTGTGGTTCTAGAAGGCATCAAATCAGCAGGTGATAGAAGTTCCATCTTGCAGACCAGGCAGAAGATACCCTTCAGAATTGAAATATACCCGAATCAAGAGAGAAAACTCTTAGGAAAGCAAAGTTTTGCTATTAAGTCTGTGTGCTGAAGAAGAAATTAGCAAGAGATATTAAACTCTCTCAACCCTCATGGTTAACTAAATATTCCATGTCATCTGAGATATCAATGATTTGTTTCCATAAAAGAAGTTATGATGTCACAAGGGCTGCATTATGATGTCATCACAGGATCCCTTAGACACTTCACCTAGAAAGACAGAGCCTCTCATTTTGGATACAAATACCCTTGCTAATGAGGAACATTGGCAGGAAAGGGGAGAAGGTCACTCCAGAAAAGGTAAATGCAGCAGACAGAACCAAATCCTACATGGAGATCTTGAATATTCCATGGGGTATTCAGCCAAAAGCTGTCTCTTAGTTTTTCAGTAATAATAAATGTCAGAGCCTGGGGTAAAAATAGACCCACTTCCAGTGTGGTTTCTGGCTGGTTCAGCGGGAAAGAGCATTGTTAACCTTGAACAGACTGGGGAGCCGCCAGAGATTTGGAAGCTGAGACTCTCCAGGGAGGAGCATGACTGGGGGAGCGAGGAGTTCCAGAGCCACCCTGACCCCAGTTCCTTGGTTGGCCCTTTGCCTAGTTCCTGTGTACGTTTAATTAGGAGTAAAGCTCTTCTTGAGGCTGGTAAACATCTTTCCTAATGATCGGCTTAAGGCCAGTGTTTGCAGCAGGTGGAGCACTTATATTTTGTTATATGTGTCATCAGTATTCCAATTACTCCACAGAATTCTGTTCATGTGGGGAACAAAGTCCACAGATGCCTCAATATGTGAACCCTAGAAAGAGCAGTTGGGCCAGAAATGCTGAGAAGAACTTAACTGAATGTTTTGCCTGGTACCTTGTGAGTGGATATTTTGCCCGCACCTTTCCTCTGTTTTTAGAAACACTTGGAGAAACAGAAGAATCACAGTGGTTCACAGGGGCATGCTGTCAACTTGAAGGAGCATATTCTTTTTAAAAAATTAAGCTATGAGCCATTTGCTTTTATAAAAATATTGGTCTCCACTTGTGGGTTTATGACAAATATAAAAATTATGTGTTTCTGGTTACAGATTTTTAGTGTTGGTTTGGAAGAGTTAATGCTCACAGTGCCCAGACACTCTGCCTGGGGTTTGGGGGTCATAAATTAGCAGGATCTGGCTCATTGATAGGCTTCCTTCAGCTAGGAAATCCTTGCCTGAAACAAGAATCTTGTAACAGTCCAAGATTATTTACATCTAATATAAAATGCAATAATCTAGAGGAAGTCTTGTGGGTGGGTATGTTTTGAGTAAGATGTTTTGTTTTGTTTTTCTTTTCCTTTGGAAATCCTTCATTTTCTAATCCAGGCCAAAAAACAAACCAACAATAACAACAAAAGAGCCAGATGTGACAGATGTTAAAAGAAAAAGAGGCATATTATTAATATGTGATGGTTACTGACTGCATTTCTTCTGAGAAGTCCACAGTGCTTTGCACATATTATACCATCCATCCCCACATATTATCCTCATTTGAAGAAAGGACTGGAAAATGCCTGAAGTCAGGGAGCATATGAGATTGGATGAGATCTGGGTTCTTTTATTTTGAACAGCACCTTGCTCTGGTTCCAGCACCAATACTGGAACACAGAGAAATGCCTTTCACCCAATTTGTGTTTTAAAAAAACCCTCTATTGCACTCACTTTCACTGTAGCCTTAAGGCAAAGGCCTGAACATGCAAACAGCCCTCACCAGACGCACTGACAAACCCAATTACTTGTTGGCTTGTTTCCTGTGCCAGGCTGTTTGGAAAGTCACTTTTGCATGGTGTACCCACCGCTCACCAATAGCATGATTCCAGGGCCACAGCTCTATTGGACTGGAGTTAATATTCAGGGAACTGTCCCCGACTGTCTCTGAGACTGACGCCTGCAGTGATGCCCCAAGAGCTGAGTGCATTTCAGAATGCTGGCTAATTAGTCCATCTTTGGCACATCCTTAGGACTTCACCCCCTACTTCAAGACTCCTTAATGACTATATATTGAAATTTATTTCTAACTCAAAAGTAGAAAGTTCGGGAGCAATACTGCAAGTTTCTCTGGAGCTCCTTGTCTGAATTCCTTCGCAGGTGCACAGGGTTCTATTGCGGTGAAGGCTGTGCTCCGCCAGCATTAGAGAAGCAACCAGGAGCCCATACAATTTCTGTGGGTGACAGCCATTTTGGACATTCTGGGGTGGAAGGGGTGTTCCAATGTTTAAACCCTGATTCTCACACTTGTTGAAGCACTTAACAATTTTTATTCTTGGGCTCAAAGGAAGGAAGGTCAAGGTCTTTCAAAAGCAGATCCCTTAAGCTTCCCCCAGCTTGTCCTTGTTCCCCTTTGTTCACTGCGCTCTAACCCACATGCACACCACCACTCTGGATACATCGCCTTCTGTGGTATCTTTGCGGTGGTCATTAGTGCTCTTTGCCAAATAGATTTGGCTTTCCCCCTTCTAGGCACATATGGTTGCATTTCCTGGCCCCCTTGTGGTTGGGTCAGGCTGTCACTAGCTCTGGCCACTCACTAGTGAGTAGAAGTAATGTGTGTTTCTTCTGGGGAAGAACAGTTAACTGCCCACGCAAGCCCTGCTGCAGCGCCCTCCTGGAAGTGACCAGACAAATTCAAGATGGCGGCCGCTGGGCCAGCAGGCGGACGCGAGAAGTAAACCTTTGTTATTATAAGTCACTGAGATCTGGGGACTCTTCACCATACGGATTCACCTTTCTTTAATATTTTTGTACCTTCACCCATGCTTTTCCTTCTTCTTGAAATCTGTGCCCTCCCTCTTTGCTTGGCAAATTCTTACAGGCCCTTCCAGACCGAGTTCAAAAGTCCTCTTTCCTGTGAAGCCTCGTCTGACACCTCCAGGAAATTGGACCCCCTCTAATTTGTGCTTCCGCATCATCCTTTGTGCAAAACTCCACTATAGCCTTCATCATCACATTTTATTCTCGCTATCTGTGTACGGTCTGTTTTCGTCTCTTAGACTTTGAACATCTTGAGAGCAGGCACTGTTCACTTTCCTATCCAAGGTGTCCATTTCAAAGTAGAAGCTCAAAAGGGAAACTAAGGCACTCAGGATGGTTGGTGAACATAATTCAGGTCAGCCCACTAGTATTAACAATTCATCGTCCCAATGGCCCCACATATATCAAAACTAGTAAGTTGACAAATATTGGAAGATATTTCTTAAAATTGATTTCTCTCCTTGCTTCAACATTATTTAAGTAACTGTTATATCTCAAAAATATTTGTGGTTTACTTAGCTAAAAATGAAGAAAGAACATCTTACAATCAGGCTATCTTTTGGTGATTACCTATCTTTACAGGAAAAGATTTTTTTTAAGATATGGGGATTTGGAGAAAATAACTCTTGATGGGCAATTTTTTTAGGCTATTGTGGTTAGTTGCTTAGGCTTGGCTCTACTTATGTGAAACTGCATATTCATTGACTCAGTGCCCTCAATTTTTGTGACTCTATTTATGTACATCATGAGATGTATCGCCCTCAGTTGTTTGAAATGTACCGTTAAGTTAAAATATTAGTTGGGGAGATTCTATTTTAATGTCTGTTGTAGATCCTATCCTGGGTTAAAAAAAAAAAAAAGGGTGATCCCATTTTTATTTAGCCCTAGTTCCTCAAATAAAAGGCAGCATATTTACTTTTATGTCTTTAGTATCCTTAGTTTTATAAATGCACCTGTGTACATTGTCAAATGTACTTCTTTGAGTTATGAATAGACTCCTAATTCTAAAATGAACTGACAAAATTGTGTTTCAACGTCAATTGGAGAATATCAGGAAAGACCCCACACATATTTCAGGTCTCAGGTGGAAAGTAAAAGCTAATGTCCACTAGGTAAATATCCAATGGGGTATGTTCACTTGAGGTTTGAAATAAATAAAATTAACCCTCCCCCAACCCCAACCCAAGATGCATTTGTGGATTTAGCAGTCATTTGATTCTCCTGTTTTGGTTTTGAACAGAGGTCAGTTCTTTTTCTTTATTCACCTGCTCAAAATCTATTGTTCCTCTTTCTAGTAACAGCTTCTCAGCATTTTTCTGATGACTTTCTTTGAGTAACACTGACAGAGGATTGTACTGCAGCAGTTAAGAGCAGGGCTCTGGAGCCAGGCTGTATGGTTTTAATCACTCATGCTGTATGACCAGGAGTGTATAACTTAAGCTTTCTAAATCTTGGTCTCCTCCTCTATAAAATGGGAATAATGATATTACTTCTTAGAATTGATGTGAGGATTAATAAATAAATATGGTAAAGCACTTAGACCAAGACCTAGTAAGTGTTAGTTATTATTATAAAAATTTTAAATGACAATTTGATTTCCTTAGGGACTTTATAAACATTTTCTCTCATCGTGGCTATAGAAGTATGTAACAGGCTGATCCATTTTTTGCCCCAATACATGTGAATTGACATTTGTTTTTCTGAGAAAACCAAAGGATTCTTTCTTTCTTTTAAAAATTTTGTTTACTTACTTTAGAGAGAGGGGAAGGGAGGGATAAAAACAGGGAGAGAAACATCAACGTGAGAGAGAAACACCGACAAGCCAGGCATGTGTTCTGACTGGGAATCAAAATAGTGACCCTTCACTTTGTGGGATGACACCCAACCAACTGAGCCACACTGTTCAGGACCAAAGGATTGTTTTTAAGAAGATAAGTCGTTTTACCAGGATATGTCTTGATAATGATTATCCATATATTTTCTGATATGTAGTGTTACCCTTCAGTTTGTAGTTTAAAGTTTTTCTTCATATCTGGAAAGCTTTCTTGAATAACATCTTTCAATATTTTTTGTTCCATTATTTAAGTCTCTTCAGAAGGGATACCATTTGTGAATATATTGAACTTCCTTTGTGTTTTGTGTTTCATATAATTTTCTAGCAAATCTTGGTTTCCATTTTATTTTCCCACTACAGTTGTCCCTTGGTATGTGTGGGGGATGGGGATTGGTTCTGGGACCCCCCACAAATACCAAAGTCTGCAGATACTCAAGTATAAAATGGTACAGTATTTGCCTCTAATCTAAACACATTTTCTTGTATACTCTAAATCATCTCTAGATTAGTTATAATACCTAATACAATGTAAATACTATGTAAATAGTTGTTATACTGTATTGTTTAGGGAATAATGACAAGAAAAAAACTCTGTATATTTCAATACAGATGCAACCATCATAGGTCTAACTACATAGTACATGTCAGCAACAAGGTAACTTAAAAAAATTTTTTTTTGATATGAGTTGGTTGAATCTGAGGATCTGGAACCCATGGAAACAAGGGCTGACTATTTCCTTGATTTTGTCCTCTGTATCTCTTAAGGAGTGGTCCTTAGACATCTTCCAGGTTTTCAGCTGTTTCTAATGCAATCTTTATATCTATGGTTGTTTTGTTCTTGTTTTTTTCTCCAGCTCGTTTTAATTTCTTCTGTTGTGTTGCCCTATATTTCCAGAGCAAATGCATCTGTTTTAAGTTCTTGTTTTACACAAATTATATTTTTTGTAAATTATATATTTGCATATGAATTTTGCCTGTTCTCTACCAAAATTTTTTGCATTGATTCTTCACTGCCATTTGTTTTTCCTACTTCTTCACACATTTTTCTAAAAGTATATTTTATTGATTATGTTGTTACAGTAGTTCCAATTTATTTTTCACCTTTGCACCCCTCTGCCCAATATCCCCTTTCCCTCCAGCAATCCCACCCCACTTAGTTCATGTCCATGGGTCATACATACAACTTCTTTGGCTTCACCCTTTCCTATATTATTCTTTTTTTTTTCAAACGAGTTGGTTTAATTCCAGGTGGTACAGAGTTCTGGATGGAAAAAAGACTGAAGAACACATGTTGACAGGATTCTGGGCTAGGCTTACTCTGACCTCACAGTTAAGGTTGAAATGGCAGAGTGAGAAAAACTAAAGAGATGAGCCACTGCATGACTATCATCATTATTATTTTTTGCAAAAGTTTATTCTTAAATGTACAACAGGCTCCAAAACAGTTCATTCTAGCTATAGGTGGCAAGAGACGTTATGATAGGGAATCCAGATGTTAAACCAGGAATGGAAGTCAGGATCACCATTGCCCGAGGCACAAGGAACAGCTCACTTTTTTCCAGATTTCTTAATTCCACCTGTGGCCAGGGGGCCCTTCCCCACGGCCTTCGCTTTCAGTTCCTCAAGTTTCTTCTGCTCCTCTTTTTGCTTCTGCTTGAATGCCTTTTCATCCTCATCCATCTCCTTGGCCTGCTTCTTGGGTTGCTTCAGGGGCTTCTTCTTGCCACCTTCGGGGCCAGACATGGCGGCCGCCCCTTCCCCAGACCCTGCCACCAGAAACTCTCCTATATTATTCTTAACTTCCCCCTGTCTATTTTGTACCAACCGATTATGCTTCTTAATCCCTGCACAATATCCCCATTTCTCCCCTCCCCCCTCCCAGCTGATAACCCTGCAAATGATCCCCATACCCATGATTCTATTACTATTCTGGTTTGCTTAGTTGGATTTTGTTTTTATTTTTAGATTCAGTTGTTGAGAGTTGTGAGTTTGTTGTCATTTTAGTGTTCATAGTTTTGATCTTCTTTTTCTTAAGTAAGTCTCTTTGACATTTCATATAATAATGACTTGGTGATGATGAACTCCTTTAGCTTTACCTTGTCTGGGAAGCACTTCATCTGCCCTTCCATTCCAAATGATAGCTTTGCTGGATAGAGTAATCCTGGTTGCAGGCTGCCTTTAATCACATTGAATACTGCTTACCAGTCCCTTCCTGCCTGCAAAGTGCCCTCTGAGAAATCAGCTGATAGTCCTATAGGCACCCCCCTGTAGGCAACTCTCTGCCTCTCTCTTGCTGCCCTCAGGACTTTCTCTTTGTCTTTCACCTTTGGTATCTCAATCATGAGGTGTCCTGGTGTGGTCTCCTCTGGGTCCAGCTCGCCTGAAACCCTCTGTGCTTCCCGGACTTGTATGTCCATCTCCTTCGCAAAATTTGGGAAGTTTTCCTCATTTTTTTAAATTCTTGCTTCCTCATTCTGCACTGGTTGACTGTTTTTTTCTTCCTTATGTTCCAAATCATTGATTTGAACCCCAGTTTCCTTCCCTAAATTTTTTTTGTGTGGATTTTCCTTCATTTCACTTAGCATAGCTTTCACTTCTTCCCTTATGTGTCTGCCATACTCACACATATCTGTCAAGCCTGTGAGCATCTTTATCACCAGTGTTTTGAATTCTTCATCTGTTAGGTTGGCTATCTCCTTGTTGCTTAGTTCTCCCACTGGAACCTTGATCTGTTCCCCCTTTTGGGCCATACTTCTCTGTCTCCTCATTCTGACAGGCTCCTGTGTTTATTTGCCTCTGCATCCCAGGTAGATCTGTCACTCCTGTTATGTTGTAAGGGGCGGAGCCTTAGGGTTTCATCAGTACAGGGTGACCCATTTCACTACGTTGTGGCGCTGTATGTTGGGGAGGGGTCTGAGAGGATACAATGCCACCTGCCCAGCATGCGCCCCTTTTCCAGGCACTTCTCCCACTTCCCTATGGGACTGGTGCCTCTCTAGCTGCTGCCTTGGCCATCCCTCCCAGAGTGGGTGGATCTGTGGATGTTCTAGGATCATGGGGCCTCTTTAAACAAGCGGACTCTGCTGAGAGACTGGCAGTTTCTGCTTCCACCCCAACCTCCACTGGTCTGCACAGTCAGAAGAAATGAGGCTTGATTTTCCCCCAAGGCCGGGACCATGAGCTGTTTGGTCTAGTCAGGAGCTGGGAATGCTCCCCAGGTGTCCCTCCTGACTTTTTAAAATGTGTGACTGTGCTTTCCGATGGCCTGCTGCTGCTGCCACCACCACACCACGTCCTTTCCACTCTGGCTCCACCCCTCCTGTCTATCTGGTTGAGTATTTTTTCTTTATATCTTTGTTTGCTGGACTTCCATGCAGTTTGATTATCTAGAACTTCTGGTTGTTTCTAGTTTTGAGGTAGTTGTATTCATTCTTAGTTGTGGAGGGAGACACAGTGTCCATATGGGCCAGAAGTGTCTCCCCTCCCCCTTTTTTTAATTGGAAGAGTTTTGTAAAGATTTTGTTCTAGTCCTACCTCAGTTTTTCATCATGTGAACCTGATGAGTTCTTCCATGAAGAGATATTTGTGAGAGGTTCACATTAACAAGAGGGCCTTAAGACATTTTCCAGGCTAGCTGGAATTTTTCTTGGATCATGCTCAGGCTCGTTATGACCCAAGTTTGACTGAAGGTTCTTTTAGTCTTTACTTCTTTGAATACAATCTGAAACAGCCATGTTGTATTCCTCTTCTCAACTTCTCATTTTTGACAGTCTGCTTTTTACCAAGGTGGCAGTTCTGTGTGATTCCTTATTCAGCTATGCTTTTCCTAGGTGTTATTATAGTGTACACTGTCGATGACTTATGTTAATGACCAGTATGTAGGGAATATGCTCAAGTAACTCTCTTAACTATTTCTAAGAACTAAGTAGACAATTTAAGATGCTTAAAATTTTGCAGCGTTTGTGAGAAGAGGCCCCTAACATCGAAGTGTTGTCAAACAATCTATTTGATGGGAAACTTTTAATAAAAGAACGTTTTCCTGGTAATAATTCTTGCTGAGATTTAAACAAGTTTTTCATGCAGGGTGTATCTATGTGAAGCCACCTAACAAAATGTTTTTTGACCAATGTTTTTGGACCAAAGATTTCTTAAGTTTTCAAAGATTATGGTAGACTGGATAAGCTGTTCATCATGTTAAAAACAATGCTGATTTATAAGTCATAAAAGTCACTGATCCTTAGGCAAGAAGCAAGGGAGGAAATAGGAAAAAACTGAGTAAGAAGGAAGAGAAGAAGTGGGGAGAAGGGATGGAGAAAAAAAATACAAGATGCTTATGGTGGGCAAAGGATGCCAACTGGGACCTCAGTTATGCCTTGTTCCTACTCTTCACACTTAACCTTTAACTCAAATAAAAGATGATATAGTGCTTCAAATATATTTCTAATTCAGGGAGGTGCTGTTAGCCTTGGATTTGGGTGATGTGTTCTAACTTTGAGAGAGGTTCCTCAGTATCTGCCTTGGAAGTTGGGTTTGCCAATTCAGTCCGTGTTTCTAACTGCCAAGTAATCCCCTATTTGCTTGCCTCAGCTTTAAGAGCCTTAAGCTAACAGCCTCTGAAAGACAAACACGGTGGTGTGGCGGGATGGGTCGGCCAGGTTCCCTTCTGACCTCCTTGGGGTTACGGAAGGGGTCGGGGGACAGGTGCGGGACTGCTTCCGGGAGAACTTGTCAGAACCAGGCAGAAGGTGCTGGATGAATTTTCCTTTTCAGGGAGTATAATTTTTTTCCCCTATGACACCGAAATTGGAACAGTACTGGGAAAATGGGACAGGTGTCTCCAATCAAGAGTCAGGGCTGTTTACCCAACCCAGCCTAAGGCCCCTAAGGGAGTGATAGTCTTGTTAAAGAGAAAAGTAAAATTTCCTGGAACTAGAGGCAGTCCTTGCAGGTTGGGGCCGGGGGCGGCCGTGGTGGTGGCGGTGGTGGTGTGTGTGTGTGTGTTGGGGGTGGAGGGGATCCGCACGTGGATGCCCCCTGACAGGTGGACATAGGAGGGAGGTGGGCAAAGGGCACCTCTGAGAAGGAGGCCAGAAGGAACTCAGGGTTTGTTTCCCCAGCCCATAAGCAAGGATGTTTCCAGCTACATGTCCTGCCACCTGGGTACCCTACTAAGCCGGGTGGGGCTAAGGAGGATGTGGGGCAGACGTTCACTCTCCACTAAGTCTCTGGGTTTGTGAGGCCGCAGAGGAGAGACGGGGAAACCAGGAGGCACCAAGCAGGAACGAGAGCCAGGGCAGCCAGAGAGGCGCACGAAGCCAGCTCCGGCCCAAGGCCGAACCCACCCGCCGCCCAGCAGCCAAATAATCCCGTGAGTTTGCTCCCAAAGGGAAAACCAGGCAGCGCCCGGGATGTCCTGCGCGTCCCAGGTCCCGAGGCTCCCAAGCGTTTTCGCCGCCACGAGGGCCCCCTCCCCCGACCACGATAGGACGCCAGCGCCGATTTTGGTGCAATGCGAATTAGCTCGCCGAGTGGAGTCAGGAGGGACTGACAGGCTCCAGGAGCGCCTGCCGGGGCCGGCGCCGGGGAGCCGAGTCAACGCCCACCTCCGCTCTCACACAGCTGCCGCCTCGGTCGCCATAACAACCGGCCCCCGCCCCCTGGGCCCAAGACACTCCTGAGAGCTGTGGGGCTCCCGCTTGCACCCGCCAGTGCTCAGGACGCGCAGAGGGCGCCCAGCATCCCGGGGGCCTCGCGACCCTCCCCCTCCCGGTCCCACTGCCGCGGAGCGCGACTCAGAGGCGCCCCCGTCCGCCGCCGCCGCCAGGGAGGAGAGTCCTCGCGCCCCCAAGAATTGACTTTGCAGAATTAATAAAGCACCCCAGGAGCTAGGCTCCTCCCGCACGCTCCCTAGCTCCCGGCACCTGCTCGGTCCCCGCCCCTGCCCTCTCTCAGGCTACAGGGTGCTTGCCGTGGCCAGGAGCGTGGCCGGGCGGCTGAGGGCAGTGCCTCCGCGCTCGGGGCACAGGACATCCCCGAAGGCAGCAGAGCGCGGGAGGCGGGGAGGCTTCGCGGGGGGGGCGGCCTGGGTGCGCGGAGAGGCGGGGAGCCCGCAGGAGGAGAAGGAGGAGGAGTGAGCAGGCGGGCGGCGGGGAGGCGGAGAAGGGACGCAAGAAAGTAGCAGAAAGTGAGGCTGGCAACCCGCGGCAAAGAAGCCGGGCAAGCAGCGGCGGAGGCAGGAAGTCTGTGTCAGAGGCGAGCAGAAATACGAGCCAGGGAGGCACCTCGGCGGCGGCGGCGGCGAGAGTGAAAGAGGAAATTGCAGAAGAGGAAGCTCTGCTGCAACAGCAAGTCTCCTCCGGCTCCGGCGCCGAGCATCCCCGCGCCGCCTGCCCCAGGCTCCGGGACACCCCTGCGCCCTCCGCAGCCGGGCACCCCCTCCTCAGCGCGCCCGCCCGGGCCCCAGAAGCCCGGCCGCGCCGCCTAGCCGCTCGCCGCTCACGCCGCCCCTCGTCTGCCATGGCCCGGGAGAACTGCGAGGGCAGCTCCTCCTGGAAAAAGCAAGCGGAGGACATCAAGAAAATTTTTGAGTTCAAGGAGACCCTCGGAACGTAAGTGGGGACCAGGGAGAAGAGGGTGGAGGGGGCAGCGGCCGCGGGTGCTTAGGCGGCTTCGCTGTCACCAACGCCGCTGTCACCAAAGCCGCCGCCACCGCCGCAGGAACCGCTGGTCGCCACGTCCTCATTGTGGGTTCTCGGCTCTGCGGAGCACCCCGTGCGCCCAACGCGTGGGTCTGCGCCGCCCCCCTCCCCGGGGAAAGTGGGCATGGCTTCTGGGTGCGGGAGCTCTGGGCTTTGGGAGGACTGTCCCCGCTGGCAGGAGACTTAATTAACAGTTCCCCTTACACCACCGCCCTCTCGATTTCTTTCTCCCACGCGTGACTGTGGGCTGAGATGGTGTATTTTCTGTTTACTGTCTGTGCGCGTTTACTCACCGTGTGTAGGGGTGCACCGGTGTCAACAAGAGACGTGGTCATGAGAAAATCAGGCTTCAGTCATTCCCATTTTTGTCTTCCATCATGTATTCTTCCAGAATTGACATCTGTACGTACGAGGTGTTGGCAAGACTTTGAATGGCCACGCGATTGTGGACGGGAAGAATTTCGCAGTGTGCAGGGTCACGTGTGGGCAGCGCCTCACCTGAGCGTGTGTCCATTTCACAGAGGCTCTGCCGCTCACGCCAGGGCGCATGTCTCCTAGGGAAGGTCTGAGTGTCGCTGTGCAGACGGTTTCTCTCCAGGGCTGTATTTAGTCCGATGCAGGTGGCTGCGTCTCAAGAAAGCAGCAATCGGAAGTGGATGGCGTGAATGCAGCAAGCATGTGCCGCTCTGCTCAGCTGCGGTTCCCGTTCTGCCCAGGAGTTAGCTTTATTTGTTTTGTTTTGAGAGCCAGAGCAATAGTTGGGGAAGCTTATGGTGAAAAAGAATCAGGCACTGCTGGATGAATCTGAAGTTCAAATTATTGTCTTCCCTCATGTGATCAATATCCGTTGCTGATCAGTATCTGTCAGTATATATTCACACACACATGCTACGTGAACTGGGCATTTTGCGGGTGTTTATGGAGGTGTTGATTAGGCTGGAAAGAGAAAAAAAGAGGTGTTTTGTAGGATAAATCAGTCTGCTCTTCCATCTTTCCTTCCTTCCTTACCCCCCCTTTACTTGTCTTTTTGTTTGCTTTTCCAGAACCATATTTTCAAATCCAGATTGTCTTTTGCCCCACACCCAGGGTCCATGGCAGTTGTCTGATCATTTTCCTTACCCCCCACCCCCACATCTGCAGTGGGTCCTTCAGAGCAAAGTTGTGAAGGTAGCCTTCTCAGCCATGTTTTCTGATTCCTGAGAAAGCACACTTGCTGGGGTGGAGAATAGGGCCTCCTAGCTTTTGTGTGTGTGTGTTTTTTTTTTTTTTTTTGGCTTCAGGGAGGGCACCTGTAGATCTACACAGTCTGCCTGTACAGTATTGCAGTGAAAAGAGAGAAGACAGCCTGTTTATGATGAGGGGTTTGAGGCTGCCTCTCAGCATGGCCAGGTAAGGAGTGAATTCTGGAGAAAACTTAAAAAAATTACCATTGAGGTTTACTTGGGGCTGTGATTCTGAGATGGCTCAGGTTTACTGAGAAACCGGAAGCATGCCCTTACTTGTGGTCCCTACGCCTGTTACGTGACTGGATCAGGGGACTGGAAAGAGTGGAGTCCCTTCATGTGAGAATGCATCCCTTTGCATGGTGTGCCCCCACCTGAGCCCCTCACACTGGTCCTTCTGCCTTAGCCTCCAAGCAGACTGATGCAGTGTCCCCTGGGTGACTCCTGCTCACCAGGAGAGCCCCGAAGCTGCTCCTCTGCAGTGGCGGGCTGCTGAGGCTCAGTGAACTGGGGCTTCATTGAGCGGTGTCTGCTATGGCAGGAGCTGCTTGGGGATGACTGCAGTGGTTTCCACCTCCGAGAAGGATGGGATTTGTCTTCTGGTGCCAGAGAGACTGTAGAGTTCTTGCAAAACAACCTCCTGGACTCTGGCCACGTTCCCTGTGAACTTGGGTTTGGGTCTCTGTTGGGGTCCCAAAGATTTGCCTTCTGCCTTAAAAAGAATTCTTTGAAAAGGAGATACCCACTGAGGTCCTATAGTGCTGGCAGAAGTTCTAGAAGAGAATGAAAAAAACACTAAAATGATAAAGATCTTTTTATTCAATGACATAATAATAATAGTAATTGTGGGTGACTTTATTAAATGAATACTAAGTAGCAGGCCTCATTCTAAGTGCTTGCATGTATTAACTCATTTTAATCTCCTAAGACCCATATGAGGTAGGTATTTACTATTATTCCCAATGGCAGATGGGAAAATTGAGGCAAGAGAAAGTGACCTGCCAAACATGAGCTAGTTATTAAGTGGTGGAGCTGATATTTAAATCTAGGCAGAACAACCCATGATTATCCATATGGGATAGAGCCACTTTGCAGATTATGTAATGGCAAATGTTTAATAACAAGGTGACTTAATTGTAGTATTTAGAAGGCTAATCTTAATATTAATGTAAAGAAAACATATAGTGGGGTAACTTGTTATGTAAATCTGCAACATTTCAAAGCTTTTGGGTTATGAACATTGTCTCCTTAGACTTTCTAGAAGTGGTTTGATGTTCAGGATGCCTGTTTCACCCTGGGCCACGTCCTGAGTCTAAATAGAGAGGTCATTTCCTGTACCATCAGTGTGGATGTGGAGTAATGAAACCTGGCACGAATCAAAGGCATCCACAATGATGAATGGGGTTTATTTCCAAGGCACTTTTCAGGCCCAGTCACTTTGTTTGTTACACCTTCACCATATGCCTTTAAGACCCTAAGGCAGGAAAGCTCTGCCAGGAGCCAGACCATCAGCTTGCAGTGTTGAAATACTTTTCAAATAAAGCATTGTAAAGTCCTGATGAGCACTCTGCCAAACTTTGTCATTTGATATGTGGCTGCCTGATTCAGGTACCTTTTACTGTTGAAGCTTAAGGGCCTAGCTATTTAGTCCAGATGGTCAGAGGGACCTTGCTGGAGGATGGGGCCAAATAGGAGTGAAGGCTGGCCCAAGAGGGTGGGAAAAGAGGATGAAGAAGCAAAGGACAGCAAAGGGGTAAAACCATCTTTGTGGTTTGGTCCTGGGTTAGCAGACACACCTCTGAGTCAGGCCTCAGGACAAACCTCCTACTTAACCTGTGGACCGCAGTGTGGCTTCCTTTGAGAAGGAATCCTGGAACCTAACCATATCTCTTAAGAAGGTGGGAAGACTTAATTACTATTTATTAATCAGTGACATGTTGTCAGATCCTTGGCACACTGTGAAAAGCAGATAAATACTGCTTAACAGCAAATTAGGAGTGGTCAACATTTCTATTGGCCTGTTTGCTGAGGCCCTGTAGGCCACCTTCACAGTATATCTTTTAACAACTTCCAAAACAAAAACAAAAACAAATCCATGCCTTTTGGGGAAGTATGCAGATGGGAAGGAAGCTTTGGCATGGTGTCCAGGAAGTACCCAAGACTCATGGAAGTCACTTCTGTAATTTCCATGCCATGAACAACATCTGAATAGGGAAGTCCTTAATACTTGGCTCGACACGGAAGGATTCTCCCAATAGACCTCGTTTCCCCTGAAGTATAGGAACTAGCATTAGCATGTTCTAGAAAACAGATCTTCATCTCTGTGGGGTCTGAATACATGGTCTTCTTATAGACTAAACATTTTACATGGAAGTGATTGCTGTCTGTGCGGGCTGGAGCAGGCATCATGGAGAATGTGAGCCTTGTTTCCTGGTCTGGCTCAGCCACTAATGGGCTGTGTGCCTGCAGGTTGATGGGCCATTTGCCCCACCTCCTCATCCCTAAAATTGCAGGGGCTGGGAAGATGAGATGGTTTTCAAATGCCCTGACAACCCTGAGATTTTAAGGCTCACCTGTACAAGGAAGGCACTTACTGTTGTTCTTCAGTAGCTGTCCATGTGCGGTCCGGCACAGCTGATTCCTGTTTAGAGGGATAGTTTTATGCTCATGCTAGTAGCAAAGTAAGGCAGCTCAGGACAGGAAGTCTTATCCCACTTAATGTCAGTTACATAGTATGTTCTCTCTTTTTCATTAAATGAGACCCTCCTGGGTGCTGCTTTAGGAAGGGTATAAATAGAAGTTTCTGTTGGGGAAACACTGTCTTTTTCCACTAGTATGATATCTTCAGTCCTTATTCTGAAATCACTCATTCAATACACCCGTTGAGGACATAGATGCTTGATTTATCTGAAGGCCCAGGTGGAAAATAGACTCAGCTATTCTTTCTTGGGGTATATGTAGGGGGAGAGGGAGAATACAAAGCTACTTGAGGTGGTTTGTGTATTTGACTGCCTGATTTTTAAAATAGTATTTATTTTGGGGTTACTCTGAATTTTAGAGTTTGGGAAAAGTATTTAAAAGTATATTACCAAGAGGAAAACAGGGGTGGGAAGTTCCTAGATTTCTACCCAAGGTTATCCTAGCTGCAGTATTTGTTAGAAGCTTGCATTTCTCAGTCTTTTCTTTCTTCCTTTCTCTTTTCTTTTCTTTTCTCCTTTTTCCCCTCCTCCCCCCCTTCCTCCTTCTTTGAACTGTGATATCGATTCAGCCTCTCACACATTTAGAACTATCTATTGAACACCTGCTATATTCTAGACAAGGTGTGGGGGTGTTTGTAATAGTAATCAAGCAGATGCCTGCTCTCCTGGAGCTTACATTATGGGAGGGAGTCAGAAAATAAAAAATGTGAATAGTTAATACGTGGAGTGTGTTATATAGTATACACATTAGGGAGGAATATCAGAGAGAAGGGGTTTTTTGGAGTGGGAGTGATTGCACCTTGAGGAAGGGTAGCCAGGGATGGCCTTGCTGAGAAGCTGATATTTGAATAAAGAGCTGAAGGAGCCACGGGGATAGCTGAAGATAGAATATTCCAGTTGGAGGGAACAGCAAGGGCTGAGGGCCTGAGGTGAGAGTGTCCCTGGTGTTTCTGAGGCCTGGTGTTCAGGGAGGCTGGTGTGGCTGGAACTGAGCAATCAGGGGAAGAGAGTGGGTGCAGAGGTGAGAGAGACCTGGCAGGGGTGATGGTGGGGGGATGCTCACTTAGGCCTTATAGACCGTAATAAAGATTGTGTTTGCTCTAAAGAATTGGGAACATTGGAGGGTTTTGAACAGAGGAGTAACGTGATGTGACTTAGGTGTGTCCCTCATGGCTGTGGTTGCTGTGTTGAGGGGCTGGTGGTCTCAAGGGGAAACTAGCTGGTAGGCCATTGTAATGATGTGGGGGATAGAAGTGGGGAGTAGCAATGGAAGTGATGAGAAGCTGTTGGATTCTGGATCCATTTGGAAGGGAGAGCCGAAGAGAATTGCTGGTGGGTTGGATGTGGAGTGTGGGATTCCCCAAGGACTATGGGTTGAAAGAATGGTGCCGTTGGTGGTTTGGATCAGTTTATCCCAGGATTTCTGAGTACCTGTTTGTGCTCTGGGAAGCTCTTGGGGACAGTGTAGAGGGTAAGCTCATGCCCTTTGGACTTCTGGGCTCTCTTTGTGAGGGACTGCTGCATTTTAGGGTGAATTTCCTTCCTTCTAAGAACTTGTGTCCAGAAAGGGCTTTAGAAATTATCTTCTCTGCTCACAGAGGGAAGTCAGGATAGGCTGGACATTTTAGCAGCTGGAAGAACTGCTTCACTTTCCATGAAAATGCTGGTTTTTACTTTTGGGATTATCAATCTAGATCACTTTGACAGTGGGCCTAGAACCTGTAATTTCTCAGTTGATTGTGGAATTTACAGCCCAAAAATTCTGTGAAAAATAATAGACACAAGAACTCTAGCTACTCTTTTCTTTGAAAGGATATCTTATACTGTATTTGGAGAAGATAAGTCAAATTTTTTCTTGATTGAAAGGAGATAGCAAACTCTAGTTTCCTTATTGACTAGTAGGGTAGGACTTGGGAAATTGCATTTTTGGATAGAGCTTGTCCCCAGAGGGGTTGGTGAGGACTGTGTCTCAAGTAGGAATTTCTGTTTCAAACTTGGCAGCTGAGTGGACAATGAGACTGGGCAGGTGGACATTAGTGTCCTCTCAGGGGAGGACTTTAGGGGTTAATTTGTTGAGTTTTTCTTTGGCTGGGTCTCCATAAATCCCTTTAATCTTTCTTTTCTCTCAGATAAATCTCCTTAAATGCCCTCCTGTGTCTCTCCTTCTCTCTCCTCTGGGAGGGCTTAGGCATTGGTCCAGCAGGGGATTGTCACATCACTGGTCAACTTGAACCCAGAGTGGCAGCCTCCATCCTTACCAGATTTCACAGGGATCATCAGGGATCCCACAGGCTCCCTGCTGATGGGTGGCCAGTGTGAAGCCTGGTGCCACAGTCAACTGGCCCAAGGTTCTTTTCTGACTCAGGATGGCCAATCTGGTGCATATGTGACTAAAACAGGAGGACATGTGAACTCTGGGAAAGGTGCTATCATGATTTTCTTTGTCAGTTCATGTTGGTTATGCCCCTTTGAGTTTCTTTTTTTAAAATTGAGATTAATTGGGTTGCATCAGTTAATAAAATTATATAGGTTTAAGGGGTACCATTCTATAGTACATCATCTATATATTGTCTTGTATATTCACCACCCTAAGTCATGTCTCTTTTCATCACCATTTACCACTGCCCCCCGCCCCCCAGCCTCCTACTTCTTCCCCAACCCCATTTCTCTCTGGTAATGACCATATTGTTGTCTGTCTATGAGGTGTATTTTTTTTTCTTAATCTCTTCACTTTTTCACCCAACCCCACTACCCCTCCCCTCTGACAGCTGTCAGTTTGTTCTCTGTATCTATGAGCCTGTTTCTATTTTATTAGTTTATTTTGTTCATTAGATTCCACATACATATAAAATCATATTTATTTGTCTTTCTCTGGCTGACTTATTTCATTTAGCATAATATGCTCCAGGTCTGTCCATGCTGACCCAAAAGGTAAGATTTCCTTTTTTTTTTTATGGCTGAGTGCTATTCCATTATGTAAATGTACCACAGTTTTTTATCCATTTATCTACTGATGGGCACTTGTGCTGCTTCCAAATCTTGGCTATTGTATAATAATTAACACTGCAATGAGCATAAGGGTGCATATATTCTTTATAACTAGTGTTTCAGATTTCTTTGGATAAATTCCCAAAAGTGGAATTGCTGAGTTATAAGGAAGCTCCATTTTTAATTTTTCATGGTAACTCCATTACTGCTTTCCATAGTGGCTGCACCAGTCTGCATTCCCACCAACAGTACAGTAGGCTTCCCTTTTCTCCACACCCTTGCCAGCACTTGTTGTTTGTTGATTTATTGATGATGGCCATTCTGACAGGTATGAGATGATATCTCATTGTGGTTTTTTCCTTTCCTTTTTTTTCTCATTGTGGTTATTTTCTTTCTTTTCATTCCTCACCTGGGGATATATTTATAGATTTTACAGAGAGAGGAAGGGAGATGGGGAGAGAGAGAGAGAAAGAGACAGACAGACAGACAGACATTGATGTGAGAGAAACATCGATCCGTTGCCTCCCATATGTGCCCGAATAGGCCATCCAACTGGCAAGACTGGAGGTTGAATCTGCAACCTTTTTGATGTATGGGACGATACTCCAACCAAGCCACCCCTGCCAGGGCTCTCATTGCATTTCTTTAATTTGCATCTCTGATGATCAGTGATGTTGAGCATCCTTTCATATGTCTATTGGCCCTCTGTATGTCCTCTTTGGAGAAGTGTCTAGTCAGGTCCTCTGCCCATTTTTAACTGGATTATTGTTGTTATTTTCTTTCTTTTTTTGGTGTTCAGTTTTATAAGTTCTTGGATATTAACCCATTATCAGAGGTATCATTAGTGAATATGTTCTCTCATTCAGTGGTTTGTCTTTTCATTTTGTTGATACTTTTTTTTTCTGTGTAAAACCTTTTCAGTTTGATGTAGTCCTATTTGTTCATTTTCTCTTTTGTTTCCCTGGCCTGAAGAGATATATCAGAAAACACATTGCTATGAGAAGTGTCCAAGATTTTACTGCCTATGGTTTTTTCTAGAATTTGTATGGTTTCTAGTTTAACATTTAAGTCTTTAATCCATTTTGCATTTATTCTTGTGTATGGTGTAAGAAGGTGGTCTAGTTTCATTTTTTTTTTTTTGCATGTATCTGTCTATTTTGTATTCAACACTGTTTATTGAATAGACTATCTTTACCTCATTGTATGTTTATTTTATTTTATTATAAAGTATATTTTATTAATTATGTTGTTACAGTGTCACAGTTTTTCCCCCTTTGCTCCCCTCTGCCCAGTATCCCCCTTCCCTCCAGCAATCCCACCTTACTTAGTTCATGTCCATGGGTCGTGCATATAAGTTCTTTGGCTTCACCCTTTCCTATATTATTCATAACTTCCCTATATCTATTTTGTAACAACCAATTATGCTTCTTAATCCCTGCACCATTTCCCCATTTCTCCCCCTTCCCCCTTCCAGCTGATAACCCTCCAAATGATCCCCATACCTGTGATTCTATTCCTATTCTGGTTTGCTTAGTTGGATTTTGTTTTTATTTTTTAGATTCAGTTGTTGATAGTTGTGAGTTTGTTGTCATTTTAATGTTCATAATTTTGATCTTTTTCTTAAGTCCCTTTGACATTTCATATAATGTAGTTTGGTGATGATGAGTTCCTTAAGCTTTACCTTGTCTGGGAAGCGCTTTATCTGCCCTTCCATTCTAAATGATAGCTTTGCTGGATAGAGTAATCTTGGTTATAAGTCCTTGCTTTTCATCATCTTGAATATTTCTCGTCAGTCCCTTCTTGCCTGCAAAGCTTCTATTGAGAAATCTGCTGATAGTCTTATAGGCACCCCTTTGTAGGTAACTCTCTGCTTTTCTCTTGCTGTTTTTAAGATTCTTTCTTTATCTTTAACCTTTGGCATTTTAATTATGATGTGTCTTGGTGTGGTCCTTTTTGGGTCTAGCTTGTTTGGGACTCTCTGTGCTTCCTGGACTTCTGTGTCTATTTCCTTTGCCAAATTTGGGGAGTTTTCCTTCATTATTTTTTCATATAAGCTTTCAACTTCGCTCTTCCTCTTCTCCTTCTGGCACCCCTGTGGTTTGGATGTTTGCATCTTTAAAGTTGTCCCAGAAGTTCCTAAGCCTCTGCTCATTTTTTTGAATTCTTGTTTCCTCATTCTGTACTGGTTGGATGTTTATTTCTTCCTTATGTTCCAAATCATTGATTTGAACCCCAGTTTCCTTCCCTTCACCACTGGTTTTGTGTGGATTTTTCTTCGTTTCATTTAGCATAGCTTTCACTTCTTCCCTTATGCGTTTGCCATACTTAAGGATATCTGTCAAGTCTGTCAGCATCTTTATCACCAGTGTTTTAAACTCTGCATCTGATAGGTTGGCTGTCTCCTCATTTGTTAGGTTGGCTATGTCCTCGTCGCTTAGTCCTCTCACTGGAACCTTGATCTGTTCCCCCTTTTTGGGCATACTTTTCTGTCTCCTCAACTTGACAGGCTCCTGTGTTTGTTTGCCTCTGTGTCTTAGGTAGAGCTGTCTCACCTGTTATGTTGTAAGGGGCGGAGCCTTAGGTATTTGTTAGTACAGGGCCACCTGTTTCACCACATTGTGGCGCTGTATATGGGGGAGGGGTCTGAGAGGGAACAATGCCACCTGCTTAGCACTTGCCCTTTTTCCAGGCACTTTTCCTAGTTCTGTATGGAACTAGTCCTCTCTAGCTGTTGTCTGGTTATTGTTCATGGAGTGTGTGGGTTTGCGGACATTCTAGGACCGTGGGGGCCCTTTAAACAAGAGGACTCTGCTGAGAGACCAGCTGTTTCTTCCTCCGCCCAAACCCCCATTGGTCTGCACAGTCAGAAGCAATGAGGCTTGATTTTCCCTGGTGCTGGGAAGGTGAGCTGTGCAGTCTGGTCAGGAGCTGGGAACACTCCCCAGGTGTCCCTGCCTACTTTTTAAAACATGTGGCTGCTTTTTCCACTGGCTTGCCGCTGCCACCGCTGCTGCCATTGTCACACCGCGTCCTGTCCACCCTGGCTCCGCCCCTCCTACCTTTCTGGATGATTATTTCTTCTTTATATCTTTGTTTGTTGGACTTCCATGCAGCTCGATTTTCTGGAACTTCTGGTTGTCTGTAGCGTTGAGGTAGTTATATTCCTTCTTAGTTGTGGAGGGAGGTGCAGCATGTCTGTCTAGGCCTCCATCTTGGCCAAAAGTCTCATTGTATGTTCTTGACCATAAAGGTGTGGGTTTATTTCTGGGCTCTCTATTCTCTTCCATTGATATATATATCTGTTTTTATGCCAGTTCCATGCTGTTTTTTAAATCCTCACCTGAGGACCTGCGTATTGATTTTTGAGAGAGGGGAACAGAGGGATAGGGAGAGGGAGAGAAACATTGATACGAGAGAGGAACATCGGTTGGTTGCCTCTTTATATGCACCCCGACTGGGGACTGAACCTGCAGCCATGCATGTGCCCTGACTGGGAATCAAACCCATGACCTTTCTTTTTATAGGATGACACAGCAATCAACTGAGCCACACTGCTAGGGCTACCATTCTGTTTTGATTACTATGGCTTTGTGGTATAGTTTGATATAAGGTAGTGTGAGTCCTCCAACTTTGTTCTTCTTTCTCAAGATTGCTGTGGCTATTTGGCATTTTTTGTGGTTCCATATAAATTTTTGGAATATTTGTCCTAGTCTCATGAAATACACCATGAGTATCTTGATAGGACACCCCTTTGACTTTCTGTGGTATAGGATATCACTTTCTCCTTGGGCTCATTTTCTATTAGATCCCTCTTGATTTTTAAAAATGTTTATTATGCATTGTTTGAATTACTCATGCTCCAGTGAGACCAAGGGTAACCTTCAAATGGATGCCATAGGCCAAATTCATTCCATGGCAAACCAAATTTGTTCCATGTCTCTAGCAATCAACTGTGTGTCTTGTGTTGCTTTTCCTACTATTTCATCAAGACTCAGAAACAGAGGAATTCTGTGTCTTGGATAATTCAATCTTGAGGATAAGGCTTTAAGATAGCATATTGGCTGAGGCCAGGTAGGGGAAGCATGAGAAGGCAATGAATAAAAATAATAGAAAGGTAGTTCTAATGCAACCATTCATAGTTATATGTTTCTGGAGAGATTCCTTGATCTTTCCCAGTTAAGATGGAGATGGAAGTTGCTGCCTTGTGGGATTCTTGTAAGGATCCAGTGAAGTATAGAGTTGCCTGGGACCTAGCTGGGATTGAGTAAACGGAGACTTTAGCATCCTTCAGCAGCTGTGGTTGAAGTTGACTACCTACAGATATTCAGGGCCAGTACTATGGGAAGAACATGTCAGCATCTGTTGGAAATTGATTTTGGAAGCTCTTGTTGTAAGTATGTAGAATGGTGAATATTTAACCTCCCCCCAAACTGAGATGAGAAACTGTCACAAGTCATCAGTGAGCCAGGGAAGGACGATTGCTAGTTGTTCCCCACAGCACAGAACTAAGCAGCTGAGAATGTTGACTCTGAGCTTACCAGGACGTGGATACAAATCCTGGGTCCGCTTCCTCCTAGCCATAAGGTTTCAGGCAAATCATTTTGCCATTCTCTGCATTATGTCCTCATCTGTAAAACAGGGTTAGGCTAGTACTTAATATAAGGGTTGTAGTGAGGATTAAATGAAGGTACATGTGAACTATTTAGTATAGTACATGACCCATGACTTTGTCCTCACTAAATGCTAGTTCTCTCTCATTCATCCCTGAAGTGCTGGAACACTGCTCTGCAGAGACCATTTGCACAGATTTGCAACACTTGCTTCCCACAGGAGAGTGATTAGTTCATATAGTGCTAGCATTAACCAAGGGACTCAGTCTGAAACGTCCTTGGGGCCAGCTTGTGTGGTGGAGTGACCTAGTTTGCCATATATCACAGGCTCGCTCTTTCCTCCAGTTACCTCATCAGTTTTGTCTCTTTGCAGCTCTCCTGCACCCTGAGCCAGCTTGTGTGTGTGCGTGTCTTAATCTGTCTCTTATCTACACCAGCCTGGCTAAGTCTTTTCTAACTACTTTCTGTCTTCTTACATGGCCCAGAGGTCTTGGTGCAGCTCTGGTCCTTCTTCAACTTCACCGTGCTTTTTCCTTAAACAGACAGTTCACTGAGAAGTGCTTCAGTGTCTCTGCTTTGATTCTTATTGAAAATAATGTTTTTATTTATTAAAATGACTCAACTAACTTCTTTTTACAGTGTCTTTACATTGTAGAATTTTGTAGTTTAAAATCTAGATATGCTGAATTTGTTTTAATATTAGAGTATTTAAAAATGGCAACAAGTATTATATATGCATATACCACATGAACATATATAACAGTTTATTTAAAAATTCTTTTAGGGGACTGTTGGATGAGGTGTGGGAGAAGATCTCAAAAGATTAATTTCCCAGGCCCTCGGATGTGGACATGATGCTTGGGGAGCTGATATCTAAAATAAGAGATAGCCCTCATCTTGACCTGTCCTTTTTCTCCCTTTTGATGGCCAGACAAGGTCTTTGGGTCACAATTTATTAGGACCTCTATATGACGGGGTGAGCAGGGCAAGAAGAGGCTCCCAAACTGAAAGTAGTTGAATTTACTGCTTGTCGAGAGGACCTCTCTCTGTCTTTCGTGACCACAACACACACCACTGAAATTGTTTACACCAAACACAGCTGGTGCTGTAAATGGATACCTAAAGGTATCATAGTTGATCAAACCTCAGCAGCCCCCGGTCCTCTTGCCTACCTCCTACACAGTTCTGCCTCCTCCCACCATGGCCCACAGTGTTGAGGGAGGGGACCCAACAAACAAAACAAAACAAAACAAAACAAAATACAAAACTTTTATAGCTTTAGAAAACTTGTGGGTGGGGGAAGATAAGCTGTGCACAGTGGGAGGTGTGGTGGAGTGAGGCCTCAGACACCCAGGCAGGGCCAGTTTCCCCTGGCCCCAGGTACCTTCCCATATACAGGGAGGGGCAAAAAGTAGGTTTACAGTTGTATGTGAAACGCAGTTTATTCTTGTATTATTGCTTACTAATTATTGTGTTATTCTCCACATGAGCACCTTTAAACCTACTTTTGCCCCATCTAGTATGGGCTGACACTTCTTTAACCATGATAAAAATGACTGCTTGAAATTTGCCTTAAAATGTTGGAAGATACAGATATCTTCACATAGGTGGAGGGACCAGTCATTTATAAGGTAAGGGATTTTGAAGCAAGTATGGTGTCTTCCTCACTTAACCAGAGAGAGTTGAGAATTAGTGTTTGAATGATAGACAGGAGGGAACCAAGGAGGTTCAGATGGATTGCAGACTAGGAATTGAGGGCCGCGTAAGGCATCTTGGGGAGAGAACCCCAGGCCTACTGACCTTAGCCAGCACAAAACCCGGTCCTAGCTGGCCTGGGCCCTGGAAAGGCAGGATACCATGATGCCACCTCTGTGTTTTCTCCTGCCTCCCCCAGCACAGGCCTGGCTCCTGGGACCAGGCCAGGATTGTTAATGCTATAATTCAGCCATAGCAGGGACTCAAGGCTTCTCCTGGCCTACGTAGGGTGCTGACTACCATGAAAAATTACGCGTCTCTTAAATATGTGCCTCGAACAACAATAAGCCTGCAGTGAACTTTTGGAGCAGACCTTGTGTAACTGTTGGGGACTGCCTGTTTCTGGCAATAACGTACAAACATGATACTGCTTGGATTCTTCCTACCTGTGTTAGCTTGGCCAGTAAAAATGGAGTTTGTGGTCCTAGTAATGATTAAAAAACATTGTTGGCTTTTGGTGGTTCTTTTTCTGCTCCTTTGATGCTGGAATATAATATCAAGACCTCATACTAGTGTGTGTGTGTTTTAAGTTATGGTAAAAAATGTGTAAGATTTGTCATCGTGATCATTTTTAAGGGTATAGTCAGCAGCATTAAGCACACCCACATTGCTGTGCTACCACCACGACCATCCATCTCCAGAACCTTCTCATTTTCCCCAAGGGAGACCCTGATCCCCATTACATACTAACTCCTTATTTCCCCTCCCTTAGCCCCTGGCAACAACCATTCTGCTTTCTTTGTCTATCCATTGGACTACTCTATGTGTACCTCACATAAGCGGAATCAGGCAGTATTTGTCCTTTTGTGTCTGGCTTGTTTTACTCAGTATAATGTCCCCAAGGTTTATTCACATAATGCCACAGGTCAGCACCCTCTCCCTTTTTAAGGCAGAATAATATTCCATTCTATGGATAGACCACATTGTGTTTATCCATTCATCTGTCCATGGACACTGGGAGTTGCTTCTACCTTTTCGCTCTTATGAATAATGCTTCAGTGCATGTGGGTGTGCGTGTATCTCCTTGAGTCTCTATATCTTCAGTTCCTCGTGTATATACCTGGAAGTTGGATTTCTGGATCATATGGTAATTCTAGGCTTAATTTTTGAGGTACTGCCATACTGTTTTCCACAGTCTTGTGGTATTTTGCAGTTTGCAAATGTTTTCACGGTATGCACATGATTCCTTGTGAGTCTTGGAGCAGCCTTGTGAGTGGGCAGCAATCATTGCCCTCATTTTGGAGATAAGAAAGGGGAGGTTCAGGGAAGTTAGATGATTCAGGTGAGAAGGTTGCTAAGTGGCAGGTGGAGGCTAAAGAGTCTCTGACTCCTAATTCAGTGCTCTTTCTCCCATGTCATGCTGCTCCAGTCTAGTTTGTGGAGTCAATGGGAACAGAGAATACTGGCGGATTAAAAAAAAACAAACAAAAAACAAAAAACGCACCTTGCCCTTCTGTGGATGTGTCATGGTACAGTAAGGAGACCATTGGAAATCAGTTGTGAGCCAGTAAACCAGCTCTCATGTGTAATAATTGCTGATTTCCATGGTGTAAATGTCCAGAACAATTTCAGCTATCTATGGTTTAACAACCTATGCAAAATTCTTGAATTAGGTTCATGTGAGGGGGTATGAGGTGACACGGACATGCCTCTGAAGGAAGCAGAGTCAGGAGATCCGAGTCTAGTCCCTGCTCTGTCACTTAGGAACTGTGAAATCCTGGTCCTCTCTTCTCTATGTCTTGGTTACCTTGTTTGTTAAATGGGGATAATTACACCTGAATTATACCTGCTTACATTATGGACCTGTTTTAAGTCCCGAATGAGGTAAGTATGTGTAGAAAGGCTTTATATAAATAGAAGGTATCATTGTGTTATGAAGATTATGGCTTTAAAAATATTTCTCTCTCATAAATGTTAGTATCATACACCCTTTGAAACCTGGCTGTCATCTTTGGGGCAGGTTTTCCTGAGCAGTTGGGTCATAGTCAGCTTTGAAAGCATCAACAGAAAACCTAGTGTTTCATAGTATATTTTTGCTGGCTCTGTTCAGCTGTATGTTGTTTTCATTCTCGGTGTTTAAGTGATTGGTACCTTAAGAAAAACGTATAAAAGTAACATGTTATCCCAGTAGGGAAGTTGAAAAATATGGATGAGTATAAGGAAGAGAGTAAATATTGATTAATTGGCTGGAAGGGTGCTGGGTAACAGTTCCTCTAGGGGGTGCGGAGATCTTAGGACAGTCCCAGAGGCCAGCTGCAGGGGAGGACCTATGGGATTAGGATGGGGCTGTAGTTATTTACTCATCGGCATGAAGGTATTTCAATATTTTGCCAGTTGGTCTGATTGAATCAGTGTGCATGGGTTGAATGTCAGCTCTGGATGTAGGGCTGGTGGTCCTTGTTGAGTGCTGTGGGTGTCTCATTTTCTTCATGGTGTCAGTATTTTGCATTAGCTTGGTGGTGGTGATGGTGGTGTTGGGATTATTGTTATGATCACTGTTTATACCCTCATTTCTACCTCTAAACATGCACTGCTGGCAGTGGGACAGAATCTGGTGCCAGCAGGAGACCCTGCTCAGCTGATTTCCAGTGGGCTGACTATAAATGTGGGGGGAAAGGGGTAAAACATATTCATATCCACATGTGGCTGACTCTCCCAGACTGGGATGGGACAGAGGAACTTCTCAGTCACTTTGCTTTATATAGACTGAATGTCTCCCCAGAATTCATATGTTGAAACCTAATCCCGAAGGTGATGATATTAGGAGGTGGGGCCTTCAGGAGGTAACTAAGTTATGGGGTTGGAGCCTTCATGAAAGAGACCCCACAAAGCTCTCTTACCCTTTCCACTCTGTGAGGACGCAGTGAGCAGGTGGCTCTCTATGAAGCAGGAAAGGGGTCCTCACCAGACACCAAATCTGCCTGCACCTTGGTCTTGGACTTCCTAGCCTCCAGCAGTGTAAGAAATATCTATTTTTCACAAACCACTCAGTCTATGGTATTCTTTTATGGCAGCTTGAACAGACTACAAGACTTACAAGGCACAGTCCTGCCTTCGGCCACACTGCTCACACCCAAAACCTTTGAACTAACTTCTCTTTAGAACATTGTGTTTGCATTCAACTCATTCTTGGGGTTAGAAGGTGAAGTCGGCTAGACCAGCTCCTCATCTTGTGAGCCATGAGACTGAGGTGCTTTGAGGTTAGGTGGCCTGTCTGAGGTCCCACAGTTACTCTTGGCTACAACCTGAACTCTGGTGCTTTGTCTGGGCTGCTGCTTGTCGTGTTTTCCCTAGTGATGGTGGCAGTGAACATCTGAGGCATCGTTCCATCACCATCCATGTTAATGGTGATTACCAGGGGAGAAGCTGGGCCTGTCAGAGGTTTCCTGCTGGAGGCACTGTCTCTTCATTCCTATATGCTCTGTGGGTGCTGTAAAATGAGCTCCCAAGGGTGCATTTGGAGCTGTGCACACTAGGGAGCTTTGCTCCCTCTGTGTGCCATGGCTCCCAGGCCACGTGGCTCTAAGTTGGTGAGAGGGAACCACATTCAGAGACCCGAGGGCAGAGTGCAGGCTGCTATGATCCCTGCAGGGTCCCGGACCTGAGTTAGGAGGACCCGGGCTAAGGCCTGTGTCCAGGCTTCCCCACGCACCAGCAGAGCAGGCCTCACACATGGGTGGTGCCTAGCTCATGTGTAACACCTACCTGTTCCATTGTGTTTGTTGAGTAAATGAACGGGTAAGTGGAATGAAAGAGGGAGCACTGGCTTTGATTACAATAATCAAGTCTCAATCCTAACTGTAACACTTCTGAGCTGAGAGACCTTGAGCAAATTACATAACCTTTCTGAGTTTCTGTTTTCTTATATTGAAGTGGTAATGACAGTACCTACTTTTCCAGCTTGTTGTGAGGTTTTGTTGCAAAAACAATAAGAGATATAACACATGTGGCATATTATAGATGGTAAATAAAGGGGCATTGACCTGATGTTTTAAGCAAATAGGTATTAGAACTCATTATGTGATTTCAGCGTCATTGAAAATCTTTTTACCTGATGCCTTGAGGAATAACATTAGAAGAGTCATTCCTTTGGCTTACAACATTTCCTCAAGTATTAAGAAATTAAGCACTGATAGCCACTTACAGGTCAGTGTTAAAGAGTTTATATTTGATTAGAATGGGCTTAGAATAAGAGATGGGAAAGACTTTTTGAAAACCACGGGAGTTGGATTAGAATTAAAGAGTGGTAGTAGTGTTGATTATGCGAGAGGGGATGGGAAGCAGGCAAGTCAGCCAGAGCCGCAGCATTCCTTTCTTCATGCATTCATTCAACAGAGTTTTTGAAAATTTACTATGTGAGAAATACGATGAAGGCCTGGTCTGTTCTACCTCTGGCGACTGATGACCATATTCATTGTGATTCTGATGGTCCTAGTGGAAGCCCCAATTGAGAAGAATGTGATTTTTCTTCTAGTTGGGGGCATCATTCTTGCAGCCACTTCTCTGTTGCTCAGATGGTTCAGGCGAGGCAGGGGCTCTGTGGGTGCTGTAAAATGAGCTCCTAAGGGTGCATTTGGCTCCACAGAGAACTTGGAACCATGCATCGTGGAATATACTGCCTTGACTGGTGCAGCTCCTGAGCCTGGTCCTAATAGGGGCACAGGTGTGGCAGCCTCTGAGTCTTCTCTGCAGTCCTAGGCTGTTCCTGGTGGCTGACCTTTAGTGTAGAAATTCTTGAATGTCCTTGGATTGTAGGAATGGGCCATGAACATGCAGGGACCTCCAGAAAGCTCAGTTAACTTTGCAGGTCCTATGGTCTGGGTCACCTTTAGAAGCTCTCCAGGAAGTTGGAGTTTGGGGGTTGCTGTGTGGGCTTCCAGCATGGCTAGGAGTAGGGGTGGTATTTAGACAGATCCTAACCCTGTGAAAAGTTCCTGGGTTTATTGAAACCAAGCAAATCAGGCCCCTCTTTACCAGCCCCATTTGTCTCATAGGAATGAGGGACACTTGAACTTGTCCTGATGCCAGAAATTTGAATGGGTTTGTTTGGTCAAAGCCACCTGGAGATGTGCCTTTGATTATTCCCCTCAGGCAGCCTTCAGGTAAGACTTTTGAGAATTGCAAAACTAAATCCATAGTTTTTTTTTTCTTTAAAAAACAAATGAAATGATAGTATAGATTGAGAGTCCTCTTCAGGCCAGGCACTAAGGAAGGTATAGTTTTGATTCATTCACACAGGACAGCTGTTGTTGTGCTGGCTGTTGTCATTTTTTATTTGACAATCTAAAGGAAAAGAGGCCAGTGCCCCTGACTAAGTAGTCAGGTAGTGCATGTTTTAAAAATTCTTGCAGCACAATGGTTAAAAATCACTGTTCAATGTTAAACTCTGATGTATGGCTGATGCTGTGCCTGCCGGGGCTTCAGTGGCAGGTGAGAGACGGAGTCCCCTCACTGTGTCCTCCTGCTATGCTAGACTCATTCTCCCTCCGTGTCCTGCTCATGTAGTATCGCCTCCTCCTGTCACCTACCTAGCAGTCCTCCAGGGCCCCGTGCAGTCTGCTCTCTCCCATCAGCCCCCCACCCCCACCCCGTGCGGACGGACGCAGCCCACTGAAGGCTTCTTTGCCTCTGTTCTTCCAGTCTTAGAATCACACTGTTGAGGGTCCGTGGTTCCAAGCTTTTTCCTTTGTGACAGTTTGTCTGATGCAATTGAAAGCTCCCTGGGAGCGGGGGCCATTCCTGCAGAGGCGGTTTCCCCTCTGTCCCCCGCAGTACCTTCCATGCTCAGTAATAATAGATGGAGAGTTTGTGTGGTTCCACTTTAAAAATCCTGAATAATGAAATTGTCTCATGGTCTCTTAGGAAGCTTGCTTTTCTAAGTGTTCTCGTCACTGATAAGCAATTCAGAGAATATTCTGCGTGTACTGTCTTAGTCTGGATTTTGTCTAATTGTCACCACTTTTCCACATGTGGGTTCCTTACTCCGAGGCTTAGCTGGGGTGGACTTTTAATCTGGGGGCTTCTCCGTGCTTTTTCCTCAGCCTGCCGGCCAGCTCTTTCTCTTATTCACCACTGGGACTTTGCTCAGAGAAAGCAGACTTGTTGTTAGGCTCAATAAAAAAAAAAAAGGGTCTTCCTCAGCGGGATGGCCCGAAGCTAAATATAAATGATATTGGATTATCACTCCCTTCTATGAATTGGGTAGCCACGGTGGGCTGGGTCCTGTGGTATCCTGTGAAATATTACTATTTTCTATCATTTTTCTTCTTGAATTTTTCCTCTCAAATGTGGCTTATTGCAGTCTTGAAATTACTCATGGAAGCAGTGTCTATTCCGTTTTTTCAGCTTTTGTCTTGCCAATCAGGTCTTTCATGGTTTTATTACCTTTTTCTGCAGGCCAATATACTACAAACCAAAGGAGGTCCCTTGGCTGTAGTTATCAACTGCATTGTTTTTCTTTAGGAGATGTATTATCTGCACAACTGAAGACGGGATAAGAAATTCCTCGGCTTGTCCAGTAGCATTTTCTGATGTTCTTTCCCTCAGAATTTCATACATTCTTTGTCTCAGTGTCCCAGATTCATTGACTCTGAGGGGAACGTTTTCCTTGCTCTAAAAGTGTTCAGTTTCCTCTTTGCCAGAACCTACTTTCTGAATGGACTGGAATTTCTGAGGAGATTGCCAGGGCTTGTGTTAATGGGAAGGTGTGGAGGTGGTTTGAAAAAGAATAATAATGGCTACCAATATTTGGATATGTGCTTATCGCCAGACACTTGACCACTTGGTGGGTCATTTAATCCATCAATAACCTGTGAATTAATTACTGATTGATAATTGTGGAGCACTGACTGGCCCCAGGTCACGTAAGTCACAGGACAGCAATTTGAACCTAGAGCTGTCTGAAGAAGCGTCTGGAACGCTGTGCACTGCTCACAGCTGTGCTGTCTGAGGTGGAGCAGGCACCTTCAGGCTGTGTCCTGGGAATCCGCACCACACGCCTGGTTCTGAGGGTGCCAGCAGAGAGACGTGTGCTTGTGTGTTGTGACTGCTATGGAGTCTCCAGAACTTCATCCCTGCCACCCTTCTCTTGGGGCAGCTCAGAGGCTTTGCCCTTGAACCTGAAGTTGTGTTGTATTCAATCCGAGGGGGCGTGCACTGGTGCTGGGAGCCTGTGACGTGGCTCACCTCATCAGAAACCCCTGTGCTGAGGCAGGAATCAGTTTAATAACTATTTCGCAGATCAGGGAAACACTTTGTTACTGAGGTGCTATTTCTCTCCTGGAAAAATGAACAAAATCATTTTTAAAACATCAAGAGAACCCTGAGATTTTGAATCAAAGTATTTGCAAAAACAAACAACAGGCAACAAAAAACTAGAGTGCTCACCTCAGGGTTCTGGCAAACATCATGAAGTGGTTTCTGGAACTTAAAAAAAAAAAGCACATCATTTATAGCTTAGGTATCCGTTAGCAAAAGGTCATGGAAAATTCAGGAAGATACCTAGAAATTCAGACGAAGTCTGGTTTATTTTCTCAGATGGCTAAAATGCATGCAGGAGAATGATTCCTGTCCCCGTGTCTCCTGTACAAACTGGGGATGAGCTGGTTACTGTGGCAGTTAAGCAACTAGGGGACAGATAGTCTCTCACTTCCATCTCAGTTCTCTTCACTCATTTTTTTTTTTTAATTAAAAAAATTTTTATTGTTGCTCTGTTCATGCTAAAGTGATTCTTGTTCTTGTAACGGTGTATTGCACTTTTCAACCTGATTTACTTATTCTCAGGGCTTGTAATAAAAAATCATTATTAGGTGTGCAATAAAGGCCTCATTATATATCATGTACCTCAAATGGTTTCTTTATATTTTCATTAATTAGAAAACACCAGGAGATAGCCAATAGAAATATTAAAATTTTTGAACACCTGCTCTATTGAGAAAGATATACCAGTGTGATACACAACATTACTCATTGTTTCTCTTTAGGATATGTTTTGAAATCTGTTTCTCTAATGATATCTATGCCAGATGACCTTTTCCTGCTGTCACAGGCAACTTCGTAGCATAAGCAGCACTTAACACTGTATTGAGCTCACATTCAGAGGTATCAAGAGCCAAGCTGTTTAACATTCCAGTTTGAGATTTTGATTTCGCATGTGGTTTAATCTGGAGAAAGCCTTCGACACCTGCAGCTGAGCTCATGAACCATTTCTCAGTCTGTGTGTTAAGCCTCTTTCCTCTAGAGTCCAGAGTGACCTTGGGGGTCCTGGACCCCAGTCCTGTCTACAGCAGGCTTCCTGGGCATGTAGCCTTTGAACTTGCACACTTGCACAGAGCCCTGACCATGTTCAAAGGCCCCTTTGCTTCATGTAATACGCTTCTCCCTCTGTCTTGAAATTCTTAATATTTTTTGAATAAGAAACCCCCACCCCTCATTTTCATTTCACTGGGTTCTGCAAATTATATAGGTGCCTGACACTTTTAATTATAAAACTTTCCTCTCCACTCCTTTGAGTCTAATATCAAAGGTGTGCTACTAATTGATTAACATTTTCTTAGGGTTAGTGGTTAAAAAAGTTTGTTGACTACTAAGGTTTATTGCATATTTGGAAAAGTCTCATATTGTGATATCCTGGCTGGTAAATGGTGCTCAGGTATGGACATATACTTCTGCATGAATAAAAAAGAAATCTCTGAGGCACTGTTTTGGAAAAGTTGGAGGTGATCCTAGAACGCTGTGGCCTGCAGGCTTTCTCAGTATCGCAGTGGATCTTATAAGCAGGGGGTGGTCTGTGGGTAGGGGTACAGCAGTCCCCAGGCTGAGTTCCAGTTTTCCTACCCACCAGCAGCATGTCTGCAGAATGCTGGGCCTCTATTTATAATTCACAAAATGGGGATAATAATGGTACACATGGGGTAGGATTGCAATGAGGTTTTGGTGAGATGAATCAGTTAACTTATTATCATTAATTTGTATAATGCGTGGTATGATATTTAGTGCTCAATAAATGCTAGCTGAAATCACTTCATTTTGGGTTAGTTTTTGCCATTCTGATTCATGGCCAAATGGGATACCTCTAATGCCTATCTAATATCTTTTTAAAAATGTGTCATAAAGTGGATAAATCAGTGCAGTGCTTTAGGAGAACTTAGAAAAGGGATGTTATTTAGAGGTCCTGTCCTTGCATACAAAGGAGTAGGCATTGTCAAGTATCCTGGTAACTGATAAAGGCAAGGGTCGCCAGAAATAATATTTGGTGTGTCAGATTGGAAAGAGAAGAATGCAGTTCAATACACACACACACACACACACAAAGTGGTGCTATGTCATAGGCCCTATGGATACAAAAGTGAAAATCACAAATCTGGTCAAGATGGAGGTGTAGGCAGACATGACTCGCCTCTTTGCACAACCACATTAATATTACAAGTAAAATACAGAAAAACCATTAGCAAGAACCATCAGAAATTGAGTTGAATGGAAGTCTGACAACTATGGAATGAAACCACATCCCACCCAGACTGGTCAGATGGACGCAGACGTGGAACGGGCTGGTGTCTCACCCACATTTAGGGGATAAAAATTCAGGAGGGCTATGCTGGGAATGAGGAGTCCCAGCCCCACACCAGCCCCCCTGCCCCCCAACCGAGGGTTCCAGTGCCAGGAAGGTAAGTTCCCACAACTTCTCGCTGCAAAAACCAGTGGGGATTGAGTTGGTGGAAAAAACTGCTGGAGCCTCAAGCAATTGCTCTTAAAAAACCCACGCACAGGCTCACCTACTCATCCCCATTCCCTCTGAGCTCAAGTACCGGGGCAGCAGCTTGAAAGGCACCAGTGGCATACAGGCAGGAACTGGAGTGTCTGGCACCAAGGCCAGCAGAGGCCATTGTCCCTTTTCTAAACCCTCCCCTCACAGAGCCGATTAGCTGGTGCCATATGAGACTACATTAACCTGGCTAATACTGCTTGACTCACTTTGGAGATCCCTAGAGACTAGGCCCCACCCAACTTATGGGCCCACCCAAGCTGCTTTTCCATATGAATGGCTGGTCTTGGCTCATGCTTCACAACTTCCTAAATCCTATCAAACAAGCAACAGCTGGCCTCAGTGAGCCCTAGGCCGGGCACTAGCAACAGCCAGTTTAGGCTCACAGCTTGGCTTCATCTGGGAATCTGCAAGCCCAGCACGGGTAGCAGCCATCTCAGATTGCTTTATGGCTCAGGCAGTGTGGTTGAGGACAAAACACAGGTGGGGGCTGACCTTGGCCTGCAGTCCCCAGGAAACGCCAGGGCCAGCACACCCAGTGGACAGCTACACCCTGCCCCTGCACAGCTGATCCTCCACAAAGGGTGGAGATTGGTGGTCAGTGGTCACAGCCAGCCCTTGTAGCTGACAGGCCTAGGTAAATCCCTTCCATTGACAACAGCAATCAAGGCTCAACTATAAGAGGAGGGTGTACTCAGCCCACACCTGGAGTACCCAGCTTGAGTTGTAAGGGAGGCTGTGCCACTGGACCCTACAGGATATCTACTGCATTAGGCCACAACACCAAGACACGAAGTCAAAGCAGCTCTACCCAATATGCAGAAACAAACACAGGGAGGCTGCCAAATCGAGGAAGCAAAGAAACATGGCCCAAATGAAAGACTGGAACAAAACCCTAGAAAAAGAACTAAATGAAATGGAGATTGCCAACATATCAGATGCTGAGTTCAAAACACTGGTGACCAGGATGCTCAGAGAAATTACTGAGTATGGCCACAAAATAAAGGAAGAAGTGAGGGTTATACAAAGTGAAATAAAGAAAATATACAGAGAACCAAGAGTGATGGGAAGGAAGCTGAGATTCAGATCAATGATTTGGAACAAAAGAAAGAAAAACATTCGCCTGGAACAGAAAGAAGAAACAAGAATTGAAAAAAACAAAGAGAGGATTAGGACTGTCTGGGACAACGTCAAACGTACCAACATCTTAATGGTGCCAGAAGGAGAAGAGCAAGAAATTGAAAACTTATTTGAAAGAATAATGAAAGAAAACTTCCTAATTTGGCAAAGGAAATAGACATGTACTTCCAGGAAGCACAGAGTCCCAAACAAGCAAGACCCAAAGAGGACCACATCAAGGCATATCATAATTAAATGCAAAAGGTCAAAAAGAAAGAAAGAATCTTAAAAGCAGAAAGAGAAAAGAGGAGAGTTACCTGCAAGGGAGTTCCCATAAGACTGTCAGCTGATTTATCAAAATAAACTTTGCGGGCAAGAAGGGACTGGCAAGAGGTAATCAAAGTGATGAAAAGCAAAGACCTACAATCAAGATTACTCTATCC
The DNA here is from genome assembly GCF_987537825.1 of Furipterus horrens. NCBI lineage: Eukaryota > Metazoa > Chordata > Mammalia > Chiroptera > Furipteridae > Furipterus > Furipterus horrens. The sequence goes on along the minus strand of NW_028327172.1, from coordinate 139,875,078 downwards.
AGCAAAGCTATCATTTAGGATGGAAGGGCAGATAAAGTGCTTCCCAGACAAGGTAAAGCTAAAGGAGTTCATCATCACCAAGCCTTTGTTACATGAAATGTTAAAGGGACTTATTTAAGAAAGAGAAGATTAAAACTATGAACATTAAAATGACAGCAAACTCACAATTATCAACAACTGAATCTAAAAACAAAAACAAAAACAAACTAAGCAAACAAGTAGAATAGGAACAGAATCATAGGTATGAGGATCATTTGGAGGGCTATCAGCTGGGAGTGAGAAGGGGGAAGATGGGGGAAATGGTGCAGGGATTTAGAAACATGATTGGTAGGAACAAAGTAGACAGGGAGATGTTAAGAATAGTATAGGAAGGAGTGAAGCCAAAGAACTTACATGCATGACCCCTGGACATGAAGTAAGGGGTGGAGTTTGCTGGAGGGAAGGGAGGTACCAGGCAGAGGGGGGCAAAGGGAAAAAATTGGGACAACTGTAAGAGCATAATCAATAAAATATACTTAAAAAAATAAGTCACAACCACTTTTCTCCTTAAGGAGCTATTGGCTACATCTTGGGCAGAGCTGGGAAAAGGGAGCCATTTGCTTATGTGTTTTCTTCTCTGATGTTACAGTTCTCAGGCTATGACCCCACTGTGTCTTAGGCCTCTGGTTGCAAGGAATGATGGGGAAGGGATATAAGTGAGAAGAAATAGGTGAGTATTTGGCCTGGATAATGAGTGGGGGTGGGCCGAGAAGAGTGTGACGAGGAGGCAGCTCTGGTTTCGTATGTGGTGGAAACCTTTTTTTCCTCAGGCCTGTCTCCAACAGAGCACTTATTGCTTCCAATTAAGCAAACACATGATTTCAAATATGAGAGAAAGGATGAGAATATTGCGAGGTTTCAGTCTCACTTATAGCCTGTTTTATGTAGTAACTCTTCAGTTTGACAACAGAAAGGAGGCCCCCAAATCCTTTCTTTTATAAAGCAGATAGCATAATGGCATCTGGCTTTTCATGTGATTGCTGCCCTTATAAAATGGATGATTGATTTTTATCGCAGTGCACTCAAATCAACATATTATTAAAGAGCACTTACCAACTAATTTAAGGCTCACATATTCAGTAATGATATAATGGCTAGGTGGTCATTTATCCATCTCTTTTGGGTTAAAATTAATGGTTTGAGGTTCAGATGGAAACAAAAGTATGTACCTGTGTGAAGTAGCTAATGCATTTTATGAATTTCTTCCATTTTGATTTAGTTGAAAGCCTTCCATTTTTCTTTAGACTTAGAGAAATAAAAGGGAGATGGGAATACAAAGACCCGGCTGTGCCTTCAAAACAATTGTAAAAGAAGGTCAGGTTTGTACATATATTGAGCATTAACAATGGACCAGGTACTTTACAAAGCTGCAGAATGAAAGCGACCCCCTTCCTGGTGCGTTCACCGCTTGGTTTGGGCAAATGTGTTGAAAATCTGAATCCTTCCAAGAAAGATCTTGCATGGGAGGGAGAAGAACTAGAAAAACAGAGCATTTTATTGTAAAACGTGTTATCTATCATGTTCCTCTGATAACCGGGCCCAGCACAGGGCTAGTATCATGCAGGCCTCACGTGACCTTGAGCAGATGTAGGGACATGTTGATTTTCAAGCTTCAGAATGTTGACTCTGGAGAGGGGGCTTGTGAACATCTTGTTCTTTGATCAGGTTGAGAAAACAGAGGCCACACAGCCAAAGGTGACAGATTCAGGGCAAATTCCCAGAGCTTTTGTGTGCAGGGTTCTTTCCATTAGTGCATTGGGATTCCAGATGCCAGTCCTCTTTGAAATGAGTAAAAATGACTTGATCTTCCTTCTAATTGCCCTGCTCCTGATTCTTTATCAAATCTTGGGGTGGCTGAGGGGTGTAGTAGTCAGGAGCTCCTGTCTCAGACTGGAATGGGAATGAAATGAACTGAAGTGTTAATTCCTTAGCATAGCGCCTGCCTCCAAGGGTTCAGTCAAGGTCAGCTCTTACTGTCACAAGCAGCGACCTGGGTGAGTGGCCTGGGTGAGAGGAGCTGATTGTGAAGTGGCCATTGTTTTTGGTGCTTTATTACCATGTGGCTCTAGCCATTCAGTGGCAGGAGCCTGACACCCTTGCCTGAGGGGACTGCTTTCATTCCAGGAGACCATGTGTAGGAGGAGCCCCTCTCTGCCATATTCATGTTTTTTTTTTTTTTTTTCTTTCTGTTGTTGCTTGTTGATTTGTAGTTGTAGATTAATGGTTTTCTGTGGCCAACATTGCTAATTATGAGACAGCCTGGTGTGTGTGTATGTGTGTGTGTGTGAACTAGTTATATATGATAGGCATTTGGTATTGGTTTAATTAAAGTTTGTCTTCTGGAAAGTCTGTGACTCAGCTAAGCCTAGCACCTGTGTCCAGGCCATGCCTGTGGAATGAGTGCAAATTGAGGATCCATGTTTAGTTCTCTGAGTAAATGCTACAAAGTGGACAGAGCCCGCTCCCTCGTTTTCTTCTGGCTTGCCATGCGGTGCTAACCCTTTTGAGACAGGAACTTTTGTCAGGTGCATACAGTTTTCACAGCTATGAAAATATATTGTCTCGAGACTCATTCTCAAGCTTTCCTAAGTAGACAGAGCAAACCTCTGAGAATGGATTAGAATCACGGTTGGCATTTTCTGAAGGCTATGGTGTGCTCACAGTGCAGAGGCAGCCTGAGTCACCTGGGCAGAGCTGGTCAATCTTCATTAGTTTGTTAATCAGACCGTTTCAGATATGCCAATTAGCCTCTGCCAGGAGCATGCTCAAATGGGAGAAATGAGGAACTTGGCAGTGCCATTGCTAATTGGTGTGCAGGGTGTAGACATGGCCTTTCAGAGGGCAGGGAGGTATGAGGTCAGAATAAAATTTTCAGTTTACTGGCTTTTTTTTCTATGCTACCCTTTTAAGGAAAGCAGGTAAACAACAACTGTATAAGCTTATGTTTGAAATTTATTAAAAACCATGTTTTAGACTATGTATCAAGTCACTCATTGTACAACCTGCTCAATCTCCTGCTTCTTTCTCTACAATATTGTGTAATAATAATGCATGCCAAATCCTTATGATGTATATCATGCTCATTTATACCAGATTATAAGCTGGTTATAGATGAGCCTGACACACCTTTTGATAACTTACATAGTATCTTGCCCATGGACTACTTAGAACTGAAATAAAAGCTGTAACTGTCTGTCTACTGTAACACAGAGATGCACACACACACAAAATACCAGGATTGCATAGAGGGAATTTCAGCCATAAAAGTTTGAAAACCAGAAATTATAATGGACCAAGCTAATCTATTTTCTGAACAGTTTAGTTAGGAAATAGTACTACTAGTAATAATGTGTCATGCAATCTTCACAGCATCCCTGCAGGTTAAGGAACCTGCTCAAGGATGCACAACTAGAAATGAGAAGAGCAGGATTTGAAGGCAGGTCTTTTAAAGTCCAGATGGTTTCTCCTTCACCCCCTCATGTGCATCCCAGCTAACCAAGATGTTGCCCTAATTTAATTTGTGAGGGGGGGGGTCAAACTGGATAATCCAGGTTTCAGGGTGTAGGCTTTGATCTGAAATATCTAGTGTGACTAAATAATCAAATTAAGTGACTGTCAAATCCCTCTTTGTTCTAGGATTTACAGGTTTCAATACAATTAGAATAGATCTTGCCATTTTTTTTTAGGCATTGTAAAGAACCTTAGTTAATTTGGGTGAGCAATGGAATGAGAATTTAGGGAACAATGAAGCAGGAAAATCAACACAGAATTTCAGAACATGCTTAGAATAGTTTTCCTCTCAGCAGTGAATTGAGAGACTGAATTCAGTGAACTCAAGGAAATGTCAAATTGACTTTAACTTAATGCCCATTGTTCAGGTTTTATACGAGCAGGTGTTTAATTTTCCAGACACAGGCATTTGATTTCCTGAAATCTGTCCATTTCAAGTCTTCCTGAGCTTCAGAATTCTTGAGATTTCTTTTAACCTGTCACTGCCCCTTTCTTACCTATTTTAAGTACAAAGGATGCTGAAATTCTATTAGAGAAATAAATACTGAGGGAGTTGCACATTGGGAGATGGATATACTTAGGATTTCTTACCAACAGGTGTAGCACTGATACAATCTTTTTAATGCCTCCACAACAAATACACTTAAGAATTCTACTCCCAGAACTAATGTCATACCTAATGATGAAAGAATGAATACTTTCTCCTGAGATCAGGAATAAGACAAAACTGTCTTTCTGTGACTTCTATTCAACATAGTATGGAGACTCTAGCCAGGACAACTAGGCAAGAAAAAGAAAGAAAAGGCATGCAGATTATAAAGGAAAAAGTAAAATAATCTCCATTTGAAGAACTTGATTTTGTAGAGAAAAAAAAATCCTAATGAATTCATTTCCATTAAAAATCTATCAGAACAAATACATGAGTTAATCAAGGCTGTAGGCTACAGCATCAATATACAAAGATCAATTGTATTTCTAAAATCATTTATGTTTCAAAGGATATCACTGAGATGTGAAAAGGTAACTCACAGGATGGGAACATATTTTTGCAAATCTGATAAGGGACTTGTATCTAAAATAAAATGCTTACAACTCAGTAATTAAAAGGTAACCCAATTAAAAATGGGCAAGGGATCTGAATGGACATTTCTCCAAAGAAGATATACAAATGTAAGCACACGAAAAGGAGTTCAACATCATTAACTATCAGAGTAATGCAAATCAAAGTGACAGTGAGATATTACTTCACACTTACTAACTTTACCTGAATGTTCATCAACTGATGAATGGGTAAACAAAATATAGAATATCCATTAAATGGTATATTTGGCCATAAAAAGGAGTGAAGTACTGATCTATGCTACAGTATAGTTGAACTTTGAAAATAGTAGTCTAAATGAAAAAAGCCAGTCACACAAAACTACATATTGTATAGTTCTGTTTATCTCAGATGTCTAGAATAGACATTTATAGAGACAGAAAGCAGATTAATCATTGCCGAGGACTAAAGGCAAAAGGGCTTGAGGAGAAGTACCCCATCGAATGACCTGTAAAGAGTATGAGGTATTTTCTGGGGTGAATAATGAAAATGTTCTAAAATTGATTGTGATGATGATTGTGCAATTCTGTGAATATACTAAAATATTTAATTGTACATTTTAAATTGGTAAATTATAGCTCAATAAAGCTTTTATAAAAATATATTTATGAAGTAGTATTTTCCATACTAATTGACAGTTGGAAGCAACTCATTTAGTAAAACAAAATTGATTAAATAAGCTATGGCACATCAATAGAATGTGACGCTCTGCAGACTAACTCATGGTAAGGAATATTATTTAATGGCATGGGTACATTTGATATACTGTCTAATGTGAAAATAAGTTATCAAATAACACAATCCTAGTTTTGTGGAAGAACATTTGTAATTATAGGCATAGGGAGAGGGCTGGAAATATGCATGTCAATTATAGTGCAAGTAGTCATCTCTGGGTACTAAAATAACAGATAACTTTAATTTTCTCATTCTTGCCTTGTTGTATTTCTTAGATTTTCTATGCTAATTATGGGTTTATTATCAGAAAAATAAATTTTATGTGTAATTTACATATAATAGACTGGTTTAATACTTTAATAAAATAATGAGCTAAGAAGATAACCTTACCTTTACATATTTCATTTTTCAATTATTTCTATTCTCATTGATACACACACTGTATACATAATAACTTAACTTTTATTGAGAACTTGAAATAGATATAATATATAGACATTGTAAGCTCTTACTAAATGTCATAAATATATATCTTACTATGTCATAATAATTGCTTATTAAATGCCAGCTCTGTCTATTGAAGTATAAGTTCTGAAATATTGTATTCATTAAAAACAGAAAGTCATCTTTCTTTCACATCTGTCTTTCTTTCTTTTGCTTTCGTGAGTGAGTGAGGAAATGAAGGCTCTCCTTGGAGCGAGGAAACCTCAGCAATTTCTTTCCCCAGCTTCCCTCCTGTCTGGAGGCATCTGCCACTTAGCAGCTGGTGTTTCCTGCGTGGCTCCCGGCAGTTCCTGGAGCTGGCATTCCCAGGAGAAGCCCACTCTTCGGTGATGTCTGTGTCAGTGGCTCCTTCTCTGATATTTTGGGAGACTCTTCGGGAGCACGGGGTTGTTTTTCCCTCTGCTTTGGGAGGAGGAGATTTTGAAGTCCTTGTCATTGTGGAATTTTACCGGAGTCGCTCTGGAACTGTATGAGTTTTCTTACATTTGGCTTTTCCCCCAGTCTCCAGCTTCTAGATCCTCTGTCTGCAAATAAATGGTGTCAAGTACAGCTAGTTAAAAGCAGAAGAGAAGAAAGCCCTGAAATAATCTGGAGTGCCTTCTTTACCCAGGAAATGTTTTTGTCATATCTCAGTGTTTGCATCCCTGTTGTGTGCTGATCAGAGTCACCAGAAGAGTTTCTGGCCCACTAATTGCAGAGGTTTAGATGCATCTCATCTAGTCTGCCTCTTAAATTAATAAATTGTGAAAAATGCACACTTGTGAGGCTTCTGAGGGCTCATAAGCAGCTCTGTGATCACCTGGGGCTGGAGGTTCCAGCAATGTTTCAGAAAAGCTTTGCCAGTGTGCACGTTTGTCTGCTGTGAAAAGAAAACCATCACACTCTGAGACGTCACAAACTATGGCATGAATGTGTGTGGCCCTGCTCCCGAGTCACGTTAGTGCTCTGCACAAAAACTCTTGTTGGAAGAAAATGCTTTATGAGCCTTGGATCAAGGCAAGGCTTGCAATTTCAATTGTGAGGAATATTTTCATTAAGTCTGCATGACTTACGTCTGAGTCCCAGGGAGCTCCTGGAGTTCCAGCCATACTGCATGGAAGGTGCTTCCAGTCCGTGGGTTTTCACTCACAGAACCTGGTGGAGGAGGCAAGATCGCCTGGGTAGAGAGGGAGCTGATCACTCACTGTATCAGCTCTGGTGGGAAGAACTGTGTCACACAGTATGTGGTGGTGAAGTGAGCTGAGGGGTTTGGGTGGGGGTCGTTGGCTGTCACGTGTGTGGCTGTCACGCATGTGTATCTTTCATGCTGTGCAAGCCCTGGGTGTGAACTTTGACCTAGGGCTGTGTTCTGCCCATGGTCCTTGGGACACACACTTTAGAGTATCAGGACCCTGCTCCCCTTGGAGGTATGTGGCCAGAGGTGCTTTCCTCAGGCCTCACAGAAAGATGCTGGTCAGAGAGCCAGACTCGGCTTTGCACAGCGCCTCCCAGACACTGGCCTGGAGAGGCTGAGTAAGTGGGAACGTGACCTAATTATTGTGCCTCCCAGCACATTGGTACAATACCCAGACCTTCCTTCCTCCTCTCCTCACAGCAAGAAAAATTCTGCTGAGCCTCTCAGGGGCTGGAGGGCCAGTTTTAGTAATGTGCCCTTTGCTGGCTGGCTATTGTCCAATTACTTCTAGTGAGTGTTAATGGCCATGAATTTGAAAGTTTTATTTAAAAGATAACCGTCCTCTTGATCTTGGTGCCCTTGTCAGCTGTTACGTGTCTGAAGCTCTTTCCTTCTCCTGGGAGAGGCTGACAACAAAGTGGTCAGAAAGTCTGTGGCTTTGGGTTGCCACTGTGGCCTTCTCATTTTTTTAAATCCTTACCTGAGGGTATGTTTATTGATTTGTGGGGTTTGGGGTTGGGGATGGGAGAGAGAGAGAGAGAGAGAGAGAGAGACAGAGAGAGAGAGAGAGAGAGAGAGAGAGAGAGAGAGAGAGAGAGAGAGAGAGAGACAGAGACAGAGGGAGGGAGAGAAAGGAACATTGATGGGTTGTGTCCATATGCGTCCCAACCGGGGATTGAGCCCTCAACCTTTTTGGTGCACAGTATGGCGCTCCAGGCTGGTTTGGCTCAGTGGATTGAGCGTCGGCCTGCGAGCTAAGTGTCGCTGGTTCGATCTTCCAGTCAGGGCACATCAGAGAAGGAAAACTCTGACACCAAAAAACCTCCGCTGCCTTGCGGCATACCTCTTCAGGGGAAAGGCTAAGGGAGTAAACCCCGACAGAAAATCCGGAGCCGGAGTCCCTAAGGCGGTTTGACGTTGTAGTCAACACCGGCAACTCCTGCGGCGCACCTGAAACCAAGCTGTATTGACTCCGTCTTTCCCTTGGATCCTTCAGCTGCGAAGAGAGGGGTGGTCTGCTGCATGGGCAACAGCAGACCCTCCATATCACCCTGCCCAGGCTCTGTAGCTTCAGCTTCACTGGAGAGGACACTCCAGCGTCATCGCAAGATGTCGATTCAACACGGGAGGGGACAGATACCGTGTCACTCCCGAGTCGGACTGCACAGCCATTCTCGGCGGTGCAGATAGACTTTTAAGAAGCTACACCATCGTCTCTCGAGACGGACGGCTGCCGACATGGCGCTCCAACTAACTGAGCCACCTGGCCAGGGCGGTCTTCTGATGTTTTTGACACCTTCCATGTGGACTGAGGTCAAGGGAGGGTGTGAAATCAGCATACCCTCTTGTAGCACATCTGTAGAAGCCCATTAAGAAGGCTACTCTTCTGTAGGTCATTTTAGGGCCAGCCATGGCATGCCCCACCCTGAGGCACAAGGTGACTTTTAACTTTGAGAGGTGGCATTTCAGTCCTCTAACCATAGTGAGTATAGGGGGAAGATTTAACTTCTGTTTTAAGTCAGACTTCTGCCTGGAAGCTTGTTATTCTCCATGTAGAATCATCTACTTTAACTTAAAGCCTGTTTGGGGCCCTGGGAGAAGCTGTAGATGTGCTTTCCTCTGACTCAATCAGAATCACTATGTAAATGAATTTTCCAGAGGATTGTCTCTGGGAATTCCTAAAGCAGCCTTAGCGTTGATATGTGCGTAAGGAAAACATCAGGCAGTCAATCTTAGAAGCTTATCTTCTATTCAGGGTTTGCACATGGAGGAAATTTCACCCCAGCCAGGATCACCGGTTGCTTTGCACATTCTTAATTCTTTTGCCAATTTTCCAAATGCCTTTGGAAATTCATACTGACTTTTTTTTTTTTTTCATTCCATTTTGAGTACTGAATATTTTCCTGTCATTAGTTAAACTGGCATGAATAAAATATTCCTTTTCAGGGTGATGATTTTTAAGTATTTAAAAACAAAACAAAACAAAACACCCAGTTGGTTAAATCTATGAGGCCTGCTAAAATGTTCTTACAGTGCACGTGGGTGATTTTGGGAATAGGAATGTGTCTTTCTATAGACCACACTGTGTCAGTCACAGTGGTTCCTGGTAGTAGGATACATGAAGGAAATAAGTAGAAAGGAAATAAACTTGAATGGATAGAATCAAATCATTTAAGACTCAAAATAGAATTTTTTCCTTAGAACTATTTGGCTAGCTATACTAAATTTATGGGCTTGTTACTGTCATTAACAATGATATAGGTTAAAATTGGGAATGATTAAAAATAATATAAAGACTAAGTATAAAATATTCCATTTATCTATTTATACATTTAATAAATTTTCTTTTAGCTCTTACTAAATGTAAGGCCTTGTTATGGTCCTTAGAGAAGACAAAATCCTACACTACAAAAAACTTCCAGTATTAGTAGGAAGAAAACTTTATAAGGTTAAATAACTATATTAAAATTTGAGAAGTAATAAATTCTATAAGAGAAGGAAGGTGAAGAGAAACTAAGTTAACCATTTTTCCATACATTATCGCCACTATCCTTATAACCTCAGTGCAGTAGGTTCAGAGATTTTAATTTTCTCACCCTGGGACATTCAGCTAGTTAAGTGGCAGAGTTGGGATTCAGATCAAGCTCTGACAAGACACTTCTCTGCTTTGCCTAAGCAGAGATAAATGCGACATGAGTTCAGAAATGGAGACGTTAATTCCACCTGCGGGAGATGTGGTGGACGTATTAGAACATGAGCCAAACTCTGAAGCATGAGGCGGTGATGTCCAGCTGTGGAAATGGAACTCAGGCAGGATGGACATGCTGGGCCCGAAGCCCACCATGGGAGTCGGTAGGGTTGATGCAAAGGGTGAGAGGTGGGTCAGTTAGCTGGGCATGGAGGACACCCGAAGAACCGTAAGGTTAGAAAGGTGGGTAAGTGGTCAGATCATGATGAGTTTGGGTTCTAGTAGAAATACTTATAATTTTAGCAGGTGATACAAGCTCTTAGACTATCCAGGTGATGACACTACTAGAATATAACATTAGAGTATTAGAAACCAACCTCAGTCTCTGGGGTAGAGGGATTGGGGCTGGGATGGCCTGCAGAGAGAGTTGGAAGGCCAGCACAGTGGTCCCAGTGAAGGGGGCCTGAACTAGCATGGTAGGGGGAGCACAGGAGAAGTGACAAGTGTGAGAGCTGCAGGGCAGGTGTGAGGCCTTGTTGGGGCCTAGGGTGGTTTACCCAGGAGCTGGGAGAAGCATGCTGGGTATCGTCGTTGCCCCAGGTGAGCTTCTCCTTGCAGCATGGTGCCCCTCCAGTGTGACTGGGGTATAATTGATTTATAGCTGCTTTTGTTGGTAAATGGAACGGTTATATACATTTACTTAAACTTACAGTGCTTTGGGTCAGATTTTGTTCTAAGTGCTTTGCAAGTACACTTTTGCTCTTCATGACTGCTCTGTAAGGTAGGCTATTATTATTCCCACTTTGCAGATGAGAAAATGGAGGCCTGCTCTAGGATTTGCATTTTTAACCATTAAGTCTAACCCTATCTTTGGTGTTAATAATACATTTGAGATTCAAATCTTAGTGTGTTTCCCTGAATTCTGATTTCTGATTCTTCCCCGTCCCCCCTTTTTTTATTCCAGAGAGAGAGAGGAAGTGGGGGGGGGGGGAGAAAGGGAAACATCAATGTGAGAGAAACGTTGATTGGTTGCCTCCTGTACGTGCCCTGACTGGGGACTGAACCTGCAACCTAGGCAGGTGGGCAGGTGCGCTGACTGGGAATTGAACCTGTGACCTTTTGATTTATGGACACTGCTCCAACCAACTGAGCCACACCAGCCAGGGCTCTCTTCCCTTCTTAAGATAAAATGGCTGAAGTACCCACTGGGTATGTAATGCACACTGTGGAAACATCTAGAATGAGAGTCGTCATGGGGTTTTATACGAAATTGGATTGAAACTGCAGAACCAGGAGAACAAAGGCATATTGGAGTGAGAAGGATCAAAGAGATTGTCTGCTAACTAAATTTGGTCCATCCTCCTTTGCATGCACCCAGGGAGAGAGATGCCGTAGAGCAGGTGGCTTACTGGGGCCATCAGGATAGCACTGGAGTTCAGGATTTCTGACAGCTGGCACAGCGGGCAATGTGCTGTTATGTTGGGGACAAACTTACTGAAGAGAACTCAGTTTTCGAGTATTTTATAGCCTATGCCCAGGGCTCCTTATACTGGATTCCATAGTGGAACTTGCGTTGGGGAGGGGATGCGTGGCCTGGGAGGGGACCTTCTCTGTACACTGCTGCCACCCTCTCGCCTTCCTCCATTCTGCTTGTGGAATTAAGAGCTCTGGGAACTGTTGCCAAAATTGTTATTTTTTCTACTGAGTGCTATGGAGCATTTTTCAATTTAGAGCTTATTTCCAGTGACAGTGTGTTCAAATTCTGGGTCCCTCAACCAGAATTTCCACATGGGTCTCCTGCTCAGTCTCCTCTTTGTTGTCTGTTGAAAACCCACAGCCCTCTGTCAGAGAAAACCCACTTTCTTAGAGGCCTTCTGTGGATAGGGGGCCACGCTGACAGTGTTTTCTCTCTTTTCTTGTTTCTTACTATCTGTACTGCTCTAGGCCTGAGCTGAGCAGGTCCTTGAAATCATCTTAAACACATTCTTAAAATCTTGTTGGAGTTTAAAGCAGCAGTTGCGTTCCTTGCTGCCTTTGCTGGTTCCTCTGGGCTAAGCCCGTGCTTTTCCTTCTGTAGCTGTTGCATGGGGTGCTCAGGAGGTCAAGGCCACACATGTGCTCTGCTGCACTGCCCGCTGCCTGCTGCAGGCTGGTGCTCAGGTTCAGGTTGTTAACTCATGTTATCCCCCAGGAACTGAATTATGGGCCTAGGAAGAACCAGGTTGTATGCAACACTTCTGTGTTTGGCCCACAGCTGTGTTTTTATGATCTTAAAACAATTCTGTCTCATCTCAACCATGACCCATCGGCTGCCCCTGCCCCCACCTCATCTGCTGCCATCGGTAATCTCAGTTTTAATTAATCTTTCAAAGAAACAGATTAAGATGATTGCTTCCAAGCTGAGTTTTGCTGTAAGTACCTTTCAGCTGCCTTCCAGAAGTGATTAAAAGAAGAATTTTTGTAGGAGCTTTTATGCCCAGTTAAGATTATTTTTGGATCTTGTCTCAATGGTTTATTTCCATCATGTGCCTGTGTTTAACACAGTCACTGAAAACGAGGAGCAGAGCTGGGTTTTGTCTCCCTGTGGGTAGTCTTTGCTTCTGAACATCCTGCCTTGATCTTTGCTCCTGTCTGCCTTGTTGGCGCATCTCCCAAGGATCCTTCCCAGGGTAGCCATGCCAAGCCACCAACATGGAAATCACAGCTTGTCTTGGTTATTCAGGGTGCTTCTGGTCGTGCCTTCTCTCCAGTCCCCAGCCTTCACAAACACAACAAAACCATTTGTTCCTGATCCACCAATGCCAAGGACCTGTGGCCACTGCACCCAGGGTCTAACTCCAGCACTGACTTTAACAGATGATATTGCAAAAGGTTGTCTACTGGTCGATGACCCCCCTGGCTTTCCTCCTTGAGGGCAGGTGTTGAGTTCTGTCATCTCTGTGTCACCAGGGCCCAGGATAATGCCTGGCACACCAGGAGGTATTCTGTGAGGGTTCTCCTTAACAGTGTGTGGAAAAGTTGACAGAGGATGGTGAGTATTGCTCCAAGTCAAGGCAGAAGAGATGTTGGCTGGTACATGTGTTTTATTTGGCCTGCAAGCTGTTTAAAAAATTTCCAAACCAACATATCAGAGAAAGGTAAATTGTACATAGAAAATCCCAATTTCTAGCTTCTTTTGTAAAATGTTAAGACCCTGACTTTGCTGGAACTGTGGGGTGGGATTCCCTTTGAGGAGACTGCACTCTGCCTTTTGGTCATCTGATTCTTGAAAGAATTTCATAAAGCCATCTACCCTTCACACACTTTGAGTTTATAGATCCAATTTTTCGTCAAAACTTAAGTGTTGCAAAGTATGTGATTTCCAGCTTAGTCTAAATATTGACATATTTAAATAAAACTGTTACATCATTCTTTTCACTGTAACCAACGGGAGGAATCTAAATATCACAGAGACCTGATACACACCATCTTCCATTAAAAAGTACGTGGATAGACTCTTCTTCTGCTTTTTTTTATGTGCAGCTTCACCCTCAAGTAAGCGCAATGTTGTTAGTTAGGTGTCAATAGCAAAAGGGCCTGGAGGCAGCAAAGAGGGACTGGCCTTCAAACTTAAATAACCACTCTTTGTACGTCTTTTCCATAACATGTGTGACTTGAACTTGATTAATGCGACTTCCCAATATGGCAACATGATTTTTAGTACTGTATAACAGTGGATTTCATCATCATTTCTTCCAATACTGAAAATACCTTATAAGTAACATCTGCAAAACAGCAAGTATTTTTAAGTACAACCACACTAATTGACAAAAAAGTTATGAATGCACTTAGGGAGTGATGCCAACGAGTCTGTTTCTTTATGTAGGTGAACCGTAACCTTGGGCAGCACATGCCGTTCAAGGGTAAGAAAGACTATGCTGAACTAAGCCACAGTTGAAGGTGACTGCACATACCCTTGGGAATGGTGGATGCATATCACTGTCTTAAGTGATTTAGGCAATAAAGACATGTGGTTATTGGACTCTGTAGTGATAGCTGGCTGGTTTGGCTCAGTGGATTAAGCGTCGGCCTGCAAGCTAAGTGTCGCTGGTTCGATCTTCCAGTCAGGGCACATCAGAGAAGGAAAACTCTGACTCCAAAAAACCTCCGCTGCCTTGCGGCATACCTCTTCAGGGGAAAGGCTAAGGGAGTAAACCCCGACAGAAAATCCGGAGCCGGAGTCCCTAAGGCGGTTTGACGTTGTAGTCAACACCGGCAACTCCTGCGGCGCACCTGAAACCAAGCTGTATTGACTCCGTCTTTCCCTTGGATCCTTCAGCTGCAAAGAGATGGGGGGTCTGCTGCATGGGCAACAGCAGACCCTCCATATCACCCTGCCCAGGCTCTGTAGCTTCAGCGTCATCACAAGATGTCGATTCAACACAGGAGGAGACAGATACCATGTCACTCCCGAGTCGGACTGCACAGCCATTCTCGGCGGTGCAGATAGACTCTTAAGAAGCTACACCATCGTCTCTCGAGACGGACGGCTGCCAACGACGGAGTGATAGCTGCCTCTTCCATGGCTCCCGGACTGGGGAATGTGGCCAGGAGCCCCCCAAGGTCATTGCAAATGGCTGGGATCTGTGTGGTGGCCTCCTGTGCACCCCACCGAGGCCCACCTTCTTGAAACTCCACAAATGTGCAGGCTGGTGCACCAGGTGCCCAGCTGCTCTTCTTGAATGGACTCTTCTTTAACCATTACAACTGCTACCTCCTCTTTTTCCTCTGAATTTATTTATTTATTTATTTAAAGATTTAATTTATTTTCAGAGAGGATGGAAGGGAGGGAGAAACAGAGAGAAATATTGATGTGTGAAAGAAACGTCAGTTGGTTGTCTCATACACGCCTATAACAGGGACCAGGCCGACAACCCAGGCATGTGCCCTGACCAGGAACTGAACCAGTGACCTTTCTTTTTGTGGGAGAACACCCAACCAGCTGAGGCACCCTGGTCAGGACTGAATTTATAGTCTGTTCTCATAGAATGTTATCCTAGGGTAATATATTTGTCCTTGCAAAAAATATGTCTATACATTTAAATTAAATCTTCTGTGGCTTTAAGTATCTAAATATAAAAAGTTCATGTATTTCGTTATTATAATTATTATACATTTGAAAAAAACAAATATAAAGTTTGATAAAAATATTAAAGAAGAATGTAAAATTTACTTGGAAATACATCTCCTAATGAAATGCACGAAGTTCTGTTGTTTTTCAATTGTTTTCTGTGTCCGTGGATGGGGAGTACTCACCCCTAGGGTAAGAAGGTTCAGCATTAGTTCATACCTCTTGTGTTTTAATATAAATTGGAAGCTCAAAGAAACTGTATATGATTAGTGTAAAGGGGACTAGGAGTTATATTATAATGGTCCCGCGTTTTTTTGAACTTTTTCTGAGTACGTGCCCAGTTGTTTATCCAGCGTGCATCCATAGTTAGCTGCTATGATTAGTTTCTTCTTTCTCAGCAGGTAGTTCCTGAGCGGAGAGTGCTTGCTCCCTCGTGCTGCATTGGAACTGCATGAGGGGTGGGTAAGGGGATGTCCAACCATACTTACGTCTCATTGAGGTTCTGTAGAAAGAGTGGGTGGGTATCCCCAAGTATATTTGGGAGGACAAAAGATGAGGGTCAGTGCTGGACTGTAGCTCCCTCAGTCAGGAACCACACCGTGGCTTGGTTCTGTTGGACCTTCCCACAGCACCTAATCTAGTCTAAGTAATGTTGTAAATGTAACATAAACTACAGTCAGTCCTCCTTATTCACAGATTCTGTATTTGCAAATACACCTACTCACTGAAAGGTGTTTGTCATTCGCTCCCCCCCTCCCCGCCCCACAATAACACTTGCGATGCTTTTGCAGTCATTCATGGATGTGAGCAGAACAGGGAAAAATTTGTCTCTTCATTTGCAAGTTCTCAGCTCAGGTTTGAACAAGGCAGAGCTCTACCTTCTCATTTCAGCTCCTGTGCTGTAAACAAGTTGTCTACTTAGTAGTGTATGTTTTGCATTTCTTTTGTGCTTTTTCTTGGTGATTTTGTTGTTTAAGACGGCCCCCAAGTATAGTGCTGAAGTGCTGTCCAGTATTCTAAGTGCAGGAAGGCTGGGCTGTGCCCTATGGAGAAAATACCTTTGCTAGAGAAGCTTGTTCAGGAATAAGTTACAGTGCAACATGCAAGTTAAGTTGCGTGCTGGCTGTCAGTTCAATGTCAGGAACCAGCAATATAGATTAAATGAGGTATATAGATATTTTAAATATATTTTATTGACCGTGCTATTACAGTTGTCCCAGTTTTTTCCCCTTTGCCCCCTCCGCCTGGAACCCCCCTTCCTTCCAGCAGTCCACCCCTCCTTAGTTCATGTCCATGAGTCATGCACATAAATTCTTCGGCGTATCTTTAAACAGAATCACACATAAAGCAAGGTTATGTATTGATTGGTTGACAGAATGCTGAGACCAGAGGCTCTCAGGCACCTAACCCTGTCTTACCCCTAGGAACAGTGGTTAGTATTTGTGAACTTGGTGTTCACAGTGACTTTACAGGACATAACTTCTGTGAATAACGAGAATCAGCTGTATATAAGTTGCATGTGGATGTTGTGACTGTAGAAATCTAAGATGAAATTTCAGGGTAATGTCTGGGTAGGCAGATTTTTTGCTCAGAATATGAAGGGTGTGACAAGTGTTTTATTTCTACAAGATAATCTTAAATTTTTTTTTTATTGATTTGAGGGAGAGAGAGAGGGACAGAGAGGGAGACATCAATTTGTTGTTTCACTTGTTTATGGATTCATTGGTGGACTCTTGTACATTCCCTGACTGGGGATTGAACTTGTAACCTTGGAGTATTGGGACAGCACTCTAACCAAGTGAGCTACCTGGCCAGGGCTACAAGATAGTTTTTTAAAGTGGTTCCCTAACAGATGGGGCATGCACTAGTGAGTCTTTAGAGTGCATCCAACGCAGTAATGTTCTAATGATGGGACGTGCCTTTGCTATTTAAACTTAACTGGGAGTTTACTTTTTACTACATACTCAGATTCTGAGAATCAGAAGGAGGGCTGAGTAAGGAGAGGAGCACCTGAGTTACTCTTTTATTATCCACTACAGCTTCTGTCACTGGAAGATAAAAGACTGCAGAAAAGAGGCCTGGAGTTTGGAAACTGCACTGACCTCCTAATTTACATTCAGAACCATTATTTATTCTCTGATTTCGCATCGCTTAAAGCACACATGACCTGGAACAACACAGGTTGGAACTGCATGGGTCCACTTATTTCAATAAATACTGTAAATGTATTTTTTCTTATTTATCATTTTCGTAGTAACATTTTCTTTAGCTTACTTTATTGTAAGAATATAGCATATAAAACATAGGACATACAAAATATATGTTAATCAACTATTTATGTTAAGGCTTCCAGTTATTAGCAGTTAAGTTTTGGGGGAGTTAAAATTACAAGTGGATTTTCACATGCACGAAGGTTCAACACCCTTAACCCCCATGCTGTTTAAAGGTCAACTATATATTTTAAAATAGCCACTAGTCCCACAACCACTACTCCCTACTAAATAGTACGTAAAATGTAATTGTTATGGCTTGAGACATTTATATTCCGAGGCACAGAGTGTATTTTAAGACGTGACTTGATCCTTCTGGAATCCCCACTTGAGTGAGGGCTTTGCGTTTTAGTGGGCGGGGACTCCCGACCTTTGCCCAGAGTATGATGTAGGCATTCGGGAAGGAAGTACTTTTTACTAAATTCTCTCCTTCTGGTACAAATCTCTGGTCCAAGAATATCTTGCCTTTCCTCACCTCTCCCTTTATAGAATGTTTTATAAGCTTAAATCAGATTCCAAACCTGGTTCTCCCCTCAGTAAATTGTAAAGCCAAGTTTATATGTCGGAAGCAAGTTGTTTTTTTTTTTTTGTAGTCTTGTTTGCTTGTTTTGCCTGCATTATCTGCTTGAGTATTTTATGTTGGTCTGTTGCTTGACAGAAAAAGAACATGGAGAAAACTGTGTGAAAGTAACTGGGAGGAAAAAATATATCTAGTGATACGGTCTGAAGACCAATGTGTGCACATGAGACCAGATGCAAGAAAAGGCTGTGGGCTGTTTTTCAAAAGTGACTTATGACAAGCTATCACCTGCTGGCCATCCTGGGTTCACATCTGTCCCATGAAACTGCTTAGTGGCTGAGGACACTGGTTCTGGTTTGAGGTGGGTCAAGTCCATCCCTGGGTTGAGTTTCTCCTCTGTGCCTAAACAACTTTCTTCTGTCATGGTGATAAAAGAACTCACTTTATTTGTGAGGATTAAACAACATAATTGATGGTGTTTCTTAGTCTCATTCCTGGCATAGCAAGCACTCAAGATAATTGTATCTCAAAATAATTACATGAACAGATCTTATGTAATGACTCTAAAATCACAACCAAATGTAAAGCGGGGATTCAGGATTCGTTTTCTAAAAGACGCTTTTTTTGTTTTTCATGCAGGAAAGGATGCATTATAGAATTCCTGTAGAAAACCTTCTTATCAGTGCATTTAAAAATATTTGATTTGTACAAACCCACATAATTTAAAACCATAGTCCATTATTAGTCATCTCAATTATAATGCACTATATTAAATAATGCACTGGACTTCCAGCATTTTTTCACCCTTCAGCACCTGAACTGCTTCTCTATCTTGGGCCTCGAGTGGGCTCACCTTGTGGCCCTGACTTGACTGATGAGGACACTGGGGCTAGGGAGTGCCAAGGCTGTCACTCAGCTGACAGCAGTGGGCCAGTTGAAAGCTTTATGTTGCTTTTAGAAAGAAAAGGATCAAAGAAGAAAAATGAATATCTAGATACCTGAGCTTTTAGAAGAGCAAGAACTTGAGGAAGAAACTGCTAATTGAGCAAATCCAGGCCTTTCCTTAATATTTTCAAAGAACATATAGTTGCGTCGAAGTGTTCTTGGAAATATGGCACCCCTTATAAATAAATATGCTCTTTTAATTAGTTGAAAAGGTAGACACAAGTGTAGAGAAGCTAAGAGAAAAAGCTATTTGTTATTGTTCATTAAATATTAGGGCTACACTAAGAATGGGTTGCTCTTGGTATGAATAATTTCCTGTGAAAGTTAGAATCATAGAATTGTAGAGAAGGGATCTTAAAGATCAACTTTTAACTGCAAGGAAGTTGTACCTTTGAAGTCTTAATTCGTTAGCTTTATATTTTTATTAACAAAGGACATATCCAGCTGCCAGCAAGGGCTTCTCCTCCCTGTTGTCTCATCATAGCTAAAGTACGTCGAGTTGACATAATTCTGGGTCAAAGCAAATACGTTTTAGCCTGTGCCATCATATTGGAAATGTGGGGTTTCTGTTGGGCCTCTTGAAATTCTGAAAATGGTCCTGGTGCTCCCCTTGAGGATAGCCCCAGGCGTCTTCAGTTTAGCTCGTTTTGCAGACCTTAAGAGTGTAAGTTGCCTGCCCATGGTCAGAAGCATAGGGATATTTTAAGGTACCAATACAGATATGGCACCAAGAGAACTTTGGGGCCAATCACTGATGCTCTTTGTAGAAAACATAATGCTTCAGCTGTAATACACACCATTTTTATGCTCGAAAGAAAGGCAGGCAATGAACTGGCAACACACCTCTGCTGTTTGCTTAGCATGTTTGTGTGCTGACTCACCTGCCAACAGTCCTAAGCAGCTATCTTAAAAAAATTAGTCACAATGTGTCAGATCAAAATTAACCCCTGTAATTGTCTTGCTCTTTAAGTGCCACATGCCATACACCCCAGTAAAACCTCACCTGTTGAGACCCCCCATACATTTGGAATGCCAAGTGGTAATAAACAGGGGTAAGCCAGAGTTTGAAACATTATCTATGAAAAAGGTGTTGAGTTTGCTCAGCAAACGTATGATATCAACAGGAACGTGGACATATTGTTTAACCACTTAGCTTTAATATTTGCACATGTAGTTAAGTGTTTATTACAAGTGATTTTTACCAGGACCAATAAGTCTCCTGTTTAGCAATACTTGATGAGCCCTTTAAAGTTGTTTATGAATTTCAAAGCATTTACATCGCATTTCTGTACGAATGTTTGAAGATTTGGAATGTTTGAAGATGTATGGTGAAAGGGCAGGTGATAGTGTATGACTTGTTTGCACAAGTGCTGACAAGAGCACCTGGCACAGGGAGATGTTTGGTGCTTATTTGTTGAAAGTGGCATCGAATGTGTAAATAAAGACACTGACACTGGGACTGTGGGCTAACTAGCTGGAAAAAATAAAACATTGTGTTTCTCAGGGGGAACCTATTGGCACTGTGGCCAAGATGGTTCTTCCTTGCTGAACACTGAGCAGGTATCTCTGGACCCTCAGTGTCCTGATGCCATCTGCTAAGCAGCAGTATTGCTCACCTGCTGTGACCAACCACAAAGTCCCATTTGTTTCCAGATACCTTTGGGGGGCCAGTGCCATCCCCACTTAGGGACACCTACTGCTCCCCAAACACCAAGGACTTGGAGCAGTTCACCCGACCCCCCTGCTCTGAAGGTGTTTAAGGGAAAAACCAGTTTCTTAGAAGCTTAATGTTGCCCTAATTTATTCCTTTTTTCTTTAACCTGGCATTGGCCTTGTAGGAAGCATGCTTTAAAAAAAAAAAATTAATCAGCAGCTGAGGATGTGTTTATTGATTTTATTTTTAAATTATATTTTATTGATTATGCTGTTATAGTTGTCCTGATTTTCCCCCCTTTGCACCCATTCACCCTGCACCCCCCACTCCTCGGACAATACACCCACCATTGTTCATGTCCATGGGTCATGCGTACAGGTTCTTTGGCTACTCCATTTCCTATGCTGTCTTTTACATCCCTATGGCTATTCTGTTACTACCTATTTGTACTTCTTAATCCCCTCGCCTCTTCACTCATTCCCCCACACTCCCTCCCATCTGGCAACCATCAGAAAGCTCTCTGTATCCATGATTCTGTCTCTGTTCTTCTTGTTTGCTTAGTTTGGTTTTTAGATTCAATTGTTTATAGATATGTATTTTTTGTCATTTTATTCATAATTTTGTTCTTCTTTTTCTTAAATATGTCCCTTTAACATTTCATGTAATACTGGCTTGGTGATGATGAACTCCTTTAGTTTTTTTCTTGTCTGGGAGCTCTTTATCTGCCCTTCCATTCTAAATGATATCTTTGCTGGGCAGAGCAATCTTGGCTGTAGCTCCCTGCTTTTCATGACCTTGAATATTTCTTGCCAGTCCCTTCTAGCTTGCATAGTTTCTTTTGAGAAATCAGCTGACAGTCTTATGGGAACCCCTCTGTAGGTAACTAACTTCTTTTCTCTCACTGCTTTTAAAATTGTCTCTTTATCTTTAACCTTTGGCATTTTAATTATGATGTGTCTTGGAGTGGGCCTCTTTGCATCCATCTTGTTTGGGACTCCCTGTGCTCCCTGGACTTGCATGTCTACTTCCTTTACCAAATTGGGGAAATTTTCTTTCATTACTTTTTCAAATAGAGTTTCAATTTCTTGCTCTTTCTCTTCTCTTTCTGGCAACCCCCTATGATGTGAATGTTGGATCTCTTGAACTTGTCCCAGAAGCTGTTCATAATATCCTCATGTTTTTGGATTCTTTTTTCTTCTCTTATTCTGAATGGTTGTTTTTTTCTTTCTTATGTTCCAAATCATTGATTTGATTCTTTGCTTTATCCACTCTACTGTTGTTTCCCTGTAAATTGTTCTTTATTTCATAGTGTATTCTTTGTTTCTGTCTGGATCTTTCTTTATGTTGTTGAGATCCTCATTAAGTTCCTTGAGCATCCTTATAACCAGAGTTTTGAGCTCTGTATTGAATAGATTGCTTAGCTCCATTTCGTGTAGCTCTTTTTCTAGAGTTTTGTTCTATTCTTTCATTTGGGCCATGTTTCTTTGTCTCCTTATTGGGCTACCTCCCTGTGTTTGTTTCTGTGTATTAGGTAGAGCTGCCATGACCCTGTCTTGGTATCATGGCCTAATGCAGTAAGTGTCCTGTAGGGTCCAATGGCACAGCCTCCTCTATCACCCAGACTGGATATTTGAGGTGCACCTTTTGTGTGGGTTGAGTATAGCCTCCTCTTGTAGTTGAACCTTGGTTACTGTTGGCAGATCAATGGGAGGGATCTACCCAGGCCAGTCAGCTGTAAGGATTGGCTGTCACCACTTACCACCAACTTTCACCATCTGTGTAGGATCAACTGTGCAGGGGCAGCGTGGTGGTGCTCTGATGTGGTCTGTAGCTGTCCACTGGGTGTGCTGGCCCTGGCATTTCCTGGGTTATGCAGACCAAGGTCAGCCCCCACCTGTGTTCTGCTGTATGAGCTATAAAGCAATCTGAGATGTCTGCTACTTATGCTGGGCTTGGAGATTCCCAGGCAAAGCCAAGCTATGAATCTAGGCTGGCTGCTGCTAGTACCAAGTCTGGGGCTCACTGAGGCCAGCTGTTACTTGTTTGAGAGGATTTAGAAAGTTGTGCAGCATGAGCCAAGGGTAGCCATTCATATGGAAAAGCAGCTTGAGTAGGCCTGTAAGTTGGGTGGAGTGGAGTCTCTGGGAATCTCCAAGGTGGGTCAAACAGTGTTAGCCAGGTTGATGGAGTCTCAGATATGACACCAGCCTGCCAGCTCTGTGGGCGGAGTGTTCAGACAAGGGATAATGGCTTCTCCTTGCCTTGATGCCAGATAGCTCATTTTCTCCCTATTTACCACTTGTGCCTTTCAAGCTGCCACTCCAGTGCTGGAGCTCAGAGGGAGTGAGTCTGAGTAAGTGAGTCCATCTGTGGATTCTTTAAGAGGAACTGCTTGGGACTCCCGAATTTTCTTCCACTGACTGAGTTCCCACTGGTTTTTGCAGCCAGAAGTTGTGGGGACTTATCTTCCTGGCACTGGAACTCTGGGCTTGGGGGGGCGTGGTGTGGGACTGGGATTCATTACTCCTGAGATATCCTTCCTGAATTTTTATCCACCACATGTGGATAAGGGACCAACCTGTTCTGCATCTGCACCCTTCCTACCAGACTGGATGGATGTGGTTTCTTTAATTACATAGTTGTCAGACTTCTATTCAATTTGATTTCTGACAGTTTTGAGTGTTGGTTGTTCTATATTTTAGTTGTAATTTTGAAGTGATTGTATGAAGAGGTGAGTCATGTCTATTTATTGATTTTAAGAGGAATATAGAGAGAGGGAAAGAGAAAGAAACATTGAGGATAGCTTCCCGTACATGTCCCAACTGGGGATCGAACCCATAGCCTAGGAATGTGCCCTGATTAGGAATTGAACCTGCACCCCTTTGGTGTACAGGGTGACTCTCCAGTGAACTGAGCCACTGCCCAGGCCTGTCCTGATTTACTATTTGCTCAAAACAGACTGGTATCTGTTTTCATGTTAAATGTGTCTTGCAGGGCTGAAGATGCATAGATGAAAAAAGTACTTCTTTGGAGAACTGCTCCCCAGGAAAAGTGAAATGATAAATCTTTTTGTTGTTGGTACCACAAATCAAAGAGGACACATCTAATACATCTGGTGCTATAAGGCAGTGGGGCAAATATATAATGTACTTGGCAACAGATAATAGTTTTCATTTAGCTGGAATGACACATGTTTAATAGGTGGCCAAAGGCAAAGCAATTCTAGACCTTCGGGTCAGCCTGGGATATAGCCTTTATTGAACCTTGGGCTTATCTTGATAGTCTTTCCTCTGTCCTCATTTATTGATTATTTTTTACTCATCTCTGGGAGCTTTTGCTTCTCTTGGGTTTGTCCTAATTGCCAAAGATGTAAGAACCTAATGATTGGTTATAGTGGCCACTGTGTCTGTGACATTTCTAGAATGCTCATGGTGAACTTACGTACTTCTCTTCCTCACAGACCCTGTCTCACATTGAAATATGTTTTGGAAATCAAGTGCATTCATTTACTAAGTTTTTAGCCCCCTTCTTGGGCTCCCCTGACACCACCACACTCAACATTGACTCATGGAGTATTTACTTAGGTCAGTCTGGATGTTGAGTAACCATCTCTGAGACAGATGACCTTGGCTACTTCTCCGTGCCTTTTCTTACCTCATGGACATATCTAAGCTTTGGAAAATTTTTTATTTGGGGGGCAAGCACATGTGGGAAGAATGCCATGAACCTGAACTCAGAATTTTCTGACTTTAATTTAAAAAGAGTTTTAACTTTACCTTCAAACTTGGGGCTTCACTTCCAAGATGTGAGTTCATTTGAAATTCCCACCTTGTGCTGTCTTGTGGAAGCAGCCACCTGATCCCCGTGCCGGTTCCTGCAGCCGAGGCTGTCACAGGTGCTGCACTCTGTGAGGCAAGGTGATTTCACTGCAGAGCTGTCCTTCCAGTGCTTTCAGGAGGTGCTGCCACGCTCACCCTGCACTTGCCCCATCTTATACATAGAGGGTTTTTGAGTAGAAATATATTGTGTGTGCGTTTTAATTTTTAGTGATATTCTACCCAGCTTCTTAGGCACATTGTTGATAGTAGTTACAAAGCCAGGAATCAAAATCAAGACTCCAAAACAAATCCTAGAACAACTGCTGATGTGTTTTGATCAGTTTTGTTTGAGATTTGAGAGTCTCTGAGTGGGCTGGTATCATCTGGAGAGAGAAACAGAGTAGGAGCCTGAAGGCCAGGGCTCCAATAATTTAGATAGGTCCCTTTTCCACCTGTTTACAGCAAAAGGGGCTATTCTTTAATGACCCTCACTTCCTGGTATTTCCTGGGACTCCATCTGTGGGGTACATTTGTGGCATTGGTGGCTCTTGGTGAGAAGCAGGCAATTGTCTTTCCCTCTTCTGCCCCAGCCCCTTCCCTTGGCCATCTCCTACCTGTTCACTGTTCTCTTCATAGCCACTAAAGAAAGAAAAGTGGAACTGGTGTCTATTAAAAATGAAACCAGTTGTAAGTTGTGGCAGGTGCCCGGGCTGAGTATAACAGAAACAGGAGGGGTATATAGGGGGTGTTCACACTGAGTTTTCCAGCTACTTTTTTTTTTTTTTTTGGTCTTTCCCTTAGATGAATCACTTACTCATCTGTGTTTGGACCTCTGGTGTTCCTTCTGTCCCTGGAAAGAGTTCATGAACATCTTCTTACTGTTCTTTCTGGCTTGACTCACGCTGGTTCCTTGCCTGCCTGATTGTGTCACACGGGTGGGTTCCAGGTGTCTGCTGAGGCAGTGCTCAGCCATTCCCCTGAGTGCAGCTTCTGATGCAGAAGTCAGGCCCCTTGCTCTCCTCTGGGTGGCCACGCTGTCTTGGCTCCACGGGTAATGCCTGCCTCTCTTGGTAGGTGGGGAGATTTATTCAAGGTCTGGGAGAAAGGGCACATCTTCTTTGGCCGAGGTGAAGGCTGACCTTGCTGAGGTGCAGGGGAATCCAGGGAAATCTGAGGAAGCTCACGGTGGTCCCCAGGGACCCTAAGGGCAGGCCCACAGCGGACAGACAGCAGATTACCTCGTTGGAGGCTCTGAGTGGAATTCATAGCCCACCTATGGGGGGCGAGGCTGAAGCCACACAGGAGGCCTTCTGGGGATGTGCTGAGAATCCTGCAGGGTTCTATGTGTGCTGTATATCATCACGACAGGCTATCAGCCTGTTTGGGAAATTGTAAATGTGGGGATTGCACCACGGGAAGGAATCTGACTGTGCTGTGTTCCAAGGGACCGAATACAGGTTGCTACTTTAAAAACAAAAACCTTCTGTTAAGAGCACATATATGATCAAGGTAGCTAACCTGCCCTCGCCAAACCTCAGACTCCACACCTGCCAAGGGGGGGTGAGAGTATCTGTTACTGTATCTACTTCACAGGGTTGCTGACTTGATCAAAATAAAAATAAAATCACAACTTTGACAGTTGTCTCAACATATCGTGTGGTACAGTGTTTTACATGATGTGGTGATGGTGGTGAGTCCCTGTACAGAAGGACGTAGAAGGAGAAGTGCTTGAAGGAGAAGTAAGCTGGTCATTGGCTGGTATTTATGGATTCTAAATTCCTGGATATGGGATAGTTCTGACTGTAGATACTCTGTTCCATTTTCAGACCATATATTTCATAGCAAAATTGTGCCATGGTTTGTTTGGAAAAAAATATGTTATTTTCACAGAACTTGCAGGTGGAGAACCTGGGTCTGCAGAATTGAATCAGGCTCTCTGAACTTGTTTCTCAGTTCTGAAACCCATGTGCTTTCTCCCAGTGGCCTTCGGACATTCGCCTGCCCCCAAATCACCCGGAGAGCATGTTAAAACACAGATTCCAGGCTTAAGCCCTGGAATTGCGCAGGGCCTGATAACTTGCCTTTTTAACCAGTTCCCTGGTGATATTGATGCTGCTAGTCTGAGGCCCCAGCTTTGAGAAACAGTGCTCTGTACCCTCTGGACCACTTTTTCTCGGTGCTGGTTCATGAGAGTTTTCACTGGTGTGCAGGAAAATGAGGAAAATAATGTACTAGTATTTTCAGAAATCCAAATGGATTAAAAAGAAAGGATTATTCTCCCCCCCCCCTTGAAATTTTGTCTTTCCTGTTTCCTGGAGATAAAACCCTATCCTTCATGAAATGATGGTAGCAACATCAGTCATTTGGATGTACTGACTGACTTTCCTTGAAAAATTAAGAGTTGGCAACTCTAATTCAGTTCTTGACTTCTGGGGGAGTTCTACAGCCCTCTGAAACTCAAGTCTGATAAGTATTACCTAATTACTATGTGGTTTAGTTGCTTAATTTTAAATTTTTTTCTTTTTAAGTGGGTGGTAGGGGGAATGAAGGTGGTGACATAGAGGCACGTGTTTATTCATTTGGCTAAGCCTTGGATGTTTTATTTCCTGATGACAATTGTAGTGAAATTTTTTGGTTTTGCAAGAACCCTCTGTCTCATAGCAAACTCACTGTACAAGGAAGACAGTGCTCTGTGTCAAGGAATGTACACTGGTTATGATGTGTCTTTGAAATCATCTTTTCCATCTGTAGTTTCAGAAGGAGCTGAGGAGAGCAGTCAGCCACATTATCTCATATTTGGTGGGCAATATTAAGTTTTGTACAAACATCTTGTACTTTTCACACTTTTTACACCTTTCCCAAGCCTGGGTACTCAAATATGTCTAATATTAATCCCCAGTTATAGGCCTCTTTCTGGAAGCCTTTGCCTGTGTTTTGGAATATTTTAGGCAAAGTATTGGAGAGAAAATTTTGCAATGATTCCTCATTAATTTGAATTTGGAGAGTTTCCTTAAAAAAAAAAAATCTCTTTCTTAGTCACAGTGTCCCAGCTTTTTGCCTCATATTGTTGGGTGATTGATGATCTTAATTCTCCACTTGGATTTGCCTGCGTGGATGTAGCCTTTGTTGACGGTTTTCAGATTTTTCCTGATGGTCAAATTCGGTTCAGATTCAGGAAGTAAGTTATGGAGAGTTTGTTTCTCTTCTGTGCTCAAAAGGTTCATTTAATGTTCATTTTGAATTTCTTCTGAAAAAATATTTAGTTAACCCTCTTTGATTTTCCCTTGTAAATCTGTCTTGCGTTTATCTTTGATCGTTATTATCTTCCTACGTTCATAGATTTCCTTCGCTGTCTTCATGTGTCACATTATTACAGTCAGGACCACCTTTCATAGCTTATTAACTCTCGCTAGCTTTTCTAATCTATTCATATAATTTGAAATGTGTGTAGTTTTCTTTTAAAAAATATAGTTACTAAGTCACCTAGCCATTTCTTTTCATACCTTAGAGTGTATGTTGGTGATACACATTTATTCTGTAAGCGTTTATATTAAAAAAATTTATTTCTTTCAAGTGTTGCATGGCTATGGCTTTTTCAGGGTCTTCTACACATTTTTGCCTCATTATTTTAAACTCAGTGCTAAAAAATCACTTCTTTGTAACAGATTGAAATCACAGTTATTCTGTCTTCTTTTTTAAAAAGATAGGCATTTGACTGTGGGGCAAAAGTATTTATAAATATATGGTTGTGGCTAAAACTTGTGCAGCATAGCAGAATAAAAGACAGTATTTACAATTAAAAAATATTCTTTGTTGGTTCCTCGTGTCTACATTGTTTTTTCCTTAGGAAATATAGGATACTTCCTTAAAAAAAAAAAAACAGCATTAAGTATATTAATGGAGAGGTCTCTGCAAATGTCACTTAAAATGGAAGTGTCTAGTTTGGATTTAACTTTTTATGGAATTATGCATGTAATTCCATTTGCATTTGCTGAGAGTTTGTGTTATTAATAGAATAGACAAATCAGCATTTTGTTGGTGTGTGTAAGACTTTCTTGTTTTTCCTGTCTTGATTGCTGGTTGCACATAAAACTCAGAGAAGGAAAAAGAGTGTAGCATAGAGAGGAAAGGAGGTGGTAGAGTGACTCAGTAGTCCCAGGGTCCTGTTTCCACTGTTGACAGCCTTCTGGCTGGAAGCCTTTATTTTTAAACTGCCCAATGGGGCATGATGATCCTGATCCAGTGCACCGAGTGTCTATGCTGAGTAATCCCACAGATGGCACATTGAGGGTGATGCTGGAGGTGAAATGGCTTCCTCTGAAGAGTGGAGTTGCTGTAAGGCAGGGATTTCGCTGGGCACCAGAGGGGAGGTTCTGACTAGTCTCCGGCGGTGGAGACAATCAGAAACCACTTGCCATGTTCTGTGTCATAGTTTTTCCAGGAAGAGTGAAATTCTGTTTGTGGATTCTGCTGCTCTTGCAGGCCTGTTCCTTCCCTTTCTTCTTTCCTTATTTGTTCAGCCCACCCTGCCCTAGTGCCCCTCTACACTCCCAGCTTTCCCGGGTGCTCCGCCAGAGAGGAGCCTCACCATGGGTGCGTCCGCGTGGCCTGTTGATGGGCTCCCTAAAACCCTTCCAGATGCCAAAAGCTGCTGAGGCCTGTGGGCTTGCTGTTGGTGTAACAGTGTAGGGACTCTGGGATCAAGCTGCTTGGGTTTGAGCCCCAGTTTAGTCCTGAAACTTCAGACCAGTTGTTTAAATTCTTGGAGCCTCTGTTTCTTAATCTGTGAAATGGGGATGGTAAGAATTTATCCCAGTGCCTGGTATGTAATGTTTTCAAAAAATAGTAACTATTATTATTGCCTAAACACAGGATGATGATTATTACCTTCTTAGTTTTCTTCCATTCCGTGTGTGTGTGTGTGTGTGTGTGTGTGTGTGTGTGTGTGTGAGAGAGAGAGAGAGAGAGAGAGAGAGAGAGAGATTGATTGGAAATAGCACAGTCTCTTTATGGACTGTGGAAAATGTTTGAACAGACTTTCAATGTCATGTCTTTGAAGAGAGCCAGGAATTTGGGGATGCCACTATGCCAGAGAAAACAGTTCCCAGAGAAAGAAAACAGGGAGACCCCTTGCAGAGCAGGAAGTGGCAATGGGTTGTTTAGGATGGTGTTCAGCCAAGGGGATTGCTGATTGGTTCCACAGGAGGTGGGCCTGGGGCGCGGGAGCACACGGGAGGAGGCCGTGGCCTGGCTGTGGGTTGGGGAAGGTGGGCTGGGATGCTGGCCTGGGGAGCTGGGTTAAGCCATGGTGAACTGTAAGCCTCCTTGTTCCTTTAGAGATGCGGTCTGGGCAGGCCCACAGCTGGCCTCTGCTGGTGTGTGAGTGACGGGGGGTGGCCCCTCTCTAACACTGGAATCAGATGGACATGAGGTGTATTTTCTTTCAAAGAAAACCTCTTGCTGTCAACTGGGCACTCATGCTCACTGACAGCCAGCTGAGCAAGAATGAATAACCTTCCCCAGGGTGTCAGAGTAAAATAAATTGCTTGGTAACCAAAGTAATGTTTAGACCAGTCCTTGTCCAAAGGGAGCTGTCAGTCCAGTAGGTCAGATGAGGCAGATGAGGTGTCATCAGAAGAAACCTCTGATTACAGTGTTGGAATGCCACAGGGAGGAGGGAAGGTTGGCCAGCTGTTGACAGATTAGAGATAATGGACTTGCTTCATTACTGACTCATTATAATTATTATTGTTCTCGCTGGCGAAATTGCATTTCTCCAAGTTGGTGTCATTCTTACTATATGTAACTTTACATCTGAGTTTTTTTTCAACATTATACCTAGAGTAATTTACCATTTATTATGTGATTGTTTGCAAATACACTTTTTAATGGCATCTGAATATCTCATTGACTGGATATACCTTAATTTACTCACCCTCCTGTTTAACATTGGGCTTATTTCCTTTTTTAAAAAAACTTTATAAATAACATACGCAAGGAACATTCTTGTGCATAAATCTCTATTCACAATCCTGATTATTTTCTTTATTTATTCTCATGGTTTTGATAGTTTTTCAGCTTTATGAGGTATAATTGATAAAGTTTTAAGATAAAGTATCCATATACACTGTGGTGATTTGATATATGTATACAGTATATTATAGAAAGATTCCTTCCTTCTAGTTAATTAACATGTCCATCACCTCACATAATTATCTTCCTCTATTTTTTTTTTTTTGGTGAGAACATTTAAGTTTTACTCTTTTAGCAAATTTATACAGTACAGTGTTGTCAACTACAGTTACCAAGTTTTGCATTAGATCCTCAGAATTTACTCATCTCATAGCTGAAAGCTGGTACCCTTTGACTAGCCTCTCCTCATTGCCCCAACACCCCAGCCCCTGGCAACTACGTGCCTGCTGTTTTTGAGTTTGCCTCTTTAGATTCCACATATAAGTGATACGATGTAGTATTTGTCTTCTTCTATCTGACTTATTTCACATAACATAATGCCCTCAAGGTCCATTCATGTTGTCACAAATGGCAGGATTTCCTTCTTTCTCACGGCTGAATAATATTACATTGTGTGAATGTGTACGTATATGTCGTCGTCGGCAGCCGTCCGTCTCGAGAGACGATGGTGTAGCTTCTTAAGAGTCTATCTGCACCACCGAGAATGGTTGTGCAGTCCGACTCGGGAGTGACACGGTATCTGTCTCCTCCCGTG
Organism: Furipterus horrens; assembly: GCF_987537825.1. Classification (NCBI taxonomy): domain Eukaryota; kingdom Metazoa; phylum Chordata; class Mammalia; order Chiroptera; family Furipteridae; genus Furipterus; species Furipterus horrens. Next base: position 139,844,125 of record NW_028327172.1, on the reverse strand, counting down.
TTGAATCGACATCTTGCGATGACGCTGGAGTGTCCTCTCCAGTGAAGCTGAAGCTACAGAGCCTGGGCAGGGTGATATGGAGGGTCTGCTGTTGCCCATGCAGCAGACCCCCCCTCTCTTCGCAGCTGAAGGGTCCAAGGGAAAGACAGAGTCAATACAGCTTGGCTTCAGGTGCGCCGCAGGAGTTGCCGGTGTTGACTACAACGTCGAACCGCCTTAGGGACTCCGGCTCCGGATTTTCTGTCGGGGTTTACTCCCTTAGCCTTTCCCCTGAAGAGGTATGCCGCAAGGCAGCGGAGGTTTTTTGGAGTCAGAGTTTTCCTTCTCTGATGTGCCCTGACTGGAAGATCGAACCAGCGACACTTAGCTCGCAGGCCCACGCTCAATCCACTGAGCCAAACCAGCCAGGGCATATACATACGTATATGTATGTGTATATATTTATAATACATATACATATAGTGTGTCCGTATATACAATATAAATACATAACACAAACACACACACACATATACCACATTCTTTGTCCTTTCATATGTTGACAGACACTTTGGTTGTTTCCATGTCTTGGCTATTGTGAATAATGCTGCAATGGACATGGGTGTTGTGATAGAGTCTGAGGAGGGAAATTAAGTCAAATGAAATATATTATTTTAAGGGCTTTCTTTATGTTTTTTAAAAAAGTAAGTCAAAGACAAACTTGAGAAAACTAAGCACAGTGAGTTGAGGTAGCTAGCCTGGGGCCACTTGCTGGGGGTTCCAAGAATAGAACAGGGTTATCCTGACACCCACTGACTTTGGGCAGCAACATGTTCCAAACTGCTGTGAAAAATGGGAAAATCTACTAGATAACCAGAGCCAAGTCCTGTTTCCTGACTTTTCCACAGCTTTTATTAACAACATGCAGGGCACACATTAGAAATGAATCAGACCCAGTTTTTGTAAGGCATAAAGCACTGTGTGCAAGTAACTGGCTCCCCACTGGGCCTCGGTGGGTTCTGCACGAAGCCAGAAAGTGTTTCAGCCTTAGCACAGAAGACAAAACACACATGTACACCTAAAACCAAAAATAATTTCTATTATTTCTAGGTTGCCGAAAATACTAATATTGAAAAAACTGCCTTTTCAGATGCTTAGGGCTTCATTTTATGTGCTGGATTTTTAAAAGGAAGGTTTTGTTTGGTAAATAAGCAATTGTCACCAGAGTTGTTGCATTTGGAGCATGACTCTGGATAGAGCCCATTTTCATAGTGACGTCAATAACTAAATTGAGTTTTACAAGTTTTTTAGTAAGCAAAGAAGAATTGGATATAATTCTTTTATTTTCCAGCTTTAGTGAAAAATCACATCTACACAGCTTTTAAAAATATGGCACTTTTGTGATAGAGGTAGTGGAAGCACGATATATTTTAAATATTTTACATTGATAGCCCACTTCAAATGAATAATTCTTTTTATTATTTTATAAATTATAACATTTGTTTTCATAACTCCAACAAGGCTTTATTGGCAATGGGTTTTCTGGATTAGTATGAGTCTGAGGTAACTGAGGCTTACTTACTTAATTACCCTTTGTTTGTTTGGGACTTTTTGGTAAAAATTTTAGTCCAACAGATTCCTTTCTTGAATTGTCTAGGAAAATACAACATCCCAGACTGCTTGGAGTTTGTGGTTATTTTCAACAGCCTCTCTCTTGAAAAGTGCTTTCATGTAATCTAGAAAGACCGAAGATAGTAGGAGAAAACCAAGTGCATAAAAGCAGGGCTATTACTGCAATGCCAAGTCACTAACCTGTCTGAGAGTGACTCTGCTTTCTTCCTGTAAAATAAAGTGTCGTATGTATTTTCTTCCATTCCTACAGTGCTGTCATTTTTACTCTGTGCACACGTTGGTATCTAGGACAACTGAGGAGTACAGTTGCTCTGGACATTGTACAAAAAGGAGGTTCAGACAGACTCCTTGAGCATCACTGCAGTTTCTGCTCTGTGAATTTGCCTCTCGCCTTCCTCTGAAAAAATAAACATACTGCTTTCCCTTATGCCTAGAGAAATCCCTCTTGTTGGTTTGAGCTATTCACTGAGGGCCCTGCAGACTTTATTATAGAAACTCCAGCCTCGTACCTCTTAGGAGGGAGGAGGTCCTGAACAGCATCATGGTTCCCCATGAACCCTAGCCAGCCTGCCTGCCTTTCAGGATAAGGAATTTTAATAAGACCAGGAAGGTATAGGCTGCAGTTGTTTGTACCTGATCTCCTTCCCACTTGCACATCTAAGCGCAGGAAGAACTTTCAAGCTTGAATTGCCCTGGGCTTTGCTCTGTGAGCTTAGTGAGAGGAGTAAAATCCAATTAATAAAGCACCAGGCTTATACTACTGACTCTGAAGGTCTAAGCTTTATGGGCAGAGCAGTGTTGACTGTGCTCTTCATCAGGACCACGGGGAGCTTAAAGTCCGGTGTTCCCACCTGGCAGTATAACCCAGTATAATCAGTGCAACCAAACCATTGCCTTTGGTCTCAGTTTGATTTGTGTCTTATTTCTCTGTCCATTGTTTATGCTGGGCTACTCTGCCTGGATTCTTTTTGATGGTTCCTGATCATGTCCTGGTGGTTTTATTTTATGTCCTTGAGACCAGGCATTCAGGAATAATTTTTCATGGATAAGTGGTAGTTATGCCATATAAAAATTTTCTTCTTGTTTCACCTATTAACATATACCAAGGGGCAAGTAAATCTGTTGATGAATCTTAGGATGTTTTAGTTGTGTATAACAGGAGGAGAGAATGGAATCTTTTCTTTCTCTGGTTTTTCTTGATTTTCAGCATGTGCTGGTAATGACATAATTACACAATGATCAAAATAGTTCCCCAGCTCTGCCCCCGTGCCTATGAGCAGTACCACATCATAATAGGTGTGACAAGGGGATGCAGTTCCCTGGATGAGAATAATTGCTGTCATTCAAGCTCCAGCATGCCCTTGGAACACCCAGCTGTCATGGAAGAGGAGCTGGGAGCTTCTATCGCCCACCCACCAAGCTAAAAACTTGACAGATAAATAGAAATAGAATATAGTACTCTGGCTTATATTTTACCAGCCTGAGCTCTCTTTAGGAAGTATATGGGTAGTGATTTTTGTGAAAATTTTACAATATTACGTATTTCTTTGAGGGGGTTGCTTATGTCCATGGGGCCTGTGTTTATATCTGGGAAACAAGGATGATTTAGGTGCAGCGTAATGGAGGAAGGACGGTGATATTTATCATCCTTCCCTGTACTTCTAGGCACTTCTAGGCTCTTGGACTGTCCATGGACATTGTCTAGTGTTAACAAAATGACCACTTCACTGTGTCAATGAGAGAGGCCCCTTCAGTCCTACTCTGTGACAAATAAATTCTGTTATCTCTGGTGACTGAGTGAAATGCAGTAAAATGCCAAGGTACAGGGCTCCTCTGTCTGTCTGGAAGTGGCAGTGGCAGAAATTCAGTCTTTCTCCAGTCAGATTGAAGCCAGCTTGAAATGATAGCTGGGATGTCTCAGATTTGGATATAAGAAACATTTCCCGTCAGGTTTATTCAGATGGCCGTGAATGTTTTATCCTGCTTAATTTGATTATTTTAGGTTTGTTTTTTGTGGAACGGAATTTGTGTTTGAATTTAGGGAGGCCTCTGGCTCATGCTTGGGCTTATGACTATGCATCTACTCAGATGTATCCTGTACCTTCCTGCTCAAAGTCTTGATCTGCCTTGCTCAGTGTCCCCCAGCCCCTGTCAGAGTACATCCGCTAAGGTCAAATGTCTTACCTGATTTGCCTCTTTGTCCCCTCACTTCTCCACTCTCTATTGCTTTTATACCTCATCCCTCCATGGGGATTTCTATCTTCAAGTTCACAGCCATCTGTTCCAAGGACAATTCCATTTTCACATGTGTGCTGCTAAGTCCTGAGTCCCCATTTTCAGCCTAAGCCTCCTGCCCCAAGCTCCTATATCCTGAAGCTCTCTGGATATCCCTAAATAATCAAGCCCAGCGAGTGAACTCTCCCTCACCATCCCTGCCCCGGCCTGAGTCCTCCATCTCCCAGTGGCCCCACAGCCTCTTCTACTTGCCCATCTAGACATTCAGTTAAGATTTGGGCTCCTTCCTCAAGCTTTAATCTCTCCTCCACCTCCTATTTCTAATCACCCTCCCACATCTGAAATTTCAATGTCAATCTCTTGAATTTATCTGTGAATAGTGATCCCTAGACCCTCAAAACATGAGCCTGTGCCATCTCTTTCCTGAATTTCTCTAATAACATCTTTTCTGCTCTCTTGTTCAGTTTTGGCTCCTCTCCAGCTTTATTCTCCACGAAGGGGCCAAAGTGATTGTCCCAAAGCACAGATCTGAGTGCCTTACTGTTCTGCTCAAACCCTAGCAGGGACTTCTCATTGCCCATGATATGTAAACTGGCTCACGTGTCAGATAAGTGGAGCGACCATATGTCAGTAGGTCTGGGACAGTCCCAGTTTATGTCCTTCTCCCGGTGCAAGTTCACTCTGAACATGTCCAGGTTTTGGATGATAAACTATGATTTCCCCATGTATCGGGCCTTTCACCAGGTGCCACCCACACCCCAGCTTCTCCCCTCCAGTGTCCCTGTCACATTCTGCTTTTTCCAGGGCCATGCCACGTTTTCTCTGCCCCTCCAGGCTTTACACGTGTGGGTCCCTCTGCCTTACATCTGCCCCACAGTTTCGTCTCTTGGGCTGTCTCCTGCGTGCCCCCTTGGCCTCTGCTTAGATTTCATTTCATCTAGGAAACTTTCATTGCTCTCAGCCCCCCACACTGGACAAGATGACCCTCTTGATGCTCCCCCAGTACCTGCACTAAGCTATGAGCACTGCTGACTGCCTTGGGTTTAATTGTACATGCTTATCTCACATCTCAAAATTAGATTCCCATCTCCTTGAGATCACAGGACTGTATCTTGGTCACTGTTCTCTGTTTGCTTGGTGCCTGCCAGTATCAGCAAATACTGACACATATATTAAATAAGTGAATAAATGAGCAAGATAAAAGTAGAATTACTCCCAAGTAGAAAAATATATCAGTCATTTTAATTCATATATGGTGACAGGAAGACTTTAAAATCCTGTGCTAGGAACATTTTTGAATATGTTGTTGGAAGAACTGGAAATAGAGACTGAAAATTCTCATCCTGCTATTAAATAATTCAGGTTGACTCACTGTACTGGAGAAAAGGCTGTGCCAGGTATATGTCACCTCACCTCTTTATCTAACTTTAGCCAATTCTGGCATTATTTTACAATTTCCTCTTTGGCACACTGCTCATGATAAGCTATTATTTTGAGTATTGCAATGATTCTTCTCTAACAAGACTGCTTTGAACTCCGGAATAGTTGGGCCAGATGTCAACCCTCTGCCACCAAGGGGGCACCTCTTCCTGCCCAATGTTGGGCTGCTGTGCTTTTGCTGTAGAGGGTTGTCAAGGCATCTCTAGTGCTTCAGATGGGGTCCTAGCAGGAAAGAGAACTCACTGCACAGTTGTAATGAAGAAACTTAAATGGAGAGGCTCATGACAGAAGTGTGGGCAGGGCGAAAGGAATCAACAAAAACTATTAGGAAGCCCAAAGACTAGTGCTGCTTCTTGGCAAAGGGAACAACGGGAGAAGGCCCATGCTCCCTGAGCAATTGGTGCCGGAGCAAATATGGCCATTGCTGGAACCCTGGAATGAAGGATGGAGGGACGGTCTCTCTCTTCTTGCCCCCCCCCCCTTTTTTTGATGGTGCCCCTCCCACCCCCATCGGCTGGCCTGAAGCCAGACGGCCAGGGAGCTGGGTGATGCTATCAGTGGGAGTTGGCTCCCAGGGCAGAGTAGACCCAGGAGGGTGGAAGGTGAATCTGGGAGGGCAGGAAGTCAACACTCCCTGGTCTGTCCTTCCCCTGGCCATCTTGGAGGCAGAAATGATGTTTTCCTTCATTTGATTTCATGCATTTTACTTCCAGAAATGTCACAGGGCCAGACATGCTTTTCTAGCTTTACCAAACTCATTGTTTCTTGATAGAAAAGTGCTGGATTGTGTCTGGCCTGCTCCGCATCCCTGCTGGCTCCTGCAGCTCGCTCACCTGCGCTGTCGATTTGTGAATTAGACTGAGAGGTTTTAGGCAATTGCAAGTAAATGCTCATTAAAGATTCCTACCTCCAACTCTTTTTCATCAAACTTTCTTTTCTTATCCTGCTTTCAAAACTCTGCCTCATCTCATTTCTCAAAGGCGTGTACTTCTCTCTCTCTCTCTCTCTCTCTTTGCTACCACCGCCCTACCCCAAGACCCTGTCTCCCTCCCTGGGTGGGCACAGTGGCTTTCTGGTGTTTTTTTCTCCTTTCATTTTGTCCCTCCTCAATTTAGCCTCTAATGGGAGCTGATGCAGTCATGGGAAACAGTGGTCAGACCAAGGTGTGTCCTCTTCCCACCATGTGCGGAGCATAACCAGTTTCCTTACCTTGGCCGAGAGGCCAAGTGTGGTATGGCCTCTGTCCGCTTGTCCACACTCACTCATCCTCACTGCCCCTTCAGTCACACTGGCTTCTTCCAGCCCCCAAGCCCTGTCGCATCTCAGGGCCTCGTATCTCTGCTCTTTCCTCTTTTCTGACTCTTCCTCCTCCTCGCCCTTTGCCTCAGTGGCTTCTTCTCATAGTTCAGCCCCCAGTTTAAGTGTCACCTCAGGGCATCCTTTCTTGAGGACTGCCTGTCAGAATGGCCTTTCCCCGCCACATCGTCTCTCCCATGTCAACTGTGTCCGCCGTGCTGCGCCTGGCCCTTGGCTTGGGGGCTGGCAAACAGTCAGCAGCAAGTTCAGGTCTGAGGAGGGTGTGACTGAGACCACAGGTGCATCTAGAAGATAAGAGCAGAGGAAGTTGCACCTGCAGCTGGGTTGCCCCTGAGGTTTCACTTCCGGTGTGTCCCTGGATTATGCGCACATGACTGGGTGCCTTCATTTCATTTCATTTACTGTTTAGTAGCCAGCGGGCCATGTGGGCCCAGGGAACGCAGCTCTTAGAACAACACCTCACCTCCCCCAGATTGGAGGTCATTAGGTGGCCGTGAGCCACCTACTCCTTTTGTTTTATCTCCCACACTCTTCTGCTTGCATTCTCCTCTCGTGTTTTTTCTTTCAGCCTGACTTCCTTGCCTCCTATTAATTGCCACACCTAATGATGAAGACACACACACTCCCCTGCTCTCTCCTGCTGTTCTGTCCTGGACAGACGTCAACAGCCAGGGTAATCCTCGAAAAACCTTATCACCTCAGATCCTGCTCTTCAGGCATTAGTGAGCATTTGGATGGGATTAAATTGATGTTGACCTTTGTTCTTGCCATGAAAAGAAGAATTGCTCAGCAAAGCTATGTGATAAAGATGTTCCTGAGGGAAGCCATTGTCTTTCTGAGAGAACAGTGTTGGGGGGCACATACCCCTGTTCATAGATGGGCCCGTGTCAACGCTGCAGTGAAAAGGGGTCAGTGTGCTTGGGAATATCTAGAGTTTATGCTAATCAAATTCGCCTTTAGCCCAAGTTTTTAAAATTAATTACACGACTTTCCGCTTGTCCTGTGTGGCCACATGCTGTCTGTCATCTGAAAATGAGGCAGTATGTTGTTGATTTTGCAAATGAAGAAACTGAGGCCCAAGAGCTGCCCGGACTGTGAGGACCACATGCTTCCTTAGCGACAGAGCTGGAGCTGGAAGCCACGTGTCTTGAGCATTGGATTACTCTGTTGCTTCTCTTTGGAGCATTTCAGTTTCGAAGCTTTTCTGCCTAAATGTGAGTAAGATTTTTTAAATGCTTTCACTGGGTTTTGAATAACAAATCAGGAGATTTGCCTTATTTTCTTATTTTTCAAAATTTATACTTCTTCCACCTTGTTCTTATTGCCTTATTATCATAGCAGAGAAAGGAAAACAAATTAAAACAATAAACCAAAATATGTTATAGGCAGTTTTGTGGGAAGGCTAATCATTAACACACATCTCAATGTATGATGCTGCTTAGAGCCTGGAGCTGTCTTTCCCTGGTTACTGAGGGCACAAGTGGAAGTCGAGATTAGTTCTTAGCTCATTCTTCCCGAAGGTGAAGCAGGTCAGTGGCTATAGGGAACCAGGGCATGTGGTTATGTCTGGAAGGATCTGGGACTATGACCATCCAGTCACTGAGATGAGAGGAGATAGAACTGGGACCGAGAGACGGAGTGGGGTGCAGGACCCTAAGGGAATCGGTTAATCACATACCCATAATCACATACCAATAGGTGATAAATGACCCCCATTTCCCTGAGGAATACTTTGCTTAAAAGATTCACCAACCCTCAAGAAAAACTAGTGTGGCTCTTTAGAGCGCAAACCTGAGTTAGAAGGAGGGTGGAATGAGTATGTCTGACTCCAGGCAGATATGAAGGCACATGCAGGTTTCATAGGCCTCCCACCTTGCCTGTCTGACCGTGTCTGACTTTTCTTTTTTTCTGCTTCCCTGAAGGGATTGCCTAGGAGAGCTAGAAGTGATAGCTGTTATCCATCCCGTCTATATTACATTTTAGGTTTACAACTTCCTCCTTTCCATTGAGGATTTGAAGCTGTTCTCTGCCACCTCTTTCTGTTTCTGACTCTTTTTTTTTCTGACCTTAACCATGATTTTCCTTTCAGCCGCATGTCGGGTCTTGGGAGTAAGGTCACATCTGGGAAAAGGCAGCCGAGAAGCCTCAGCTGCATCTTTTGAACAAAGCAAGCTGTGGCAACTCTCAGGGTCTGGGATTAGTCATCAGGAAGGAGAATTTGGGATAAATCTGAGGGACAGTGGTTCCTAGATTCTACTGGCTTTTGGGAACAGTGGGAAATACTTCTCCCAGAGACTGGGAGCAATTCTTCACTTTTAGTGATGGTGAGTGAGAGTGAACAGGGGATGTTTGACTCCCAGAGATGGACTGGAACTTGCCCATGTCTGTAGGGAGACAGCCCCAGGGGATTTTCACAGTCCTGTGAGGCCGTGACTCTAAAGTTCTCTTCCATCAGCCCTCCTTGATTGCAGGTAGTTCTATGGGTGAGTCCAGGCTCAGTCATCTGCTGTCTGTGTTTGTGCATCTCTAGTAGGTCCAATTGGGGGCTGCGGCCAGGTTTGAAGTCTTACTTTTCCTCCAAAATGAGTGAATGAATGAATGGTGTCAGGGTACCAGTACCTCCTCTGCTGCTGGTGATATTAGGGTTGCTCACTCCCTGAAGGCTCCCCATTTTCCAGCTTCATGGTTTCCTTGTCTCTCATGTGCTATTATTGTTGAGGCCATGCTTGGTCCCCCCTTTAAGTCCAGATCTCAGCCAGCTCCTCCCAAGACAGAGACCCGTTCATGATGGGAGCTTCTGCACAGCAAAGGAAGACCCTTGGGGAGGGTCTTGTATGAGATCCACAAAACTGATGTAACTGCAAATGCACTGTAGTGATGTCACAATACCTGAATTGTCTCCCTAGGTAACTGAAATCTGTACCCAGACACAGTCTGGGCCTGGGGACAAGTGGGACATGGGCTATGCTGTATCACCAGGGAGAAACAGACAGACCACACATCAGGTACAAGGTCAAATTTAATCTCAACCAGCCTCAGAATTATCCTATTAATGCTACTCTTCTCTTAGAGACTAAGGGGCACAGAGATCCCTGGTCTCCAGCTGAACAGCCTTCTTCAGTACAGCTACTTTTGTGCCTCACACATTCCCGGAGGTTTGTGGATCATTCTCATCACTACCCAGTGCCCTTGTGCAGACCACAGGATTTACTTACTGGTGATTGATATTTTTCCTTCTGCCCTCATTTCCTGCTAGAGATAAGTGTTTTTTTGTTTTTCCTTTTTCAGATTAAAGGGTTTGATTTTTTTTTTTTTTTTTTAATATTTGCTTTTTCAAACAAAATAGCCTAGGCTTTCTTACAGTCCTCTCCTCCAATTTTGCTTAGTGATATAGTCAACAAAAGAAGGATGAAATATGGCCAAGGATGGCAGAATTCAATAGTTCCAATATATGGAATGCATATTTAAGATTCACTTGATTTGAATGGGACTGGGACCATACTGTTGGTATCTCCCCCAAATAGTTCACATGTGGTCATTCAGAAAGCTGGCACTTGGTATATATTTGCTGAATGAAAAGAAGGAGGAAAAAAAATCCCAGAAAGGAAGGAAACACAAGGCCATGGACTTAGAGGATTTTTGCAGTAAAGTGCTTTGTGGTTAATTTTATGTGTCAGCATGATTGGGCTACAAGATATTCAGATCACTGGTAAAACATTTTTTCTGGGTGCATCTGTGAGGGTGTTTCTGGAAGAGATTAGATTTGAACCAGTGGACTGAGGGCCTGAATAGAAAAAAAGAATGAGGAAGGCGAATTCACTGTTCCTTCTTGAGCTGGGACATCCATCTTCTCCTGCCCTCAGGCATCACAGATCCTGGTTCTTGGGCCTTCAGATTCTTGGACTTACATCATCAACTCCCCAGGTTCTCAGGCCTTTGCATTCCAACTGAATCACACTGTGGACTTTCCTGATTCCCCAGTTTGCAGACGGCAGATTGTGGAACTTCTTGGTCTCCTTTAGCATGTGAGCCTATTCCTATGACAAATCTCCTCTTATATATGTCTCTATATAGCTCCTATTGGTTCTGCATCTCTGGAGAGCCCAGAATAATACACAGAACACCAATGTGCTTGCAGTCCTGCTCTGTTTCTTCATGTCTCTCAGCTCTGTGTCTTTGGGATGCTACAGGTTGATCAAGCCTCACTTTGTGAATGGCTTTGTTTAGAATCTCAGCGTAAATGGGGAAGGACTAACTGTCTCACTAGGTAAGGATTTCAGGCTCTCATGTTGCCTCCTGTCCAAGCTTAGTTGGCTCTACAAATGCCTCTTCTGAAGTGTGAACAGTCCCTCTGAGTTTGAAGTGTCATCACTAATTTAGTCTAGTGGGATGAGCAATGTGCCATTCCTTGTCCCCAAGGTGATGGGCTCGCTCATGAGAATCTATGCTATCATAGCTTAGTTGGTCAGTCACAAAATAAGTATGAAGCCTCCCTCCATATGTATGAAAAATCCCCAGAAGCACCCTTATGTTTGATGATCTTCTGGTAAGACTCATAGGACTTGCGTATAGTCATACTCATGGCTGAGATTTATTACACTGAGAGGATACAGAGCAAATTCAGCAAAAGGAAAAAGTGCATGGCGCAAAGTCCAGGGGACACCAGGCACAAGCTACCAAGAGTCCTGTCCTGGTGGAGTTACTTAAGTCCCCCAGCAACAAGTTGTGCCAACATGTATGAAATGGTGTCTCCCAGAAAAGCTTGTTAGACACTCAGCAGCCAGGGTCTTTACTGGGGCTGGTCATGTAGGCACCCTCTGCCTGGCATGAACCAAAATTTAGGAAGAAAAGCAGACCCTTTTGCCCATCGTGGAAGTCTTCCTATGCATGGTAGTTTTTTTCCCCTCAGCTCGAGCAGAACAAGTGAGACACTTATGGTTGTCCACTATAGGGCAGCTGGCACCATGAATTTCAGTAACTTTTCCTTAAGTCTTTGGGGTCTGACCTGGGCTTGGAGCATTCTTCTCTTGGTGCCCATAGTATTTCCAAAGGCCTATGGTAATACTGAGTATTTTTGTTTGTGCCAATAGAAAAAAGCTGTCATACTTCTCTATTGCTTTCTTACCTTGCATAACCAGTCCTAATTTTTTTCTTCCAAACGCACACACATATGCATGCGTGCGCGCTCACACACACACACACACACACACATGCACACACACAAAGTCTGCTGGTGTATTTCTCAAATTGTAGTTGGCTGGTCTAGAACAGTGGTTTTCAACCTTCCTAATGCCGCGACCCTTTAATACAGTTCCTCATGTTGTGGTGACCCCCAACCATAAAATTATTTTTGTTGCTACTTCATAACTGTAATTTTGCTACTGTTATGAATCGTAATGAAAATATCTGATATGCAGGATGTATTTTCATTGTTACAAATTAAACATAATTAAAGCATAGTGATTAATCACAAAAACAATATGTAATTATATATGTGTTTTCTGATGGTCTTAGGCGACCCCTGTGAAAGGGTCGTTTGACCCCCAAAGGGGTCGCGACCCACAAGTTGAGAACCACTGGTCTAGACTCTCTACAGTATATGGGATCCGGAATCAGACACACTTTTGACTTTGACTTCTGACAAATTGTTCTGCCTTTCTGAATCTCTGCAAAATAGGAGTGTCCTTTAGGATTTGGGGTTTTGTGATAATGTGTGTGAAGGGTCTGGCACTGAGCCCAGATCAAGAGTGCACATAGATGGCCACTGTCGTAGTGATCAGGGGCCAGGGCAGGGCTGGATCCAGTCAGAACAGTGATGTAGGCTGGGGTCCTGATTTACATATTTCAGGCTGTCCTTCTCATGAGTTGTGAGCCCTCCTTACTGGAATAATAGCATCTAACAGGTGATTGCTTGAAGATTCCAAAAATTTATAGACCTAAATGATCAAATCTCCATCCATTATAGAAAAGTTTAAAAATTCCTTGTGATGTCCTTAAACCTATAGTCAGGGTTCTCCAAAGAAACAGAACCAATAGCAAATAAAAAAGGTAGATGATAGGTAGATAGAGATTTATTATAAGGAATTGGCTCATGTCGTTATGGAGGCCTAGAAGTCCCACGATCTGCAGTTGACAAAGTGGAGACTCAGGAAAGCTGGTTATGTAATTCTCCAGTGTGATGGCAGAAGGCTTACATCCCACCATGGCCACTAGGCAAAGAGGGTGAATTCTGTCTTATTTTGATTCTTGTTCTATTTAGGCAGAGACTACTTTGATTGCATAAACATTGAGCTACTCTTTTTCAGTTAGGTGGTGGGAACTGTCCCAAAATCCATTGTCAGTTGCCAGCCAAGGGCCAACCTTGTCAGCAGGCCTTTGGGAGGCTAGGAGTAAGGCCTGCTATTGATAACTTTTCTGCAAACCCCACTCTGTGCCAAGCTTACCGTAAAGTGATTCTGGGGCTGAAGTCACTGGCTCTGCATCCTGAGCATCTGTCTTCCTCCTCTTCATCTTGGACCAGTGATCACAGATCTGCCTTGGAAAAGAATCCTAATTCTAAACAGCACTTGGGGTCTTCTGGCCACCTCTGGCATTCTCCTTCACATTAGGCAAATGCCCTTGTTTGTCCTCTGTCCTAAGGGAATTATGTACATGGCTATTGTCCTGCCTTAACTGAAAGGATGGAAAAGGTATAGCTCCCCAGGAAATTAATTCAATTATTAAATGCCACATTTAGCTTTTAAGAAAACCCAGTTTCTAAGCACAGATTATTCCATCAGTCGAGACCCCTGGGCATGTCTCTTTCTAGTGGTCACCTTCCTGTTTCCTGGGACCCATTTTCTACTTGTTTCACTGGTTTGGGCATTGAGCAGTGTAATAAGATTTGCCTACTACACCTGACCTCTTTCAGAGGTATAGTGGGTCTACATTTTGGGTGTTGTGCTAGGGATTATTAACTTTGAGATAGAGAATTCTCGCCATAGCTTCTGAAGTTTGAGGCATCGCGGTAGAGATACGAGAGATTAGTCCTTGGCAGCAGAGAGGGAGCCCAGCTCTTTCCTTCCCACCTTGCCCCGTCCTGCCACACAGTTTTGACTTCAGCTAAAGAATAAAGATATTTGCCTTTGAACACTGGGCGTGAACCATACCCTTGAACAGGAGTGTATTGCTTTCATTTTTCAGAAGGACAATTGCCTTTTGATTTTCCATGAAATTTTCCCAAGAACTCAGCCTTCTGGTGCAGAATTTGTTCCCATATCTTTCTCCCAGTTATTAAAATGGAGCCATGCCTTGCTCATGTGTGAGACTGTGTTCTGTGTCTACCATGAGCTATTGTACCCGATGCCTGGCTGTCTGGGGACTATTATTCTGTATACCACAGGCGAAAGTTATTTTTCTTTTCCACAACTCATTTTTGCAGTTATTATGACAGGCGCTTTCTGTGGGTAAAAAGACTGTGTGTGTCTCAGAGACCAGAATGATTGTTTGTTGTGGTTTACTACTTATTGAAAGCACTAATCTAGGGGGACATTTATTGATTGGAGGCCAGGCAGTGAGAGCCACATGTTTTCAAAATAATTCTGTGAATGTCCATCCTTTTAGATTTATAGTAAGTTTTATCACCATTTAGTGGGCTGCAGAAGCAAAACTGATAAAGTTGAAATGTGCATTTTGTTTGCCTGCATTTGAGGGCTTAGTTGTGATGGCAACTGTGACGTTTTCTCTAAATCTTCACCCCTCCCCTTCCATGAGCATCCTTATGGTGAACATCTGTTGCCTGAACAGACTGCACACCTGCATTGCTGAATCTGAGGGTCCTGGAGTCCTGAGAGGGGTGAGGGCTTCCTTGGGTGCTTCTGCTGTGTCTTTGATACCAGACAGGCTGAAGAGGTTTTTGTTTCTCTCAACAAAATGAGAAAGAATTTGGTGACCTGACTTGTCTTCCAATCTAACAGAAACTTCTCTTTAAATCTGGTAGAAGCCAGAGACCAGGCTCCCCTGGCCTGGGGTTAGTTCCTCTCAATTCCTTATAAAAGATGCTTTAAATTATGTAGTAATGATGAAACAGTACGTCTGTTGCTCATTTTTATTTTTCTGCCATTCTTGTTATATTTTAGTCTTTTTAATACATTTTTCTTTTGTTTAATTTACTGTGACAAGAGCCAAGCTCTGTTTTTCCCCCTCTCAGTCTAAATTTAACTTTTCTTTATGTATTCTACTCAAAGATGGGAACTAAATCCCTCAAATAACCCAAGAAGCCCTTGATATTATTCGGTTTCAGTAAAATCTCCAGAACATAGAATGGTTTGGAATTTATATAAAATGAATTTTGTTGCACAAAAAGGTGAAAAGAATGGAAATTTGCAATTTATTTTTGAAATTATGAAAGAGAATCTTTTGATGATATAAAAATACAGCAGTAATAATTCTCCAGGTCTTTTTAATGAATTAAAATGCACCAAAATTCAATAAAATTTAAACCATAGGCTCAGAGAGTTGTTAAAGAAGTCTTTACTAGTACTTTGCTTTTCTTAAAACTTTGATTTCTCCTAAACATTATACAAAAATGGAATGCCATTCTACTACCTTTTTATTTCAGATAGATCTGCAAAGCCCTTCCATTCACATTCAGTGTTTTCAGTTTCACCCCAAACCTTGAACATTTACCTCTGGAATTTGCATAAGTCTAAAGTCTAATGATATAGCTCTTTTAGATGGTGAAAGATTGTTTGTGGTTTGGCTTTCAGCCACTGTAGAGCAGTTTGGGGAAAGTGAAAACCCACTCCCCCCATTTCATGTGTAAGGAGAAGCACGTGAGAAGGGGCTGCTCCTGGAAATGCCCAGTGCTGACAGAGGTCAGGCAAGACTCTGAGGAAAGCAGGCATTTCTTGGCCTCCTTCCCATCTTATCATTTTTCTTCTTTCCTTGACTCTTTCTACTTCTCCTTCCTCACTATTTCTTTCCTTTTTAATGTTTCCTTTAGATTTTGAGCCATTTTCTTTTACTCTCCTTATATATTAGCCCACAGAAGTTGAGAAAACAGTGATACACCTCTCAGAGAGATCTATTTTGTTAAGTGCTCTGGAAGACAGACTCAAAGAAATTAACCTTTAACAGTGAAATTTTGGCTTGAGTAGGAAGGATATTTATGAGCAGAAAGTGTTCTCAGAGATTGTCTGTTTATGACACTAATGGAACAGAGATGATGGATGCCCATTGTACATCAGACACTTTGGTCAAATGTGCAAATGGGTAAATGATGTTGTTAGCATTTTGAGGACTCTTCTATGGCAGAGGAGGGGACAAAGAAGCATAGAAATTAGTAGGTACAATGTCATATTGTAATTGCCTTCCTGGATGCTTGAACCACATGTTGTGCTCATGTAGTCAAGCCTACTAATGACCGTAGAAGACTCCATTTCTCTGGTCTCTGAGACTTTGAAGTGGAGAAAATACTAATTGAGTTAATGTCAGAGTCCTGAATTAAACAACCTTGGAACTGTTGAAATACTGCAGGCTAGAGTTCAGATAGACTTAGCTTTGGTTCTGCCATTTTTGTTTTGGCTTCTTTGGCAGGAAAGGTGGGTGTTAGGTTCTTGTTACTTGCCTAACTTCCATGTTACCTTTGCCATTACTGACCATGAGATATCTAGCACCAAAATATGGGCAAGAAAAGGGAAGACATGATTGGGTAACAGAACAGACAGACAATCCTTTGGGTATTCAAAGTAGCATCTAGTAATGTTAACACATTGTTGACCAGTCACAAAAGAACTCATGTTTTCAAGCCCAAACATTATTGACTGATAATGAGTTAACTCATGTTTCCACTTGCATTAATTTATACAATTCTTAAAACTGAGAGTAATATAGGATTTTGTAAAATTTTCTTAATTGCATTCAATTATGTTTATTATAAAAATTATTTTTCTAGATATTCCAGGTTTTATAATTTTCGTATTGCAAAAATTTCAAATATAGCGCATTGCAATGGTGAAGAATTTTTCTATGAGTTATATGTAGATACTTTTTGTGATTGTCCAACTGACTTTGAAGTATATAGCAGTGATGTGGAAGATGATAGTTTGTTGGAAGATAGTTATAAATCTGGTATTAGACCACCAAATGGCAAAAAAGAAATGTGATAGAATCTGATCATGACAATGATTTTGAAGAAGAGTGGACAGAAAATGACATTACACCAAACTTGGAGGATTATACAAATATTTTTGGTGTAACTGTTGAACTTAGTGATCCATGGAATATCAGTGAAGTGACAGATTTACTTTTTGATAATGATTTTTAAAAATTAATTGCTTCTCAAACTAATTTATACCACCGCCAAATGGAAAAACTTTATAAAATCTGCTGAAACTTTACCATGGATTGAAGTTACCACTAGTAATAAGAAATTTCTCAGTTTATTGATATTGATGGTACAGACAAAAAAATCACATTGAGAGATTACTGGTCAATGGATCCTTTGCTTGAAGTGCCCGTGTTTCCTAAAACTATGACCATAATGAGGTTCAAGCAAATCCTTACTTTTTTTTATCTTAGTGATAATTTACAAGCTACATCTAATGAAGACAGACTTTACAAAATTAGACCTCTTTTGGATTACTTTATTCCAAAATTTCAATCTTTGTATAAACCTAAACAGGAGTTATCCCTAGATGAAGCCGGCACAGCCGGCAGCCGTCCGTCTCGAGAGACGATGGTGTAGCTTCTTAAGAGTCTATCTGCACCGCCGAGAATGGCTGTGCAGTCCAACTCGGGAGTGACACGGTATCTGTCTCCTCCCGTGTTGAATCGACATCTTGCGATGACGCTGGAGTGTCCTCTCCAGTGGAGCTGAAGCTACAGAGCCTGGGCAGGGTGATATGGAGGGTCTGCTGTTGCCCATGCAGCAGACCCCCCCCCCTCTTCGCAGCTGAAGGGTCCAAGGGAAAGACGGAGTCAATACAGCTTGGCTTCAGGTGCGCCGCAGGAGTTGCCGGTGTTGACTACAACGTCAAACCGCCTTAGGGACTCCGGCTCTGGATTTTCTGTCGGGGTTTACTCCCTTAGCCTTTCCCCTGAAGAGGTATGCCGCAAGGCAGCGGAGGTTTTTTGGAGTCAGAGTTTTCCTTCTCTGATGTGCCCTGACTGGAAGATCGAACCAGCGACACTTAGCTCGCAGGCCGACGCTCAATCCACTGAGCCAAACCAGCCAGGGCACTAGATGAAGCAATGATACCATATTCAGGGTGTATCAGCTTCAGAATATATAATTGGACAAAGATAACAAAATATAGAATTTTAGTGAGAATGCTTTGTGAAAGTGAGACTGGCTACATTTGCAATTTTAAAATCTATTTGGGTAAAGGCAAAAAACTACAAGAAACTATATTCTCCATCTTAGAGCCATATCTTTATTCTTGGCATCATGTTTACCAGGATAATTACTATGACAGCGTGTCTACTGTTGTAATATTATTGGAAAAGAAATCACTGGTCTGTGGTACTATAAGGGAGAACTGTGGCTTGGCAAAATAATTAAAAGAAAAATCAAAGTATCTTCGGAGAGGGGAAATGACTTATATGGAAAGGACACATTCTTCTTATCACGTAGAAAGACAAAAGGCTAGTGCATATAATCTCAACTATTCATGATGTTTCTATAAAGTCCACTGGAAAGTGAAAGAGGAATTGTACTAATGACCTAGTTAAACCCATGCGTATACTTGATTACAAAAATTCACGAAAGGGGTTGATTGAGCAGATCAGTATTTGGGAGCAGCAGTATCTTACAAAACAGTTTAAAGTGGTATAAAAAAGTAGCATTATTTTTGATCAGTTGTGATTTATTTAATGCATTCAAAATTTACTCCTGATTACAATTTATGAAATAACATGAGATACAAACAAGTTCTACTTGAAGTTGCCAGGGAATGGATAATCAATGATTCAAATGAATGTAGCACAGAACCTGGCACTTCTGGTACCTCTAAAAGAGCTCCTTACAAAGATTCACCTTTCAGGCTTTCAGGAAAACTAAAAGACCACGATTTAGAAAAAATAGTCACTGGCATAAAGAAGAATCCCATTAGACCGTGTAGAGTATGCTCTTCAGAAGGAAAGTGCAGTGATACTAGATATATTTGCAAAACCTGTTGTGGACCATTGCATGTAGGTGAATGCTATTGTTGATCATACCAAAAAAGTTATTAAAAGTTATATAGAAGATATGTACAAAGTTTCATTTCAATATGTTATGTATAAATAAAGTATATTGAAGTTTATTTAGATTGTTTCATTTCATATTCAATTACAAAACATAGCCTGTGATATAGGATAGCTTTTATGTAAAATTGCTTGTCAACACTGTGTTAACACACATTTTTAGACAGGAGTCTGTCTCCTAGTCTTTTCAGGACTTGCCTTTAGCCATTATAATTGTGGCATTTGCACTGTCTGCAGTTATAAAATGGGAAAAAAAGTCTTCATTCTTTTTAATGTAAAAGTCATAAACCATGCCTTAATGATTGCATAAAGTTATATCACTAATTTATTTTTGTTCTTAGTGTAACTTTTAATTGCCTTCCTTATTTTCATGCCTGACTGTTGTTTTCTGGGACAAAGTTAACAATGTTTTGAAAGGCAGTTCAGAGGTGAACGAATAATATAGTCATAATAGCAGATATAGACACATTGTTGGCATTTGGTGAATGTCAAATGCTAATTTTAACAATAATAAATTTTTAGGAGGAACGAGAAGTTCCCAGCTAGTAAGAGGAAGATATTCTGTGAGAGAGACTCTTGTTTCTTATAGGTAGTACCACTGTTAATCTGTATTGCAGATAAAGTGGGAAATATGGCCTCTTTGCTTTAATTATTACCTTCACCATTAAGCCTTCTAATATTTGAGAAAGCTCAGATTTTTTAGGTAGAAAAAGCCACAATATATAACCTCTCTCTTGTTGTAATCTAGGCCCTTTGCAGTCACCTCCATGCCAATGATCACCAAACCCTCTGGAGTTAGAACTGGTTGTTCCAGTTTCTCCTTCCCTCCGTGCCTTCAGATGCTATAAATGCAGTACCTTGGTGTGGCTGTGACTTTCTTTGAGAATTCTGTGACATCTTCTAAGATTACTTGAGACACTCTTAAATTACTCCTGTTGGGAATAATTGGATTCAGTGGAGAGAAGGGATTCTGGAATAGGACTAGAGACCATTCTAACAGGCAGTTTCCCCAATTTATCCTAACATGCCTCCTCACCTCTTTCAGGGTCAATTGTTTGGATCTGATTTTTTTTGGTCTTAGATCTTATTTTAGCATTGAAGGCACAACTTTAAAGAGATAATTTAATTATAAAGATTCATGCAAAGTCATTGTCAGTATTGATGAAAGTATTGGAAGGTTGGTTACATCTTCCTTTATTTCTTGTGTGTGTGTGTATGTGTGTGTGTAGACTTCCCCTGAAGAAAGTTGACTTTTTTTCCTTAAGAGCCCCTAGAAGGAAAGATTGGCAGCTTTCCATCCCATTAGGACAAGAGGCTGAATGGCAGCCTCTAGAGGAGAGTTTGCAGAACTGCCTGGACTTCTCTCCAGGTTTCTTCGGAGAAGAGCATTAAGCAGCACTTGAATGATTTGAATTTTTAATGAGAAAAACAAAGTGAAAGAGTTTTCTGACATCAGACATCTTGTTTTGCCCTATGGGGCAGACGTTATTTTTCTCTTAACCTTTTTTTAAAAAATTACTTTTCAATTACAGTTGACGTACAATATTATTTTCAAGTGTATGATATAGTGATTAGACATTTATGTACCTTATGAAGTGATCACATTGAATCTAGATCCCATTTGACACCATACATAGTTATTACAATATTATTGATTATATTTCCTATGCTATGTTTTATTTACATCCTCATGACTATTTTTATAACTGGAAATTTTTACGTTTTAATCCCTTTCACCTTACTTTTTTTGTTGTTGTTGTTGTGCTGTTTTTAAAGAGAACAATGAGAAGCAATTAATTACCCCTGGAACATTTCTCTCAGTGAAAAACCTTAGCTGTGACTATGTGGAAATGGGGTGTGGCCATGAGGAGAAGAAATGGCAGACTCATCCAAAATGCTGACTCTGTCCCCCAGAGCTCTGTGGTCTTGGCAAGTCTCTTCAACTCTCGGTGCCCTGCTTACTTCATCTATGTGATGGAGACAGTAATCTTACTGGATTTGTTGATGATTAATTGAGATCATTCTTATAAAATATTAGAATAATCCCTAGTACATGGTAAGCAGTTCATGGTTATTATTGTATGATTTTCTTACATCACTTTATTATGTAATGAAAGATTCTAGTTTCTTAGAACACTGATGAGGTCTTAGGAACTTGGAACAAATGTCTACTCAGGCCATTTTTGAATGAATATATGGCCATTACTTGGTCATTTGGATTAGAGAAGAAGGCCTATCTAGCAATTTATTCTTTCGTCAAAGCCCAGTTTGTCACACTCACTTGGAGCGGGCAGAGCTCCTTCAAAGCAGACTAGACAGGGCCCGAATGGCCCTCTCCTCACTAAACACCTGTGTGTACCTTGGCCAGGCCTGCCATTCATTCATTTATTAATTCACTTATCTCACTCCATTTGTAAAGTAATGCTAAAGTATTTTAAAGTAAATTAGCATTAGTCACAATAGCCAAGATATGGAAACAACCTAAGTGCCTGTTAATAGGTGAATGAATAAAGAAGATGTAGTCTATATACACAATGGAATTTTATTCAGCCATGGGGAAGAAGGAAATCCTGCCATTTGTGATAACATGGGTGAACATTGAGGGCATTATGCTAAGTAAGGTAAGTTAGAGAAATACTGTATGATATCACTTTTATGTGGAATCTGAAAACTCCAAACTTGTAAAAACAGAAAGTAGAATGGTGGTTCCCAAGGGCCGGGGGAATTAGAGAGATGTTGGTCAAAAGTTACAAGCTTTCAATGATAAGATGAATAAGTCCAGGGGATCTAATGTACAGCATGGTGATTACAGTTAACAGTACTGTATTAAATACTTGAAAGTTGCAAAGAGAGTAGATCTTATATGTTCTCATTACAAAAAAGAAATGGTAATTATGTGGTATGATGGAGGTGTTAGCTAATGCTATGGTAATAATTATCTAAGTGTCTTAAATCAACACATTGTACATCTTAAACTTACAGAACATTATAAGTTAATTATACTTACTTTTAAAAAATATTGACATTTCACCCCTAATAAATATCTACTCCCCCTATCCCTCCAAGAAAGGATGGAAAGAAAGAAGGAAAGAAGTTTCCATATATAACCATCATAACATTATCACAACTAACACAATTAATAATAATTTTTAATTTCCTCTAATATCCTGTTCATTTTCAGGTTTCTCAGTTGTGGTCAGGTCATACACTGAATTTACTCTGTGTAACTATGGTCATTTCATATGAAGAATAAGGAGGAAGAAATAACTAAATGATTGCTGAGGCTCATGGAAACATGAAAGTTTTATGTTTACAACTTGTAGGAAGGGCTGCTCTGATTGTGTTCAATTATCTCTTGTTCTTGGAGAAAGAGAATTCAAAGATTATAGACATAAACTATGGCTCTATAGCAAGGTGAAATGGAAGTTGGAAAATTGCTGATTTGGTTCATGGAGTCAATCCAGACAGGTTGGAGGTGCCTCCCAGCAGGCTTGTCTTGTGGGTTGGTCAGCCCTGGCATTAGCGCTGGTGAGATAAACCATACACTTGCCAGAGAGAAAGAGCCAGTGAATGAGTGTTAGACCCAGCAGGTTTGGGGCTTGCATTTTATGTGCTCTACAAATTTCATAATACTATTTACCATTAAAAACAAGGACTTTGATAGTCCCTTTGATTTTTTTTAATTGTTATTTGAGACTCTTTTTTTTATTCAAAAACACTAAATGCTGGATCTTAGGTTACCTAAGAAAACTTTCATTGTTCCAGAACAAAGGAAGGCAGTGACAGCCTAGTGTTCCCAGCCCCAGAGTTCACCAGTGATTGGCACATTCTCCACAGGAAGCAGGTGCCCCATGAAGTCCTCCCAGCCTCTTGGCCTTCCCAACCTGCCACCTTGTTATGTGTGTAAAGAATGAGGCCCTTTCCCACCCGACCTCTGAACCAGTTGGGAAGTAGGGCTGAGGTGTCAGACTGGTAGTGATCAAAATATTAACTTCATTCCTGTAAAAGCTAAATTGGAGGACAGTGATATTTGGCAATAAAGGACTTCCTAATTCTGAATCTCTGAGTTAGATGGTGCTGGTCCATTGTGGGCCTCTTCTCCTTGTGAGTGGCATAGGGGAAAGAAGCAGTAGGTGGGCTTTCAGAAGACTCCCAAGAAAAGAGAGAGAGAAGAGGCTGAGTTTTCACTCCTCTTGGTCAGCCAGGTAAGTCCCTTCTCCTGTCCTGGGGAGGAGCAGAGAGGTAAGGGGCATATGGAGGTGTGGCCACAGAGAAAAGGAGATCAGAGTGTAGAATGACTCTTCTCCCTTTACAGTTACCTTTCTCTTGGGACATGGTATTCCCCAGTGTCATGGGTGTCTTATGGTCTCCTCTCCTCTGTCTTAGCTTCATAGACTCATTTATTTAGAGGGCTAGGGGAAATGAGATAAGTTCTGCTAGTGGTATCATTCCATAAATATCGTCATTCATATGATATACAGGCTTTGAATAGATAAATCCTTAAAAACATCAGTCTTCAAAATTTCCCCCAAACTCTAAATATTGGTTGAATGAATGAATATAGCAATCATTTTTTTTTGCCTTGGGAGGGGGGCAAAGACTCGTGAATGGGGGTTGTGTGTGGTGAGTGAGGCAGAGAGGAAGTGGATGGAGAGCTAAGGGCTCCTGGAAAATTTATTACCTAGAGGATTTCAGCTTCTCCGAAGGGGTGTTCATGCCCTGAGTGTCCTGGAAGTCAGATCCTCTGGCTGACAGACCTTCTGCCCTGGGTCCTGGGAAGCAGGGCAAAGATGCTGGCGACCTGAGGCAGTGTCTGTTTTGGGAGCCTCTTTTTTCCCCAAGTGGTCAATAGTCCCCCCATTGAAGGAGGAGAGAGTTGGAATGAGCCATCCAGGTCCTGTTAAGCAGTTGATGAGATAGGGAAGGAAGAACCCAGGGCTGGTAGAGCAGGTGGATTGGGTAGGCAGGGTTACTGGTTCCTAACAAAGTATAGAAACCATACTTTGTTTTCAGGCATGTTCTGAAAGTGGAGCATGGAGCAGAACAATGACTTTTGTTCAGATTAATAGAGCAGAAGATTGCATTACATATTTGACAGTGAAAATGTAATTTTTAACTTATGGAATGACCACCTAGGTACAAGTTTTTCATTTGAGCCACTTTTAAGTATACAGTTCAATGGCATTAAGTGCATTCACACTGCACCAGCCTCCATTTCCCAGAACATCTTCATTGTCCCCAGCTGAAACTCTGTACCATTAACTGCCCGTGGTAACCAGCCCCTGGTAACCACCATTCTACTTTCTGTCTGTGAATTTTCCTAACTCGAATTCCTCATGTAAGTGGAATCATACAGTATTTGTCTTTTTGTGACTGGCTTATTTCACTTAGCTTAATGTCTTCAAAGCTCATCCATATTATAGTATGTGCCAGAATTTCCTTCCTTTTTAACACTAAATATTCATTGTACGAATATTTCACATTCTTTTTTTTTTGAATCCATTCATCTTTCAGTGAGCATTTGGGTGGCTTCCACTTTTGGCTATTGTGAATAATGCCAATATGAACATGGGTGTACACATTATCTGTTCACAGTACATCTTTTTAAAGTAAACTTTTAATTGAAGTACAATATATACATTACATTTTTAGTGACCATAACACTTTACTTCATTGTGGTGACTCACATTGAGCCCAAACTTATAATCTAAATCCCCTAAAGTTTTAAATGCAACCACTATAACACATTTATTTCATCATTGAGCCTTGACTCTTTTATCCTGAGTTGTTAATTACTATGCACCTGGCTGTACCTTTAATCTTGTTAGATCCTGTTCACTAACCCAGCCTGTCAAGATCTTTTGGAAATCTGAGTCTTTCATCTAGTTTAATTTTGGGTTGTCTACAAACGTGATGATTATATCCTATCTATCTCTATACAAGTCTCTAAGACTTGCTCCCCTCTGGTTGGCTTCTGTCTTCACCTATCTATCCAACTTTTCTCACCTCTAGCCCCTTTTTTCATTTCAGTCTGAAGGACATCATAAAGGAACTTGTCACTTTATGATATGTATGTCTTTTATATTTCCAGGCTATAACAGTCTACAAACCTGTTCAGAACTGAACTAAGCCAGAGTGGTCATACACACTCTTAGATTTTGGTCAGTAATGGTAGCCACCAAAAGGTTGTAGGTGAGTGAGGGGTAGCTATTCTACAGCCTCACTCCCAGGTTAAAGTGAAGGCAAGTTTCAGACCAAACTCAGCAGCTGACACTTATTAAACAAATGTGTATCATCAGTCATGCAAAATCCAGGTCATATGTTCTGTTCTGTCACCTGAAGCCCCAGCTCTGTGCCTCTTTGGTGCTCTGACCACCACTTGGGATGAATGCTTTCCTTGAGGCAAATTTGCCAATATTCCAAAAGCAGAATTCCATCACCCATATGATAGACATCAGGCAGCCAGAATTCCTGCAAACCGATGACTGGATATTTTTCAGAATCCAGTCTAAGGTACAGGCTACAGGCCTTGCTGGTTGGGTTCTTAGACCTGGCTATTGAAGGACAGAGAGTATCTAAAATATTTTGCTACGTTCTTAACACTTATCAGGCTAATCAACAAATTCCTAATTTCACCAAGGGGAGAAAATTTCTGACAATCATTCTAATAGTTAGCAGAGTATCTGGTATTACTCCAATACAGATAAAAGTGCTTGTAGTTTCTACTTCTTGGTTAGGTTGCTAGCTGACCAGCTCAGGATGTTGAGTTATAACTTACATAGAGTAAAATTCACAAGTCTCAACATTTTTTAGCTCATGAAATGACCACCTAGGTCAAGATGCACAACCTTTCCAGTGCCCTAGAAGGTTCCCCACAATTCTTTCCTGATCAAAACACCACCTAGTAAAGGTAATCACTATTGTGGCCTTACTAATTACCATAGATTAGTTTTGCCTGGTTCGAATTCCATTAAATGGAATCATACTTACATTTTGTGAGATTCTTTCATGTTGTTGCATGTAGAAGTTCATTTTTTCCTCATTGCTTTGTTGTATTTTACTACATTAAATTTAGATACTCATTCTGTACACGATGGACTTCTGATTGTTTCCAGTTTGGAGTAATTATGAATAAAGCAACTAGAAACATTCTTGTCCATGTCTTTAGTTTTGATTAGGGTAACTAACTGTTTCTAGAATTGAAGTTTGCATTCACTATCACATGGAGAATACCACATTGTCTATGTGAAATGGATTTTTAAAGTAAATTGAAGGTGTTATATAAAACTATATTTAAAAAGGGGTGAATGTAGTTTAGTATGACTTATATTTAGCAGCTCTGTGCTGGTACAAAGGCAGATTATTGCTTTTGTGCTCCTTGACTATAATAAATATTCTAAGCCAGAGGGTCAATTTTCTGAAAGCTAAGATTCTCACATGAAAGTATGTTTTTTCTTCATGCCTTCTCCAGAAGGGGTGGAAAAGAACTCTTTATTCATTCTGCAAATAGACATCATTTTGTAATTTCAAATTCTCATTGTTAAAAAAGTCATTAATTAGTAAAAGCTCTGAGAAGATAAACTAGTTTTGTGGGAGGGGTCCTCTTAATTGCAATGAATGATGTTTTAAAATACTAATTTATATATTTCTTTTCATGCTATTTTGGGTATTGTGATGAAAAAAAAATTGCTACTGATTTAGAATCCCTGAATACTCTTATAAAAATGTAATTCCACCCACATTAACTAGGCTGCCAGGACTTCTTTTCAAGGGCCTGTTTTCCTGTAATAGGTTACTAGAGGGAAAATCTGTCAGCCTCGAGCATTGATGGATAGAAGCAGATTAGGGAAGCTGAACTCTGACCACCACTGGGGATGTTGTGTTGACTTAACTTTTAAAAGAGTCTGTGTTTTATGAAAGTGAAGAATTAGGTTAGAATTTCTCTTGACGAGAATGGAAAAAATTCTAGTGACCTACACCAGACACATATATTTAAGGTATCACCACCTCTTTAGAGCCCCTAACAATGAGCGTTAACAGCCTTACAGGAGGGGAGTCTGGCAGAGTGAAGCAGCATTACAGGTGCAGCAGTCCTGCTCTGGGGGATCTCTCCTGCACAGATACCTGCACATGTAATGCAGTGGCGTTTGTTTGCGGTTATCACTGAAGCTTCGTGTGTAGCACCAGAACATTGGAGCCACCAAGTGTCCCTCTGTTAGCGACGGAGTCGTTGAGGGATGATGTGTCCAATGGAATGCTGTGACATCGTTAGCAGAGAATGATGAAGATCTGTGTTCTGATAAGGAACGATGTCCATTGTCAAGTGAAAAAAGCAGGGTGGAGAATAGTGTATAGTGTATCAACACCCTTCTTACCCACTGTGTAAGAAAGGTGGGGATAGGAAAATATGCAGGTTAATTTGGTTATATTTGCAAAAAGAAACACTTAAAGGGTAAACAAGAAACTGATAAAAATGCATATCTGTAGTGGGTAGGGTGGGATGGTGTGATTTCAGGTAGGTACAGGTATGACTCCTCTGCCTGTATTTTAAAATATTGTGTTGACAAACAAATGAACAAAATTGAACAAGGAACAGAAAAACAGTTATCAGGGGTGGGAGGAGAAGGGGTAAATAGGGGAAGGGTCTAGTAAAGGAACTAGTATAAATAACCCATGGACATGGACAATGGGGTGGGGAATGACTGGGAGAAGGGGTGGGCTAGTTGGGGGGGAAGAAATGGGGAAAAATGGGACAACTGTAATAGAAAAACAATAAAATAAAATTTAAAAAAATATTGTGTTGACTTTTTGAATCATGCAGAAAAGAACAGCCAAAGAAGTGAATCTGTGTGGGCGTGCCCTTTGACACTGAAGCAGACCAAGAGTAGGTGGAGGAAAGTAAAGCTGGTTGAATGTGTCATGAAAGGGTCAGGCCATCCACACCACTTCTTTTCTCAGAACCTGTCAGTGTGCTCATTCAATCAGCAAATGCTTACTGAGCCAGTCTGCCCCTCTGACCTGCTGTCAGCGGGGGCCTGAAGGTCCAGGCTTTCTTGGAGCTTCTTGAAGGAGCAAACTAACAACAAACAGGTGATGAGGGAGCAAGAGAAGGCTCACGCCACTGGGGCCAGTGACAGGAAGAGTCCACGCTGAAGTCAGCAGGGGAGGTTAATTGATGATTTATATTCCTATGTATTAATGGTGTGTTTGTGAGCAATACTATTACACATAGGATTATAAAGACAAGTAAATTGTCACCTGTAATTTTTTGCTATATCAATCAGGATTTCATTTTACTATAGTAGTATTATTTCAGTTAAGTTTCAAATAAAGATAAAAACACATTTTGGCAGGTTATTGTACCCCAATCTACTACTGTGTCAGCAGGAGACTAAAATTTAGTTGAATAAATCAGTTGATTTGATCATCATAGTTTGTTTTTGCAACAGTGGGCTGTATTGGGGATAATGTTATCTATATGATTTGTGATTATAATCATAGTTATTAAATGGATAAGAATTACTATGATAAATCTATTTTTTTCCATTCAAGGAAGGATTAAATGTAAATTGCCCATTTAAGATGACATATTAGCTACAGAAAATTGAAAACCTCACATATATCCACATACCACACAGCTCTCACATTCCATATATCTTTATGACAATCATTGTCTGAAAATATTGTAGAGATAGCTCCACAGTAGATAAGCATTTGAAACATTTCTGCTATGTTTTTTTTTTTTCCTTAGTCTGATCCTTCACTGGCAGATTTTGCTTTCATAATTTCTAAATCACTTGAAAGATGATTTTTCTTTTGTCTATGATTTAATGAATTTTTAAAGAGATTCTTTTTTGTTTCTTTGGATTCAATTAAATTGTGGTGCAACTTGAGAAACAAAGATCAAAGCCATAGGAAGATGTGATGGTCAAAGTGCTTCTTGCATCTCCAAGCCTACATCTTTTTTTAAAATGTAATCTTTACTGTATTTTTCCCCATTATCATTTAGTCCCCTTATACTCCCCTTCCCCCAGCAATCACCTACAACATCTTTAGTGTTGATCAGGTAAGAAGGAATAACAACCCAGACTAGCACCAGGCTAGAGAGTCTGGAATTTTCCTGGCAACCAAAGTCCAAAATTCAGATCTATCTGGAGTCAACATATTCACAAACAGCCCTAAGTTTGTGTTTTAGTTGAGAAAGCACCAGAAATTAGATTTGTTTTAAGGGTTAAAAAAGTGCAGAATAATGCAGATTCTTATTTCTTAATCATGATAAGCCCCCCTCTATAATAGTAAGGAAATGCCCAGGGGTTGCAGAAATCTACTGTCATCCTAGGAAACGCAGAAAAAGGTGATGACAGACCCTTGCCATTGTATTGCCCTGTTCTCTATTGCATAGGAGTCTTGAACTGTCTTTAAGGACTGGATGTTTCAGAACTTTGTCCATTTGTTCTGTTGGACTCCCAGGTGAACTCAGGGGGATGTGGTGTTTGCTCCCCAGTAGAGGAAGGAAAGGGAAGGCAGTGACTGTATGAGGTCTTCCACTCTGCTCCCCGACTTAGCCTTACAGGGATGTTGGACCACATCATTGGGCCTGGCTGGAAGTCACCAGAGCTAGTCTGTGATGGCATGACTATCCCATTCTCTAGCATTAACAGAACGAAGCAGTCTTGCAAAAAATGTTTGATGTGTGTTAAGCAACTATGCTCAAGGGTAGTGCAGGGAATCTGGGAACTGTGAGGTTCCGTGGCCACTGTTGGCTAGGCTGCATTTTCTCTTCTGATCTTAATTCTCAGGCTGCACTTTCTTTCTGAATTTAATTTCCAGACAGGAAATCAGAGCAACAGAGATAGAAAAGTGGGAAAGGATATTGGAAAAATGTAGCAAAGGTGGGCTGGTTCTCTAATACCTTTTGCTCGTTGGAGGTAACAGCTTATAAAATATGTTCTTTGTTTTTTTTAATTGAAATTTTTATTGAGATAATTATAGATTTACATGAAGTTGTAAGAAGTACTGTAGAGAGATCCCATGTACCCTTTGAACAGTTTCCCCCAATGGCAGCATTTTAGAAAACTCACAAAATATCACAACCAGGATGTTGACGTTGATACAGTCCACCCATGTCATTTGTATAGTCTGCTGATTTTTCTTAAATATTTTTTTAAAACTGGGTTGTGGTCCCCCATGGCAAAGGTGGATCCAGAACTTTCTGGACATCTGTGGGGATGACGCTAGTTCCAGCTGCAGAGGAGAGCTGAGTGTGGGATCACTTGGGGAAGGGGGATCCCTGTGGGGAGGGGAGGTTCCCCTGGAGGCACTGGGATAAGGACAATAAAGAACTGAAGAACTGTACTGCAGCGCAAGGGGCAGGGAGAAGCATTGTCCTGCATTTTCCAGGGATGAGCTGGTCCTCTCTTGGGTTCCCTTCCTGCCTGAGACCCACCCCACCCCCAGCCCCCGCAACCCTCCAGCCTCCAGCCCATGTGGCGGGAACATGTGTAGTGAGTGGTTTAGGCTTGCATGGGCCCTAAATCTGGTCTACACCCAAATCCCAAGACCACACCCTCCCCCTTCTGAACCAGAATTTCCAGAAGGTTTGAGAAGAATTAGCCACAGTCTTTGTTATTCTTTCCTTTCATGTGGTTGTTTTTCTTACTGGATTCAGGCAAGCAAGTAATTAGGCATTGGAGGGCTGAGGGTGTCTCTTTTTAGTCATTATTTGGCAGCCTCTTTCGAGTCCCAAATCTCATCTGCCCACAGCAGTGCACACAGCATCAGGTCCCAGAAAGGTGAGTCATTAAAGCACATGGAAATTAAGCCGACTTCTCCATGGGGAGAGATTCCTAGGGCATGAAAACCTGCAGCTCCCCTGATCCAGAGGAAACGGAGTGAGGAGAGGAGGGTAGTGATGTAGTGTGGGCAAGAAGCTCATTCTGCTCCTGGGATTCTTGAAGTCAGTGCCCCATTGAGCTTCGGGGGCTTCCTCTGCAGTGGGAACTTGGGTTGTTTCTATTTAGAGAGGGAAGAGCCATCCAGCATTGTTACACTCCTGCATTAAATCCAGCATTCCAGGTGAGAAGACAGAGGTTTCCCCACCCTCCCCCTTTCATAGTAGACTTAGAAATGTCTGGATTTCAGCTTGTACTAGTAACTCAAGGAGTTAATTCTTTCCTCTGACCCAGGCCTTCCCTGTGGGGTGTACAGTCAGCCAGCAATACCTTCACTGCTTTCACTTAGGCAGAGCCAGGAAAGGCAGCCTTTGCATATTATCCCTTAACTGATTTGCTACCATCTGCCATAGATTTGGAAAAGACACACTTTTCACAAGAATTACTAGTCCTTAAACAAATAACCACCTAACAGTAACTTCCTATGTGGGAATGCTGGTAACTTTTCCCCCGGGAAAAGTTAATATAATTAAATGTTACAGTATAATATTATTTAATAAGGGTTTAAGAATCTGGCTTTTAAATTTGAGGACTTTGGAGAAAATAATATTTTACACAAAGAAATAAGACTCAGGGGATTTGAAAATTCACATGTTAAATTATTCTTTTGTTGTTTTTTTTGGTCCTCACCTGAGGATATGTTTATTGATTTTAGAGCTTAGATTTTAGAGCTTAGAGGAAGAGAGAGGGGGTGGGGAGAGAGAAAGAGACAGAAACATCGATGTGAGAGAGAAATTTTGATTCATTGCCTCCTCATCTGCCCCAAATGGGGATTGAAACCTCAACTTAAGTACTGTATGTACCCTGATCTGGATGGAACCTGCAACCTTTTGGTTATACAGGATGGCACCCCAACCAACTGAGCCACCCAGCCAGAACAAATTATTCTTTTAAGACTTTGTGTATAATTGTTTCTCAAATAAGCTGGTTATTCCAGCAGATTTTTTTCTCTGTCCTCACTCTTTTGGTTTACTACGTTATTTTTAAGTATTAAACATTTTCTTTAGGGCATAGTCTCATACTAAGTAAATGGATGGATATCAGTAAAAAGGGATGGTGAATTTTCTGCATGATTGCTTTGAATTTTTCTTTAATCCAAAGAGTTGTCTCTGTGATTTCAAATGTTCACCTATTAGTAAGCAACCAGATAATTAGGTTTTTCAGATTGTTTCAAAATGTCCGTTATTATGTAACACAGCTAGTCTTGAGGGCCGCATTTGCCTCCCAGATTTCATAATGATTTTCTCTAATGCTTTTAAAAACTTTGACTTTCTGTATAGTACATATAGGCCTGCTTTTGTAAATTAAGGGAAGTGTGCTTCCTCCTCACCCCCCAGTGGGTGATATATAAAGATTTAAAGGAAAGTATAAAAATCAGTTCTAATCTTGCCATTCAGAAATAAACACTTTATTTTTTAATGCATTTTCAGGCTTTTTCTATGCATAGATAGTTAATTACTTTCATATCATATGTTGTTTCTTCCATTTCTCGTTAAATGACATACCCTGGACATTTTCTCATTTGAGCACACCCCTTCTTTCTATATATGGTGGTCTCATGCAAGTGTATTCCAGCCTGTCATTTTCTTCTCCCTTCATTCCTGGTCTCAGACTCACTCTTTTTATGTTCAGCATCCATTCATTCATTAATTCATTTGTTAGTTCATTCAGCTTATCTTGTATGTGGCAGGCCCTCTGCTTGAGGCCAGCTGTACGGTGTACATGGATGAACAGCACAGTTTCGGCCTTCCAGAGCCCACTGTTCCTTGTCTGGGGAGCTAGGTAAGCAGCTGAATGTCCAAGGTGGGGATCACTCTAATGGTGGGCAAACGCCACTGGAAACACAGGGGAGAATGGGTATAAGTCTTATCTAGGAGTCAGGAAAGCTATCCGTGGTGAAGTGATACCCCTTGAAGAGTTTTCTAGGCCAATGTGGGACAGAAGGAAGGGGGCAAGTATGCAGAAGGAGCAGCACATGTGGAAGCTGGAGGCATAAACAACATGGCCTGTTGATGAAATCAGCTAGTATGATGATCTGTGTAGAAATCAAAGGCAGAAGTTACACTTGGAAAAAGTAGTGTGTGGCCATATAATGAAGATCCTGGTATACCAAAATGATAACAGCAACTGACACTTCATTGTCTTTGTATGTACAAGACACTGAGCATTTTATAGATGTTAATTCATTTAATCCTCAAAATAACGCTAAAAGGTAGGAACTGTTAATGTCTCCATTTTACAGATGCACACACTGAGGCCAGAGAGGCTGCAATTTGCAAGACATCGTTCAGACAGTATGGGATGGAGCCAGGATTGAAGCCAGGGATTCCCTTCTGGGTGACCAGATGGCCCACAGTCAGCTCTCCTGATGGCCCAGCTTGCTGCTTCTCACACTGCAGAGCTATACATTATCATGCTGGCTGGAGGAGCTGTGGAAAGGTGTTAAGTAGTGAGGAAGAGGTTCTGAAATTTGTACAAGAAATCTTTTAGGGACAGGTAGAGACATAATCCAGGAAGAATGCTTAGACGTGCCTATAGTTTTTGTGGGGAGTGTGGTGGAAGGGTGTTGTAGGATCACTTTCTCAGAATGATGGGTACTGAGAAGGCAAGTCCAGATCCTATTATTAAACCAACATTAGTTTATAACAGAATGTGCCCTATATGCTTGTGGAATTCAATGTTTGAATTAAATAAAAAATATATTTATGTCATTTGAAGTATTTTGCTATTAATAAAAGGAATTGGCTTTTTTAAAAAAGATACTTTTAAGTCCCTTTGGCCCTTCCTTCTACTTCTGAGTCGATGGGAGGCTGGCAGTTTCACTAACAGAATCTCTGGGGACTCCCTGGAAGAGAGTGGGGAGAGGGAAGCAGCTAGTCTGTGACAGTGTCCCTAACTGGTATCTCTTCCATGAGGATTTTTTGACCTTTTTAAAATTGTACTAAAATGTACACAATGTAAACTTTACCGTTTTAACCATTTTAAAATATATAGTTCAGCGGCCTTAGGTACATCACATTATTGTGCAACCATTACTACCCTCCATTCCCCAAACTTTTCATTTTAAAAACGGAAACTGTTCCCTCAGTAAACACTTAACTCCCCATTTCGCCTTCCTCACCCCTGAAGCAACCATCATCCATCATTCCACTTTCTGTCACTATGAATCCGATTACTGTGGGTACCTCATATAAGTGGAATCATACACTATTTGTCTTGTTGTGTCTGATTTATTTCACTTATCATAATGTCCTCAAGGTTCATCCATGTTGTAGCATGTGACACAATTTCATTCCTGTTCAAGGCTGAATAATATTCTACTGTATGGTTAGACCCCATTTTGTTTATTTGTTCATCTCTCATTGGACACTTGGGTTGCTTCCATCTTCGGGTTCTTGTGAATAATGCTTCTGTGAACATATATTAAATATCCGTTCAGGTCCTTGTTGTTCTTAAATTTTGTTTTATTGATTATACTATTACAGTTGTCCCAATTTTTCCCCTTTTGTCCCCCTCTACCCAGCACCCCCCACTCCTTCAGGCGGTTCCCACACCATTGTTCATGTCCATGTCCATGGGTCATGCATGGGTTCTTTGGCTACTCCATTTCCTGTACTGTATTTTATATCCCCATGAATGTAACTACTGTAACTACTATTTGTACTTTTTAATCCCCTCACCTTTTTGCCCCTTCACCCATAGACCCCTCCCATCTGGCGACCATCAAAATGATCTCCGTATCCTTGATTTTGTCTCTGTCCTTCTTGCTTGCATAGTTTGTATTTTAGATTCAATTGTTGATAGATATGTATCTTTGCCATCTTATTGTTCATATTTTGATCTTCTTTTTCTTAAATAAGTCCCTTTAACATTTCATGTAATAATGGTTTGATGATGATAAACTCCTTTAGTTTCTTTTCCTCTGGGAACCTCTTTATCTGCCCTTCCATTCTAAATGATATCTTTTCTGGATAGAGTAATCTTGGCTATAGGTCCCTGCTTTTCATGACTTTGAATATTTCTTGCCAGTACCTTCCAGCCTACAAAGTTTCTTTTGAGAAATCAGCTGACAGACTTATGGGAACTGCCCTTAGGTAAGTAACTACTTTTCTTTTGTCTTCCACCTTTGGCATTTTAATTATGATGGGTCTTAGAGTGACCTCTTTGCATCATTCTTGTTTGGAACTCTCTGTGCTTCCTGGACTTGCATGTCTATTTCCTTCACCAAATTAGGGAAGTTTTCTTTCATTATTTTTTCAAGTAGATTTCCAATTTCTTGTTCTTTCTCTTCTCCTTCTGGCAACCCATATGATGTTAATGTTGGAACACTTGAAATTGTCTTAGAGGCTGCTTACACTATCCTCATTTTGTTGGATTCTTTTTCCTTCTTGTAACTCTGATTGGTTGTTGTTTTCTTTCTTATGTTCCAAATCATTGATTTGATTCCCAGCTTCATCCACTCTACTATTGTTTCCCTGTAGATTGTTCTTTATTTTAATTAGTGTATCCTTTGTTTCTGATGGGATCTTTTTTATGCTGTTGAGGTCCTCACTAAGTTCCTTGACCATCTTTATAACCAGTGTTTTGAACTCTGCATCAAATAGATTGCTCATCTCCATTTTGTTTAGCTCTTTTCTGGAGTTTTGCTATGTTCTCTCATTTGGGCCATGTTTCTTTGTCTCCTCATTTCGGCAGCTTCTCTGTGCTTTTTTCTATGTATTAGGTAGAGCTACTATGACTCCCTGTCTTGGTAGTGTGGCCTAACGTAGTAGGTGCCCTGTAGGGTCCAGTGGCACAGCCTCCCCTATCACTCAGGCTGTGTATTTGATATGTTCCCTTCATGTGGGCTGAGTACACCCTCCTCTTGTAGTTGAGCCTTGGTTGCTTTTGGCAGATCAATGGGAGGGATTTACCCAGGCTAGTGAGCTGCAAGGACTGGCTATGGCCACTGATCACCAACCTCCACCCTTTGTGGAGGATCAGCTATGCAGGGGCAGAGTGGTAGTGCTCTGACATGGTCTGTAGCTGTCCACTGAGTGCACAGGCTATGGGGTTTCCCAGGTGGTACAGGCCTACCTGTGTTTTTCCCGGGGACACCCTCCCTGAGCTATAAAGCAATCTGAGATGGCTGCTACTTGTGCCGGGATTGGTGATTCCCAGGAGAAGCGAAGCTGCAAATCTAGGCTGGCTGCTGCTATTGCTGGGCCTGGGGCTGCTTAGCAAGAGGTACAGAGGCTGGGGGCTCACTAAGGCTGATGGTTGCTTGTTAGAAAGGATTTAGGAAGTTGTAAAGGGTAGCCAAGACCAGCATTCATATGGAAAATAAGCTTGGGTGGGCAGGTTGGGATCTTTGGGAATATCCAGGGTGGAGCAAACAGTGTTAACCAGGTTGATGAAATCTCAGATATGGCACCAGCCTGCCAGCTCTGTGGCACTGTGGCTCTGTCGGGGGACGGTTCAGAGAATGGACACTGGCCTCCGACCACCTTTCTGTCTGGAAAAAAGTTGTCCCCCAGCTCTTGCCTTGATTCCAGACCCTTCAGTTTCTCCCTGTATACCACTGGTGCCTTTCAAGTTTCTACCCTGGTGCTGGAGCTCAGAGGGGGTGAGTCTGAGTAAGTCTCTGTGTGGGTTCTTTAAGAGGAACTGCTTGGGACTCCAAGCCAGAAGTTATGGGGGCTTATCTTCCTGGCACTGGCGGCTTGGGATGGGGGGCCTGGTATGAGGCTGGGACTCCTTGCTCACAAGATATCCCTCCCAAATTTTTATCCACCACACGTGGATGTGGGACCAGCCTGTTTTATGTTTCTTCCTCTCCTACCCCTCCCGATGGATGTGGTTTCTTTAATTCTGTGGTTGTCAGACTTCCATTCAACTCGATTTCTGACAGTTCTGAGTGATGGTTCTATATTTTAGTAGCAATTTTGATGTGCTTGTCTGAGGAGGCAAGCTGTGTTTACCTGTGCTTCCATCTTGACCAGAAGTCCTCAAGTCCTTGCTTTTAGTTCTTTCAGGTATTCCATGATATTTTAACTCCTTTTAGATCCAGTTTGGGAAATATAATATAGGTATTTCATGGGCATGGACACACCTATATTATACTTCTCTCCTTTTCATTCCAACCATGTCCATTGAATTATACTTAATATATTAGAGGTGAGTTTCAGGAGGAGTGTGTTTTAGAATGGGTTTTCCTGCCCACTTTATGAAATTGGAAGCATAGCGGAAGCATTTCTGACAAATTCCAAGCAGGCGGTTCTCTGAGGTATGGAAGTGCCAGTGGGGATGGGAGGGGGGTTGAGGGAGGGCCAGGGAGAGCAGTGCTTATTTGAGCACAATCCATAGAGTATAAATTATGGGATTTCATGACTTTGGACTTCATGGTAGTGAATGAAGAGGAGAGAAAAGTCCAGAGCGAATCCCAGTTTTGTAGCCTGCACAACTAGATGGGTGGTACCATTAGCATGACTGGTAATGGGGAGGAGGGGTGTTGAGAGACCACTGAGCATGCATCTATTTTGGGCCTCTCCAAAGTAGGGAATAAGGTCCATGAGCCTGTCTAGGATGTGCAGGGCAGGGATAATTACAATGTGACAGTATAATGGAACTGGAAAATGAAATAAAGATACTGTATAATTAATGTGAATTTAGGTTCTTATTCAAAGAAGGTGGTTATATGTCTTTACAGAAAGTTCTCATATTGTGTCAGGATTTTTTATTTCGGGAATTTTCAGGGAAGGTTAGTATTTTCTTGGTTTGTTCAAAGGTGACAGATGAAAATAGGGGAACAATTTGATATTAAATGTTATAAGTATTTTCACTTAAGTTTTTGTACTCCACTTTGAACTTGAATTTTGGGTGATTCACTCCTTTACTCTTACTAGCACCTGCATTGTCTGGCTCTATAAACCCTTGTCAGTAGGCTGGCCAGTCCTCATTCCTAGCAAACTCAGCTCTTTATTTTTCTGCTCCAAGTCCCATTGTTATGGAATTGGAGTGACATATACAGTAAGAATAACAGATGTTACGAGGAGGTTAATGGGTTCACTTTCAGCTACCTTGATCTTGAGATCCACACAGAGGTAAATAGGTGGTTGGATATAGAAGTCTAGTGCTCAGGGTTGACCTAAGGCTGGAGGTAGCTATGAAAGTCATCCTAGTGCCCAGTGGGATAAGATTTCCAAAGAGAAAAAAACATACAAGAAGAGCAAATGACTAAAGGCTGTTCTCTTTGTTCTGTATCCCTTTTTGCTGACAGAGTAAGCAATAGAGCCAAGATTAAGAGATGCCATCTGACCTTGACCTTTGTCCCATTCCACTGTCTTCATATGCTCGGCGCAGGTTCCAGAGCAGAAAGAATGGGGTTGCAGCAGACAGGCTGGAGGAAACGGTTGGGGGAAAGGAGCCCACAAGAAACCCTGAGGAGGTCAGGATGATGACAGGAGATCGAGGACAGGTGTTTTAAGTCAAAGGGAGGAAGTTGAGGTGGGTGGGAGCTGTCTACTATGAGATGCTGGAGGGGCCAATATGATTGACTGGTGTCTCACTGCATTTGATGGCTAGGAGGCCCTCATGACTTCTGCCAGAGTTGTTTCAGGTAATGGTGGTGTGTAATCCAAGATGGGAATCTTCCAGTGTGCTCACTCCTTAGCTCTAGAATTCCAGACACTGTCAGTCTGGACACATGCCTCTTATCACTGTTCCTTATTGAAAACACCCTTTAGCAATTGAGAACATGTTCTGAACATTTCCATTATACATTTTAAATACTAGTATTTGAACTCAGACACCTTTAGTTCTCTCTCTGGTGGCATCTCCTCAAAACTCATATTACCGTTATTTTAACAATTAAATGGGGAACACTTTTATTTCCTGGATTCCCAACCTCTAAGAGACTTGAGGAGCCAGAGTTTGTGAAGATCTGCGTGGATCACAGTGGACCCTATGATCCTGGGGGACTTCGGGCAGTGCACAGCATTATCTGTTTGTTCCCCTTAGCTTCTGTCCTTCGACTGTGCTTTGAACTGCTTTTTGGAAAACCAGGGTTGTCATGGATTGCAAGCTTACTCTTGATGTTTCTGCTGTTTTGTGAATCTGTTCCACTAACATTGGTACAATAAGTACAGTGTATTGAGTGCCCACTATGTTTGGTGACTGTACCAAATACTTGACTGTATTGTCACATTTAATTCTTATGTTATAGTCTTACGAGGTGAGTGACATTAACCCCCTTTTCTGAATGAGGAAACTATGACTCAGAAAAATTTAAGTAACTTTCTTGGAGCTGGTGGTTCTCAAACTTGAGCAGGCATCAGAATCCCCTGGAAGGTATGTTAAAACAGACTGCTGGGCCCTACCCCCAGAGTTTCCAATTGAGCAGGTCATGGATGGGCTTGAGAACCTGCACTTCTAATGAGTCCCAGGGGCTGCTGCTGCTTTAGGGACCACACTTTGGGAACTGTCATTCTTAGCGACTCAGCAAAGCCGCAGGTCAGGGATTCCATCCTGGACCTGGTGGACAGTAGGTGCACTCCTTGCCTAACATGAAGGGCACCCCGGGAACTCACAATGGAGGAATGCTTTTCACTGCCCAGGTGGACTAAGGGCTTCCTAGTAGAAGATTCAGGTGAGCAACTCTTTCTCTTTTAGGTGAGATCCTGGCATGCATGGTGCACTGAGGCGAAGGGAAGGATTAGGAGCAGGTGCTAAGAGAGGGCATTGCCTATATAGAACTTAAAACAATAACATTGACTAAAAGTCAGTCTGCTTTATTATGACTATGTACCAGCAATTCTAGACAATGCCTGTGATAAATACTCTTCTCCCCACTCCCTTTTTCTGCCACTGCCTGGCAGATAAAGAGAAGAATGCTTAAACACCCTCACTGTTGGGGCTCCAAATTCAGGGGTCTCATCTTTTATTTCTCTGTTTTCCCCACGTGGTAGGTGCTCAGTCACATCTAATTGGCAGATCTTTCCTCCTTCATCTCGATTTTAATGATAAAATAACCAAATTTAAAATACTTAAGGAATAAATAAAATAGTATGGAGCCATATATTTGATAGGTATGTTTCATACCAACTTAGAATCAGCAAATGTCTGGCACTCATCTCTATATCAGACAGTGGTCTCACCACTGGACACAGATGCACCTGTTGAATCCTCACAGAGGCCTTGTGAAGTGAGTTCTGTTCACCCCTGTATTACGAGTGAGGACAGGGAGCTGCACTGAGGTGAGGTGACTTCCCAAGCTTAGACCACTAAGTGAGTGGGCAGAGCCAGGGTTGCCACCAGGCAGCCTTGCTCCAGAGCTCATGCACTTAACCACTTTTCTTTACTGCCCCTCAGCAGACAGTTGGTGCCTAATATGTGCACACTGGATGGACACATGGAAGTTAGGTCCTAGCAGTCCAGAGGCTCCTGTCCCTGATTGGAGTGGAACTCTGTGTGGGTCACCCTACTTGGTTATTGCTCTGGGTCGTCCGCTCAGAATGGCAGAAGCTCCCTTTGTGATCATGCCTTTCTTGCAGACTGCTGCAGCACTTACCTCCACTGTAATGAACCGTGGTTTCCCATGAGGGGGTGGTTATTGGTATTTATAGCGCATCTTATAGCTGAAGAGCTCCAGAAGCAACAATTACCTCTTTAATCCTCTTAGCATCTCTCAGAAGAGGGAAGTAGCCTGCCTGCTCCTGTTCCCTCTCTTTGTATCTCTGCCCCCGCCCCCTTACAGAATGCATACAGCAGCAAGGTGGGAGGAGTAAGTTTTTTCTTGTAA
Organism: Furipterus horrens; assembly: GCF_987537825.1. Lineage (NCBI taxonomy): Eukaryota > Metazoa > Chordata > Mammalia > Chiroptera > Furipteridae > Furipterus > Furipterus horrens. Next base: position 139,803,568 of record NW_028327172.1, on the reverse strand, counting down.
GTTACATTCAGAGCAAAGTGGAAGTATAGGGCCTCTTGGGGGGGGGGGGGCTCAAGGTCAACCCACCAGCATTCCACCTTACCTACCTGGTAACTCAATGGAGAAGTAACCTTATTCCTTCTAAGGAAATTTCACCAGCCACTTTCACTATTCTTACGCTCAAGGAATGAAAGTTTGAATCATAGATTTTTTTTTCTTCTCAAGCAATGGATTCTTCTGTCTTGGCAGTTACAGTGTTCAAGACAAGCTATTTAGAGAACTAGAGAAAAGGGAAAGGGATGCAGTCTGGGAAACCTCGGTGTTAGTTGTTTTCCGTATGCGTGTGTATATTCCGCATACATTTGCATCTGTGCGCAGCCTGCTGAGTTTGCATGATAAACAGCCTGGGGTTGTGTGATCTTCTGTTATGTGGATATAATTGAACTCAGTGACAGCCCCTGAAGATATACTGCAAGGGTGTATGGCTCATTTCGGTCATCTGGACTCACCAATGGGGTGCTGTGCTGGTGCCAGAGGGTTCCTTGTTTATACTAATGCTTTCTGTTACTAAGGGTTGCTAAAGCCTAGATAAATAAGATCTGCTGTTGCTGGGGTTCAGAACATGTTCAGATATTAGGAGCTCCTATTTCAGGGTTGTTAATAATCATTTCCCTGGCCAGATCACAGTACTAGCTAAGTGTGCAAAAGAGATAATACAGTTTGAGGAATACTCTTAGATTCCTGTCTTCCCCCCCCCCCCCCCCACCTCATGATTCTTTATGAGAAATTCTGGCTAGATTGACTTCCTCCTTTCTGCCATTAACCACCTCTGCCCACCCATGTCCTGAGTGTATGTTGTTGGCCAAGCCCCTGAAATCCAGACTTTGGGAGACTCCAGTCTATCTCTGTTGAGGGGCGGTCATTTAGTCTCATGGTTTTTTTTTTTTTTTTTTAATTAAAAATAATATTTTTAATGAGCTAAATCATACAGCGGAACCAAATTCAGGCTGATTTCACTAGCCAAGGTCCTGAGACCTGAAAAAGGCAGGCAGGGCAGGTGGAGTTGGCATTCCGTCCCTGTGAGCTTTGCAATCGGAAAGACCTAACTACTGCACCAGCTGTGTTCTGAGCTCTGGCTTCCCCGAGCATCCCTGCCTTCCTGTTCAGGCCCCAGCACGGTGGTCCCTTCTTCTCTGCCCTCCTGGAGGCCCTTCTCTGCGGCCAACAGCCCCAGTCACTGTTTCCTTCTGTGTTTCACCTCTGGATAGGGGAAATGTATTCGGTATGTGTTCAGAAAAAAGAAAGCCAATCAAGGTGACTGTGGGAATAATCTGGAAGAGGAAAGCCATGAATTTTACCTCCATCCTTCCAAGAAGGCAGCGATCAGAGAATGAGAGCTGTCATTATCCTCCACGTAATTATAGAAGAGAGCCAAAGTTCTTGGAAACGCCAGGAAGGTTAGGAAGCTCTTCCAAGATGGTTGGGGAAAGCCAGCAGGGACTTCAGCTCCGGGGAAAATGAGCTCATAGGAGGGGACCCTGTGCAGTGGAAACAATGTGTTCCCGGCCTCAGACTTGGAAAACCGCTTGTAAGGGATGGCTCATGGAACTAAGCCAGGTCTGTGGCTTTCTTTAGATGTTCTCCAGGTTTCTGACATGTGTCTTGTGGCTTCAGTGGAGAGGCCATTCTGCAGCTGCTTCTGTGGTGACAGTGACTCTGGGGGCGGAGGAGGGCATATGCCCTGGAGGGCAGGTGTGAGAAGGAATTGTGGAGTTCCATTGTATGCCCAAGTAAAACTATTTCCCCTTGGCCTTTTCCTTCTCCTCTGACTGCAGCCTTTTTCTTTTCTATCACCAGTTACCATCCAGTGTGGAAGGTTTTATACACAAGTACCACCCAGAAGGGAAAGGTTTGCTTTCCATATTTGCATGCTGAGCACAGCAGAGTAGAGAGGAACCTTCCTGAAGAAATGCTGTAACATTCTGCATGTTTTCACTGATGCCTATATAGGTATTTCTAAGTGAGAATGCAAACAGGCTTGAAATAGAACATTAGTAAGTGTAACGGGGAAGTGAAGTGTTTTTCACAAATACAGCTAATGTAGATTATTGCAGTGGGTGAGTGAACCAGAAGAAGGAGAGAGAAGGGCGGGACAGTGGTAGTGAGGATCGTGGTGGCCCTTAGTTGTCCCTGGATCTGCAAGACTGATGGGGCCTGAGGATGCCTGGGCCAGGGTGGCCCCCAGAAGACTGAAGGCTTCTTGCAGCTGTTGTGCTGGTTTTGTAGCCCTTTGTGCTCCTGCTTCTGCATGCTGGGGAGGAAATAAGGAGAGACAGGCAGTAGTAAACACACCAGGTTCGGTGGAGAGGCTTCCCCACCTCAAACATGGCTGCCACCAGCTACCTCTTCTGGTGGATTACAGGGAGGCCTGGCCAGAGGGAGCTGTGTGAGCAGGAGGGAGTCGAGGTAGGTGGGGTTGGGAACACAGCAGGGATCCTGGGAGGGAAGGATTCTTGAATTGTGGTGGCCAGATTGTGGATCCTGGGCCACATCCCCCCAAACTCTCTATGATTCGGTTTCTTTGTCTTTGAACAGAGTGTGAATACTTTCTCAGGGAGTTCTAAGTCCAAACAAAGTCACAGGTAAGGGAAGTTGCAACTTCCAGGAGAAAATTGCTCAAAATGCCAAGATGTAATGTTATTATTTTCCCCTGCAGATTAGCCAGGGTTTAATGCCTGATAACAGTATGAGTGTGTGACTGCCTCTTGTGCCTTCACTATTCACAGTGGAACAAAGTTCAACCCCAGGCAGGTTCCTCCACTGTCCATCTGCAGCTCTGGCCACCAGATAGATGGCTCAGAGGGCCTCATGCTAAGGCAGCTCCCCATCCAGGGGTCCCCTAACTGGCTCCAGCACTGCAATCTGGTCCCTCTGTATTGGTCAAGTTAACTCTGGGCTCTTCAGCTTCACGTGGGTCGTGGACACCTGCTCCTACATTCTCACTTGCAGAAAAAGGCCATCATCATTGTAGTGGATATTTTTTATGTCAATTTGACTGGAACATTGGCTGCCCAGACACTTGGTCAAACATCATTCTGGGGGCTTCTGTGAGGGTGTTTTTGGATGAGATTAACATTTAAATCACTAAACTAAGTAAAGCAGATTGCCCTCCTGAAAGTGGGTGGGCCTCATACAATTAGCTGAAGGCCTGAATAGAACAAAAGGTTCACCCACCTCCCAAATAAAGGGAAATTCATGCTTCCTGATGGCCTTTGAATTTGGACATTGGCTTTTTCCTGCCTTCTGACTTGCTTTGAAACATGGGCTCTTCTTGAGTCTGGAGCCTGCTGGCCTTCAGACTGGAACTTACTTACTCCTGGGTCCCCAGCTTGCTGACTCACTCTGCAGATCTTGGGACTTGTCAGCCTCCACAATCATGGGCACCAGTTCCTATAGTAATTCTCTTTATTGTTTTGTTGATTCTGTTTTTCTGGGGAACTATGACTAATAATACAATTATCTGCCAAGTAAACTTGCACTTTGTGGCCCACCCCAAATGTCCCTTTCTCTAATAACAGCATTTCATGAGAAGGCAGTGAGTGTGGGCAGAGGGTAGTATGTGGGGTCTCTCATTGTTTAGTCTTTGCATAACAGGCCATGGGTCATAGACTTACAGCCATGGAGGCTCTGCTTTTAGAAAATTCAATACATGGAAATTTAAACCTATGCAGAAGAAGTTAGGAGCTAATTTTTCACATTAAAATAGGATTCTTTACAAGGTTTTTTTAGTTAACAACTTTCTTTTTATGTGGGCAATTTTATTTATTTTTTATTTTATTTATTTTATTTATTTATTTTTAGAGAGAGGAAGGAAGGGAGAGAAATGTCAATGTGTGGTTGTCTCTGGGGCGCCCCCAAATGGGGACCTGGCCCACAACCCAGGCATGTGCCCTGACTGGGAATCAAACTGGTACCCTTTGATTTGCAGACTGGCGCTCAATCCACTGAGCCACTCCAGCCAGGGCTTATGTGGACAATTTTAATTTACACAAACCCTTTCAGGAACACATGGATTACCTCAAATGAACTACCTCTCTCCTACCAGCCTCTACAGCATAACATTGAGCGACATGATTGATCGACTCATGAGGTTAATAATTTGAGGACTTATTTCACAGACTGTTCTCTAATGACTGGCAGGGACCTGGGAGTTGCCCTGTGGCAGAGAAGGCTTTGGTTGATTTGTACCTTTTTGGTTTATTTGGGTTTGATTTTATTGGATCAACTCTGAGTCAATCCTCTAGGCCTTTTCTAATCATTCAGTGCCTACAGCCAGCCCCAGCTCCCAGGGTAATGACATATGTCCCAGAAGAAGGCGCCAGGGAATGGGAATCATTTATGATGGGTCCTATGAGGGACTCCTGTCTTCAGGAAGGTGGTTTCAGGCTCAGAAGAATTCTGAAGAGCCAATGAGACTGAGATTTTCTCTCTGTTCTGACAGCAGAACACAGTGTCCTATACAGACCCATGGCAATATGCATCGAAGGTCAATATATCTGAAATGGAAAGTGTAAAAACATGTTTGAATATAGGCTTATTCAATAATAAGCAAAGCTTGTGGGTTCATGGCCCTTTCATTCTTGTTTTAATAACCTGGGCATTTCAGAATCTCAAAAGGGTGACCTTTGTTGGTGAGCACAGCCTTGATGTGCTCTCTCCTAGGCCTCACGAATGTTTTGCTCCTCTTCCTTCACAGACATCATCTGCTCTAATTCTCATGACATCATTCACTCTTATGGTAGAAGGGACTGATAACAACTTAGTTTTATGCAGGAGTTGCAAGTCTGAGGTTAAGTTGCCCATGTTAACTATTTATTTAAAGGATGCAAATATTTTTTTCCCCCTGAGGATGGAGGCCTCCCAGGCTCCCTGAAATCACAGAGATGGGTGCCTACATAACTTATGTGATGGTTGTTAAATACATCTGGTGATTCTTCCATGCGCCCTGGCGAATGTACTATAAGAAAAATGACTTTGTATTTAGAGTCTTCCACTGAACCCAAAATGAAGGGATGACTCGACTTATCAGACCACAGTGTAAGCAGTGACTATATCCTGTTGATGCTAGAATAGATTTTTTTTTAGTAGAGACCGTCCACATGACATAAATGACTAGAATGCTTTCCCGTGCTTCCCTTTCATGGTATTACTGCAGTGTGTGACTGTTCATGCTCTTTACACCCCTGCATTTAATCTCCACCACTTTCATTTCCGAGCCTTTATCTCAGGCTCACACGTACATTTGCCTGAACTTGACCATCTGCATGGGCAGCTGTTCACAGGCTAGGGCCAGCTCTACAGAGAGCCATGTTCTGCCAGGAGCTCAGACACCTTGGAAGCTGCATTCCAACCTTTAGCACCAGGGGGACGTGCTGCTGGGCACGATGTTCCCCACTCTAGATAGCGTGGAATAGCTATGAATGGGGCAGCCACAGTTGCAAGGCCAGCCACTAAAGCTGTTGGTTACACCTGGCCACGGCATGAGGAGGAGGAGGCCAGTGCCATGCTGGAGTGTCTCCAAGCTTTTCTGGGTGCAATCTTTCACAGCCCCTATGCGAAAGCAGCACTCCCCGTATACCACAGCCCTTGCCGTTGCTGCTAAGCCTTAATTGGGCTGGGAAACCACTCGAGGGTTGTCCCATCCCTGCCTAAGGGCTCAAGAGACATAGTTCTGAAATTAATTATAGTGTGTTAAGTATTGTGAAACAGCAATACTGCCCTCGGAACTGTCATCAAAGCCAGCTGTTGCAGGGTGCTGGGACACTGACTTGCTAGAGTCTTCTACCACCTGGGGCTATTAGGTTCCTGTGGGGTGGAAAGGGAATTTGGGGTCTGATCCAGCTTTATTGGAAGATAGGGAAGTGATGGGGGAGGGAGAGATTTTAAGACAGAGGAGGAAACGGGATGGGTGTTGAAGAAAAATATCAGGATGTCAGCCCTACTGTCCCTCAGTTGTTACTTTCTTAGTACAAGGGAGTTAGCCTCCTCACCTGCTTCAGTCACTGCATATGGACAAGGAGAATACTAATGCTGTGCAGACACTGGGGATTTGATGACTAATTGGGTTGGACACATTCAGATTTCCATGGTCCGTTTCCATGCCTGTCATAGAGTCATCCTACCCCATGTACATTCAGTTGTAACTGTGGGGTCACAGGAGGGTATGAGTTTGTGTGTACTGTCCACAGAATGTTTGTGCCCCTGCCCAGTTCATATGTTGACACCTAACCCACAATGCAGTGGCATTAGGAGATGATTATATCATGAAGGTGGAGTGCTCCTGAATGAGATCCATGCCCTTATAGAAAGACCCCAGAGAGCTCCCTTACCCCTTCCACCGTGTGAGGACAGCGAGAAGATGCCGTTATGAACCAGGAAACGGGCTCTCACCAGACAATGTCATAAGGAGATGGGCACAGAGAAGATACCCACCCATTGCTAATGGTTAAAAACCATTAAGAGCCCTGCAGTGATGGTTCTCAATCATCTTCTGTTTAGTACATTTCTCACTGGAGGCTTTCTTTTCTTTAAAACATGTCCTCTTGGAGAAGAATATTTATGGACAACATATTGACTGTGGCTTTTTTGCCTGCAGGCTCCGGGGCCATGTCCCCTGCTTGGGGATGGCCTCCAAGGTGGGAAGTTCATAGCAGACGACCTAGACCACCATCATGGTGGGTGTCCCCACGAGGAAGCTGGAGTCACAAAAACACATATGTAGCTACCATCTTTTACAACCATATCGGGTCATGCAACAGCCACATGGAGAGAGGGGGCCTTCCTGATGCAGGGAGCTGACTGCCCCACAGTCATGGTGGGCTCCACGCCTGCCCACTTGGCACACTGAGGCTCCATTAGATACATTTCCTGTAAAGAGTGACAAGACAAATTTTTGGAATGTTGGAGAAAAGTCTTGATTTTACTGGAACACTTGGCAGGTATGCTGAGCACCCACCTGAGTCAATATAATTTGCTTGAGCATGGAGGGAAGTAAACACATTCATTGGGTGGTTATGATTTACATGCTTGAGTTGATGAAGTTTCCTAAAAAGGTCCCAGAAGCAGACAAATATTTATTTCTTCTCACTGCCATATGTACACATGACCTTATAATAATGCAGGGCATAAAAATAGCATTAGTTTTAGTGACTGCTTACAATGAGCTAAATATCAAATATCATCAGGGACTATTTCCAATTAATTTAAACAATGAGAGGCCTTATCCAGTTATTCAAGGTATTTCTCTTCACAGTTTTTAAAAGTTATCTTAAGTTTTTAAAATCAAAGATTTTTTTCTTTCTAGTTAAGGAAGTAAAATGTTTAGTTCTTCAGGAAATGAAGAATGCCAGAATGGTTCATTTGGATTTATTGCTCATTTCAGGTTTGTGTACTTGGGAGAGTTAAGAAATATATATTTAGGCAACTTTGGAAGGATGAAAACACTCCAGTATATTACACTAGTAGATTACAGAGAGAACGTACAGAATGACTTATTGTTGTCTGTCAAAGGCTTAATGGTGTGAAAGATTAAAAAACCCAGAAATATATATTCACCTACTGTAGGAAAAGCTTCTTACTTTAAAGAATGTTCTTTTACATGTATATGTTTTCTTACATGTTTCTTTGTTGTCCAAATGATGTGGACAAGTGTCTTAGTAAATTACTTTGGTTGTTAATATCTTTATGAAGTTCATGTGCAGTTTGAAAACTTCAGACTCTTTAGTGACTGTACTAGTTAGGATGAAGATTGACTGCAGGCCCTGGAAAACTACAGATACTTAGTAAAGCAGGACAGGGGCTGATTGTATAGTCTTGGAACTGGTTTCAGCCTTGCGTGGCTCTTTGGTGGTGGCAGGGACCCAGGCCCCTTCTTGCTTGTTTCCCTGCCTTGTGTGGCCTTGATTTCATGGTGCAAAATGGGGGCATCCATATCCCAGGCAGAGAAAAAGTGGCAAAGGCACGTGTGAGCTGGTTAGAGCTTAGACAGTCATGCCTAACTGCAGGGAGGATGGGGAAGATGGGGAATAGTCTCCATTCTGAGGTGTATGGGTCCAGCTTGAAATCAGGGGCTTTCTCCGTAGAGAAGAAAAAACCAATAGCTAGAGGTGAACAGCCAGCCACCATAACAAACTTTAGTTATAAATACAATAGAAACAAGACATCAATAACATTTAAAGTTGAGTTTCTTTTTATGGTTGTTATGGACTTGAATTCTATTAGCCTTAAAATTTGGAATGCCCCATACATATATCCAGACCTGAAGTACACATTGCTTGTTTAAAATTATGAAATGTGATTATTTAAACTCTACCAAGTTTCATTTAAATTTTCATATCTGTTCTCCAAATGACTTGGGTTGTAAAGTACACAGTAATTTCACAAAAGCCTGGTTTATGAAAACTGACTAAACCTAAGCCTAGGAAGTGTCAAGAAAGTACAAATTAGGCTGGACTAAGAGATGAAGGATGGTGCAGGAATATAGTTATTTGAGTGGTGTGGGGAAGAGGAGGAGAAAAGGGAAAACAGGGATAAGGAAAGAATTTGAAGATTGTTAGGAGCTGAAGCAATGGTGACCTCTGTGATGACTGGGAGCCCTAGACCTGAGGCTCAAAATCATAACCTGAGCCAGACTGAAGGAACTGATTTGCCTAGTGGGCAAGATCTTAGAGTAAACACGTGGTACCAACAGAACAGCAGAGAACATGATTTCTGCATTATGCAGGAAGAGAAGGCCTTAGGCCAGGGTAGGTGGGTTTTGGTAACAGATAGATTTCAGGAACTCTGTGGCTGAGATCAGGCTAAAATCCATATCCACAATATGCTCAATTTCCAACATGTATGAAACCTGCATAGCATTGAGTGAATTCTCATTCCTGGATGTCTTCAGAGAGAGGTTGGGAGACAGCTGCTAGGTGAATAGAGATGAAACAGAATAGATTTCTGGCTTTCAGATTGAAGATGGGTAGTGGGGAGTAGTGAGGAAGATGGGCTCTGGGACTGAGAGGGGTTGGGAAACCAGTTTATCTTAAGACCCCAGACTGATCTTGGGCCCCAAGAAAACACCAAAGTCATTGCTGCCATTGACCACCATACTTTACTGCATTAAAGTTTGTTGGGGTATGCTTAAGTTCTCTGCAATGCAGTGATTAAAAAGTAGTAAAGAGAAACAAGGATGGTATTGCCTTGCTTTGTATGGTAGAACCTTTTTCTTCCATGGGATGTTACCTAATTTAAGGATTTCTGTTAGTTTTCACAATGGAATTTAGGGAGCAGATAGTCATGCACAATTTTATTATTTTATCTTTTCTAGTTAAAATACAGTTAATATACAATATTATATTATTTCGGGTATATAAAATAGTTATTCAACATTTAGATACCTAATGAAGTGATCACCATGATAAGTCTAGTAACCGTCTGACACTGTACACTGTTATTATTGGGTTGGCCTAAAAGTTTTTTTTTTTCTTTCTGTAATATGGCTCTAGTAGCACTTAGTCATCTTTTACTTCATTTGAAACAATTTTGTTAGATTGCATTGTGGTAGCTGTCATATCAGCATGCATTTAAAAAAGCTCATCAAAATTTGTGAATTTTTGTGTAGCCATTTTAATATTGAAAATGGAAGAAAATAAGCAACATTTTCAGCATATTATGCTTTATTATTTCAAGGAAGGTAAAGATATAACTGAAATGCAAAAACAGATTTGTGCAGTGTATGGAGCAGGTGCTGTGCCTGATTGAACATGTCACGAGTGGTTTGCAAAGATTTGTGCTAGAGATTTCTCGCTGGACAGTGCTCCACGGTTGAGTAGACCAGTTGAAGTTGAAATCAATCAAATTGAGACATTAATTGAGGACAATCAATGTTCTACTATGTGGGAGATAGCAGATGTACTCAAAAATATCCAAATCAATGAAGTTATTGGTGAAAATGAAAAATGTTCTTTTATTTTATGGAGAAATAACTAAACAGGCTTTTTGGCCAACCCAATATAATATTATTGACATAACTGGAAATTTGTGCTTCTTAATCCTTTCACCCTTTTCCCCCATCCTGCTACTCCATTTCCCACTAGCAACTGTAACTTTGTTCTCTATGTCTGGGTCTCTTTGTTTTGCTTAGTTTGTTCATTTGTTTTGTTTTCTTAGGTTTTACATATAAGTGAAATCATATGCTATTTGTCCTTCTCTGAGTTATTTCATTTAGAATAATAACCTTCTACATACCTATGCTGTCACGAATGGCAAGATTTCATTCTTTTTATGGCTAATACTCCATTGTATATATGTACCATGTGTTCTTTATCCATTCATGATGTATCAGTGGACACTTAGGTTGCTTCTTCCATACGTTGGCTATTGTAAATAATGCTGCAGTGAACAAGGGATTCAGATATCTATTCAAGTTAGTGTTTTCGTTTTCTTTGGATAGATACCCAGAAGTGGAATTGCTGGGTCATTATGCACAATTCACGGTGGGTAAATCAAGTCATTTGTTCTGAATGACTTGCCTTGGCTCATTCTTGAAATCTACTTTCTTGGCTTCTAGATTAGTGCCTTCACTTCTGCATTCATATCAAACATCGTGTTTTATTATAACTTATGTTATTTGTTGATGAATAGGCTAACTGCAAGAGAGATGGAAAGGGAATCGTATAAATAAAAGTTTCTCGGCAGTTCTTCCACATATTGTCTTTTTATCAACATCATTATTTAGAGCTGAACTGATTGAGGTCATTTAGGGTGACCAATAACCTCGGCTAAGATGCCAGTGGATGATTCTGGTTCTTGTTCCACTGCCAGCAGCCTCTCTTTTCTCATTCTGATAAGAATAGTCCTGCTTTATCTTTGCTGCCCACAATCCATATCTGCATGCATATTTCATGGTTTCCTTACCTTCCAGGTGCTTCTGAAAAAAAATCAGATGAAAAAAGAAAGTCATGTCAGAGCTGAAAGCAGGAATGAACAGTTTTATGTCGCTGGCCCTGAGGTATAGCAATGATCCCCTGCCCACCCCACCCGAACCTCAATCTCTCACCAGGTGACTCTCTGCCTAGGGGGTGACGCACATGGGGTTTATGATAGGATTTGGCTGGAGCAACATAAAGAAGGGCTATTTTCCCCACTCTCTACAAGAGATGGCTTTGAAATTGGTGCTGGGGTGCACCTTGAAGCAGACTCAGGAGAGCTGAACATAGAATCATGGGCAGGCTGTCTGCCCGTCAGCTGCTGGGTCTGGAGGTTACTTAGGGGACACTGGTGGGCGTTGGCCCCATTACACAACAGGGAGTGTTGGCTGAGGCCTTGGGTGCAGTTCCAGAACCTTCACCAGACACTCTGGGACAGCTGTCACTGTCCATGGTCTACTTGAGTAGAAGGAATTACTCAGACATGGGTCATTTAGTGAAATCATGGCAAAGCCAGGATTGCCCAGAGAGGGTGTGGTGTTGGCTCGGTGGAGGATCGAGATGCGGGAGGAAAGCCGAGTAGCTTCCTCCTTTCTCTCCTGGAGCAGAACCATTCACTGTGTACACCTCCCCAAGGCTGGGCTGACCTGCTTTTCGACCTCACTGAGGACAGCTAGGAAGGCCAGCACCACCCAGTGTGAATCTACTCTGGTGGGGACAGGCCACCAGCACGGGAGCCTTATCCTTGTGGGGTTGGAGGAGTCCTGTTGTCACAGCTAGTACTAGTGACCTGACTTTCTAGTAATTGGCAATATATTTAGTACATAGTAGACAAGACAAGGAAGGCTTTGAGGACTGGCAACCACCCTTTGCCTTGTGACTTTGGACAAGTTACTTTACCTTCAGGACCTCCATATAAAGAGGATTATCTGTCAAAAGTGGCTTTGGACATTCTGTCAACTTGTTACCTAGTCAGTCTTTCCTTTAGAAGACACCAAAGTAAGGGTTCTTTGTGAACAACTTAGCAATGGATGCAGTAGTTCTCTTTATCCGCAGGGGATACATTCCAAGACCCTGGTGGATGCTGGGGCAGCATCAGGAGTAGGTCAAGGCTTAGGGAGAGGGGCGAGTGTGAGTCAGCAGGGTGGTGGGAAGACCAGCCTGAGTGGGGCAGCAGCTTTGTGGGGAATTTGGACTCTCGGGTGAGGAGGCGCAGTGTAGACTTTGGGGCACAGTAATGTCATGATGGGCACAGGGTTTTTGGAAGGCTGCTCTGACAGTGGTGGCGAGACTGGTGGGAGGAAGGCTGGTTGGAAATGAGGGGACTCCAAAAGGGAGAAGGTGGGGTGCGTGGCAGCAGGTGGAGAATCAGAGGGGACACATTATGCAAGCTGGAGGGAGCCTTGACGATGACTCCAGCTGGTGTCACTTGAGGAGAATCTGGATGCAGACAGTATAGTGCCTTGTGCTCTGGCTTCCTGAAGGTGAGGCAGGATCTGGGTAACAGAACCCAACCTTTATTGGGTGGATCACACGGGGAATTGCATTTTGTCCTCTTCATACCCCACAGGGTAGGTGCTGTCCTTACTTGCATTTTGCAGAGGAAAAAATGGAAACAGAGAGGTTCCTGCCCAAGGTCCCATCAAAGCAGTTGCAAGCAGGCTTTGATCTGAGCAGGTTGACACCAGGACGCTTGCTCCTAAGCAGCAGACTTGGCCTTGCTCCCAGGCAGTGGCGGCTCATGTTCCATGAGGCTGTCCAGCCTGACCCTGGTGCTGGCAGGAGGAATGGAGAGGGGTGACATGGAGGGCAGCGTGAAGGAGGATGCAGAGGACATGATTCCTGGCAGCCGCCTGGAGATCTGTGTGCCCGAGACCCTGTGAGCGCTGTTCACTTGCCATCTTCATCCTTTTCCCCTTGGAGCCTGTCTTTACTACAACAGGGAATTGGCTTTGCCAGTTCAATGGGCTTTCAGAATGTCGGCATCTCCACACTCCCCCCCTCGGTGGAGCTGTATCAGAGCTGTGCTGTTGCTCATTCAGTGTACTCATGTGTTTGTGTGTGCATGCTGGTGTATATGTGCACGTGTAGGTATGTCTCTGTATGCGCGTGTATATATGTGGATTTGCATGTGTGTATGTGGGTGTGTATCTGTATCTGTGGGCATATATGTGTATTGCATGGGTGTGTGTGTTTGTGTGGGTGTGTATGTAGGTATATGTGTGTGCATGTGCATGTATATTTTTCTTTAAAAATTTAAATACGTTTTTAGAGAGTGGAAGGGAGAGAGAGAAAGAGAGAGAGAAGGACATCAATTTGTTGTTCCACTTTTTTATGCATTGATGGTTGATTCATGTATGTGCCCTTACTGGGACTTGAATCCACAACTTTGATGTATCGGGATGATGCTCTAATCAACTGAGCTACCCAGCTTGGGCTCGTGTGTATATATTTCGGTGTGTGCATATATGCACATGTATTTGTGCATGCACGTGTACACGAGTACACATGTCTGTGCGGGTGGGCACATGTGTATATGTGTACGTGTGTGTGTGTGTGTGCTGCTGGGATTGAGGGAGGAGTACTTGCTGCTCTCCCTGCCCATTCAGCCAGGTGGCTGTATATAATGTATTTAAATACATTCACTGAGATGTGTGAACCAAGAACAAGTCCTGGGAGCCAGTTCCGGCTAAGTACCAAGTCCTTCCTCAGGCAGGTGTCACAGCTCTCTGGCAGCCTGGGCTTCTTTTAACAAGGAAAGAGGGCTGGGCAGGAGGGAGGGAAGGAGAGAAAGGGGGCATTAGTAAGAGTGAGAGAAAGAGAGGAAGCGTGGGCTGATGGAAGAAAGGGGAAAGTTTGGGAGTAGAGATCTTACCACAAGGTAGAAAATTCACTTAAGGTCCAACTTAGCTGGGTTGGCTCCACCCATATTAGTAAATGCATTTGATGGAGGATTAACTGACAGTGGGACTTACCCTGATATGTATGTTTTGTGTTTCCTATCACATCAGTCTCTTCTCCTTTTCTCTGTTGTCAGGCCAGTCTTTCAGTCTTTTAGGGCAGTAGGCCCCTGCAGGGTAGTCTGTACAGTGGAATGTTTGGCATCCCGCTTTCTAGTGATATTCAAGTCACAATGTTTAATCAATTTATTTTTTTTTACCCTCACCTGAGGGTATTTTTTTGTTGCTTTTAGAGAGGGAGGGAGAGAAGAAGGGAGAGAGAGAAACATCAATGTGAGAGAGAAGCACTGATTGGTTGCTTCCTATATGTGCCCAGACCAGGGATCATCATATGTGTCCAGACTGGGGATCAAACCCACAACCCAGGCATGTGCTAGACTGGGAATTGAACCCACATTTTGGCTACAGGACGACGCTCCAAACAACTGAGCCATATAGACCAGTGTTCAAGTCACAGTGTTTTGAAGTCCAGATTCCTAAACAGGCAGTACTGGCCTTAGGGTAGTATTATTCAAAGAGACTTGGAGTTCCTGTATGAGGACATCTGGCTGGCCTTGACATGGCAAAATGCCGCATATGTGTCCTTGCTTTCCTGCATTAGCTGAAGTGTGTCTCCTGGGAGAAACCTGAGCATATTATCCAGTCAGAAAGGCTTGGTTTGTGATCCTCTGGGGCCATGTCCTGTCAAAGACCCTAATGGCCACTTTGTCCCTTTCTCTTAACTCCCCCCTCCCCCCAGAAAGTAGCTGCTTGCCCAGGTAGTGCACAATCTTGAGTGACCTGACCCCACCCTGTGGCACATGCCCTCTGACCTCTCCTGAGGGGTGGGCTCAAATCTTCTCTTGCTTCCAAGGGACACCAGAGCAGTCATGGACTATTGTCACCTTGTTTCTTAGTTGTTTTTTTCTAGATTGCTGTTTATTTTCGAGGTGTTTTATGATTATTATTGCTCCCATCATATCCTGATCTGTACATAAGTAGTGAGAGTGTGAGAAGATTTAGTGAAAAAAGGTGTGTGATGGTAGTCAAGTTAAAGTAAAGTTTGCTGTTGAGGTAGCCCACTGGCATGGCATCACTTTTGACAGGAGAGCAGATGAATTCCCAAGTCTTCAAGAACTGAATTTGTGCCCTGGCCAGGTAGCTCAGTTGGTGAGAGCATCGGCCCACTATGGCAAGGTCGTAGGTTCAATCCCCAATCAGGGCACATACAGGAATCAACCAGTGAATGCATAAATAAGTGAAACAACAAATCGATGTCTTTCTCTCTCTTCCTTCCTCCTCTCTCTAAAAATCAATTGAAAGACCAAAAACAAACAACAACAACAAAAAAACACACTAAACTTGTAGGCACAGAACTTCTGGACTTCCTTTGTCTCACAGGTGCCAAGGAAATAAACATTCTGTACAACTCAGTGTGGGAGAGGAATACAAAGATTGTTACGTAGGCTCTATAATTTGAAAAGCAATAAAACTGTGGTGTTAAAGGCTTCTCCGAGGTGGATCAAAGGCTTCCAAATGCTGCAATGTCAGGAAGACTGGTCCCTACTTTCTGGAGGGAACTTTTTCTGGGCAAGTGGTCCATTCAGCCACTTTCCTGGCCCATAGGAGGAGCTTAAGTTGTGCTCTTTATAAGCAGTATCTGTCCTTTGTTGCTTATTCAGCACTGTTGCACAACAAAGAATAAAAATAGTGAAAGCAAATGACCGGCACTGCTGTGTGTTTTATGAGAATTTAATTACGCTTCTCACGGCAAAGTTGGATCTCTGCTTTGTGTTGTGGCTTTAATGCTGTTTGGTTTTCATTAAGGCCAGGACTACATGTTTTGGCATGTACCAGATACTAACAAAATAGAGTGAATAAGGGCTGATTAGACACAGCAAGTGATTTCAGACAACTGCCTTCCTCCTCCTTCCCTCTTCCATCCCCCATCACATCACATGTATATGAAAACCTACCATTTCCCCCAAAGAAGGGGCACCCCAGAATTTATTCTTTTGTACAAGAGTCATAGATGAAAAAAAAAAAGGAAAACTTAGGTTGATACCAGGCTCTACCACATGCTAAATGGGTGAGTTCAGCAAGTCATTTAACTTCTCAAGCCTTTATCTTCTACTCTGTATAATGGATATATTATATCTGTCTAGCTTGCTTCTTGGGGTTGCTGTGAGGATCAGAAGAGATAATGTATGAGTGAGTGCTTAGGAAGTTTAAGATTCTCTGCACACAGTAAAGGAATCAATGGAAGGAGTGGAGTCCTCTCTCTCATGCTCACCCGGGGCTTGGTACCAACAAGCAGCACTAGGTTGGGACCCTGTCTACTTTGGGTCACACTGTATTCTTAGTTCCTTGTACAGTGCTCAATAAATGTGTGTGAAATTAATGAAAGGGAACAAGAACATGTTTTTAAAAAAATATCCCCCCATATAACTTCAGCTGAGAACATTTTTCAAAGTAACTGAAGTAATTAATAGAGGAAGTGATTTATTGGGTTGTTTGTTACAGTTCTGAGTGCCTCATTTAAAAAGTTAAGGATAGCAAAATAATTGAAATCAGGATCTTGAAGAGATATTTGCCCCTCATGTTCATTGCAGCATTATTTACAATAACCATGGCATGCCCAAATGTCCATTGACAGATGAATGAATAAAGAGAATTTGGTATTTTTATATAATGGAATATTATATAAATACAGCTTAAAAAAGAAGGAAATCTTGCCATTTGCAATAAATGGATGAACCACAAGGGCATTATGTTAAGTGAAATATGCCAGTCACAGAAGAGGAAATACTGCATGATTCCACTTATGTGAAGTATCTAAAATAGTCAAACTCATAAATGCAGAGACTAGAATGATGGTTGCCAGAGGCTGGCAATAGGAGGAAGTGGGGAGTTGTTTTTCAATGGATATAAAGTTTTAGTTATGTAAGATAAATAAGTTCTGGAGATCTTCTGTACAACTTAGCTCCTCTAGTTAACCATATGGTACCGTGCACTTTAAAATATGTTAAGAGGATAGATCTCATGTTAAGTCTGCTTACCAAAAGAACAAAAAATAAGCAACAATCCTCCAAAGACACAAGGGGAAAAAAGTCTATCAGCCTGATCCAATCGGGGTCGGGTCGGGTCGGCAGCCGTCCGTCTCGAGAGACGATGGTGTAGCTTCTTAAGAGTCTATCTGCACCACCGAGAATGGTTGTGCAGTCCGACTCGGGAGTGACACGGTATCTGTCTCCTCCCGTGTTGAATCGACATCTTGCGATGACGCTGGAGTGTCCTCTCCAGTGAAGCTGAAGCTACAGAGCCTGGGCAGGGTGATATGGAGGGTCTGCTGTTGCCCATGCAGCAGACCCCCCCTCTCTTCGCAGCTGAAGGATCCAAGGGAAAGACAGAGTCAATACAGCTTGGCTTCAGGTGCGCCGCAGGAGTTGCCGGTGTTGACTACTACGTCAAACCGCCTTAGGGACTCCGGCTCCGGATTTTCTGTCGGGGTTTACTCCCTTAGCCTTTCCCCTGAAGAGGTATGCCGCAAGGCAGCGGAGGTTTTTTGGAGTCAGAGTTTTCCTTCTCTGATCCTGATCCAATAATGTAATACTAAATATACTGCTTGCATTATTTGTTTTTAAAAATGCTTAAAAATAAACTTTTAAGGATAGTTGATGAATTTCTGAACAATTTTGAAAACTCTAACAGCTACTGTTTGAATGTGCCTTAATGTCTACAGTATGGCACTACCTGAACTTTTCTTGTAACCCTGTTTCCTAATGATTCTTTGTTTGGATGGGTGGTGTGTATAGTTTACCTCCCAAGTTGATAAACACAGTAGAGAGAAACCAAGAGGCTAAGATAATGTTAGAAGCCATGGACCAGTGGAAACAGAGTTTCCTATGTCAGCTGAGATGGTATCTGCCTGCTTTTGAGGATTCTGTCTTTAGAAAAGAGGGACTCCCCCAATAACAAGGTGCCCTTTCTGTTTTTAATTTCAGTTAATCAGATGGGGGAAGGCTTAAGCTCACTGAGATGAAGCTCATTGTGCCTAAAAGGGATCTCAGCTCCTGATATCTGAGGATAGAGAGATTTCCCACTAAAATCAGAAAATCCTATTTCTCCTTTTCCAGGAATGACAGGGGGAGTGGGTAGTATGGGAGATTAAGTGCAGCAGCTGCTTTGATTTCTGTAGTTTGCTGGCCAGGGGGGCACCCAGAGGAAAGGAAGCTTTTCCAGAATTGCATGGAGGCACTTGTGTGGGCTGGTGGCAACTGCAATTGCAGTTTCTAGAAAAGTGCCCACCAGGTCCACCTTGATTCATGCTGTTTATCCTGAGTTAGACCCTTGTTGCTCTTACTGATTCTTTCATTTATCTCTTGATTCCCTGCTGCATCTCCACATAACTAATTTAGCTTTTCTGTCTTTTCCAGTGGTGGTTCATTTTGCTTAACACTGTGTTCTAGAGATGCCCCTCTTTCTCTACATACAGTCTTCCACCTTCACCTCATCTGTGCTCCAAGCCTCACCCATCATGTGGAGGCCAAATTGTTCTCAGATGTCAGATTTTCCTAGGGAGCATGTGAAAGGCGGAGTCCTGGGTCCTTCCCCAGCCTGTCTGATTCAGTAAATCTTGGGATAGGATCGAGACAGTTGCAATTTTAATTAGCATACAACTTTGAGAAATGGTTGACCTTTAACAAAATGAGTTTTTTTGGGAGCAGCAAAGAACTGTAGTCCAGGACATGTGGTCCAACGCAGGACCACGCACAAATCCTGAAGCAGAAAAAGGGAAGTGTCTTTTGTGGACTCAGGAGGGGCTGTTGTAAGTGCAGATTCCATTGGAGGAAACTGACAGTTCTCATTGGGTGAGTCATGGTGGTCTCCCACTGGCTGGGCTGTTATTAGGCAAGGAGGAATCTTTTTTCTTCCAGCTGAGGTAGTAGCATCACTTCCTGTTGGACATGCAGGTACTGTCTCTTCCTGTTGGGGGTCAGAGGTGTGGGTTGAGTGGCAGACCTTCCCAAGAGTTCTTTCTTCTAGCTGCTGACTCCATTTTGAATGAGGTTTCTATTTATTAATAATGTTCACAAGCTCTAGGATGATAATATCTAAAACCCAATCTCCAGCTTGCTGCCTGTCCTCAGTGAGAAATCTTCATTTCTGGCCCTGGGTGGGTAGCTCATTTGGTTAGAGCACCCTCCTGAAACACCAAGGTTGTGAGTTTGATTCCCAGTCAGGGCACATATAAGAATCAACCAATGAATGCATACCTAAGTGGAACAACAAATAAATGGCATTCTTTCTCTCTCTTTCCCACTCTTCCTCACCCCGTCCCACCCTAAAATCAATCAATCAATCAATCAATCAATCAATCAATCCTCATTTCCAGCTCTGTGCTGTTTCACTTCGTTGATGTTTCTGGTACCTTTCCATCAGTAAATATATCACTACTTCAATAGTCATAAGGTGAAAACAACGCAAATGTCCACTGACTGGGGAGAGGGGAAATGGGGAGTTAGTGTTTAGTGGGGGCGAGTTACTGCTTGGGAAGATGGAAAGGTTCTGGGGATGGATGGTGGTGATGGTTGCACAACACCGTGAATGTGCTTAATACCGTTGAACTATACACTTAAAAGTGGTTAAGATGGTTAGTTTTATGTTATATGTATTTTACTACAACTTTCAAAAAAGCAAACACATTTATTTCCCTAACTAAACTTCTCTTGGGATCCATATTTAGTTGAAATAACCCTGATAAAACTTTGTTTCTGCATTTAAGCCAAAGTAATAAAAAAAAAAGTAATGTCCTTTGTCTTTAGACTCTCTAAGGCTATTCAAGGAAAACAAGCTCATAATCAATATTAACATTTCTAGGAAATTTGACCTGCCTTCCCAACCTTGATGATTGGGTTGGAAATTCTGGTGTGAAATCATGTTTGAGAAGGGGTCTGGGCACAAAGACTGTGACCATTCACATCTTATCATATTTTTTGAGATGCAGGAAGGCATCTGAGAAGAGGAAGCAGCATGTGCCTAAATTCAGAGGCTGGAGAGAGCCTGCTCTTGGGTAATTGCTAGTATTTCCATTCAGCAGCCAGAGGCATCACTTGTTTTCGGTGAGGGTGCTGATTGATACGCTGAGCCCCATGCAATACAGCCATTTCCTTACCTGGAATCCTGCTTTTGAATCAGAGACCAGCATTTGACCAAACCAGTGTTATTTTATCATTACATGAGTGACAAGGATTGTCAGCTTCCTTTTAGATATTAATTGGCGGCATATTTTGACATGGATGGGGCAAAGGCACTCTATACTTCCAAAACTTTGAGGTTTTAGAATGTGACTTCTAAGTGATCCTTGTCTAAAAATGGTCTCTAACAAATCTCTGCTACTATACTTAATCACACTGTAGTTCTCCCTTCATTCACTCAGGGACTTTGGTGGTGATTGTGGTTCAGATTGTGAATTCCCCAGAGGCCTGGGGTACACTTCCCATTCTCTCCAGGCTCCCTGGCTGGGGTTGCTGCAAATAACATTCTGTGTTGTCCCTGCCTGCTTCCATTAGAGTAGGGAGGAAATGCCCTTAGACTCTCAAACAGAAACCATGTTGTGGACAAATAAAACCTGAATACCAACCCAAACTTTAGTCTTCAGCATAAGTGTGTCTTATAGAGCCCTGCTACTCAGTTCAAGGTGGTTTGGGAAGCTGTGAGCACTTTTTGAAACCATCTCCAAATTTGTCACGAGATCTCATTTAATTATTTCCTATTATCCACCATAAAAGTGCTCCTTTGTCGACAAGTATATCTGAACACTGAGTGTGTTTTCACTAAGGTGGCTACACAGAGGTGAAGCAGAATTGGACCACTTGCCAAGCAGAGTGTGGTCCTGGTTTTTATACCAGTTGCCAGTGTGGCCTCCGGGACCACCCACTAATTCAGTCCTTCCCCTGAGTCACAAATGACAGGAGGTTGCATTCTGGCCATATCTGAAAGAATCAGAGGAGTGCCTTCTGCAGGGTGCCGTGGGGACACAGATGTACAAGCTTGGCATTTTCTGAATTCCTATGTATCCATTCTGCAGGGAAGATAGTGGAAATGAATGCAAATGAATGCAGACTGGTAGCCCTTAAGTCCTGACAAGCTGTGAGAAGCCTTAATTCAGCAGTGTGTACACAATTGATTTCTCATTCTTCAGAGGCGGTCCCTGTGCTTTGATAAGAAATGGAGAATGAAGGAGGAAAGGGATTTGGCAGTTAGGCTTTGCAAAAGACCTGGATTCTGAAGTAGAGTGATTTGACCTTCACGTTTCAGCCCCTCAGCACTTACTTTCGTGCATGCTTATAGTGCGCATGATTTTAATGTACAGTCGGTGGTTCTGCTTTGTCATAAATATGCTCAACTTTTTTATCATTGGTATAGTAGTCCCTTTATCTGCGGTTTCATTTTCTGTCATTTCAGTTACCTGTGGTTATCCACAGTCTGAAAATATTAAATGAAAAATTATAGAAATAAACAATAAATAAATTTTAAATCCTGTGCTGTTCTGATGAAATCTTGCACCGTCCTGCTCCATCCCAACGTATATATGAAAACCATCCCTTTGTTCAGCGCACCCATGCTTTAGAAGCTGTCCACCTGCTCATCCCTTAGCAGCCTTCCCAGTTATCAGATTGCCTGTTGTGGTATTGCAGTTGTTGGGTTCAAGTCACCCCTCTTTTACGTACCAGTGGCTCCAAACTGCAAGAATAGTGATACTGGTAATTCAGGTAAAAGCCAAAGAGAAGCGTAAACTGCTGTTTTAAAGTGAAAAGTTATGTTATGTATAGGAAACGTAGACAGTATATGTAGGGTTTGGTACTCTCTGTGGTTTTGGCATCCACTGGGCATGTCCCCTATGGATAAGGGGGGATGATTGTATCAGCCCATGGCAGTGAATCTAGGTTTTGGGGTTGAATATCTCCCTTTCTCAGCCTTTGTGCATTTTCACTTAAATTCTGTAGTTAGCTTAGACATTAATATGTTCTGGGGCCTAGATGCTATTTAGTTTCATCTGTAGCTGCAAATTAGAATCTCCTTGAGGAGCTTTTAAAAATTACATATATCTGGGCCTTATTCCAATACAGTTGGATGAGAATCTATGGGTGGTGACCAGATATTGGTATTTTTAAAGAATTAACTCCTTGGGTGATTTGAATGTGTAATAATATAAAAAACCCTAGGGCTACACAGAAGGATCCACACTCCTGAATGGATGAGCACAGAGACTTGTTTCCGCCCTGTGCATTGTAAGAATGCATTGTCTGTAATTTCTCACCAAGTCAGCAGTCTCTGCAAGCCGTGGGGGGGGGGGAGCACATCCAACCTACGAATGTGAAGATCCCTGGCACTGTGCTATTAATGAGCTCCACGAGTTCACCCAAAGTGTGTGTTTTGTTCTCAGTTTCCTCCTCTGTGAAACAGTGATAATGATATCTACCCTGTGTTCCTCACTGGGCGTTGGGCAAGGGCTAATGAACTCCTACCTGTATGGGAAAGCACATGGAACACATAATGAGGTGCTATACTAAAGGAAGATGTCATTATTCCCGAGTATAGATAGGTATAATAAAAAGCCCAGTGCATTGTAACTGTCCAAAGCCTTAGCGTGTGGTTTGAGTGCACACTTCAGTATCAAAATGTGTCAACTCACCAAAATATTTATAAAACTCTTTCCAAAAGGGGCACACAGATGAATGGAGCTGATGTATCTGTGATTCAGCTGGAATGCACTGCCTTAAGCTGCCTCTGGTTTCGGACACCTTGAAGTATCCACCACCTGCTTCAGCAAAAGCCCCCTTCTTTTGTGCCTGTCCATAGGAGATTCAGGGTTCCTTACTGGAGCTGTTAATCCATATAGCATGTTCTTATTTTAGCAGATAAAGCCTCTTGTTGGCTTCCAGGATTTAGACTCCTTGGTTGCCAGTTGTATTTTTTCTCATTTCCAGTTGCTCCTGGTAGCTAGATGTCTTTGAGCCTGGAAGTGGGTGTGATGCAGCGGACAGATCACCGTGTGTTTTGTTCAACCCAGGAGAAAGGTGGTGCTCATGAAAGCTCAGTAAGGCCCATACGGGCATTTGCTTATTTCTAAGGGAAAAAAATGTCCTGGTCCAGGTGACTTAGGTGTGTTCAGAGAGCTCAAGGGGAAAAACAAGCAGACTGCGAGGGCTCATGTTGACAGTTCCCGTAAAAGGAGGACCAACGCAAACACTATTTGTTTAACTTTGCTTTGGCTGTTTTCCTTTCCTGGACAGATCAACCGCACAGATCTCAAAGAATACAGTCAGGATTGTGTGTCATCCCATCATGATTTGGATTTATGGCCCAGTTTATGACCCCAAAGGGGAAATTCTGATGGGAACTCATGATTGTCACTTCCCCAAGCAAGCCCTTTGCTTGCAGCTGCCTAGTTGGGGGTTTTGCTGGCTTTATTGCTGGCCTTTTATTTTTCTGCCTCTTGAAAGTCATTTTACTGTGAATGTTCTTCCCAAGAGGTGTTAGGACAACAGGTAGAATAACTGGACTCAGCAGTTATTGGCAGAGGTATTGGGGAAGTCATCATGTCAGGCTTTTGAGTTCTTGGGACAGAACATAAGTCATGAGGATGTCTGCAGAATGAGGCAAGGTTATTGTCGACATGTGGGCATGCTGGTTTTCAGTGCTAACTTGCTAATTAATCAAGTCATATGATGTGTGGCAGAGCCACAAAGGAAGTATGTGAGCTTCCTGAGGGCAGGGCCCATGACTTCTTCATAAAAAGTGCTTAATACGTGTTTGCTGAACTCATGACTAATTTAGCCTCTATTTAAAGTGAAATCTCAAAGTAGTGAAAGCTCAAGTGATGGATGTGGTTGTCTCTCCACGTTTGTCTTCTGTGTTTAAATAAAACATTTGTTCACCTCTTAGACGGCCTGACTGCAGTGGTAGGCTGTACCTGATGCTAACAGCATGATAAATTATTCCTTCTCCACACAGGCATTTGTCACCATGCTGTCCTGAAGAGAACAGTTTCCCTGGGTTGTTATGATGAGATAATGACATAATGGATCCAAAAGTGCTTTTCAGTTGGAGAACAGTACAGAAACATTAAGGTTTCATGAATGCTAATACTAATCATAATTAGTTATTTCATTAGGCTGTTGTCATTATAAGGCAAAGGGGCAATATAACACATTGTGGATTATTAGCACAAAGATAACCCTACACACACATATATTGCTTATATTTAGCACACTTCATTATTATGCAAATTTTGTAACAATTTTGGTCTACTTTGGACCACATGCAGTGTTTGGATTAATAAATAAAATTTATCATGATAAAAATAACATCTGTTCAATTCTAGTCTACTGTATGCCAGATGCTGCACTGTGGACTCTCATCTAACTTAATTCCCACACAACACTGTGAGGCAGGAGTGTTAGTTCCTTTCTGGAGATAAGAAAACTGAAGTTACTTGTCTCAAGTCATATAGGAAGTATGTGGGGCAGACAGGATTTCCTCTCATAGGTCTGCCTTGATCGAAAGTCTATATTATTATTAATAACGTAGTAAGGTAGTAATTTAGTTCAGTTGGCTTCCTGGCATGGGTTTAATGAAGAACCTGGCTTCAACTTTAGAAGAGAAACTATATTACTCACTTCTCTCACTTAGTAAGAAGTGCCTAAATACAGCGATTGGTCCTGAACTAAAGCCATTTATACCCCTTTTTTAAAAAATGCTCCTAAGTTTATATGCAGTAAAAATCACTCTTTTGGGGTACACTCACTTGTATGAGGTTTGACGCCCACCTAGAGTCACGTAACCAGCACCACAATCAAGATACAGATATTTCCATGACCCTCCCTCCAGCCATAATCCTTGGCACCCTTTCCTTGTAGTTCATTTTATAGTTTCTCTTCTCAGAATGTAATGTAGATGGAATCATATAGTATGTAGCCTTTTAAGTCTGGCTTATGTCTCTCAGCACAGTGCATTTGAGATACATCCATGTTGCTGCATGTGTTCCTGTTTATCTCTGAGGACTGTGCCATTCATTCTATGATGTCCAACAGTGTGAGCCAATCACCAGTTGAAGGACTTTGGGGTTGTTTCCAGTTTGGGCAATTATAAATAGAGCATTATAAGCATTTGCATATAGGTTTTTCATATAAACATGTATTTTCATTTATTTTGGGTAAATGCCTGAAAGTAGGATTGCTGTATACTATGGTTAAGTGTATGTTGAACTTGATCAGAAACTGCTAAATTGTTTTCCAAAGTGTCTGTACCATTTTATACTCCCATTAGCAGTGTATGATGGTTCTAATTGCTCTACATTCTTGCTAACTCTTGGTATTGTCAGGTTAAAAAACTTTTTTAGCCATACTAATACGACATACAGATATGTTTCGCTATAGGTTTTTCTTCCTAAGGTTTTATTTATTTTTTAATGAGAGGGGAATGGAGGAAGAAAGAAAGGGAGAGAAACATCCATCAGTTGCCTCTCGCACACCCCTGACTGGAGACCTGTGCCCCAACCTGGAATCAAACCTGCAACACTTTGGTTTGAAGGCCAGAGCTCAGCCCTCTGAGGCACACCAGCCAGGACTTACTGTGATTTTAATTTGCAGTTTCCCAGTAACAAATGATTTTTGAGCGTCTTTTCATGTGTTTATTTGCTATCCAAATATCTTTGGTGGAGGGTTTGTTCATGTTTTTGATAGCATTTTATCTCTTGAATACAATTTAAAAGCCTTACAACCAAATAGATTCCATTTCTGTCTCCTCTTTATATTATATTTATATATCGTTCATCTACATACATTAAAAACCCCATTTAATTTTTGCTTTCAGTAGTCATTCTGATTATAAAGGACTTAAGCAGAGACAAATAATCTCATATTTACACAAATATTTACGATTTCTTTAGCTTTCCGTTTATTCTTTAAGTTCCCAATTAGAGCACATCTTCTGGTGAGGAATGCTCTCTCTTTATCCTTCACTGAAACTGTCTTTATTTTATTCTGTATTTCTAAATGGCTTTTTACTGTATATAGACTTTCATTGGATATGGAATTTAAAATTCTTTAAAGATTTTTTCCCCACTGTCTTCCAGCTTCCATCATTTCTGTGGAGAAATTTGTATTCATTCTAATTACTGTTTCCTCTACATGTGATGTGTTGGATTTCTCTGGCTGCTTCTAAATTTTTTGCCTTATTTTGGTCTTTAGCTATTTTTTTATTTTCTGGGTAGTCTTTGAATTTATTTTATTAGGGGTTGGTGAGTTTCTTGAATCTATAATTCTTTATTTTAAATCGTATTTGGTAAATCTTCAGCCATTTTTTCTTCAGACATTTATTTTTGTGAACTAATTCTTCCTTCTTTCAAGGAACTCCTTCCATTTGCGACAACATGGATGGAACTAGAGAGAATTATGCTTAGTGAAATAAGCCAGGCAAAGAAAGCAAAATACCATATGATATCACCCAATACAGGAAACTAAAGAGCAACACAAACAAACGAACTAAATAGGGAAAGACTAGAATAGCAGTCAGTAGGGGGGAGGGGGGAGGGAGAGAAGGGGGATAAGTAAGGGAAGGGTCAGGTCAAGGAACATATATGAATGACTCATGGACATGGACAACGGGGAGGGATATGATTGTGGGAGAGGGGATGGGCTGGGAGGGGGGAGCAATGGGGAAAAATGGGACAACTGTAATTGAATAACAAAAAATAAAATTAAAAAAAAATTCTTCCTTCTTTCAGTTTGAGACTGCATTGGCATGAATATTAGACCTTTTAATATTGTCCCGTAAGTTCCTACCTCTGGTTCATTTTTTCCTGAATCTTTTTTTATATATATTTTCAGATTCAATAATTTTGATAACTCTTCCTTCATGTTTATTGACTCCTTTCTCTGTCATCTACATTCTGGTACTTCATGCATCTAGTGCATTTTTGTACACAACTTAATTATTGTATCTTTCAAATCTAAAATTTCCTTTCAGTTCTTTTCAATAATTTTTACTTTACTCTGAGAACCTCTCTCTTTCTATTAATTTCAGCAGTGTTCACACTTACTAATGAAGCATGGTTATAATAACTGCTTTAAAGATTTTGTCTGATAATTTCAACATCTGAATCATCTTGGGGCTGGCATTTATTGATTGTCTTTTTTTCTTTGTTTTGACATATATATTGAATAAGTTTGGATTGTATCCTGGATATTTTGAATATTGGGCTGTGAGACTCTAGGTCCTATTAAAAGCTCCAGGAGAATGATTTATTTTTTTAAGAAGAGAGTCAATCAGGTTAGGCTCATGACATATCTTTCTTACCTTTTGTGGGTGGTGGTGACAATGTCAGTTCACTGTTCAAAGCCTTTGCTTTGTTGTTTGGTTCTGCTATTCAGAAGGTGGCCTTGGATTTATGTGGTTCTTTAAGCATAATTTACTTTGAAAAGCCATTGCTCCTTTGGGTGTGTTTCACATGTGTGTCTCATGGGTAGCCTGGAACTTGTGTTGATTGATACACAAATTTACAAGATCTTCCCTAACTTTCCCCTCTCTTGGATTTATTTTTCGCCCTCTTGCTCTCAGGGTCCCGCTTTACCAGTTCGTCTTGTCAGAGAGGTGGGTATATCTCAGAGTTTTGCCCTCCCACCCCACAAGCTGTTGTGCTGCCCTCAGGATAAAGCAGCAAGAGCAAAGAAAGAGAACAAAAATAACCAGCATCTCTTTGCGAGAGGGAACCCAGGAAAATGCAGAATTTATTTATAAAAAATTGTATATTCATTCTTACATGTTTAAACTTCAGTCATCTTCCAAGTACTCTCCATTTGATGCAATACACCTATTAAGACATTTTTTCCACTGCTCAAAACAGATTTTGAATTTTTCAGGTTTTTTTTGCTTCTGCCATTTCTTGTTTCACCTCTTTCATGGTGTTTCTGTTTGAGGACTCTTTTCATTGGGGAGCCAAAAATAAAAAGTCACTTGGGGCAAGGTCAGGTAAATAGGGAGGGTGGGGCATGGGGATCATGCCATTTTGGGCCAAAAATTGCTTAACACTCAGTGCTTGTAAATCACCCATCATGTAATGGGCAAAGAGGTTGAAAGAGTCTTAAAAAAAAATTCACTGAAGCTGAACGCGACCTCTTACAACACCAGCTGGTACAATGATACAGGTGGGTTCCTAGGACACTCACCTCATGGGGGAAGACTGTACTACAAGGGGCTCATCCCCCAGAAGATAATTCCATTTTTTGATGCCTCCCTTATATAGTCTTCAGATATGGGATCCCCCCCTTCCCAGTTCCTTTGGCCAGGGAGATTGGTTTTATGGGGCAGGGGTGGGATGGGGTGTGGAAAGGCAGTTAGGTGCACATGTTGGCCAGCAGCAGTGTAATGCCATGATTAGGGCTGGCTTTACATCAGGGCAGAGAGGAAAAAAGAAAAAAAATACCCTGGATGTCCCATCACACTCTTTGGTTTTCAGGGCCCCCATTTTTTAGTCATCTGGGCAGAGGAGGATATTTTTCCTTAAACTTTTTGCTATCTCCTCTCACTGTCAAGTTCCTTAATGTGACCAATCTTTGGATCAAAGCCAAGAGTTGAGGAAAATTTAATCCAAGAAATTTACAAATGTATGTTTCAATGTTCCTCTCAATCTATCTGACATTGTTTGCTTTTCAGAGTCCTCAAAACATTGGATTTTGTATTCTGTGCAGAGATTTACTTGTAATCAGTAGGAGAGAGAGGCTTTTGTGGGCTGACTCTCCCTTGGCCATTCCTGCAAATTTTACATCTCCTTTTTAAAAAAACAAGAACAAACAAACAAAAACAGTAGCACACTATTTGTTTGATACTTGATTTCTTTTTACTCAGTAATGTATCTTGGAGATAATAGTAATGCTGTTAAGGGTCACAGTAAGACAATAGTTATTGGGTGCTTTAAGCACCAGGCACTGTTCTAAGCACCATACATATATACACCCATGTAATCCTTGCAGCAATCCTAGTATGTAGGTAGTATTTTTCACATTTTACAGATGATAGGACATCATTGGACATAGTAAGAAACTCACCTAAGGAAATATATCTAGTCAATGGAGGAGCCACATATAACTACTATTATATAATAATGACAATACCCAACACTATTACATACTAGCACATGTGAGTTAGAAAACTATTATGTAGATAAATGTACAAATCAACTTCAAGATGAAGCACCTTTTTTTAATAGCACATTTATAGTCTTAAGATAACAAGAATATTTATTCTCCATGTAGGAAATCTGAGGAAAGTCAAGTGACTTGGCAGAGAGGAGGCAATAGGATTCCCTAGTTACAGACAGGAGGTGTGGCTATTGCTGTCCCCTCCTGAGGGTATAGTACTTTCGAATCAGTGAATCTTGGGATAATAGAATCAAAGGAATTTTGAGATGGAAGACACACAGAGTCTAAGTTCAACCCTTGATTTTATGAATCACACATCATGATGCATCAGAAAACATCATGTAAAAGTTAAAATGATATATGAATTGTCAGTTGTTACAGAATGAAACAGTTCTAAAGATCTAAAGGGATGAAATTCTTATCTTTATTATCATCATAGCTGCATTTGTAGGAGATCGATGTCACAGACACTCTGCAGGAGTGTCTCTGATGTTTTAAGTAACCTTGCAAAATAGGTGTTATAATTCCCATATTTTTCATATGAGAAAACAAATGCTCAGAGATAAAAGGTCACTTGCCCAACCAAGGTGACGTAAGTTAAGATTCTTTCACACCTCTTTACTGAATACTTTCTATCTATGAGTATTTACCAGATACCAATCATATATGAAGTTATCATGTAATGTGTTGTCGCAGTTGGGACACTTTTTCTGAGTGAAAGGGGGTATTAGCAGTAATTATACTGGGAGTGTCCTTGACAAACTTGGACAAAGAGCCACCTTATCTGTGAGTCTTTATTTCCAGATTGTGTAATTTTTATTTACCATCATTTGTTTGAATTAGATGATATAAAATGCAATAGAGGGCCAGTGTTCATGAGTGTGTATTAATGGATCTTTTAGTCTGTTTTCCAAGGCTTTATTGGTGAACCACACAGAGCAGGGTATTCTTTTATGCAGTGGGTATAGGTCACTTACAAATTTTGCTCACTGTTTGCTCATTGAGCAAGAAAGGCCACTCTTTAAGGAAATACAATTTCAAAATAAGAATGTTGTGAAAAGTCATGAAGAGTGCCCCTAAACCAGTACAGTCATACCTCGGTACTTCTCGGCTTCAGAACTCATCAAACCCCTGTACTCGTCACATTTTGACGAGAATTCAGTACCCAGCTCTTGCTTGGGACTCGGCATTCATTGGGAGTTATGGAACAAATTAACGAGTTCTGAGGTACCACTGGATATATATATCTTAAAGATTTTTTTTTCTCTAGAACCAGGTACTCATGAGCCTTTCAGGAGATATGGAAGAGAATAGATAAGCCCTTTGTTCCCCTATATTACACTGAGATGAAGGAAGATCCATTATTGTGTGTGTCTTGGAGTGAAGGCTTTGGAAATGCAAACAACTTAAATGTGAATTTTCTCTTACATACTCAAGAAAAAGATATTTAATCAAGTGCTCATGATGTATCAAGATAGATAATGTGCCTAAAGTATAAAAAAATAATGCTTCTTGCAATTCAAAGGAAGGGAATCATATCCCTCTTCTGTGAACAGGGAAACTGAGGCTCAGGGTGGTTAAGTTACTGCCCCAAGTTTTCACAGGTATAGGGACTTAGATCAAGGTCTGGCTGGCTCCAGAGGCCATGTGCTCCTGAGTACTGCTGCATAATGAACAGAGATGCTAATGGCATCAGTACAAAGAACAAGGTGAAGCTGTTCCCCTCCTGCTCCCAGGTTAATGTGAATATCTTACTTGGGGAAAGTGCTGGACTGAGTTGTCATCCCATTGTTGAAAGTATGTGGACCTTAAGCAAGTCACTTTACCTTTCTTGGCCTTGGTTTCTGGGAAATGAGGGGATTGAACTGGATGATATCTATGGTGCATCCAGGTCTGACAATCTATGATTCAAAAGTGAGTAGGGGTCCCGTTCAGCATGGTAGATATTCTGGTGGGAAAATACTACTCAGTGCTTTGCATGCTTATAGTTTAGGTTTAATAAATTGAGAAGCATAAAAATCATATTGTGATTTTTACAGGACTTGGGAGAGTTCATGAGGGGTTCTTGGGGGAGTTCTCATGTGCTTTCTATCAAAAACCATTCTTGTGTATTGCTTTGTGGCCCTCTTCCATCTTTCTCTCTAGCAGTTCCATTATTAGTCTAGAAACTGAGGGGATTGGAAGTCTGAGATTGTCCAGAATAAAAAAAATTAGAGGACTAGCTTAAAGGACCCTATATGTGAGGCTTCCCTTGTGACTAATAAAACTGAGGGTGGAGGCTACACGAAGTTCACATTAACATCAGCATTCCTGCTGTGGACATTAGTGGCAAGACCATTACAATTTGATGAACTGCTGATACTGGATTTTCTTCAGAAGTATATTGTGTATATTAGTTAGGGACCCAGAAAGGCAAAAGCAGACTCCCCACAGCAACATTCCCAGGATACATTCATTCTCCTTTCTGCCTGTGCTGAAGTAAGATAACAGTTGCTGGGGATGCATGAAAATTACCAGCATCAGAAGGTTCGTATGCCCTGGCCCTTCCTCATCTGTATGCATCACATTTGGTTAAATATAATGTCTGTGGGCAAAGTCCAATGATCTGGAACCAAGTTACTAATGATAAATATAATGACTACAATGTTTACCATTGTGAACTGCTACAGAGCAGGGGAGACTACAGGGAATTGTCAGAATTGAAAAAAAACTAAACACATTTTGCACAGAATAGCATAGTGGGGCATTCTTTCAAGACTCATTGTCAAATGATACATTATAGAATGCAGAATAATAACTGAGGAACAAGACTTAAAATTGCTATCACCTGACATTGCTTTCTCTTTCTTTGGCTCCTAAAAGTGGCATTCTCATAATGTCTATCTGGGTAGGTCATAAACTAAAAAGTGACTTTTGCTGGCTTTCCTGATAGGGTGGTTGATGTGGCAAATAATTGCTAACTAAATGATGAGTTTGGGTATAGTAACTGAGGCCAAGGAATTGATAATAAAGGCAAGGGAGATTGCCCATCTTTAATTACAGAGATTTATAATCTAGGGTCAGGGAACTCATAGTTCATTTCTAACAGGTCCCTAATCCCGCTCTTCCCAATAAAGGGTGTTCCAAACACTATATAGTGAGCTTTGGCCAGGCTAGCTGATGACTTTCACTTGATAATGTCCTCCTTGGGTAGGTTATTGAAAAATTAAATTATTCCTAGAATAGAAAAACATCTTAACTTTTCATTTATAATTGGATTTCTTTTTTTGAAAAATTTGATAGAGCACCTTGCCCTTTTACTTCTTTGTTGTTTAGACTTTTAAAAATAGATATGTTGTCTTCATTCATTCAACAGATACAACAGATATATATTGATCACTTGGCCAAAAGAGTCACATTTAATTCTTAAAAAACATTAAAAAAAATTGTTGACACTATTGCAGATGTCTCTATTTTTCCCGGCTTTGCTCCCTCCTTCCAGCCCCTGCCCCACTTCCCTTCCCTCTGGCCATCACCACACTGTTCTCTGTGCTCATGGTTTATACATATATGTTCTTGGCTAATCCCTTCACCTTCTTTCATCCAGCAACCCTCCCCCCCCACAGCTGTCAGTGTGTTCCATGTATCCGTGCCTCTGTTTCTATTTTGTACATCAGTTTCTTTTGTTCATTAGACTCCATATGTAAGTGAAATCATATGATATTTGTCTTTCTCTGACTGGCTTATTTTACTTAGTACAACACTCTCCAGTTCCATCCATGCTGTCACAAAGGGTAGGAGTTTCTTCTTTCTTTCTGCTGTGTAGTATTCCATTGTGTAAATGTACCACAGTTTTTTAATCCCTCCTCTACTGATGGGCACTTGGGCTGTTTCCAACACTTAGTACTGTAAATAAAACTATTATGAACATAGGGGTGCATAAGCTCTTTTGAAATGGTGTTTCAGGATTCTAAGGATATATACCCAGATGTAGAATCACTGGGTCAAAAGGAAGTTCCATTTTTAATTTTTTGAGGAAACTCCATACTATTTTTCATAGTAGCTGCACCAGTCTGCATTCCCACCAATACCACAATCAAATAGGATTTATTCTGGAGATGCAAGTTTGGCACACAAGTGTTTCCCTTAAGTTGGGGAACAAGACAGGGATGTCTGCTTTCACCTCTCTTTTTCAACATAGTACTGGAAGTCTTAGCCACAGCAATCAGACAAGAAGAAGAAATAAAAGGCATCCAAATTGGAAAGGTGGAAGTAAAACTGTCATGTTTAATTCTTTTTGTTTTATTTTCAAGACTGATCTTGGATTGCATCGCAGCTGCATCACTGTTTATAGGTGGCAGTTGGTGTTTCTGTGCTCTGAATCATTCCCCTCTTGCATTGTCTGGTTGTGAGATTATGTGAATGGAAGAAGCACCTCATACACCACCCCATGTCTCATCTCCTGGTCAGTGTTGATGTAATGCTCCTTCATAGATGGACCAATCATTAATTTATCCTTTTAAAGCCATATTTTCATGCTATAAACTTCCAATTGTATTTACTGTATAATCACACAGCGCTTTTTTGTACTCTACTATTTAGATAAAGTTTCCCATGCTTCTTCTGTCTTGATTGCCATGATTTTAATGTCTCTATTTTTGCCATGATCCACTTTTCCTACTGCTACTCTTCAATCTGACACGCACCCTCTTCACTCATTGGGTAGTTCTATGGCTATTTTGTTAGTAAAGAAGTGAACTGGCAGATGGCAACAGAGTTTCTACTAACGTGGTACAAACAGATTGTGGGTTTATTATCTAATGTAGGATAATGTAAAAAATAGGGAATCCAGGGCTAGCATAGTGGCTCTATAAAGACACAAGGAATCTAGGTTCTTTGTATTTTTTTTTTTTTTTTATATTCTATCATTAAGCAAGAACTTCTATCCCCACATCACAAATTGACTCCTGGAGATCCAGCTATTGTGTCCTTATTCTAGAAGAAAAGGAAGGGCAAGGGACAAAAGAATATGCCTCATGTCTAATCAACGCCTGTTAAAGAGCTCTTCTTTAAATGTCACATGATGACTTCAGCTTAAATCTCATTGGTCACCTCCAGCTAAAAGAGAAGTGGGAATTGTAACTTTGCAGCTTGGTATATCAATATTAGCTGCAATAACAAACAAATCTCCAAATTTTAGTGGCTTAACACAGTAACTTTTGTTTTTCTCTCATCAACGTCTAGTACAGATTTCCTTGGTTGGCCGTTAAGTCTTCCACACATGGACTGAGTGACCTCTAGGACCTTGGAGTTCTCTGCATTGAGTGGGCACATAGCGAACAAGAATGGAGTCATGTGGGAGGTGTTTCTGAGCCAACCTGGGAGGGGCCCATATCATCTGCTTATTCTCCATTGGCCACAACTCAATCACATGGCCACATATACCTACAAGGCTGGGAACTAGAGCCTCACTGGGTTCAATGGACAGCTAGCTACTGAACACATTGCTGCCCCCATAATGTCCTGCTTCTGTTACCAGGAAAGATACTAAGACACATGAAACCAGTAAGAATCTCAGCTAAAGCTGATATCAGCTCCCTGCTCATTTTTCCCATGGGGAATTTTCCTGTTCTGGGTCACATGGGTCAGGCCTTGTCCCTTCCAGGTCTATCCGATGACACCCGTGTTGTTTTCTCCATTCTCCAACTTCTTGTCCAAAATACCCAGTTTAGCTTTTAATTCTACAGTGACTTGTTTGTATTTATTCAGTTGGTATTTGTGAATCCAGTTTCTCTAAACACACAAAAGCAGGGATTTTATTCTCTTCTTTCATCATTAAGGGCTGACTGTACCCTGGTAAGTGATGTGTCCCCCTCATGAGGGTGGCCAAGAAGTCTTCTGTGAAATCAGTTCAAAGAAATAATAAGGCCAAGGAGTGAAAGTTAAAAAATTTTGGCCAACATCCAGAGGTCATTCTGAGCACCTCCAGGACTCTTTGGTTATATTCTAACACTGTTGGTTGGTCATACAGTCTGAACCTGGGGCAGGCCCTCCTTTCCCTAGGTCCAAGTTTACTCTAGAAAATTCCCATTCTTCAAAGATGAGTACTCAATTACCTCTGCTTTGCAAAGATTCAGTGCTCAGTTTTAGCCAAGCAAGTTCTGTTCTATTTCCTCTGAATTCTTGGAATGTTTTGTTTTAGTGTCTATCACCTCATCAAAGTAATTAATGTTAACTGATCACATTAAGGAGTGACTGTATAATTGCCGTCTTTTCATTTACGTCACAACAACCCATGAGCTACGTGGTGTCACTGTCACCGTTGTACTGATGAGGACACAGGCTCACAGAGGTTTAGGGAAGTGCTCCAGATGCTATTGGGAATGAAAGTTGGGCCTATTAATAATTATGTGGATGGTGTTGCATGAACTGGGACTATCTTAGCGAAATGGGGACCTAGGGCTCTTTCCTTGTATGGCCCCAGCTCTGCCTTTGGTTAAATTTTAAAAAATATCATTAAATGTTTCAACTTCATCAAAAAGTACAGAAAAATACACAAACAGACTGTCACGTGCTCGCTACCCAGACTGACCAAATGTTGATTTACATTTTGCCATATTTACTTTAGATTTCTCAAAAAAAAAATGTCATAGATACAGATATAGTTATGGATACACATCTCATTTCCTTTTCCTTTCTGGAGTCAACCTGTGCCTGAAGTTCTATGCATTCTTTTTGTGTGTTTTTATACTTTTACTGCATATGTATATACTGCATGTCCCAACAATGTAGAGATTAGTGTTATTGGTGTGTATGTATGTGTGTTTTATAGAGTGACACCAATGGAATCAATACTGTAGGTATCTTTTAGTAACCTGCTTTTTATCACCCATAGTTATATTTTCAAGATCTATCTCTGTTAATACATGTAGACTCATCATTTAATTTACTACAGAGCATTCCACTGAATGACTATTATAGCTTACTTTTCTTGTTTGGGATATTTATGTCCCTCCAGATAAGCTGAAATATTACATCTCTCTAGATAAATACCTATATCTCTAACTCATTCTTTTCAATAGCCATATAAGTCCATAGTATGGCTGTACCATTCCATTGTTACTGGAAGTTCATATTTTATTACTTCCCACTTTTTACAATGCCACAGTAAGTATCTTTATACACATCACTGTCTTAAGATGAAATTTAATGGGAAAAGCCAGATTTATTTTCAAAAATACTGTGGTAATTTATAGGCAGCCAGTTTCCTGCATAAGTTGGCCTTTTTCCAACCTGATGAGAAGAGAGCTGCCCTGTTGTGGTTTTATTTTGCATTTTCCGGATGACCAGTAAAATGGAGTATCAGTTAATGTGTTCATTGGCCATTCTGTGAACTGTGTTTGTATCCTTGCCCACACTGGTTTGCAGGACTGGAGTGTATCCACTGGGCATGGTTTCTGTGAACAGAGCACCCTGGAGTTGCCCATGAAACAGCCTTAATGTGAAGTCCTTGGTGTCATAGGATAGTAACTCTCTGTCTTATGTGTTGCAGTCATTTCTCCACGTGCACTCCAGCCTATCTTTTTTGTTTGTTTGTTTGTTTACTTTGCTTACAGTATCTTCTACTATATTCCACTTTTTTTTTTATTTGTAAGACTTGAATATTTTCTCCTTTCCAGCATGATCCTAGGGTTGTCTGTTTAAGAAGGTTAGTTTGTGCATGCATTCTAATTACTATCTCCTAAATATTTCCAACACATTTATTGTGTTTTTTTGACCTGGAAATTTAAGTACCCACGTCTTCTTTTTTTTTAAAGTATATTTTATTGATTATGTTGTTACAGTAATTTCAATTTTTTTCCCCTTTGCTCCCCTCTGCCCAGTATCCCCCTTCCCTCTAGCAATCCCACCTCCTTCAGTTCATGTCCATGGGTCGTGCATATAAGTTCTTTGGCTTCACCCTTTCCTATATTATTCTTAGCATCCCCCTGTCTATTTTGTACCAACTGATTATGCTTCTTAGTCCCTGCACCATTTCCCCATTTCTCCCCCTCTCCCCTCCCAGCTGATAACCCTCCAAATGATCCCCATACCTATGATTCTATTCCTATTCTAGTATGCTTAGTTGGATTTTGTTTTTATTTTTTAGACTCAGTTGTTAATAATTGTGAGTTTGTTGTCATTTTAGTGTTCATAGTTTTGATCGTCTTTTTCTTAAGTAAGTCCCTTTGACATTTCATATAATAATGATTTGGTGATGATGAACTCCTTTAGCTTCACCTTGTCTGGGAAGCACTTCATCTGCCCTTCCATTCCAAATGATAGCTTTGCTGGATAGAGTAATCTTGGTTGTAGGTTGCTTTGCATCACCTTGAATACTACTTGTCAGTCCCTTCCTTCCTGCAAAGTGTCCTCTGAGAAATCAACTGATAGTCTTATAGGCACACCCTTGTAGGCAACTCTCCGCCTTCTCTCTTGCTGCCCCCAGGACTCTGTCTTTATCTTTCACCTTTGGCATCTCAATCATGAGGTGTCCTGGTGTGGTCCCCTCTGGGTCCAGCTCACCCGGGACTCTCCGTGCTTCCCAGACCTGTATGTCCATCTCCTTCACAAATTTTGGGAAGTTTCCCTCATTTTTTTCAATTCTTGCTTCCTCATTCTGCACTGGTTGACTGTTTTTTTCTTCTTTATGTTCCAAATCATTGATTTGAACCCCGGTTTCCTTTCCTTCACCATTGGTTTTGTGTGGATTTTTCTTCATTTCACTTAGCATAGCCTTCACTTCTTCTCTTATACGTTTGCCATACTCAAGCATATCTGTCAAGCCTGTGAGCATCTTTAACACCAGTGTTTTGAATTCTGCATCTGTTAGGTTGTCTAGCTCCTCATCTATTAGGTTGGCTATCTTCTTGTGGCTTAGTTCTCCCACTGGAACCTTGATCCGTTCCCCCTTTTGGGCTATACTTCTCTGTCCCCTCATTCTGACAGGATCCTGTGTTTGTTTGCCTCTGCATCCCAGGTAGAGCGGTTGCTCCTGTTAAGTTGTAAGGGGCGGAGCCTTAGGGTTTTGTCATTACAGGGTGGCCTGTTTCACCACGTTGTGGCACTGTCTGTGGGGGAGGGGTCCGAGAGGGAACAATACCGCCTGCCTAGCACTCACCCCTTTTCCAGGCACCTCGCCCACTTCTGCAGTGGCCTGGCGCCCCTCTAGCTGCTGCCTTGGCCATTGTTCCCAGAGTGGGTGGTTTTGTGGACGTTCTAGGACCGTGTGGGTCCTTCAAACAAGTGGACTCTGCTGAGACCGGCAGTTTCTGCCTCCACCCCAACCCCCACTGGTTTGCACAGTCAGAGCAATGAGACTTGACTTTCTCCCTCCTGCCTGTCTGGATGAGTATTTCTTCTTTATATCTTTGTTTGCTGGACGTCATGCAGTTTGATTTTCTGGAACTTTTGGTTGTTTCTAGTTTGGAGGTAGTAGTATTTCTTCTTAGTTGTGGAGGGAGACGCAGCATGTCTGTCTATGCCTCCATCTTGGCTGGAAGTCCATGTCTTCTTTATATGTTATTACAGCATGGCTAAGGCATAGGAGCCCAATCACTAAATATCATTTGCTTGGGTCCTGTATCAAGTCAGATGTTCTGCTGACAGTGATGTGACATATATTCTCATCTTTTCCTTTTTGAAATTTACACTTTGATCTTTTCTGTTCAAATAATATGAAGCTTACAGAATAAAGAAGGCACGGCCAGCTGATGGCTGTTCACACTTGAAAGATAGACCTGGACTAGTGTTTTTGTTTAAAAGTCAAGCAAAGAAGCAAGGTCATTATAATTGACCCTGATGTTTATCCTCAGGAAAGATGCCAGCACTGAAGCATCCTGGAGACTGACAGCTGATCTGTGTAGTTCTGAAATGCTGTCATTTTTGAGATTTGTTCCTGGGGGAGAAAGGAAGGCAGCTGTGATGAGAGAAAGGGAGTTCATTTTGCTGCTGCTTGTGAGGTAGATCTGATCTAATCGTGAAACAGTTGTGGATCCATTTGCTATTTTTAAGCATACTTTTCAGAAGCATCAAAGTATGTGGCAAATTTTAAAAAAGTTAAATCATTTTAGTGTTATGTTTTTGTGTGTGTGGTTTAGATAAATTTCCATAACCACTTTGGGTTGCTATATGAAATGACTTTTGCCATTATGAGGATGAACTGCCAGTTCCAGGCTTGGTCTGAGGAGGTACAGACCAGTTGCAAGGTGTCCAGCAGATCAGTGGTGAGATGCAGAATTGCACACAGCCACACAGACACACTGGTGACAGAGTATGGGTACTGGAGCTGGCTGATGCTAGACTTTGAGTCTGCCCTCATGTGGGGTCTGAGAAGAGACCTGGAGTCTCACCTCTGCACCTCTAACCTGAGGCAGAAACTGGAGCATCATTTCCATCTTGCAGGTGGCAAAACTGAAGTAAAAAAAGGCTGAGTCTCAGCAGCTTCATGGGCTCATTCAGGGGAGAATAAAAGGACCTATTACTGCTTTGTGAGGAACTTTGACTAAATCAGTATCGGTTTTACTTTTCAGAGGGCATGAGAGTGATTAGTTGATTTAGCTTGAATGATGGCATTTGTGAAGCCAACGCTGGGCTTGAGTCTTAATTTTTATTATTTATTTATTTATTTCTCTCACACAGAAGAAAAATGTGTTCAACTAGTGTATTCTCACATCTCTCAGAAATTTCTGCCCCCCGCCCCCCATCCCTCCAAAATTGCCAAACCGTTGCCATGGCCAAGGGGCATTCGTGCTCTGTCTGGATTTCCTGGACTTCTCTTTTTCTGCCTGCGCATAGCTCCAGGCTCCCTGGCAATCTGTCCTCTTACCAGCCCAGGGCCTTTCACTTATGGGTTTTTCCCCTCCTGAAAAAGTGTTCCAGACATGCTCAAGACTGTCTTCCTCGTTCCATTCAATTCTCAGCAAAGAGGCCTGCCCTGGCCAACCATCTACAAAGGCACTGGCGGTTTTTTTCCTTTTCCTTTTCCTTGTCTCTTGCTCTTACCTACCCCTGATATATATGCTTATTTACAGTCTTCCTCCCTTCTCATGGGCGTGAGAGCTTCTAGGGGCGGAAAGCTTGTTCCCTTCACCTCTCTCCTGGGGGCCTGGCATGTGAGAGTGTTCACTGCACATTTGCTTACTGAGCAGTCCGAGTTATTTTCCCCACTGCCATCTCACCGAGGCAGCAGCAAGGCAGAGGGCATTTGCCACTGTCCCTGGCCACCTCCAGGAAGCAGTGCAAAATGAATGTACCATGCACAGGGGTCAGTGACGGGTTGAAAGTGAAGTTCATCTTCACAGGGCCAGAGCTAGCTGAGGTTTAAAATATGATCATTTCCATCACCATTAAGGGCTTCCTGCTGAGCAGGTGTGCATGTTGCCATGTGACATGCTCCTGGGAAGTACACTTGGGTTTTAGAGGAGACGTCAGTAAGTCTGTCCCTTAACCCAAAGAAATAGCACAAGCACCTTACTGGGATGACTTGGGGAGGTGTCTTTGGGCTGTCAGGCCTTTTGGAGCTTCTCCAGTCACCCTGCCATGGGAAAGCCTATTGTTTGGGGGGTTGCCTGTGTTTTACTTCTCATGTATCTCAGCAGCCTATCCCTGAATACTGCAGTGTCAAGGAAAGAGGACCATGAAGTTTCTAATGGATGTGATCTGTCAAGACTGGTGAGGGCTGGCAGAGGCTGAGTAGCCCCTACATTCATTTCCATCATATTTGTGATGAGTCATAACTTTCATGGCCACATAATGGAGAGAAGCTTAATGAACAATATCTCCTTGCTACTGGCCTTCATTTTGCATGCAGTGGTATCTCAGGAAATGAGCTTTTGTGTTTGTGGGTCACCACTAGGCTGACTTATTGTTATTCTCAGCCAGAAATAATGTTATAATCAGTACCTCACAGCAAAGTGATTAGTAGTTTGTGTGTGTGTGTGTGATTTGAATGGTGAATAAAGCTTTATACCTTATACCAAGGCACTGATGCCCAGGGATGTATGAATTTTCCTTTTCTTTCAGCTGAGACAATGTTAATGTGATTACGTTGTAGGAAATGAGAGAACTTGTCAATTGTGCTGGAAGATTGTCACCTCTATTAACCAGGAAATGAATAATGAGAAGTGTGGGCAGTTTAGAAAGAGGAGCAGTTAGCAAGTGGGGCAACAGAAGGGTCAGTCTTGAGTCTACCGAGTTTTTATACTTTTGAAAAGAATGAAAGCTATTATATACAAGTTTAAGATATCAAGGCAATAAGGAGGGGGCCTAATTGGATTGCTTACCAGGAGTACCTTAGGAACACAAACAGAGGTCCAAATTAAACATTCTTCACTTTCCTTTAACAGAGGGTGTGGGTTCTTGAAGTAGGAGGGAAGAGGACCTTCTGTCTTCAGCCCTTGGGACTGAGGTGGGAAGACTCTCTCAGAAACTTAGAAGCAAGCCCAAGCTATTGGGACTCCATTTGTGTTTTCTGGTTAAGAAAGTTTCTGTGAATCTACCCATCATAGCCCGCATTGCCATTGACACAGTATGGCTGAGGGTTCGGATATTTTTTTGGGGGGAAAATACAATGAGAAAAGCCTATGCACCCCACCCACTCTTATTGCTTTTCCTGAGTTATGGAATTAAGTACAGCTGGACAGGTGGCAG
The DNA here is from genome assembly GCF_987537825.1 of Furipterus horrens. NCBI lineage: Eukaryota > Metazoa > Chordata > Mammalia > Chiroptera > Furipteridae > Furipterus > Furipterus horrens. The sequence continues at coordinate 139,761,805 of NW_028327172.1, read as the reverse complement.
CTTTTAAAAGTGGAAAGGCATGACTTTGGCATCAAACCAGGGTTACAATGTCAGTTTATTATCCTGTTAGCAAAAATTTTAATATCTTTGAATTTCAGTTTTCCCAGTTGTAAAATGAGAATATTATTATGCAGGGTTATTGGTAGAATTAGAAAGTGGTTGGCAAATATTTAAAAAATAAGCATCTAATAAGGCTTTTCTAAGCAGTTTAAATGATAATGGTGATGATTATTTAGGTTAGCTTCATTCTTTGCCAATAATCTGTCTTCCTGGTTATGGTTCTCTATACATACAAGGAAACACGGAATGATGGCATCTGGACCAACTTCTGTCTATAGCCTTGTGTGTGGAACTGTCCAGAATGCAGCTCAGTGATGAAGAGAGCGTAGGGGATACTATCCTTTCAGTGTCAGAGACTTAGCCAGTTACAAAGCAATCACTTACGTTAAAAGAAGGGGATTTTCAAGGTTAAAATGTAGAAAGTATCTTTTATATCACTCATGAGAAACACAGTTGTCATAAATGAATTTCTTTCATGGCAAAGCTGTATGACTTGTCAGGGAGCACACTTACCTGTTACTGTTCAAAATGATGTAGAACACAAAGAATTACCTACCGCATATTTGACAACATCAAGAATCCCACATAGTAATCAGCTTTGTTCATTTCCCTCATTTGTTCAAAACCTCATCCCTTCTCACTGTCTGCTGCATGGTCAGTCTGCCACCTGATGTGTACAGCGGCCAGCGGGCAATCCCAGGCAACCTTTCCAGGGCCAGCATTCCATCAATCCCTCACACCTGGGTCTGGATCCCAGCATCTCCAGGCACTGGCTTTGAGATTTGGACAAGTTCTGGAACCTTGATGAGGTCCGTTTCCTCATCTGTCAGCTAGGGATAAATACTAATAATACAGATTTGTATCTGTATTAGTTTCCTGTTGCTGCAGTAAGGAATTACCACACACTTGGTGGATTAAGACAGCACAAATTTATTATCTTAGAGCTCCAGTCAGAAGTTCAGAAGTCCAGAAGTCGGTCTTACAGAGCTTAAGTCAAGAGGCTGGCAGGGCTGGAGGCTCCAGGGAAGAACCTGTTCTTTGCTTTTGCAGCCTTCTGGAGGCTGCCTGTCTTCTTTAGCTTGTGGCCCACTTCTGGTGATGGCCTCACTCAGACTGCTTCTGGCAACCCATCTCCTTCTCTGACTCTGGCTCTCCTGCCTTCCTCTTATAAGGTCCCTCATGATTACTTTGGGCCCACCTGAATAATCCAGGATACTCAAGTCCCCCCACACTAAAACTCTTAACCTAGTCACAGCTGTGAGATATAAAGACAATAAGGAGGGGGCCTTGTAAACTAGCATTCACAGATTCCAGAGACTAAGACATCGACATCCTTACGGGGCTGTTATTCTGCCTGCTGTAATATTCTATAGTATTGTGAATATAAACGATGTGTTTTACACACACAAACACACACACACACAATGTCCTTAGCACCGTGTTGTACTCAAGAAACCAATGCCATCCTGCTGCACTCCCCTCCTGTATATAGATTCACACAGGGCCTGGCTCTGGAACGGGTTCTGTTTTTGTCAAATTGCCTTTCTTGATTTCCCTTTCCCTTCCCTGTTGGTTTTTTTTTTTCCCCATTTTATTTAGTTATTTGTATTAAAGGTGTTAAATTTTACTGTTTATTAAACTGTTCAGTGCAGCTGGGTTAAATGATCCATAAGAAGCCTTACATTTGCATTCTTTTCTTACAAAACTGCTGCTAATCAGTTCTCATGTTTACTGCCACTTGATACTGCTGGGGGGGAAATCTGGCACTAATATGTTTTACAAACTTGATCTTTGAATGTAATAGTAGCTGCACAAATCTTAGGATTCTCAGAACAGTTCCAATCACAGAGCAAACCAAAAACTAAACTACAGAAAGATGGAAAATGGGGGCTTTAAATTTAGTAACAAAAGGATCACTAGGTGGTCACATCCTCAAATCCTCAATGTTGATTGTACAAAGGGGTCAAAAGCAGCCCCTGGGGACCATTATCCCTCAAACATGGAATAATATTCAAAAAGAGATACAAAACTCAGCACTTCTTTCATTAAAAAGAAAAAAAAAGTAGAGAAACTTTTAGGTTAAAAAAACAAACAAAAAAGCTAAAATACTTTCCTAGCTGCCTGGGGAATAGGTCTCAATCCATCCACACAGGGAGATGCCCTCATATCTGCAGGAAGCCATTTGGACTAAACCCAAATGGAGTCCATTACTCATTCCCTCTCCGGCTCTTCTTGTGGCTTTTCTTAGATCTTCCAGGAGATTTTGAGTGGCTCCTGTGTCTGTGACTACGGTGATGACCTGGGGAATTAGAGTGGGACCTGCGCCGTCTGTCTCGGGCCCTGCTGCGGTGACATCTTGGTCTCTTGCTCAGATGCCTTTCTCTCTGCGGGGAGGGGCTCCGCCTTTTGGGAGACCGACTCCGCCTACTGGGAGACCAGCTCCTTCTCCTGGAGCGCAATGTGGGAGAGTGACTGGGCTTGCCCAAGTCTCCGTAGCTTCTACGGTGGTGATCAGGTGATGGCGCTGTCTCCAGCTTCTCATCTTCCTCTTCACCGGCCTCCACATCATCCATGTCCTCTTCTAGAGCGCTAACCCGAGGCTCCGGTAGCTTAGCTTCCTCTAGCACATAGCGTTTCTGCAGCCGGGGCAAAATGATATCACAGACTCTCTCGCTGTGCAGTAGCTCATCAATGAACTCATCCACGTGCATCAGTTCAAATTCCCCATTTTTATTCTGGCTCTTAATTTTCCGATAGTCATTGTACAGAGGCTCCAAGTACTTGTAGCAATCAATTGCAGCGCCCGTCAGCCTCAGGTAAAGCGCTCCCAACAAATGGACATACTTGAAGTCCTCATTTTTAATAAATTCAATAATGATATCCTCCTCTGGTTGAATCTGAAGCATCTTCAAGGTCAAGCACAGAAAGGGAGTTGGCTTTATGTTGCTACCATAGACCCTGCCCACAAACCTTAACTCCATGGCTTTATCAACTACAAGTTCAGCTGTGAGTCCAAAGCACTCCTCTTTCCAGTACCTGGAGCCATAGATTCGAGTCCGAATGATCTTTTCCACCAGATACTGTGGATGCTGTGCGTGCCCTTCACCGTGCGGTTCGCCATTTTAGAACGCCTTCAGCTCTGTTTCATCGGGTCCTTTAATGCGTCGTATCCTCAATTGGGAAATGCTGGCACCCACAGCCATGATCACCAGCTGTCCTCGAGGAAGAAGAGCCTGAGAGTCCTCCTGTTGTTTTTGTCTGTTGACCCATACTTATCCTTTCTTTTCTTTCATGTTCCCTTTCTCCCTGATTGGTGTTATTTATGAATGAGCTCTATGAAGAAAAGGTTTTCTTCAAAAAACATTGCATTTCTTCATTGGGGAAGGTGTCCAGGCTAATTGTGAGCCAAGTTGAAAGGGCTTGGTCACCAGAGCACACCAGTCCTGTTTAGATGGGTATTCCAGACAGCACACATGGTAAGCTTGTCCGTATGGTGGAATGTTCCCGACATTTCATCAGTAGGGTATTAATCCAGCTAGAACATCTAGTGCAAGGCTTAAATTACCCAGAGACTGATTTTGCATAGATGTTTATTGAACTTCTAAATGGAAAAACAACGCATGTACATAGTAAAATGGGTAAAATTAAGTCTTCCAACCAGCTTCCTTCCAGGCTTCTCCCTGGAGAGAACAATGTAACAATGTTCATGTTCTCTCTCTCTATCGCTCTCCCCCCCCCTCTCTCCGCCCCCCCTGCCCACCCCCACCCCCACCCCCACCCCCACACACAAGTGGGAAGATAATAGGCACTTTGCTCTGCACATTTATTTTTTTACTTAACAATATGTCTTGGGGATTACTCCATATTAGCACACATAAATCTGCTTTATTTTAAATGGCTGTGTAGTTCTTTATTGTTATTTTAGATTTTAATTTACTTAACCAGTTTTCTATTGATGGATATTGAAAGATATTTTCAAATGTTTTGGTATTTCAAATTTCACTGATTTTTAAAATCTGATTATGATAGGCCTTCTGTTTCCTCTATGTAGATACAGCCAAATGTCCTTTTAATGTACTAATTATTATAACAATAATGACTCCAGAGGTTTTTTGTTTTTGTTTTTTTATGAGGGAGCTTCAAAGGCTAATTAGAGTATATCAATGTTGGCATGGAGTGCAAAAGCATTTTCTTTCAAGTAACCTGTTGATATACCTGTCCTGAACAAGAGTTAGAATAAGCTCAAAAGAGTGCTTAGAATAAGGGCCTTTCAGAGGCTCCCAGCAATTGGTCATGGTCACATAAGGGGTGGCCAGCTGGGATTAATCATAAATACCCACCCAGCTTCATGATTATGGGTTTGTTCACCAGGTGGCAATGATGTCATCCAGCTCCTCCAAAGACTTTGGACCTTTGTAGCAGTCACAGGAGAAAGGGTCACAAGGGTCTGATAGGTCTAGATCCCTGCTATAGGAGTGATGAAAGCGAAGGTCATTCTAAAGAACCACCCATGTAGGGAGAATCTTTGTCAAACAGAAGATCTGTGAAGACCGTAATGAGAAGTAACACTGAGGAGGTGTGCCCACTTGATGAAGAAAACTGGAGAATATACTGAGAGTTCCAGTTCCATCCAAATCATTACCCACATTATCCAAGTCAACTTATACCCTTGCACAAATGCATATACAACCTACACAGACACTTTATGTGCCTTTTAACATTATTAGCCATTTAGTTGTGGCCACAAGGAGACTGGAATCTCAAGAGACCTGAATCTTTTACCTGCTGTCACCTTCCCAAACCAGGCTTTTATTAATGCTCCCTATGGTGTGCTAAAAAAAAAAATGACTGACTCACTTGGGTTTTGTATCAGCTGTTCACAAGTGACTGGAGAAGAGCAAAGTTAAAATAGGGGACCCTGTTAGAGAAGTGAAGGGGAAAAAGTTGTGCTATTAAATGAAGCATGTTCTGGAGAAGATGGCAGTATGCATTCATTTGGAATTTATCTGCCTTCTATGCTTGGGTCAGGGAAGCAATTAACAGTAAAGACTCAGCACTACAGAAAAATCTTAAGAAACCAGGGATGGCACATACAGTGCCTGTGCTGGTGTTTTGAAGCCTTCCCCTGTGACAAGCACTGTCATACCCAAACCTGCTCCAGTGGTTTTAGACACAGGGATGCATGTGGAATGAGAATTGATCTGGGCAAAAAATAAGGCTGATCATATGAATATTTTAAAAGATCTCATTATGATTCTTGAATCTTTTTTACAAGGTTGCTAGTCAATGTGGGATTTACCAGTTGAAGAGAAAGATGGGATATTTTGGAGTGAAAAAGAATAGTTGTTTTTAGTAGAATTCTCCCTATTCCAATGCATAACTTAACTAAAGTGAAGGATGTGTCTCTAATTTGAACTGGTTGATGATGCATGGGTCTGAATTAATAAAAACCTGAGTTACAAGTTATTTTTAAGAAATGAAATTTTAATACTTTCAGTGAAAATATTGCTACTATATAATTGTCAAGAAGAAGGTTTTAGAAGACACACTATAATGAATAGATGTTATATTTAGATAGGATACCAATTTTCATGCACACATATTTGTTCTTGAAACATGTGAAAGCAAAACGAATTTTGCTTTGTTTGCTTGGCAGAACATTATTTTTCAGATTAGGTTTGGCTTTCTTTTGGTCAGTGGACTGAATTAGCACTACAAGATGTCATTAGTTGAGTGTGAATTAGTGAAAATGTGAAACTGAAGATTCTACTGGAAAGAGTTGATGTCACTGCTAAAATTGCCTAATTTCTGCCTGGAGAGTTGCTTAGGTATTGAGACCATCCGACTTCACGCCTATTATCTGTTTACATTCTCTGGGGTCAGTAAGACTATTGCTTGGGTTAGCAGACAGGCTTCCCTAGTTTAAGAATTGATTCCTCTCTGGAACAATAGGTCTAAAAGGCACCTGTTCATTTCTTTATTGTCTAAAACCAAATATCACCAACTTTGTATTTTACTCTTTAGGTTTTTTTTTTCCTTTTTTTCCCCAAGCAGGCCTTAATACTGTCCTGGCATGACATGGGAGAATGGTATGCTTAGTGGAAAAGAACATTTTAATTTATGGTCCAAGAACTGAGGGTAACGTCTGTTGGCCCAGCTGCCCAGCACAGTAATGGCAATCTACTAGAGGCAATGTCATTATTAAAGTTAATAACACAATCAACTTGATTTGTATGTAGAATGACTAAAAATCTCAAAAAGGCAATGGTCCAGTAATAGCTGACTGTAAGCTAAGAGGGCAGATTATTTCAGCAACATCTGATTATTTCTTGGTCTAATTTGGGATGGATATAATTTTACTGAGCAATCGTTTAGTGTACTGTCATGAATCAAAAAGACAGCTCTGGAATTCCTGATTCTTGTTGAAAATCAGGGGCATCTCTTCCTGTGCAATTGGATGGATATTTGTGGAGCACCTAAAATGTGCTGGTCACAGTAGATTGTTAGAGGCTAAATATTTGTTTGTTTTGTGATTGAATTTCTCTTGTTTGAGAAAATAATTTATTTTTGAATCATGTGCCCTTAGAGGCACCAGTCCATGTACTACTAATTTTAGATGCTATCTGATATTTTTCTTAACTTCAGGTTAAAGAGCATTAGAAACTGGGAAAGCAGAATCTGTAGATTCTTGTTTTTGCTTTTTATAATATTAATTGGTAGTGAGCAGATTGTTAGCCAGCACATCTCTGGGCTCGGCTTAGCTCTGAGTTTTGATCTCAATATATAGTAGCAGATCTGGAGGTAAGGTGCTCAGAACAGCTCTAGGATTTTTTAACAACTAGAAGGTAAACGTCTATCTTTAGTTTCAAAACCCTTAAATGTCTGTTTTTAGCCAAGGCATCTTCAGGACACACGAATTTTGTGTCCCAGAGCACCGCCCCACCTCTTTTCTTTGCCTCCCATTGATCAGTTACAGTTGGGTCATTTCACTTCTGGAGGACTGGGTTCATACCCCCAGGGTGGACTTTATGTCATGGACAGTCTACCATTGCCATACCAGGATTCCGTTCTTAAAACCAACTAGACAGAACAAAAACAAAACAAAACACACACACACACACACACACACACACACACACACACAAAACACCCAGTTTTTTTTTTTTACAGCCATCTTTCTTGAAGTTAAAAAGTAGTTGTCTAGAATTCTTTAGTCAGTATAGAAAATGTGACCATTTTCCTTGAGTCTTGAAAATTCAGCTCTCAAAATATTGCTTTTTTTTTGCTCTGACTAGTGTGGCTCAGTGGGTTGGGTGTTGTTCTGCAAACTGAAAGGTTGCTGCTTCGATTCCCTGTCAGGGCACATGCCTGGGTTGCCGGCCAGGTTCCTGGCTGGGGGCATGTGTGTGAGGCAACAGATTAATGTTTCTCTCACACATCGATGTTTCACTCCCTCTCTTTTTCACTCCCTTCCTTTCTCTCTAACAAATAAATAAAATCTTTAAAAATATAGTTCTTAAGAAAATAAAGATGCTTTATGTCTTCCTGGGTACCTGGAAGAAGCTGCCTTAGAATAAGTTGCCTCCAGGTGATGATTTGATATTCTTTGAAATGTGGAAGAAAAATGGGAAGGATTCAACTCTTGTCATTTGTATAGCTTATCTTTAGGAGCCAAAAATAGGTATTTAGCATTTCAAGAATAGCTTTTTGTTTGACCTTTTTAGTAATTTGTCATAGAGCTTTAATGTAGATGGAAACTTGGTATGTGTTTTATTTTAAATAGAATAATGTTTTGCTTTAAAAACCAAATATTATGTCGCAACTTGAAAAACGCAATTTTCAAAACACTGGAATTCTATTTCTCTCATGATTATGTATTTTCTAAAATCTGTATAAAATATGACCTCTCCGCTTTCCCAACAAATTTTACTTATTTAACTAGGATGAAGGTTTATGAGGAGAAATGTCATATCATAAATTCACAAATTTAATATTTTTGCCATTCAAGACCAGTTGATGGTAACTGAAACTGCAGAAAGCAAAACCACGTGTAAGAGGGGATCACTGTATATCATTTCTTTTGTGGATCGGCAGCACAGGGAGAATGTGGAAAGCTAGGTGGAGAAGCAGAGGAGAGCCCCAAATAATGGTGATCGTCAAATCTGCCTTGGGTAGCAGGTGGTGCAAGTATTGTTAGATATGGAGATACAGAAAGGAATGATTCAGGACTCCCACTCTCATGCAGGCAAGCCCTCGGGAAGGACCATGATGGACCGTGTCAGTGGGTTCAGGTAGGTGTAAGCCAAGTGTGCATGCCCCAGAATGAGGGTCTCATTCTGTCTGGTTGGGAAGCAGTTGAGAAAGCCTTCATAGAAAAGGAAATATACCAGCTGGGCCCTTTAAAATATAAATGGAATTTTGCCAAGCAGAAAGAAATGGGAATAGTGTTCCAGGAAGGGGGAGGTAGGCAGGACTTGAACAAAGGCCAGTGGTATGAAAGGGCATGGGAATGTTTAGGAACTGCCAGCTGACTGTTGTGGTTGGTGGAGGAGATGTGTGTATGGCGGAGTGCATTCGTGTTGGGGAAGACGGCTCCAGTGGTCCATAAGCTCATACATTTGGGGTCAGTTTGGGGAAAATGTTGATTGCCATGGGTAACTTGCAAAGGAGTTAAATTTATCCCCTGTAGATATGAAACCTCAAAGCTTTAAGTAGCATAGTAACATCATCAGATCTTTGCAGTCGCGGGTAGAAGATAGCAGGGAGAGGTGGGTTTGTTGGGGGCAGAAGAGCCAGGGAGAGCCCTGAAAGTAGTCCAGAGTGAAATAACGAGCTGAAACCAGAACAGTGGTCTTTTTAACAAAAGACCCGAACATTATAGAAATGAGAAAGTGGAGTGAAATAGGGTTCTAGGCTATGTTATGGGTCAGAAGTTTTGAGATGAAGACACTGTTTTTTTGTTGTTTTGTTTTATATTTTTACCTTGGTTATGCTGCTCTTGAGAGGCTGGTCAGGAGATTTATCTAGAAAGACCCAGTAGGCAGTTGGAAAAATGAGATTTGCACATAAGAGAGATTAAAATTTCAATACAGGTGAAAGGGCCATGATGAGATAGGTGGAAACTGGAAACAATAGGTTTTGCAGGGGGAGAGTATAGAATGGGATGAATGGAGGGCTGAGGATGCAACCTTGGGGCTCACTGACGTTTGATGGGAGGAAGAGGAATGGGTGAAGATGGTGGAAGGAGAGAACTATGTCATAGAACCATGAAGAAGACAGAGTTTTAGGAAGGAGGCCCTTCACACGTCACACAAAAGACCAATAGGATGAGCACAAGAAGAAGCCATTGGAATGAGCAGTTGAAAGACCCCCACCCCCTAGGGGCCTAGATTTCCTGATTCCAATCAAGTGGGGGTGGGAGGAGAAGTCAGACTGCAGAGAGCAGGAGGCCTGGGTGCCAGGTGGGAGCTGGCCACCCACAGGCTGCCATTTCAAGATACAAGTGCAATTCAGTCTGCCTGGAAGGCTCTAGCATTCCATTTTAAATACACAGTGCTTGTATTTCACAGATGATAGAGTGCAACTTGCTTTGACCTCTTTGTATTTTAAAACTTTATAATTCCCTGTCCCAGTTTATGTTCCTAGGGATATATATATATATATATATATATATATATATATATATATATATATATATATTTTGGTTGTCTGAAGGCTTTATGGGCTCAAACAATTTTTCTTGTACATCTTCCTTCCTGCCACCAGCCCCCTCCCAGTCTACCTCCCACAGAGACACGTGGACACACACATCATTTTATTGTGTAATTACACTGACAGTACCCAAACTATTCATTCATGAGTTTCTGCTTCTGATGTTTTTAATTAGCTTTCCTGGAACAGGGAAGTGTCTTCAAGTGATTTCTACTGCAAGAACAATAACAATTTATGCTAATCGTATATCCCTTAAGGAGACCAGAGAGCTTTGTCTTTGGAAAGCTTGTAGAAGGTAAATGAACATTGTTTGGTTAAATGAGGGAACAGGTGGATTTTCCCACTCAGGAAGGGTGGCAGCTCCCCAAACACAGTCTGACCCTCCATTTCTGTCACTTTCCAGGCTTGTGAGGTAGGCCCCCAGCCACCAGTATGGATCAGTCCAGCTTAGTGTATTGAAGGGACTTCGGAGGGGTTATGAAACCTAAATATTATTTTCTGTCCATTACTGTCTGTGTGACTGAGCCTTAATGTCTTCATCTGTGAAATGGAGGGGATAGTAACTTCCTGTATACTACTTGAGGTTTGTGACTCAAATTAGTTGATATATGCCAAAGTACTTTGTCAATGTCAAGTGGTATATAATATCTGGTTCTCTACAATTATTCATAGAATTTCTTTCTCCTTTAGGGAGGTAATGAGTAAAAAGTTTTATCAGATTTTTCCTGTGTGTCTATCCTCAGGTAATGCCATTTAGTAGAACCAGGCAGACTTTTTATTTATCTTTATTCTTTATTGTGGTAATGTGTGTGTGTGTGTGTGTATACCATTTTTAAATGTGCAATTCAGTGGCATTGAGTACATTCACATTGTTGTGTTACTATCATCACCATCCATCCCTAAAACATGTCTTCTCAAACAGAGACTCTATACTCATTAAACACTAAACTCCCCCTTCCCCATCCCCTGGTGCCCACCATTCTACTTTCTGTCTATGAATTTGACTGCCCTAAGTACCTCATATACATGGGATTATACAGTAGTTGTTCTTTTGATTCCGTCCTATTTTCACTTAGTATAAGGCAGCTATTCTCAACCTGTGGGTCATGACCCCTTTGGGGGTCGAACAACCATTTCACAGGGGTTGCCTAAGACCATTGGAAAACACATATATAATTACATATTGTTTTTGTGATCAATCACTATGCTTTAATTATGTTCAATTTGTAACAATGAAAATACATCCTGCATATCAGATGTTTACATTATGATTCATAACAGTAGCAAAATTACAGTTATGAAGTAGCAAGGAAAATAATTTTATGGTTGGGGGTCACCACAACATGAGGAACTGTATTAAAGGGTTGCGGCATTAGGAAGGTTGAGCACCACTGGTATAAGGTCTTCAAGGTTCATTGGTGTTATAACCTATGTCAGAATTCCATTTATATTTATGGCTGAATATTCCATGGTGTGTCTATTCATGTATTTGTCCTTTCATCCATTAATGGATATTTGGGTTGTTTCCACCTTTTGGCTATAGTGAATAATGCCAACAGGAACATGGGTGTAGAAATATCTGTTCAAGTTCCTGCTTCCAATTTTGTTGGATTATACCCAAAAGTGGCATTGCAGACTGACTTTCAGTCTGAGATGATGGGACTGTATAGCCTTGGCTTTGTGCCTCTACTCGGTAACTGCTGATGGAGACTCCTGGAGTCACAAGGGGCACCTTAGCCCTCTGGGGCCTGCCCTAGTCCCTTTCACAGGTGCCTCATTGTCAAGCCCCAAGATGCTTAGCTCATGAAGCCCTTTATGGATCTGTGCCTCATTGTCTTGTCCTTACCACGGGGTCACAGATAGTCCATCCCTTCTGGAGTCAGGGGCTTGATCCAGGAACTGCCTTACCTTGACTTCCTATGGCAGCTGCTGGCACCATATCTGGTGGTGACCTCTAGTCCCCTCCCTATTATGTCATGGTCAAAGGGTAGATTCACACAGAAACCTCACTTCCCACTGAGGGGAAGAATGACCCACAGAACAAGGAAGCACTTATCCCTCTAGCTCCTGATAGCTTCAGCTAAGCACAGGACCTCCTCTGCAATGGCCAAGGTTTGTCACCATTCATACAGATACTGCAGAGGCAGGAGCCTGGGTGGATGCAGAGTGGGGCCTGCCAGCATTTCTCCATCAGAGCTCTGGTAGCTTGGTCGCTACTGCTAAAGGGCTTCTCTACCTTCTGAAAAATGGACATAGTCAATCCAGCAGACTCAGGAGAGAACCCACTGCGAAGATGTCAGCATCAGAGGCCTCAGTGGCAAATAGGGAAACTGAAAATGAATGCACAGAAGTCTTCACCCATGGTGTTAGAATCTTGGTCTTTCCACACCAATCTTTCTTCTCTCCTCTCCAACATAGTTCTTATTCTGCCTCCTGGAGTATAGCAAGAGAGGGCATGTACGTCATCGTCCACAGTTTCTTCCATCTAAGAACGCTCACTAACTCTGAGATGAATCCATCTGGGTCTATCCCTGAGAGAGAAGCCAGCTGGGTGGGGACAGCTCCTGGGTTGGGGGACTCCTTGATGTTGTGTGAATTGGTCTTTTTGGACAAAAGCCCTTGGCAGTAACCCAGTGCTACTGGGAACGTCCTATTCCATATATCACTCTGTGATAAATCTGTTATGAGTTTTCATGTATTTATATTTCATAATTGCTCTTCTGGCTGGTTCCATGTGAGGCATGTGGTACTATGAGGGGAGAATCTTACTTGGCCAATAATTCGTGAATTTGGACAGAACACCTTAGTTCTGACGTTTTCCATTTGGTTCTCTTGTAGAATGCCCATCTTCTGCCCCTCAGGGTTGTGTAATTAGATACAGACCTTGAAGATGGACTTCTCTTGTGGGAGTTAATGTTCCAGTAGAAACACTGTTCCAAACACGCAGTTAATTGTACTAAGTGGAGTGAATTCCTCTCACTGGAAAGGATTTTGTCTTCTTTTGGTCCGTGACAGATGCATATCCCTTTAAAAGGGAAAGGAGATGGAGAGAACAGTACCTTCTCCTTGCTTTGGCATTTCTGTGATGTTGTCTGAAGAACAAAAGCCCCCGACGCACTGGTATTGGGATGACATTGGTCTTTTTAGCGATTTCTTTTCATGCAGGAAAGGTTGTCTCTCATCATAACTGTGTAGAAGCCGTGTTTAGTGTCTCCGAGTATAAAAGAGAAAGTCTAGGGACAGAGAATGACTCAGCGGCTTGTAGTTTTCCTTGACCTGTGGGCTCAGATCTAAGTTGCTGAGATCTGGAGTGGACAATGGAGGAGCCTGTTTTTGTTTCAAAGCCATTGGGGATGTTTCCCCCCACCCAAGTATGGCTTCCAGGCCCTACCTGCTGGCAAATACAGGAGGTGGTGGTGGGTAGGGTGAACAAGATGGCCACTGAAGCTCTGGCTCCAGGGCTCACTGACCACAGGGAGTTCTCTGGAGAAATGGGCTGTCTGTCCTTGAGTCCTGGTTACACTTTCAGCTTGTTGCTCTGCCCTTACAGAGTTAAAAATTTATATTTCCAGGCGGGAGAGTCTCTCCCAGTCAGGGCATCATTTGTGTCTTTGTTTCTTTGTTTGTTTTGTTTAATAAAGCAAGCTAGTTATTGAAGACTTGCATGCCCCTCCTTACCAGTTAATTAACCTCGTGTCAATGTCATGTGTTGCACTAATTCACACTTTAGTTACATCCTTATATATCTACAAGAATTAATTAAATGTTTGTGAAATGCTTCCTAATTTTCTTGGGATGAAAAGGCCTACAAGGAATCTAGTAATTTTAGTATGACTTCTGGTCAACTTGGGGTGGGGGTGCAGACAACTTCAAATGCACACAGTCTTTCTCTGTAGGAACCTTGCTGGAAGCTTCTCTGTTTGCTCCCAAGTGACTGCAACAGTGTTGTTCTACAGGGCGGCAGGTGGAACAGGGAGGCAGCCAAACCCATGTGGACATCCACGTGCGCCTTTGCCTGAGGGCACATCTGCATGTGTGTACTTGTTTGCCTAAAGAACTTTGGTCAGCAGTGGTGCTGGATAATAAAGTAACAATAAGGCTGGCGGTATTCGTGTTACTATTATTGTTCAAACTTTCGTAGTGGGATTAGAGGAACCTTGTGGAACTCCAAACCCCTGAACCTAAACCACTTTTTTTCTTCCTCTTTCTTCACAGCGGGGCATTTTCTGAAGTGGTCTTAGCTGAAGAGAAGGCAACTGGAAAGCTCTTTGCAGTGAAGTGCATTCCTAAGAAGGCGCTGAAGGGCAAAGAAAGCAGCATAGAGAATGAGATAGCCGTTCTCCGAAAGTAAGTGCCAGGAGGCACCGCCTTCTTCCCCAACAGCCTTGGGGTTATCCGTGGTCCCTAATCCAAGGGAGGGAGAAAGCTGTGAGTGCTGGCCTCCCAGAGTTCAAAGAGAATGGTCGACACACTGGCAGCAGGGAGTGGGTAGGCTCTGCGAATGATGACTAATGCTCGTGAAGTGCGTTGAGAGCAATTTTCAACTATACATCTTATGTTTTATAACATTTGCAGCAGTGGTTTGAGGCAGTTATTTTTTTCCCTAACATCATGGCAGTTGAGTAGACTTGGTTTTGAACTAAGACCCTGACACTCACTCTAGCTGATGACCTTGGGCCAGTTACTGAGCTCTGAGCCACTTCTGTGAAATGAAGTTAATCATATCTCTACATATGGTCTCAGGATTAAGTGAGAGGGTACTCCACAAGTGTTTGTAAAGTGCTTTCAACAGCACCTACTACACAGTAAGTGCTCAGTAAAGGGTAGCTGCTGTCACCACTGCTCCTAGTATTATTATTATTGTTGTGGCTTTATTTTATAATTAGGAGATGAAGCTTAGAGAACAGAGTGCCTTGTTCACTGCCTTGCAGAGCCTGGAATGCTAACCCTACCATTGTTATTTCCACACTCTGACAGGTCTTCCATTTTCTGCCACCCAGAAAATTTCATAGATTCACTATCTATAAGTGCTTTATCTCTTCATTGAGTTTTATTTTCGCTCCCTATGTGTAATAGCACCAAATCCAGATCTCACCCTTAGTATAATGGCACACACAGGACCATTCCAGTGTGTCTAGAGCCCCCCAGATGATGACCTCTCATTAACGTGGTGTCCATCATGAGCAAGTCCTTCCCTGTGTCTCACGGGGTTTGGGGAACAAAGCCTTATATGGTACCTGCTTTTCCCTGTTTGGAGTTGTATCTGAGTATTGTGCTATGAAAATTTTAAGAACTTCTATTAATAAAAGATGTTAGAAATATCCTTGAAATTTTTGGGATTTGGAACCAGCATAGAGCAAGAATCCTGTCCAGATAAGCAAAACAGAATGGAAACAGGCCTTGTAGGGCCTTAAAACAAACTGTCACACCCATACATTCTTCCTGAGTAACCCAGCCCTCCCACTTCTGTCTCAGGGACCAACAGCGCCCTGTGGACAATGGTTTGCTGCGATCAGTACAAACCCAGGACCACTGAGGTGAGGGAGAATCTGTCCTATTCCGCGTCATATGTGATGAGTGTTCCAGAACAGATGGGTCTGAATAGCTCTTTAATGTAAGGGTTTTCAATTATTTGTTTAGTTGTTTGGGTCATTTCTAGGTTCCCTAGATTGTCTATTTGGGACGCAAAGAGTTTCAGATTGTCTGAGGATTGCATAAAATGATTCCATGGAAGAGAATTGGAGAAAACAAATTACATTTAGCATTAAGTAGGAAAACACTACGTTAGTGAAACATTTATTGAAACTTTCCAGTATGAAATCAGCACTTGAAGAAGAGGGTATTTGCTAGGTATTAGTTGCTGCCATGTTGCAGATATCTGATATTTTAGATGGAATTCTAGACACGGGCCCAGAGCCTTCCAGAGTCTCTGCTTTGGGCACAGGGGCTGCCCACTGATGAAGTGAGGATGCTCCCCTTATTTTTATATGACTCTTTCATTGGCTGAGAAGCCACAAATCCAGGGAAGTCAGCATTATTTCTCATCTACATGGGCAGGGGACATGGCGGTAGACTTCACATGTTATGTTGGCTGTGCTGCAGTCATTCTGCTTTAATTAGTGTCTCCACCCTGTGTCTCACTCAAATAATCATCCCTGCCAGGGAGAGGGCTTTATGCCAGTGAGCACCAGGGACTGGGAATTACTCATTTTGATAGTTTCACACGATCGGCTTTTGAAATATCTTCAGACATGACCCCTTCTTTTAGGAATACAGAACAAAGAAATGATTTCTCAGGAGATAAGGTGATATATCTCCAGGACTTAGTTTTTTTATTTTTTATTTTATTTTATTTTTTGTCCTTTATAAATGACTTGGAAGTGGAATAAGAGGCAATTCCACATCATAAGCAGCCAAAAGCAAAGGATTTGTGTTGTAAAGAAAGTGGTTTGGGAACCACTGTTAGAATGCTGTCATTGAAACATTCATTCATTTAACCAATATTTATTAAATTCCTGCGTATCAGCAGCCTTGCTAGGCACAGAGGTTAAAAGGTAAGATGCAATTCTTGTCCTCCAGGAGCTCACGGTTGTTACTAAATAAGTGTGATAATGTAGATGCTGTGAGAGAAGTTTGATTAAGGCTCAAGGGGAGGGCTGCCCAGCTTTTTCTTCAGGGTGGAGATTGAGGTAAAGGTTTTGTAGAAGAGGTGGGCCCAGAAAATGAGAATATTTTGCTGGGGGCAGAATGGTAGAGGTATGTTCCACCAGAAGGAACAGCCCAGGTACAGAGAGGAGAGGCAATCTGGTGTGCTGGGAACTCCAGGTAGCTCATCAGACTGAGCAGAGGGTTCAAGGTGAGGCATGGGAGACCTGAGGTTGGAGAGATCAGATAGTAGGGGGCTGTATACCCTGCTTTGGACCTTGATTGTCATTCTGTAGACTGTAAGGAGCCAGTGAAAAGTTTTAATGAGTTGGATAATGTGATCAGGATTGCTTTAGAAAGATTACTGTGGCAGAACATAGAAGGATGGATTGGAGGGGTCAAGACTCAATACCAGGGGAGTAGTTAGGAGGCCACTGGAGGAGTCTGGGAAGCAGTGCATTTAAATAGGAGCTACAAGTTGGGATAGAAGAGACAAATCTGAGTGTGTGCACAAAATAGAATCTCTAGGACTGAGCGACTTGGAAGGAGTGGGGAGACAGTTGAGGGGAGATAGGATTCTAGAGGAACCACCAGGTTTTGATTGGGTAGCTGGGTAGATAATGACCTTTTTACCTGAATTAAAGCACAAGAACAGGAGGACCAGTCACGAGTTCTGATGTAGACATGCCGAGTCTGAGCGCTTTGATGATGGCCATGTGGAGATGACCAGTGGCAGTGGAGGTCTGGAACTCAGCTGTGATCTAGGCTTGCTAGATGTTTAAGTTTTCTGAAACAACATAAAAAATTTATTTGGTACTTTCCAGAATTAAATCATTATAGATAAAGGCCCAGAGACCTGCTTTGTTCCAAATTCTGCCATATACCCTGGTCATTTGTATATTTCCATGCTATTTTTCATCCAAGTAGGCCCATCTGAGAGACTGCTTGCTGTTTTATGTACTGAATTTATTGCAGGATGAGAGATTTATATATTCTATTGGATTAAAGTAATGTAGCTAATATATCCTTAAAGATGTTTTTATACTTGTTCTGAAAATAGTTCCAAAATGAATCTTCTTCTTGATAAGCAGGTATTAAATGAAGCTCGAGGGGAATTAAAAGTGTAGGGCAGGTGCTGCGCAGCAGAGAGCTGCTGGTCTGACTTTGGCATTCAAGGGGCAGGATATGTATGATTCAGTACAAGCGTTCCCCAGCGGAATAGTTAGCTCCGGTCCCAAGAATGGGTATTTTATCCATTAGGGACTGTCGCATTATCAGTGTCACATACTCTGGTTAAATTATAGAGCTTATAGTTTCTGTGCTATTATTTACTTAGAGGGCAGACACTATCCAAATCTAATTTCAAGGCAACAACACATACAGCATTTCTTTTTTGAGAACTAGAAAGGCAAATATATAAAGTAACAGTCTGCACGTAAGTGAAAGATGAAGCGAGAAAGAGATGCATAAAGCTAGAAAATGGGGGCTGAGCAAAGTAACAAAAGTGAACCGAGAGTAGCCCTTTTCCTAATAGTTGGGAAAACTGAGGCTCGGGCGGGTGAAAGAGGCAGTCTGCATGAACTATGGCACCAGAATTCAACATGCTGTTTTAATGGTTACCTTGTAGCCACAGAGATTATCTTGGCCAGGAAAGGGGCCTGAGTAGGCACTGCTTTTAAATTCCATGTTCTCCTCCATCTGGGTGCACAGGGGAGTCTCAGCTGATGGTCTCTCCCTTTTTCTCTCTAAATCAGTGGTTCTCAGCTCTAGTTGCAATTAAAACCATCAGGGGTGCTTTTTAGAACATCCCAATGCCCAGGCCCCATCCTAGACCTATTGAGGTAGAGTTGGAGGTTCTGGTGGGCCTCAGAAATTTTACAAGGCAACCCCTCTCCCCCACAGTGATTCTAGCATATGGCCAAGTCAGTGTTGAGAACAGCTGCTCTGGAACCCTTGCCTCCTGGTCTCACCCCCCAGGGGGTGGAGCTGCTATTCATGTGTCCAGGAGTATGGAAAGATGTGTACATTCACAAACACACCTGACATGCTTCCTTTAGGTGAGAGGTTCCATTTAGAAGAGTTGAATTTCATCATCAGAGAGGGGGATTGGCTTGAGCCCACCATCCCATCGAGGGCATCAGATACCTGCCACTGGCTGGATTCAAGAGCTAGAACCTGGCTGTCTGAGGCTGGTGTTGGGGTTGGTCAAGCCAGCATGATGAGGTGCTGAGCCCACTATCAGAAGGGGATCAGGGCTGCTGAAGGTAGCTGACGCCAAGGTGCAGGATTCCCGGTGGCCAGCGTCAGCAGGAGGTGTGGTGGGGCTGGGCCTTCTAGAGGGAGAGTGAATTGAACGTCTTAACCAGGTAAGAGCAGGACATCAGAGGCCTGGGTGGTCCTTGCAGTAGTAACTTGGTTCTCTGGTTCTCTTACACTAGACAGACAAGCTTCTCTCAGGGCAGATGGATGAGAGGGAAGGCAGTTTTAGGACCCGAAAGAGAGGATGGCTGGCTTTGTGTTAAGTAACACCCTTCAGAGAAGGATTTCTCTACAGATTAACTCATTTAAATCTGGCTTGCTTCTGCTCCCTCAGCTTTGTTCTCATGGCAGGCTGGCCCTGTTCTCTTGTTGAAATCACTGCCAAGTGCCAGTTTATTGTGTGTGTTAGAGAAACATACGCTTCAATAGAAATTCATTGATTCAGGATGAACAGAACCACGTTTTCAATGACTGTAAGTGGCTGAGCTGGTAAAGCTGATGCATGAGTTTCTTAGGCACCAATACAGGTTTTTAAGGATCTATCTAACCTGCCTAGAAGATGGTATTCTGACTTAGAGACCTTCTGTCTGGAAAGATGGTTTTGGAATTAAGGATACAGGTGGGAGGCGTGAAAAACAATGGTTAGCCCTGACCAGCTATCTCAGTTGGTTGGAGCATCATCCCAACACTCCAAGGTTGCAGGTTTGATCCCTGGTCAGGGTACATGCAAGAATCAACCAATGAATGCATAAATGGGTAGAGCAACAAATCAGTTTTTCTGTCTCTCTCTCTCTCTCCTTCTCCTTTCCTCTCTCTCTAAAATCAATAAATGAAAATATCTAAAAAAAATAACAATGGTTAAATGCCATAAAATGACAAATAGGGAGGCAGGTATATATTTTACAGTCCCAGAATTCTTACTAAAAGTTCCCTTCATTTTGAGAAACAACCATGTAATTCAAGTAAAACAGGCCTGAGAGATGCAGTAAGTTATTTGATGGTGGTTATTGTTGTCATATTGTGTGTGTGATTAAAGTCACAATCTTGCCACGCTTGGAGCATGCACGTATGGGTGTGTGTCCTGAAGGACCCCAGACCCCCTGGAATGTTGCCAACAACCTCTTCTGGATCTGTTCAAACGAGGCTCTAATATGAAAGCTTCAAATTACAGAGGAGAGCTGACACGCTTCTCTGTGGCCCTTAGTGACCTGACCTCAGAATTTTGCCTGATTTGGTGTACTGCCTACTCTTTAGCTTTGTGCCTTGGCCTCTCTATGTCTGGGAGCCCTGTGAATCTGACTCCCAAGAAAGGAGCCTCTCTCTGCCAGGCAGACAGTAAACTCAACTTTGTGTAGCCCACCGTTTGGTGGGACTGTTTATTTCATCCTAACAGTGTGTGTGGATACAAGAAATAAAATTGGTCTGATGCCAGCTCAGCTTTACAGCCAGAGAGGATACATTTGGTGCTTCCGGGAGGCCTTCATATGATGCACTGCCCATAGTGGATAATCCAGAAATATTTTTAATTTGACTCGAGACCCTTAATCAGTGCATTTCTATTTGTCCTGTCAATTGCTTGGGCATTGCTTACAGAACTCCAGGAATGGGAGGAAAATAGAATTGGTAGTATACCTTCTTACAAAATGGGAATGTTCACATTAGCCTGAGCAGGCATGTGGGTTTATCTCTCTGGTGACCACGAACCTCTGGAGCCTCTTGGGTTATGTGGGACGGTTTGGTTTGTCTCCCAGTCTTCAGTCCTCGCTCCCACAACATGACAGAGATGAGAGTTTAAATCCATGTCTGATGTTGACCCTCTCGACCTTAATTGCAGAAAGTCACCTGCTTGATGGAATTCAGACTCCTTTGTAAACAAGTCCCTGCTTTGTGATTTTGCTGTATAGTGTTCACCTGTCCACCCCCATCCCCCGTGTTTTAGTTTCAGTCCCCCAAAAGGAACAGATGATATGGGCCTCTGCCTCTCCCACCCTCTCCTTCTGGCTTCAGCGGGCTATACCTCAGTTTGAGATGCCCCCTCCTTTCGGATTCCCCCCTTGTTTGTCCTTGCCTGGGTGAGACCCCTTGGCACCAAGTTTGCCTCTGCCCCTCCTGACTCAGCTACAAGGTCCACTTCCTGAGACTGGCTTTCCTGAAGCTGGTGCTGCCTCAACTAAAGGCATGATGGTGAGAATGGAGGCAAGGGGTGGGGGAGGAGATCGAGGGAGGGTAAGGAGGTTAGAAGCCCTGGGCTTGGGCACTGACTGAGCAAAGAGGTGTTAGGATAAAGGAGAAATCTATGCTGACTCCCAGTGCTCTCTGGCTGTGGTGACCCAGAGGATGGCGGGTCCATCAGCCAGTATGGGGTGTTCAGAAGAGGAGGCCTGTGTCAGGGGAAGATGATTCTCCTATGGCAACAGAGCGGGCTTAAATCTAGTCTGGCTGTTCCTACCACTGTTTCTGCTCTATATGTGCCTCTGTGGATATTTAGAGTAGTTGGAGAAACAGTGCATTTTATCACACTTCTAGACAGAGTGTCAGTTATTTGCATGCTTATTTCCATGTGCTATCTCTCTGTCATCTAATCTGCCTATGTGTTTGAGGAATTCAGCCCTTGTGTGGATTAGTTGATGATTTAGATTCCTCTTATAATATATCTTGGCAAACACTTTCCCATTCTATAAACTCACTTAGCTAATGATTTATACAAATTTCACTTCAATGATTCCAACAGAAGTTTATATATATATATATCTTGTAGCCTAATATGCCTAAAAAGTCAGAATAGTTTAGATTGGAGGACCACACATGAAAGATTAAGTATAGGGTGTCCTGGGATTGACTAAGTTGGTAAATACAGAAAAAGAAGTAAATATGCACCAAAGGTTTCTGTTTCTTTTCTGTTAAACTTTAAGTTGTGTCAGGTCTATTTTCTACATGGTTTTGGCATTATTTATGTGGGTATATAAATGACTTCAGTGAAGTTTTATTTATGATTCATTATCTAGATTAAACTATATGTAATTTGATGAATACATTTTATTTTACAAAATTGAAGCTTAGGGTTATCATGTGGGTGGTTTAAACAGTTACCATTTTAAAGCTGTATAACTGACATTTTCCCCCAAAGTCAGCTTAAAATTGTGGCTACAGTCTTAGGTGACTGGTCTGAAGTTTTTAGGAAATACACAATTATAGGAATCAATTCTAAAATAATAGTTGCATGAAATTTGAGAAATGGGATCCATTTTTAGCCATTTGCATTTTTTCATAAATATTTAAAAAATAGTGTTGACTCTGTGATTTAGACATGTGGTAGATATCACTGGGGAATGCAAACACGTGTAAAGATATTTTAAAACAAATCCAGTGGTGTGATAGATGTAGTGTTTTTATTCTTGTTGAAGGCTACAGAACTGATGTACTAAATTCACATATGTTCATATATTATACACAATGTGTGTAATTTACAGATATACATGTATGTACATATACACAAATGTAGATATACACATTTTAAATGTATTTTCTTTTTGCTTTGCACTGAAGAGCAAAAAGTTCTTTTGCTTAATTTACTAAATATGTCCTCATGGTTGTCAAAAATCTGCTAATTACCTAAATTAGATAATAAGGCATGTGAAAAACCTTAAAAATGCTCAGGTGTTAGGGGTCATGCAGATGTTAGGCATCAGCACCACTCTCGTCATTACTCTCTCTGTGGGAGAGGTGAGAACAGAAACTGGCCCCCATTTTAGGGGAGGAGAAACTGAGGCACCCACAGGTGTGTTGTCTGGGTGAGTGATGGAGCTGGGAGACAGCCGAGAGCTCCTCACTTGCAGAGCTGTTCTCATATTTTAGGGGACCCAGCCATCCCTTCTGGCAGGAAACCACTGTTGGAACTTTGGACACTCTTAGAACAACTGAAGGGAATCAGAAATCATACGACTCCCAATGACTAGTAATAAATACATGTTAGTACGTTTCAATAGATGTCAGTAGATATGAATAGCTTAATTGACATTGGTGTCAAGTAAATGAATAGACATATCTCTAAAATCAGAATTCAGTCTTTTGTCCCAGCTTAGCCACCAGGAATCTACAGCAGTTTTTATCTATTCTTTGAGATTTTAAATACAGATAATCTTACTTTGTCATAATTTAAAAACTAGCTGGGACTTCTACAAGCATTGTTTTATGCCAGTGTCACAATAAAGCTATGAAGCGGATATTATTATCCACATTTTACAGACAAGGAACTGTGACTTATGTAAGAAAATTTCAAAGGCCACATATGCAGTAAGAGGTAGAGCAGGAAGTCAGACCTAGAGTCTGTCTTTCCCACTATGCTTTGTTTCCTCTGGTGTCTCCATGTTGTCCCTCTAAAACAGGACCACATAGCCTTGATGTAGGCAACAGCCCACTGCATGTTGGAGTGCTCATTAATGGTGAAAGAATAGATGTCTAATTGTCTGTTTTATACTGTCATTAGAGAGGCAGTGTGCAATATTGGGGGAGACCCGAGTTTTCATCTGACAGCACCACTTAGAAGCTGTGTGACCTTGGACAAATTATTTCAACTCTGTGCCTCCATTGTCAGGAAGATGGGGATAATATTAGTATCTGTGTCACATGGTTGTTATAGAAATTAAAGAATTAATGCACGGAAGGCACAAAGCATGCGCTCTCCAAATGTCTGCTGTTTATCTGATTATTACATGTCCTGAGGATGTCTTGTCAGACAATGGGAGTGGGGAGAAGCTGCCTTCCCGAAGTCA
The DNA here is from genome assembly GCF_987537825.1 of Furipterus horrens. Lineage (NCBI taxonomy): Eukaryota > Metazoa > Chordata > Mammalia > Chiroptera > Furipteridae > Furipterus > Furipterus horrens. The sequence goes on along the minus strand of NW_028327172.1, from coordinate 139,738,358 downwards.
GTCACACAAGTGTTGCCTCTTTAGGGTGCCCTGTTGGAGCCCAGGGAAGCCCTGCTGGCAGAGTGTGCAGTGTCAGCAGCAGTGAGGTGGCCAGTGCTTGTCCAGGGGACAGAGAACCAGTGATAATACCCAGTGTCACTGCAAGCTGTCAAGAATCTCTCAGCTTTACTGTTTTTCTTGCTGAAAAAAATTATGACAACGTCTACTCTTGTCTGTCTTTCTGTCTGCCTCCCCTAATGTTAGAGTGCAGAGCATTAGAACAGACGGCGCTTAGAGATCCTGGTCCAGCTCTCTTGACTTCCAGATGAAGAAACAGATGCAGAGAGGTTAAGTGACTGGCCCAAGGTCATGGAGCTAACTCTGGCAGCAGTTTCTGGTCTCCTAATTTCGCACTCTGCGCATAACCTTACTGTTTCTCTGTTCAGCATCCCCCAGGAGAAGGCAAGAAAATGAATTCCTCATGTTGACAAGGCCTTTGGTATGTGCAGCAGGGAGAAAACACTCTGCTTGGGTAGCTTGGCCAGATTCCAGGATGGGATATTGAATCTGGTTTCCAAAATTCCCCTGGTGATTTCAATTGGATATGCTGTTCTTTCCTCTCACTCTGTCCTGGGGATGCAGTGTTGCTGCGGACTGTGATTGCTATCGAGTTTCCGGTTCTCTGGAATTCACCAGGAAGGAACTCAGGGGCCAGCTTCACTCAGAGCCCGTGTTTAATGTTTGATGACGCTGATCCTTGCGCTAGCTTCTTGTCAACAGAATGGAGATACCACTTCTCAGAGGTGTGGTAGGAAGAAGCCAGCTACAGACTGTGGAATAATTTGGAAAACATAGGAAGTGCTACTCTGGGGAAAAGTTATAATTCAGGAAGACATTTTTCCACTCTCCACATCCGGCCACTGACCAGGGAGGCATGCTGGACACCCAAGCGCTGCTCCTGTCCCTCCTTGGCTTTGTTTATCTTCTGCCTTCTCTGCATCTTTCTGGGATTTTCTAGAAACAAAGGGGGGGCTGCTTTCTCATGTACTCTTAGGGATATCAGAGTGGGTTTGGGGGACATTGAATTATCCTGAGGGTGGCCAGAGTAGGGAAGCCACTGAGCAGAGCCTGAGGTGACCACTGAGAAAGGTGCCGTTTGTAGAATAAACTCGCCTGTTCAAGAAGCCACGGAATTGGCCTCAATGGAACAATTTTATACTATGTAACTTTTTCTGGTTATGAAAGTCAACTAACAGAAGTTCTCTCTCAAGCATTAGATATTCTTTCTACTGAGCCTCCTTGCTGGGGAACAGAGGGATAATGTAGACATTTCTTTAAAACTGAGTAGTTCCCTGGGTCAAGTTAAGTTGATTTGTTTGAATTGTATTTCTACAAATCCAAACCCAGATTCCCTAGCTGTGAAGTGTGGTGTGTTGTTGCATTTGCTTGTTTACTTGTTGTTTGTTTAATCCTGGTAGGACTCTCTCCAGGACAAAGCAACTTGATACAGCCGCTAGGAGAAGGGCCCCTAGGGATGGCAGAGTACGGCTGTAGTGTAGTGCCTCCGGTCTGGGGTCCAGTGTTAGTGATAATTCGTGTTAACATTAAAACTTGGGAGACAAACTCATTTGTGAGTGCATCTTTCTGTTTAACAGCATAAAGGACCTATTTTCTGTTGAATTCAAAACACAGCACATGGTAGCTGGGCCCTGGAAACTTCCCACCTGCTTTCACGCAGGTTTTCTTTAATGGTGTCAGTGGAATGGTTGAAACTTTGATTGACTTCTTCATGGTCCCAGAGTGAGTTTCTTTTCTGCTCTTTTTCCTTTCTTGGAATGCTTGTTTCTTAAAACCTTGTAGAAGATTTGTAGGAATAGGTCAGTAAGTTAAGTTTGTTCTACCAACAGTATCATGGATAAGTTACTTATTGTCACAGAAAGAAAAGTTGCTCATTGATATAATTTCCTGGAGAAATGTGGCCAGTAGTTCTTATTTTTATGAAACATAGTCATTTAATTAAGTGACACAGTATTTCATTATCCAGACATGGATGCTATAGCTCATTTAAACAGTTTGGGGACAGTCCTTATTAAGATATTAAGTCTTCTTCTTCTCCTTATTAGTCAGTCAGTGTAATTTTTCCAAAAACATATCTCTCTTTAAAAAATAATTTTGAATGTGTTTTCTCTTTATAATCATCAGTTCAAGCAGTATAGTTAGTGCCAACTTCTGAATGAAACTTTGTTCTGAAGAAACTACTTATGCAATAATTTGCCTGAAATATTCACAGTATTGTTGCTGAGTCAGATGACCAGATGGTAACAGGACTTTTCAGAGTATATAATATTTTATACTCCTATATTCTCTGTACACAAGAGTTCAATTAGTGTGGATATTTAATTTCCTTTTGCAGTAATGAGCTGCATTCCCTTACTTGCATAAAACATAATTTTTTAATGAAATAGCCCATAATATCAATATATCACTTAGATTTTGTTCATTTTATCTTTTTCGAATGGCATCATCTATATTTATTATATAAAATCTTGCTACAGTCATACCTCGGTACTCATCAGCTTCAGAACCTGTCAGATTCTGTACTCATTGCATTTTGGTGGGGAAAGAAAGTGTTTCAGCACTCCGCACTTGCTCAGAACTCATTACTCTTCGTAGAACCTGTATTGAGTCATAACATCACCCTGCAAGAGAAAATGCTTCATCACTCGTTGCTTGCTCAGTACTCATCGATTCTGGCACTTGTCACAAATTTCAAAATGAATTAACAATGAGTACCGAGGTACCGCTGTATTTTGAACTATTTACTCAGGATACAGATCCAGTTGAAATTTATCTTAAATACTCCAAAAAATTGTGTGGGGAGCACTCATGAAGGTGTTTGGAAATCTACCTAGGAAAATGAATATTTTAAAGTTCTTGAGACCAGTGTGCTAAATGTCAATAGTATTTACTTTTACATCTCAATAGATATGGTGGTGATCTGAGAAGCTATAGGTTCAGGGGTCTATAAATACTTGAAATAAGTCAACTCCCTTTACAAATACCTTGTGGCTCAGACTTCTAAATTTAGATTTGTCTTTTTCTAATTACTGTGAATTGGAGAGCTCTTAAATCTACTTAATAGGGATGCATCATACTTCCAAGATTGTTGATGTTTTCCTAGCCTTTAATTCTTCTTGCTCTCCCTCCTTAAGATGCATGAGGAAAGGAGCGGTTGCTCTGTGGTCTGCCTCTGGCTGTGCTTACGTGGTGTCCCGTGTCCAGAGTGAACCTCCTCTGCACTGGTCTGTTCTCAGTTGGGGTCCTTTGGTGTCTGAGTGTGGTCCTCAAATAGGAGCATCAACATCTCCAAGGAGCTTGTCAAAAATGCAGACTCCTGGGCCCCGCCTTGAACCCCCTGAGTCAGGATGTGCAACCAGACTCCCAGGTGATTTGTGTGCACACTTACCCTTGAGAAGTACTGATCTAGGAAACTTTCCTTCAGAAACCAAGGTGATTCAACTGCCCCTCCCGTGTGCTCCAGCAGCACCTGGTATTTTTCTCCCTTTTAATGCTTGTCACAATAGAGTAATTGTCCATTTCCTTGTCTGACTTTCCCACTGCATTGAAAGCTCCTTGAAGAGAGGGCAAAGTCCCTGCTACATAGTAGGTGCTTCATATATTTTTGTTGAATTGCATTATACCAGTTTCATAAGAGGAAAGATCGAGGAATGCAATATGTATTCCCTGCCCTCTTAAAAAAAAAAAAATCAGGAGATCCAAGATGGCGGAGGAGTAAGTGGAAGCTACACTAACCTCCTCCCAGGACCAGTCTGGATTTACAACTTAATTTTGGAGAAATCATCTGGAATAACCAACGGAACACTAGCTGGAAAGAAGTCTTATAACCACGGAGAGACAGAAAAGGCCGCTACATCACAACGTGACCGGTAGGGAGTGCGGAGACGCGGAAGGGCTGGCTGGGCTCACACGGGTGGCTGCTGAAGGGACTGAGAAACAGCTCAGCAGCTGGGGATTCCCCCTGAGAAGGGCAGGGTCTAAACCCCCAGCTGGGCTTCCCAGCCTACAGCGACAGAGTGGAAAGTAAAATAGTATCAGCTGTGAAAAGCGAAAAGCCACAGGCTTTCTTGCTAGCTGGAGAGAAACAGCAGGAGAAAAAGAGCTCTTAAGTGGATCACATACGAAAATATTTTGGCCGCCACTTACCCTGGGCTCAAGCAGAGGGAAGGCAGAGAGGACTGGAGACACTTGGGGAGAGTTTGGCACGGTGGCTTTGAGGGGAGAACTGGAGGAGCAGCTGACTGGGTCCCAGTGCTGACTCATCCCCAGTACTGCGGGAAGACCATTCCCCTCCAAGTGGCGTCAGCCTGAGGGGAAGCAAAAGCCCTGCCTGCAGGAATTAAGCTGCCACACCCACAGTCCTTAAGCCTGACAGCTAATCACAGATTGAATAGATTAACAATCAAAGAAGACAGACAACAACAGTAGATCCCTGGAAGTCTCCAACAGGCTGCCTAGGGCCAGACTGGTACATGATCTGACGCCACCAGAGGCAGATCCAGGAAGTGCAGATCATTCCAAGAAGCACCAACAAACAATAGGAGTCAAAAAAATGGGGAGACAGAGAAACAACCTCCCATCAAAAGGAAAGGTAGAATCCCCAGAAAGAGTGCTAAATGAAATAGAGGGGAGCGAACTATCAGATATGGAATTCAAAACATGGATTATGGAGAAGCTGAATGAGCTCAGCGGAAACTTCAAAGAACTCCAGAAAAACTACAAGGAACTCACAGAAAATTACGTGAGCATGAAAAAGGACATAGAAGCTATCAATAAGAGCCAGGAGGAAATGAAAAATACGATCTCTGAATTGAAGAACACAGTAGAAGGAATTAAAAGCAGGCTAGAGGAAGCAGAAGATCGGATCAGCGAGCTGGAGGACAACCTACACAAAAACTCCCAGACAATGCAACAAAATGAAAAAAGACTGAACAAGACTGAAGAGGTTCTAAGACAGCTGCAGGACAACATGAAACGTAATAATATCCGTATCATAGGAATTCCAGAAGGAGAAGAAGAAGAGCAAGGGATAGAAAACCTCTTTGAAAAACTAATGACAGAAAACTTTCCTAACATGACGAGAGAAAGAGTCACGCAAGTCCAGGAAGCACAGAGGGTCCCAATGAAGATGAACCCCAACAGGCCCACCTCAAGACACATCATAATTAAAATGGCAACATTCAAAGACAAAGAGAGGATCCTAAAAGCAGCAAGAGAAAAACAACTAATAACATACAAGGGAGCTCCAATAAGGCTATCATCAGATTTCTCAGCAGAAACACTACAAGCCAGAAGGGAATGGCAAAAAGTATTCCAAGCAATGAAAAACAAAGGCCTACAACCTAGAATACTATACCCAGCAAAGCTCTCATTCAAAATGGAGGGTGAAATAAGGAGTTTCCAAGACAAAAGAAGGCTAAAAGAATACATCTCCACCAAACCAGCAATGCAAGAGATGCTAAAAGGTCTGCTCTAAGAAGATAAAGAAACAGAGAGAGACAGAGAAGAACACGAGTACAAAGGGGAAAAATGACAATGAATAAGTACTTATCGGTAATAACCTTAAATGTAAATGGATTAAACGCTCCAATTAAAAGACATAGGGTAGCTGAATGGATTAGAAAGAATGACCCACATATATGCTGTCTACAAGAGACCCACCTTAGAACAAAAGATTTACACAGACTGAAAGTAAAGGGATGGAAAAATGTATTCCAAGCAAATGGACATGAAAAAAAAGCCGGGGTAGCAATACTTATATCAGACAAAACAGATTTCACAGCAAAGTCCATAAAAAGAGACAAAGAAGGGCATTTCATAATACTTAAGGGAAAAATCCATCAAGAAGATATAACCCTTATAAATATATATGCACCAAACTTAGGAGCACCCAAATATGTAAGGAAACTTTTGAAAGACTCCAAGAAAGATATAGACAACAACACACTCATAGTAGGGGACTTTAACACCCCATTGTCAACAATGGACAGATCTTCGAAGCAAAGAAACACCAAAGATATGGAGGCACTGAACAACACCCTAGATCAAATGGACTTAGTCGATATATATAGAAGTTTTCACCCCAAAGAAGCAAAATATACATACTTCTCAAGTGCACATGGAACATTTTCAAAGATAGACCACATGGTAGGACACAAAACAAGCCTTAACAAATTCAAGAAAATTGAAATTATATCAAGCATCTTCTCAGATCACAATGGCTTAAAATTGGAAATCAACCTCAAGGAAAAAACTCAAAAACATTCAAACTCATGGAGAATGAATAACATGCTATTAAATAATGAATGGGTTAACAATGACATCAAGGAAGAAATCAAAAAGTTTCTGGAAACTAATGATAATGAACACACAACAACCCAAAACCTATGGGATACAGCGAAAGCAGTCCTAAGAGGAAAGTTCATAGCAATACAGGCCTACCTAAAAAAGCTAGAGGAATATCTAATAAAAAATTTAACCCTACAGCTACAAGATCTAGAGGAAGAACAACAAGCAAAGCCCAGATCAAGTAGAAGGAAGGAAATCATCAAGATCAGAGCAGAATTAAATGACATAGAGTCTAAACTAACAATTCAAAAGATCAACAAAAGTAGGAGCTGGTTCTTTGAAAAAATAAACAAAATTGACAAGCCTTTAAGCAGGCTCATCAAGAAAAAAAGAGAGAGGACCCAAATAAATAAAATCAGAAATGAAAGAGGAGAAATCACAACTGATACCACAGAAATACAAAGGATTATAAGAAATTATTATGAACAACTGTATGGCAAGAAATTTGACAACCTAGAGGAAATGGACAGATTCCTGGAAACCTATAGTCTTCCCAAATTGAATCAAGAAGAAGCAGAAAGTCTGAATAGACCAATAACAGCTAGTGAAATTGAAGCAGTAATCAAAAAATTCCCAGCACACAAAAGCCCTGGACCGGATGGCTTCACAAGTGAATTCTACAAAACATTTAGGAAAGAACTAACTCCTATCCTTCTCAGACTATTCCAAAAGATACAAAAAGAGGGAAGACTGCCAAACTCATTCTATGAAGCCAGTATAACCCTAATTCCAAAACCAGGTCAAGACACAACAAAGAAAGAAAACTACAGGCCAATATCGCTGATGAACATAGATGCTAAAATCCTCAACAAAATATTGGCAAACCGGATCCAGCAACACATTAGAAAGATCATACACCACGATCAAGTAGGATTCATCCCAGGGATGCAAGGATGGTTTAACATTCGTAAATCAATAAACATAATACACCACATAAACAAAATGAAAGACAAAAACCACATGATAATATCAATAGATGCAGAAAAAGCATTTGATAAAGTACAGCACCCATTTATGATAAAAACTCTCAGCAAAATGGGAATAGAGGGAGCATACCTCAACATAATAAAGGCCATATATGAGAAACCTGAAGCCAACATCATACTCAATGGGCAAAAACTGAGAGCATTCCCCCTGAGATCAGGAACAAGACAAGGATGTCCGCTCTCCCCACTCCTATTCAACATAGTCTTGGAAGTTCTAGCCACCGCAATCAGACAAGAAAGAGAAATAAAAGGCATCCAAATTGGAAAAGAGGAAGTAAAACTGTCATTATTTGCAGATGACATGATAGTGTACCTAGAAAACCCTATAGACTCCACAAAAAAAACTACTCGACCTAATAAGTGAATTCGGCAAAATAGCAGGATACAAAGTCAATATTAAGAAATCAAAGGCATTTTTATACACCAACAATAAAAACTCAGAGATAGAAACTGAAAGAAAAATTCAATTTACCATAGCAACAAGAAAAATAAAATACCTAGGAATAAACTTAACCAAGGAGGTAAAAGACCTGTACTCAGAAAACTACATAACATTGAAGAAAGAAATTAAAGAAGATACAAATAAATGGAAGCATATACCATGCTCATGGATGGGAAGAATCAACATCATTAAAATGTCCATACTACCCAAAGCAATTTATAGATTCAATGCAATCCCTATTAAAATACCAGCAACATATTTCACAGACCTAGAACAAATACTTCAAAAATTTATATGGAACCAAAAAAGAGCCCGAATAACCACAGCAATTTTGAGGAAGAAGAACACAGTAGGAGGAATCACAATACCTGATATCAAACTATACTACAAGGCCACGGTAATCAAAACAGTCTGGTACTGGCATAAAAACAGACATATAGATCAATGGAACAGAATAGAGAGCCCAGAAATAAACCCAGGTTCATATGGTCAACTAATATTTGACAAAGGGGGAAAGAACATCAAATGGAGTGAAAAGAGCCTCTTCAACAAATGGTGTTGGGAGAACTGGACAGGGACATGCAAAAAAATGAAACTAGACCACCAACTTACACCATACACCAGAATAAACTCAAAATGGATCAAAGACTTAAATGTAAGCCGTGATACCATAAAAGTCCTAGAGGAAAAAATCGGCAGGAAAATTTCAGATATCCCACGTAGCAACATTTTCACTGATATATCTCCTAAGGCAAGGGAAATAAAGGAAAGAATAAACAAATGGGACTACATCAAACTAAAAAGTTTCTGCTCAGCTAAAGAAAACATCAGCAAGATGAAAAGGAAACCAACCATATGGGAAAATATATTCGCCAATGACATCTCAGACAAGGGATTGATCTCCAAAATATATAAAGAACTCATACGACTCAACACCAAGAAGACAGACAACCCAATTAAAAAATGGGCAAAGGACCTGAACAAACACTTCTCCAAAGAAGACATACAGAGGGCCCATAGACATATGAAAATATGCTCAACATCACTAGCCATCAGAGAGATGCAAATAAAAACCACAATGAGATACCACCTCACACCAGTCAGAATGGCCATAATCAACAAATCAACAAACAACTTGTGCTGGAGAGGATGCGGAGAAACGGGAACCCTGGTGCATTGCTGGTGGGAATGCAGACTGGTGCAGCCACTATGGAAAACAGTTTGGAATTTCCTCAAAAAACTAAAAATGGAACTGCCTTTTGAACCAGCAATTCCATTACTGGGATTATATCCGAAAAATCCTGAAACACCAATTCAAAAGAACCTATGCACTCCAATGTTCATAGCAGCACTATTTACAATAGCCAAGTGCTGGAAACAACCTAAATGCCCATCTGTAGATGAGTGGATCAAAAAACTGTGGTACATTTACACAATGGAGTTCTATGTAGCAGAAAGAAAGAAGGAACTTCTACCATTTGCAACAACATGGATGGAACTAGAGAGAATTATGCTTAGCGAAATAAGCCAGGCAACGAAAGAAAAATACGTTATGCTGTCACCTATTACAGGAAACTAATGAACAACACAAACAAATGAGCAAAATTGAACCAGAGGGCATAAGCCTATGACCGCATTACCTGAGTGATTGTCTGTACGCATAAGCCTCACTTAATCCTCTCTGCAGCGCTGCCTCCGGAGACTCAACAGTTTGGCTGAACTAAATGGCTGAGTTGGTGAAGAATGGGGTGGTCTGTGGGCTTCACTTTAAAACTGAATTCTCTTTTCTATCCTAATGGCTTGGACAGAAAGGGCCCAGAGGTCTGAGAGGGGGGAAACATAAACTATTTCCCTCAGCCCAAACTAAATAAAATGGGCAAAAGGGTTTTGGACAGGAGAGATGTGCCTAGCACACCTTCCTCCAAAGAAGCCCTTTTTTTTTTTTTTTTTTTTCTCCTAATGTGGAACATTGAAAAATTAATCCCTGCCTTTTGCCACCTAGTAGTTATGGATTGAATGATGCTTTTTAACCCTTTTTGCCAAATCTGTTGCCCCCAGAACACAACAAGGATGCCAGCCTGCTAAACCAAGCACGCCGTTGTCCGGAGACAGCCAACTGACCTGGAGTCTGCATGATCCTTCCCCATGTGGGAAGGCCACCCTCCCCTCCACACCCCCACTCTTATTAGGGATTTCTGGACCCAAGGGTAGGTAGGACGACGACCATGTCCAGCTTGAAGCAGCTAGAGGAGCTTGAGACCTTCGCCCATTGTCCTTTACAAGATTACAAAGGGTCTTAATATCTGAGAGGGAGGGATAGCTATTTTTTACGAACCATGGGTATGGACTTGGGGGGGGGATGCTGGGGGAGGGAGATACTGGGTGGAGGGGAGTAAAGGGGAAAAAATTGGAACTACTGTAACAGCATAATCAATAAAATATACTTAAAAAAAAAATCAGAATACTTTATTTCTTTAGTGACTAGAATCTTCAGGTATTTTAAAAACCTAAGTACATGTATCCTAACAAAAATGTTTTGAGAATGGCCAGTTTGTACTCATTTCAAAGATAGAAATTCTCACTAAAAAACTAAAACCTGAAAAAGTTTCAATATAATAAGTTAAATCCCTATTGGAATTGACCCATAATTTCCAGTTTTGTTGTTAGTTCCTCTTGGATGGAACATGCAATACTCTCCTTTAAAATGTAGGCTCCAGTGGGAAATGTGTGAATGGCATACCACAGACATACCCCTGTTTGTTTAAAATAATTCTGGTTAAGGTATGCCTCTTGTGTGCAGCTTCTCCAGAATTTTAAATATGAAAAGACAATATTTATTTATGGCTCTAAGGTTTCAATGACTAAACTGCCTTCTGGAAAGAAACTGGCAGTATTTTGAGTATTTTATTTCTTGAACTTACTGATTATTGTATGCATACTTTCAAAATGAACAAAACCCTGCCCACACCTTAAGGAACTGATTGTGGGGACAGGGAACCTTCCCAGCACACCCAACAGATGTGCATAAAAGTGGTCTGCACATCTTTAGGACAGTGTAGGTGTGTGGCAGAAGGGTTCAAAAGAGGAGCCAAACATTGTCACCTGCTGAGTCAGAAGAAGGTGGCATTGGAGTGACTTGGAAGGATGTAGGCTTTTCTGGGATGGAGGCAGGAGAAAGGGGAAATGTATCAGTGGATGGAACAGCTGGAATAATTATAGACAGAAAGAGATGAAAAGTGGGGGCTGAGTGGGAAGGAGCAGAGAAGATGGGTCACAGCACAGGCTAAAGGGCTTGTGATTCATCTGTGAGGCAGGCAGTGGGGTGACCACTGAAGAATGTTGTATAGAAGAGGGTAAGGAAGGAATGCTGGGAAGAGTAAGGATGACCGCTGGGGTGGGTGCAGGGTGAAGGGTGATTAGAGCCATGCTAGAGTCGAGACTGAAAGACCACCTGATGGTGAAATTCCTGGGCAGAGGAGCAGGGCCCTAAAAGCCCTGTAGACCTTACTTAAGACACCTCGGAAGAAGGCTCAATGAAACTCCGCAAGTACTGGGAGATAAGGACTGAGGGAAGTGAGGTTTCAGTCTGAATGACAGGGAAAGTGCTGGGACCATTAGCAGAAATAGAGAAGTGAAGAACGTGTCAGGATACCATGCTGTACATTTGGATATCTTTCTTTCCTTCCAACAGGTTATCTAATGACAGAATTGATTAATATGACCCCAGAAGCCTGAGGGAAATGAGGCTAGGCCTGAAAGCAATCAGGCCATGGGCTTGTAGCACTGTAATAGAAAACGGTACTTGTTTCAGTTAGGATGCCTGCGGGTGAGCAATGTGCTGTGACTGGGATGTTGGGCCAGGTCAGGGAGGGGGAGGGCATGATGGAAATGGATAGTTTTTACTGTTAGGCAAGGCTGATTTACATAGACACAGGCGAAGAGACTGAATATTGTGATGGTGCATTGTGGTTAGCAGTGTCTAGAGGCATCACACTCATTAGGACAAAAATTCTGGCGTCTGAGATAGGTCATAATTATAGCCTGGATTTTTCAGGTGGACCAAGCAAAGCAAACACTTAATATTGTTGACAGTATATAATGGGAGGATTCATCCTCTGAAGTTCCAACTTCTAGAACAGTGATTTTCACTCTGTAGATTTTGATGATTCCAAAATGCCTTTGTTTTCTCCTTTCCTCTGTCCTTCTTTATTCTTCCTTAATTTCCTCCCTCTTTTTACTTCTTTAAATAATGTTTCTACATCTACTGCTCTACTTCCTCATCAGCTCACTGACCAACCCTGGTACTGCCCAACCATAGTACTGATGCTCAGCCACGGTACTGATGCTGTTTCCTCAAAGATCATCAATTAATTTTAAGTTGCCAAACATCATAGCCTTTTCAAAGTATAGATACCCTTTGATGGAAAGAAAGATGGAATCTCCATCTATTCATCCATCCATCCATTTATTTAACACATTTTTATTGGATGCTAATAACACTATTAGTCAATACTGATTGAGCAATTCCTATGGCAAGTCCCTATATGTGCATTATCCTATATCCTCGCAGCAGCTCTGAGGAAGGTACTGTGGTCACCCACATGTAACAGATAAGAAACCTAAACATCATAGAGATTAGACTACTTCCATGAGGCCATCCAGGGAGTGAATGGCAAAGACTGCATTTGGACCAGTTGTGTTCAACTCTAAAGACCAGAATATAAACCACTACACTCTATTGACAGTTATGTTTATGTCATACATGTGGTGTGCGCATCTGTATGAATGAGATGTGAGCCTTGCATTTGCAGTCTAGGGTGAGACCCAGAAGCACGAGCAGAAGATCACAGTCTTTTGATAAGTGTTGGATGCTCTGAGAGCCCATGAGGGGGTCACCCACCTAAGGAAAGGAACTTTCACTGAGGAACTACTTTGTGAACCAAGCCCTGACGAACAAGCAGAAGTCAGTCAGATGGGTGTGGAGACTGAGTTCTTGGAAGTTGGAGGAACAGCCAGAGGGGTGGAAGAAGATAGTATGAACAGGGCACAGCATTGTGGCTGAAACAAGATGAGAGAAGCCAAAGCACTCCTCTCCTGGGTCCGTGGCTATAAGGCCCTGCATGTCTCTTGTGTCTTTCTCTTCTGTGCATCACCTTATACCTGGACAGTTGCAGCAGCCTTCATGCTACATTTTCTAATCTTCCTGTGTCACTAGGGCCAACTAACCTTATCATGCCCTTTGATCAGCCCACTCTCTTAATTAAAGAATGGCTCTCCACTGGTTAAACCATTTAGTCTACACTCAAGACCTGCATATTGGGTGTCATTCTGTTGCCTGTTGTGTCTTTCATGACATGTCCACCTGTTTACATTGGTGCAAAGAAGAATTCTTGTCTGCTGTCTCAATATATTGTGCTTCCTCATCTCCATCTCTGCATTTTGGTAGTTTTGTAATCCCCTTCCCCTTTTCTCTCCCTACTTGTCAAAAATGTTATGCATCCTTCAAGGCCATTTCTAATGTTACTCAAACATAAAGCCTTTTCTGACCAGTCCAGCCATAATCCCCCCTTCATTCTCTAAATTGCTCTTGTCTTCACAGAGGACCATGGGCTGCCTCACCTTTTGTCATTGTTTACACTCCAGGCAGCAGCTGGGTTCCCGTTCTTCCTGTCCATTCCCATAGTTCCTAACATTGTAAGTCAGAAGTTCAAGGAATGACTTTGAGCTTCAAAGGGGCCTAAAACCCTCCTTTTTGTCCTTGCTCTGGTGGGATTATTCCGAAAGGTCTTCTTTGAGCTATTTCTCTGCGTCTACTTGGGCAGTTTTTCCTTGAGCAGAAAATCCAGTGATTCCCATCTCTACTGAGGAAGCAAAGATTACACTGTGAAACCTCACAGAGTATTTGGGCAGAGCCAGAATTCTCCAGTGAGGGGTATCTTGAAGGTTTAGTCATCCAAACCGGGCTGTGTGAGCCAGACCTCTCCTGTCTAGATAATTCTTAAGGCTACAATTTACTTGTCAACATGATCTGCAAGTAATTTGTCTAACAGAAATTTCTGAATTGGAAATATAGGCTGGACCAGTGCAGTCAAACTAAAATACACATTTAAACTATATATATATATAACCTCAGTGAAAGACTAGACCCTGCAAGGGCTGCCAGCTTGTCTCCGAGGTTCCAGTAGTTGGTGTACAAAGCTAGTGACTCTGAAAGTGTTGAATTAACTACAGATTAACTCTTTTGAGAACACTGTTTCAGGTGACCTCAGATGACCGTGGGAGCTGTGCTTTGTATGCAGAAGGCTTACTGTTGAAACAAGGCTTATTAACCAGTTCAAGTTTCACTCTGTGCTTGAAAACTGGAAAGTAAATCATGACTATATCATTTAAGGCCCATCAGAAAGCGAGTCGTGAAATATTGTGTCTTGTTGTCCAGGTACCAGCCTGAGAAAAATGTGAGAGTGGTTGGGGAAGTTTCCATGAGGAGCCACTGATGGCCACAGGTTGGAAATTAGGTTCTGGGAGGAGAGCCAGAAGTGACTGGTATTATTTTACCTGGAGAAATTTGACCACTGGCATTTGTTAACATACATTTATTATTGTATTTGAGTGGCCAGCATCCTGTGGGAGCACCGTGCATTTACTTTTTAAGTCCTTGAAGATGTAGAATCATAACATGTAGACATAATAATCAGTCTCTTTTATTTTATGTTGAAGATAATGAGTCCCAGAGAAATTAAACAACCACAGCTCACCACGTGTCAGTGGCTGGGTGAGGATCAGGACATGGGGCTTTGAGGACACAGAAGTGTAGGGAGGCTAACTTTTACTTTTACCCTCTTAGGATTTTTTGGGGCTGAGCCTGAGAATTAGATTAGTGTAAGGCGCATCAACAACAGACAAGCATACAGATTTAGTTAGAACAGGTTTTATGTGATATGGAAGGCTTCATCAGAAATGAAGACCCAAAGAAATGGTCAAATCTATTTGCTTTTGTGTTCGTTTGAACAAAGAGGCAACAGAGCTGTTTGTGTAGAATTCTCCTGGTCTCACCTGCTTGTCTTGATGATAAGAATGCAACTTTCCTTCTAATATTGGAAGGACATCTTTCATATGAGAATTTCATCTCCTGCTTTTAAGAAAAAGAGAGAAGGTCAGAGTGGTTTTCTTGTCTTTGCTGTTTTTTTGTAAGTCGGAATATTTAATATATCTTAAACTCAAAAGTATTCAATATGCTAGAGTGGCATATTTTGATGTGTCATGTTTTAACTCCTTTAGAAGTCATAGATAAAATTTAAGTAGGATAAAAACAATGTCTTGTCAGGTGAAGATTATTCATATTGGAATGAGGAAAAGTAGTATCTTGTCTGGAGAGGTCAGAACATATGGTTCGTACTAGGACAGGTATAGCTCTACCTAAAACGGATGGGCTGATTTTTCAATGACTCCTTAATCTGATGTCTCCAAATATAATCTGATATTTCTTTCGCATGTAGTATACAATAAATTGTTCTGGCAAGCATATAGTTTGATAATTGCCATTGTTATCTGATTTCTAATCAGACATGTTTTAAAATAAACATTAAAGAAGGTGCTATTTACCTGTTTTATCTGGACCCTTGGATTTTATCTGATGTCACAATGGAATGAATTAGAGTATCTCTGTGTTTCTAATGTACTCCACGGTTTGACCTTTCTCATTCAGGTAGCATTTCCGCTTTCAGTGTTTATCTTTTCAAGGACTGCATGAATGTGACTGTGCGTAACCATAGTTAGAGTAATCTGAACATTATGATGACAAAGTGGCTTTCAGCACTTGGGCACAGTTTTCATGATAAACAACTTCTGTAGTTGTTTCTCACATGTGGTGACCCAAGTACAGAGCCTGCGAGAACCCTGAAGGTCGGCCTGGTCTTCAGAAACCTGCCATCGGAGTCATTCTGAAGCCTGCTGGAGGCTTCAGGACACAGCCTCTGTCCTGCTCAAAAGGGCGTTTCCTCCTCAGTGAGCAGAGTGCTCTGAGCCATGCTGGGCATGATTAATTGGGGGGTCTGTTGTGGCAGGTGCATTACCGATATAATCAGCTTCCTTCGAAATGAGAGGGTCTGTCAGATCCATTGCTCTGACAAGTGGTCTCCTGGATGTAGCTCTTGAGAATATGAACATTCATGAGTATTCATAGACTCCA
Source organism: Furipterus horrens (assembly GCF_987537825.1). Lineage (NCBI taxonomy): Eukaryota > Metazoa > Chordata > Mammalia > Chiroptera > Furipteridae > Furipterus > Furipterus horrens. The sequence continues at coordinate 139,722,337 of NW_028327172.1, read as the reverse complement.
ATCCTCATGGAAGGCCACTGTGGATGAATGACACATGGCTTTCTCCTACCAAGTCTACATGAAATCTTTCACAATATTTAAAATATTTTGAGAAATATTTAAAATATATTTTAAATTTTTTCTACTCCAATTTTTTTAGTAATAGCAGCCCAACACAGACCTATCGCATTCTCCTAATAGCTAAAGAAAATCAACTCCAGTTAGCTTAAGCATAGAATGTTTATTAGGAGAATACTGGTTTATCTTAACTAATCAAAGGAAAAAATGAACAACCAAGATTTTCCTGGAGAGGCAATCTTGTCTGTTCCTGGAATGCCATCTTAGGAATTCATGGTCTTCTTTCTAGGGTGTAACCATTAGTACAACTCAGCATTGTGTCCCCCTCCTCCTCTCTTTCTCTCACATCCTCAAGTCTCACTGTTCTCATCTCTCTCTTCCTCTCTCTCCCCTCTCCTACTCTCTCTCCCTCCCTCCTTTGTCAGAATTCAGAATCCTAGGACAGCATACACCTGTCTTGGGTCAAGAGTTATTCTTGGATCAGGCAGATAAGGTCAGGCTCGCATGCCTAACTGTGGCCCTTGGGGACCTATCTTGATGTTGCAGGAGCTGTGCCCCCAAAAGGGTGTATCCTTGTGAACTCAGCATTCCACTAACAGGTGTTTGCCATATGGGGTTCTCAAAGGTGTGTTCCCACTTCAGTGAAAATCAGGGAATTAAACATGCATACTTTTATACTTCTGAAGAGGATCATATCTGTTACCACAACAGAGGTGTATAGAACTTGTCCTGCTTAAATTTTAAGTTCTCAACTCACTGTTACCCCAACAGGGTGACTTGTAAGAAGGGCCTTAGCCCCCAGAGAGGTGCAGCACATCCTGATGGTTGACTTGTAGCAAGAATGATTTGATTTTGTGTGTAACCGTTTTAAATCCTTTGTGAAATGCTCAGGTAGTTTTGAACCCAATGGAATTAACTACACATGTGAATATATGACAGTTGTGCTCTGGCATTGACACTTCCTTCTGAAGCCTGGTCCTACCCGAGCTGACTTGGCTGCGCTTTGCAGGGGCTGCAACAAGGAGCCAGGACTCCACACTGCCCTCTTGCCAAGGAGTGTCACTTTCCACTAGGCACTTCAGTTCCTTAGAACTATTCTTAGAGCTAGAGGCCTCCTCAAGGATAGAGACTGTTCTTCTTTGGAGAAAGCCACCCTCTAGGTTCTTAGGTTCCATGGGAGGGTAACTGTGGGACAGGGCCAGGGGACGCTGGAGTCCCTGTGATAGGTGCCACCTTAGAAAAGACCCCAAGATGATGAAAGTAAGACCAACTATATGTTTGAAAATTTGAGATGTTTATATAAGGTAGCAAATGAAGTCTGCAGAGGAAGGGATGCAGTAGAAGTTCACCTCACATGGTTAGGTAGTCCAACCCTTTTGTTAAAGACAACACATGATCTCCAAAGCTAGTTCCAGAAACAAAAACAAAAACAAAAAACACCACGCACTAAAGAGAGGGAGCCTGACCCCAGCAGGAACCCCCACCCCCACCCCCGCACTGCAGCCCCAGAGTAGCCCTGTGCTGAGTACCTCCTGCTGAGGAACACGATGATCTTTGGTTACCTAAGTTGCTTCTGAGAATACCAAAAGCTAAGATATTACAAAGGAAAATCAAGATATCTATGTCTTTCAAGGGATATGTTTTGCTATTGATAGTGCAGGGGTCTATTCAGTGGGTCCATCTGGGACTCTGCCTTCCTGGTACCCAGGGTGCTTCCCACAGCGCTCACTTGCCATCTGCAAGGAAAATACTGGGCCTACAGACTCCTTAACATCTAGGCCAAGAAAGGAAGGTCCAGTTTCCTCTCCTTCCTTCCCTTGTCCACTTCCACACTCTCACTTTGCTGTCTCTGGAGGATCCCGTCCCATTAACCAGGTGATGGGCACCAACAAATAACTTCACTTTTCAGGCAAGCTCTTGTCTCTACCTCTGCCCCTTTCCTCCCAGTCTTGCATAAATGTGTGTCTCAGCACACAGAAGGGATATACCCATGTGGTAGAAAAAGTGTTATTTCTCCTTCACAACTGCCTGAGGTTGACTCATTGATCCAACGTAACTACTGAAATTCAGGGTGGGGCAAAAGTAGGTTTACAGTTGTTCATAAGGAAAATACAATTATTAAATAATAATAAAAGAATAAACTGTTTTGCATACTCACAACTGTAAACCTACTTTTGCCCCACCCTGTATACTATGAAGAAAGCACAGGTCTCACTCTTCTTTGAAGGACTCTCAATTGCTGGTTGCCAAAGGGCATCATCTGTGCTCTTCCTGGTTAACAAATGTACTCAGTGCCTCACACAGGGGCCTGTGTACCCAAGAGCTTTCAGTTCAGTTTAGGAATGTTCATTGAGCAGCTATGCTATTCTGTGTACACACATCTGAACCAGCTACATCCATTGTGAAAGTCATTTCACACAAAACACAAACTTAACATCATAAAAAAGTACAGGAAAGATGGAATCTCAGAATAAAGAACAGTCTTCTAGTCAAAAAGTAAAAACACAACCCCCAAACCCTCCCTTTCCTATAGAACTTATTTTTCTGCTTCCATTCCTAGCAGGTGAGAACTTGCCTGCCACCATACTGAGAGTGGCTTTTGAGAACTACTCCTCTAAGTCAGTTCTGTGGTTTTTCAGATAAGGAACATGAGTCACAGACGGGCTGCTGGCTAGCTAGCTTCCTACCAGCAGAGACCGGTCTTCACCTTATCACTTACAAGAAAATTTGGACCAGGAGTTTTCTTGGTTCCCTCACAGCTGGAGCATCTTATCTTTAGTGGTTTTCATTTTATTCACTCTTGGCTTCAGTTGCTTTTTCTGTAAATTATCTAGTCCTCTCCTTTTATAGGAAAACAGACTTCTCTGCAATGTTGAGAGAAGTTGTTATGATAAATAACCTAAATTAATAAGCAACAACTGAAAAGTAGCCAGCCCACAACCACTTTCCTAAAAAACACTCTGACTTCCAAAATAAGCAGTAGAAAACAACAGTTTGAAGCCCCTCTAATAATATCCTGTATACAAAATTCTGGGAGATTTGGAGCTAGCAGCGTATTGGCTTTCTAGCTGTCTGCATGTATGCAGGGATAGGTGATGGATGGTAGTGGTGTATTGGCTTTGATTACAGCCTGTGGTTCTGGACTCTGGTTGCATGTTAAAACCACCAGGGCTGGCCCTGAACATGTAGCTCAGTGGGTTAGCGTGTCTTCCCAATACACCAAGGTTGTGGATTCAATCTCTGGTCAGGGGACATACAAGAAGCAACCAATGAATACATGAATAAGTGGAACAATAAATCAGCGTTTCTTTCTCTTTCCCTCTCCCTTTATCTCTCTCTCTCTCTCTCAAAAAGAAATCAATAAATTAAAATGAAAAACAAACAAAAACCAACCAGGGCTTATTGCACAACAATTAAATCAGAATCTCTTGGCCTGGGGTCCAGATATGAGGTGTTTTTCATTTGTTTGTTTGTTTGTTTTGTCACATGGCTCTGATGCAGAGCCAGGTGTGAGCATCCTTGGACAGACTCACACACACAGAGGGACAGGAGCAGCCCCAGGGGAATGTGCAGGTGGAATGCCTGGTGTAGGCTGCCATGGAATTCATTATCTTCTTGTAATATAGCAATTCACCTTTGCCTATTATAGTAGAAAAATATTTTCACACTCCTTACTTGATGCTCAAGAGAGAATATTTGAGTTTGCCTTAGCATCCTGTAGAGTTTTTCTTATGACCTTGTCGATAAACCCAGGATAAATGAGGAGTGGCTGTGCTGTGGATATATACAGCTGACCCTTGAACAACATGGGGCTTAGCGGCACTGACCGCCACCTCCGTGCCATTGAAAATCCGCATTTAACTTTGACCCCCGCAAAACATTACTACTAATAGCCTGCTGTTGACTGGAAGCCTTGCTGATAGCATAAACAGTCCAATAACACATATCTTGTATGTTATATGTGTTATGTACTGTATTTCTACTATAAAGCAAGCTAGAGAAAGGAAAATGTTGTTAAGAAAAGTATAAGTAAGAGAAAATGCATTTACAGTATTGATTGAAAAACAATTGAGTTTTGAACTGTGTGGGTCCACTTACACATATTGTTCAAGGGCCATTGTACTGTTATAGAAGATTTTGCCTTTAGGCTCTTTTAAACAGTGACTTTCTTAGTTGTTTTTTAAAAGGTTGCATTCACATGGAACTTTGCAGGAGGGCATGAATATTGAGAAAAGGAGCTCTCATCTAAGTAATGTTGAAATGAGTTAGTTTATCTCAACTCTGTATAAAATATGTGAATATTCCAAGGGGAATGAAAATCATGTGGGTAGTTTGGTACTTATTGCAGTTGTCTGGGCATTTGGGGACTGCAGCTGCCCTTTGTCCCTTTGTATCTCATAAATGGGCGACAACCTGAAAGGCGCAGAGCTCTGCCTGGGGTGTACCATAGTAACTGGGTGGAGAGAATCCCGTAGCCGGTTCAGCCACCTGAAGATTCTGAGTGCGTTAAGAATAATGATTAGACACCCAGACTACATACTTAGCATCATCATCCCCAAGGGCTTTTAGTCACAGCATTTAAATAGGAGACACACCCATGAGAGTTTGCAGAAAAACAAAGAGAAATCCTACTCTGAAAAAGTGCCTGCTAATTGTTTGGGGATTTACGATAATTACAGTAAATATCAGGTGAAACCTCCAAATTCCTCACCAGAATTTGTGCATATTGAATCCGTATTTGGGTGCTTGTTTTTGGTAATTGACAAACCAGGGGCCATTGATCTGCCAGAACTTCCTGTTTCCTGCATGCAGCCCCCCCCCCCCCCCCCCCCCCCCCCCGGTTTCCCCTTGCACCTGCTCAACTCTCTCTCACCCTGGAGTGGAAGTAATAGAGAAAGAAAGCATTTCTATTGAGCTGGGCATACCCAAAAAAGACAAACCATTTGCTGTTTTCAACTTTTTATCAAGGAGCCACTTATGCTCTACATTAAACTTCAGACTTGTGTCAATTTAAAAGGTCTCTTTCTGTATCTGCTCCAGCACCCCCCTCCCGCCTTGGGGAACAGAATGTAAAATGTAAGCCAGAATTGTTGGTCTGTAAGAGAGACTGACTTGTGTGCTGCAGGCACTGGCTGTGCTTCCTGGGCGAAAAGCACTTTGCGTTTGTGATTTGCAAGTTTCTTTTAAATTGGAGCAAATAGGATTATGTTCAAATGGCAGCCACAGAGCTGCAAACATTAAAAATGAGGCTTCCCAGCCAGGAAGGGGCAAGCGAAAAACCTCCCCTAGCCCCTCTCTTGCCAGTGAAAATGTAAGGCATTCTAGTATTATGAACCTGCATCTTTTAAAATCCGCCCCTCCAACAGGGAGAGTAGCTTCAGATGGGGGTGGGGAGCAACAGGAAATGGCAATTTTCAGCATTTACCACTTCCTGGGAACAGGGACTTTAAAGAAAATCAACCTCGTGGAACATTTGGGCCCATCATTGAAGTTACTTAGTAATTTCTGAGACTGGGTTTTCTCTGGCCAGAACATCCTGTAAAATGTAGCCTTGCGTGTATTCTGGCTAACTCTTCTTTTAAATGCCCTTTGCAGTAGATACAAGCAGAGTATGCCTTTGATATGCTAAACTCCCAAGCCAGGGAAAAGGGAATGAGAGCACATGAAACTTAAAGCAAATGAAAATTCTTTGCAAATTATAATATGCTAAAAATACAATCACTAGTTGATCATTCTCTTTACAACCTTTAGCAAGCTGTTAAGAATATTCAGGGTATTTGTCATTTTCTGTAGCACTTTCTGTATCATTTTAGGTCACTGAATACTTTGTTTCTTGCTTAATTGTGTGCATATTGTTGCTTCTCAACTATAGTCCTTTAGCTCTGGGTCTCTTTTCTCCTAGGAGAGTGCTTTATTCGTAGGTACTGTTACATAATTATTATTGAATGAATGCACTTTCACAAAACATGAATTTTTTTCTTTTTCAAATTTGGCTACTAACAGATGAATATATCTAGCTGGGCAAATATAAAGCTGCCACATGGAGAATAAAAGACCAGAATCATAGAATCATAAAATTTTACAACCATAAAGTACCTGAGAGATTTTAGTTTAACCTGTTTATTTTACAAATGAGCAATTACAGCTGATAGAGATCAAATGACTTGCCCCAAGTCCCAGAGCTGGCAGTGTATGAATCAGCCACCCACCTTACTAATATATTCGTTAGCCACATATAAACTGACATGGCTGACAATTGTTTTAACTACCTGTTATAGTACATTTAAATTTCCTCTGTCTTCATGCCCCCAATTTTCCTTGAGGAGGATATTTAACTGAGTTTTAATTTCATCACCTCTGAATTTGGGGCTAATTAATTGCTTAGTTTTCTCTACTTTCTAAAAGTTCTTCATGCCACTTTCAAGGAAACTGACCTGAACAGTCCATCTGTTCTCCCATGTTGGACACAGAGTGGTGGTGGGTAGGAGACTGATTGTATGGACGGACAGTGGCCTGACCCTATATTACACTAGAGCTCTGACCCCTAATTTCAGCAACCAGTCTAGGGAGCCAAACAGTAACCTCAGTGGCAGTTGGCCCTAAATGGCCAGGACTTGATCAATTACTGACACTTTGCTAATTTTTGTCTTTGTTTACAACTTAGGAACAGCCTGGTAAAGCCCGTTATGCTCCCCAAATCAACCAGAGGGGATGCTCGCTTCTAGTAGTTTCTCCTACAGCTTTCCCTATGCCAACAGCCTCCAATCAGAGCATCCCCCAAACCCTCCTTTCTTTTTTTTTTTTAACTACAGAGCTTTTCCACCCCTCTGCCTGTCTTTGAGTCTCTGCCAAATGCAAGTGGTAGTGGCTGACTTACTCTAGCAAGCTCTGGGTAAATAGCCTTTGCTTGTTCTCATTGGGCGCTCTTCAGCCCCCTGGAAGAAGAGCCACCAAGACCAGCCCTGCGGACTTCAGTGGATGTTCTTTCTGGTTATGAGGTTGTGCCGACAACTATACATCTGCCTTATGGCATTTAAAAAATTCCCGTTGTTTCTCCCTTATCAAAAGAACATATGAAAAACTCTTGGTTGATATCCTGGCTGAAATTGACATATATTCTATCAGTGCATTTTTCTGCCATATCAACCTGGTAACCTGCCAAGACAGGACAGGAGTTTGGTGCGGCTGAGTCATCATGGCAGTGTTTTCTGAATGTTCATAAAATTTCCATTTAATAATCTCTCTAGAATCTGGCAAGGAGGATAATGTTAGGCATCATCTATTCTTTTCTTTTCTGGAATCTATCCTTTTCTCTTATTTTGAAAATCAGGATTTTCTTGTTCTCCAGTATTTCCCAGTATAAATTTAAGGTCTGAAATCACAAAATAAGGTTGATAATTTACCAGCTGAGGTGTGTCTTTCTTTTGAATGTCAGAATGTAATTATTGCCTTCAAGGGGTGAAATTACCTTGTTTGAGGAACCATCTTGGATGTCAGTTCCGTCTGCACAGTGACGTTGCCAAGGTGGTACCTTGATGGGGTGAGAGGACAGGCACTATAGACACTCACCCCATCAAGTGTCTATCAGCCCAGCCCCACCCCCAAATATTTGGATGTGACTAGTTGACATTTTCTTACCACTGGGTGAAGTGCTATGCAAATGTAGAGGCAAGCTCCTCATTTCTAAACATATAGATCCCATAAGACCCTTTAAGGAATAAAGTGTTGATGTATGTAACACTTACTTAGAACATAGCCTGGCCCATTGTCGTCACTCAGTGTCTGCAGGCTGTGGCTATTACTCCTGTAGCTACTGCTACTGTATAGATGGAACTCCTGGAGCCGCTACTGTCTCTCCATCCTGTTTGCTTCACCCCTTACACACCTTGAACATACACAGCCCTTTCTCACCTTTGGTATTCACCCACACAGTTCCTTCTGCTGGAGACCTCTTTCTCTTCTTTTTGCCGGGCTCATTTCTCCTTAGCTTTCAGTTGCCTTGTAAACATCACTTCCTCCAGGAAGCCTTCTAAAACTCCAGTCTAAATTAGGGCCCCCATTTTATTATCTTAGACCAGAAGTCACTAAACATCTACTGTGAAGTGCCCATTAGTAAATGTTTTAGGCTTTGCAGACCATACAAGTGACTACTCAAGTCTGCTGTTATAATGCAAGGGTATTATAGACATTATGTAAATAACCAGGTGGGCTGTGTTCCAATAAAACTTTATTTGTAAAAATAAGTGGTGGACCTATGGCTGCAGTTTACCAACCCATTTTAGATTACTGTGTAGTTTTTCTACACTATATGATTATGCAATTATTTGTCTATTATCAGTCTCTCTTTGGACTGTAGCTTGTTAAATACCAGGCGTGACTGATGTTTATTTCTGCATCCATGGGACAAGCATAGTACTAGCCCCATAGAGGCACTTAGCAAACATTGATTGAATGAATGAATGAGTGAATGAATGAATGAAGTGGAAATGCAACAGGCATTGAGATCAGCCTTCTGTCTTCTACCACTGTCCTTAGTCAATTTAGCAAAACTTTTCCTTATCTTTCAGCTCTGAATATTTCTTTAAAATAAAATCCTCAGTGGTCTTTAGCTTTTATCTCCTCCTCCCTGCCCCCCGCAAATCTAGATCCTCCAGGATTCATCTGTCTTCCCAAGGTTGGGCCACTCAGCTGGTAATTACTTTGGACAGGCAGTTGTGCTAGATGGGAGTTTGTGATCCCTTCTTCTCTAATTAAAACATAGCAATGAATTTTTTGTGTGCTGTTACGAGAGATGAACTCATGTTGTGAGCCTGATGGCATTCATGTTATAGGGAGGAACACTTGGCCATGTCAAATTGTCATTAATGTGATTTGCGGGAAGGGGAAAAAAAAACCCAGAACACCAACCACTACCTAGCTAACTCTGCCTCAAACATTTCAAGATGTAATGATTTTTTAAAAACAACCAAACAAGTTTGTTTTACTTAACCACACTTAAGTCTGTAGATGTGATCCTTATTTTTATAGGCAACTAATTTCAAAGTTACATTTTGGGACATGCTAATCCCAGTTGTATTATTTTATTTTTGCCTTATGACTGCCTTGCAGTGGAGGCTGCCAACACTCCTGCAAGTCCACAGAGGCAGGAGCTAGTGAGGATTGTGAAACCATCCACCAATGAAGTCAGTGATGGAGGACTGCATTCTTTGCCCTTCTCATTTTCAGGGAGTCACTGAACTTAGGCATCTCCCAAAGTCTCAGATGTAGAAATGTTTCCTGTGACCAGGAAGTTAAAGGTTAGTTTAGGTTATAAGCAGTTTGTCCACATGCTTTCCTGGTAAAAAACCTTTTATTTCCAGGAGGTTGCACCTGTGGTTCTTGTTCTCTCCAGCCTGCTGGTATTCAAGAGGTCCCAGGACGTCACTGGTAGGCAGGACAGCCACATCGCAGCCCCAGGGGCCCAGGAACAACACATGCGGGAGGAGACTAGGGAAGAGTAGGCTGTTGAATGATGGCGTTTTCTTCAATGCTGTTTCATTATGTTGATGAGAAAAAAAATTGACTTCTGGCCAGGACCACTGTCTGTGTGGACTTGGCACGTTCTCCCTGTGTCTACGTGGGTTTTCTCTGCAGGCTCCTGTTCCCTCCCACATCACAAAGATGTGCACGTGAGGTGGATTGGTGTGTCTTCAGTGTCCCTGTTTGAGTTAGTGCGGGGTGGGGGGAGGCAGGTGTGAGTGGCCCTGCGAAGAAAGGGCATCCTGTCCAGGGTGGGGTCCCGCCTTGCTCCCTGGGCTGCCAGGATGGTTAGGATAGATAGGCTGTGGCCACCTGCAACCCTGGACTGGAATGAACGGATTGGAAAAGCATTATCTTACTTGATTTTGTTTATCTTTATTAAAAGTAAGACAATTCATCTAAAAAAAAAAAAAGTTGTGTAGCTCACAACTTATTCAGTGATTAATGTTAGAAGTGTTTTTGGTTATTTAGAAGTGTGGTGATAGTTTTTTGACCAGAAATGTGCTGTAGGAATTTAACTTTTGTTTATATCAGCCTGTGGTAAAATTGGTTTCATTATACTTTGTTTTGCTTAAAGTTGCAGTTTCCAAGCATCTACTGACAATGTTAAGTGAGGACTTTCTGTATACTTGTCAGGATTCAGTTGCAGAAAGAAGAGACTCCTGTTTAAGCACAAAGTGAGTAATATAGGGTGTCTTAGTCAGTTGGGGCTGCTACAAAATACCATAGACATTTATTTCTCATTGTTCTGGAGGCTGGGAATTCCAAGGTCAAGGCGCCAGCAGATTCAGCGTCTGGTGTCTAACTCTCTTCTTGGCTTTCAGATAGCAGCATACTCATTGTGTCCTCTCTTGGTGGAGAGGGAGAGAGCTCTTGTCTCTTCCTCATCTCATAAAAGCACTAATCTCATCACAGGGGCCCTGCCCTCATGACCTTATCTAAACCTATTCAACCCTCCCTCCCCTCAAAGGCTCGACCTCCAAATCTCCCTTCTTTTTGAACAAGGGTATTTTTATTGTTTTGGATTCTGCAAATTATGTAGCCATTCATGGATAAATCTAATACCTCTAATACTTCCATGATGGGGTATAGTCTCCCTTCTGCCTGCCCTGTTCTTCCAAGGCTCAGCACCTCCTGAGCAAAGTCAGGGGGAGTCTAGGAAATGTAGTCTGTATCAGGCTCCATCATTACACCTATGCATGAGACAGACACCCTGTGAAGGGCCAGAGAGGAGGAGCCAGCAGTCCTAAACCGGGAGATGACCACTAGGACCAAGGAAAAGTAGAACAGGGAGTGAGGAGAGTATGGGAAAATTTGGGGGAAGGGTTGAATTTATCCCAAAAGCTCCTGGTTTGAGCTCCTCCTAGGTATAGCTTCCCTCTGTAGCCTGGAGATGAGTGTTGCTCAGGCTTAGACAGCAAGAAGGGAGTGTGTTTAAAAACGAAGATGTGTGGGTCCTTACCTTCAAAGGTCCTGATGCTGAAATCGTGTGGTGGTGTCTGGAGTTTAAGTCAGGGGCTTCCTGCAGACTCCAAGACAGAGTTCAGATAGATACTGTCCTCCATGCTCCACAGGCCATCTGTCCCACCCACATGTTTTCAAACCTGGCATTTTTGTTTTCCTTTTTTTGCATTTTTCTTGTGGCTGTTTTATATGTCTTTGTTAACTTCCTCATTGGCAGAGGAAAGCAGAGTATTTCCTCTCCTGAGAGTACTCTGGTAAACCTGGGATACTGAAGATAAATGCTTAGGTGAGGCTATGAAGTTATTTGAGGAGTTGGGGTTGAATTTTTTCAGCATTCGTTGGGCCCCTACAATGTCTCTATGATTGGGGATATTGGATTATAAATACACGGCTTCTGCCCTGTAAGAATTCTCAGCCTCACAGGGAAGCTGACCACTCCTCCCCTTGCTAGGTTCAAGCAGTGAGGAGAATGATGTCTATTTGGAAAAAAAATAAAGAAGAAGAAAACACGTTTGCAGACCATGCTTGGGTTCTGTAGCAACTGCTCTTAATTTCCTGAATGCAGGGTGCTGAGCTGAATCTATAATGCCCTTCATGGTTGATAATGTTTGACACCCACTTGAGAACTGAACTCAGCTGCGTTGTTCCAGCTCAGGAAACTTCACTTTGAACTTCCAGGAACTGAGGCCTGGGCGTTCTCTAGGGGGTCCTAAGTTCACAGCTCTGCTAGCTCATGGCCTTCTGGGTTAAAAGTCTCCTCCTACAGATGCGGTTTCCATCTGGAGAGAACAGGATTTCCCTTTCTGAGAGGTACTTCAGTAAATGAGGGGGTGGCTCTGAAGCTGCCACAGAAGGGGGAAGTTTATGACCTAAACCCCAAGTGGAGACAGGTGCCTTTCTTCTGACAGAGAAGCTCGTCTGTGGCCCAGGTGTTCTCTGATTGATGGTATGTGGAGAGCAAGCTCCTTCCTATAAACTAGCCATTTCAACTTTATGGCCTCGTTCATATCCTTGGTGAATTCTTCTGTACCACCTTGCTAGTTCTTCTGAGCTGCCTGTAGGACTGTGTTCACCATCTACCATCAGTTGTCCACTCTCTGTCCAAAGATGAAGGAAATTTGTTATTTGCTGATGCAAGCTGGGTGGCTTTATCTGTGCTGTAACCAGAACTCTGGGAGATGTATTCTACCATCAACATATCTGGGGCAGTTACCTGGACATAACGTCGATGTTGGCATCACTACCAAACAATGGCGCCACAATTTGCTAGCACCAACTGCATGTGTTATTGTGCTAGGTGCAGTAGAGGAGAAACCATCTTGTAGTTCAGTCATTGAAGAGTTCACATCAAATAGGCTATGCTAAAAAACACATGAATGTGTAAGTTATAGAACATCTTCCTATACAAGCACTCTAGTCACTTTCTTTGGTGAAGGATAATCACATTAACTTCAGAAAGACCTCATTCATGCCATGATTCTCAGTGTTGCCGCATAAAAGCAGTAGTTGAACCGGGTCCCTGCTGAGAAAATAAAAATTCTTAAGGATATTTGATTGCTTCTCTATTATTCACGTGCACCGGCGGTAGGCCATCATGGTAGAGCATCTGCTCAAAGCATGTGATAGTTTCATTTCCTACAGCTGCTCTCCAATGTGATAAAACATGAACGATGCAAATCTTTTGCCCATAAAAAGCTCCCAAGATGCACCAATTTGTGCTTTGTTGAAACAGGGGACCAAAGAGAACAAAGGACTTAGAGATTCCAGAATAGTTTTAACTGATATTTCCTAAGTACCTACTATGTGCCAGGAGGCCTTTTTACATATCTCAGCAAGCACACATGTTTTCAAAAGAATATGTTTTGGGTTAGCCTACTTCCTGAGCATTAGGACAACCTGCTGAGGAATTAAATCTTTGGATGCTCTTTTTGAATTTGCCATAAATGCTTATTGTTATAGTGCAACCCTGGATATACATTATCTATATAATACCTCCTGGGCTGTAGGGATGAAGGCAAGATTGGAGTTCTAAAAGGAGAGGGAAGGTTCTGTCCTGATGTGTTCCTAAAACTGTCTTTGATTTAGGTTGTCCTGAATTCTCTGCAGCCTGGAGCCTGCCCCAGCATGGTTCAAAGCAGGATTAAACCAAGGCAGATTAATTATTCAATGATTGGCTTGTAAATGACATGCTATCTGCTATATATGTGATGCCTGGATATAGCAAATCTATTTTTAATAGGCCTACAAAGACCAAACTATCTCAATATGTGTGATGTGATATAATCTTTGTATTTGGGGTGGGAATTGAGTAAGAAGAGAGCAGAGAGGACAACTACTTTGGAATCAGCAAAAATGTGCAGTAGTCCCTTTCTATGTTGCGGTTCACTTATCGCAGCCTCGCTGAATCGCAGGATTTTTAAAAATATATTTAATTATTTATCATGGACTTTTTGCTATATTGCGGGATTTTGCAGTACTGTATATGTATGTTGTCAAAGTTACGTAGGTTTAAGAGTGTAGAATAAATGTAAATTTCCTACTTCATGGCGGGTGGTCTAGAATGTAATACCTGCGATAGGTGAGGGAATACTGTACACCATTATTATTTAATAATTCAAAAGAATGCATGGACATTCATAGAATTGAGAAAGGGGATACAATCACCCCATAAATTAGGAAAGGTGATAGGTGTGTCTGGAGATTGTCTGGGTGCACATGGTCCTATGACTGATAATAAGTGTTTTTCATAAGTATTGAGAAAAAATGGTGACTTAGTATCATTCTTTTTCTTCCCCCTTACCCAAGGATCTATTTTTATTGATTTTAGAGAGAAAGCAGGGGTTGGGGTGGAGAGAAACATCAATATGAGAGAGGAACAATGATTGGTTGCCTCTCATACATGCCTCAACTGGGGATTGAACCCGCAACCTTTTGGTGTATGGGAAGACACTCCAACCAACTGAGCCACTTGGCCAGGGCTTTAATATCTTTTTGGGGTTACTCGGACTAGTCATTCTGTTTTCTTGAGTTGTAAAATTATGGGTCCGATTTTGGGTTAGAGTGGTAGAAAAGAAAGAGTCTCCTACCCCTGCCCTATTTTGAGAGTTGATGAGGGAGATTCAGTCAACTCAGGTAAGGTGCTGCTTCCTTCAGGTTCTTGTTTAATAACTGTGGTCCCCTGGAGCCTGCAGGGGGTGGTGTGGGGATGTAGAGAAGACATAAGCATTTGACTTGCTGGATCCTGGGTGATTTCATGACTTCACTGCACCCAACTGACATCATGGGAATAGGTTATGCATTGCCTCAAAGATGATCTCATCTTGACCAAGGCATATACAAAATACTTCAGTGTTCCCTCCCTGCTGTGTCCCTTTCATGACAAACTCATTATGTTGTAAAGACAGAAACAGGATCAGAAGAGGTGGGGAGCAAGCCTCCCGCTTTGGCTTTGTCTCCAATTAAGAGATGCTGGTGTTTCTATGAGCACATGTGAGCTCTTGGTATTTGAGATGTAGTGCCCCTGCCCATAAGTATTAATATTGTTCCAGATGGGCTTTGAGGGAGGGCTTGAGACTTCCTCAATGTGAGCATCTAGAGGTGAGATGAATGCAAAATTGTATCAATCCCTTATTATCAACCAGAGGATGCGTGAACACACACATTAAGTAAAAATAAATGAATAAATAAATAAAACAACCCTGTTGTAAATATATAACAATGAAGGCTAGAAAAATACTCAATCTGAAGAAAAAGAAGGAGGAGAAATACTTCCTAAAGTAGATTTGACTCCAGTTTCCTGCCTTGTAGTGAGAAGCTGGGTAGGTGCCTCTAGTTCTGATTAAATACTCCCTTTGAGATTTCAGCTCAAGGGGATGATGGACCCTACATTTTAACTTTATGTAACTCAAAGCAAAAATTAGAAAGATCCCCCCCAACCCCCCGCAATCTACTCACATTTAAAAACAAAAACAAAATATAGAGGGGTCAAGGAACCCGTTTTTTGATTCCAAGCTCCTTTGTTTAACAAACATCGATCTGGTAAAATGCAGTTGCCTCTCCCTTTCAGCAACCAAAATGTCCAATAATAAAGTAATTTACCCTTTAATTTACTTAACCATACAGGCTCTTTGCTCAGAGATCTTTAACTTCTTCATCAGTCTTTTGTGGCATGAATTTCTGCCCAAAAACATTTTATATCCTATAAATAGTGTGAGCAAGTTTTCCTCTTATGACAAATTTTGTTCCCTTCAGTTCTGACCATTTCTTATCTGAAAAGATATAGAAGTGACACATGTTCTCAGTCTCCTGTGGGTCCCCAACCTGGCAGGTGTGTGACGTGACATTTCTTCTTACACAGGAGTCTTCAATTTGGCCCTCACACACAACTTCAGGTCATTAGAAGGGCTTTCTTCTTATCCACAGAATCCCCTGACCTTGTTAACTGCCCTCCACTCTCCTGGTGTCCATCAGGGCTCTGTGGACTGGGAACTCAGCTCTTAGGAGAGAACAGGAAAAAATACCCCTACCCCTGAGTCCTGCCCGGGGCGTGGGATCCCATGGCAAGAGTCCCATTCTGAGACCACTCATAAGAGGTAGGACTTCAGAATCTTCTAGAACTAGGGGAATGCCTATCTCATGATTGGCCAAACTTCCCCTGATGTTTCTGTCTGCCTTCTCATACTCCCTTGCAGTGACTGCTTTTTTTTGCTTTGTTTTGTTTTTTGTTTTTTAAATATGATCAGTTCTTTATCCAAAGCAAAATCTGATTACAGTTAAACAATTTATGGTAAATCATTATAAGGCCACTTGTCACCTTCATCCACAATCTCTTGTGTACTTCATTTCTACAGGCAGTTCTCCAACAATGGGAATCTCTTAAACAAGTTACTTTTCCAACTCCCAAAAGGCATGAAAACAACCCCAATGAGAGAAAGATTGCTGGGGAGCAGAAACTCTTTGTGTCATGCAAGAGAAGGTGAACTTCCGGACAGATTTCAGGGCTGTGGGGGCTCTGAGTTAGAGATGAGTGTGGCAGCTCTCCCCTCCTGGTTAGTAGGTCCACCTTCTGCTGTGAATTCCTGGACCACCAGAAATGCCTCTCTTGAATGCACGTTTTTCAAATACTTAGTAAATATGTGTTCATGGAGTGCCTGCATCGTCAGTCTCAGGCTCTGTGATGGGCCCCAAGCCGGCAAAGATGTGTGGAGACTGGGAATGTGCACATTCTACCTGCCTCTCTGCAGAAATTTGGGAGTTGAGGACTTTGGCGCATGGACCAGCGTGGCCACGCCAGCCTCGATCTCTCCTGGAAAATGCACACAGTCATTGTGGCTTGTTTGACATTTTCCAATAAATGTCCTGCAGTTACCTTAAGCTCAACATGTCCAAATTCCTTATGCCCCACCCATATGGACTTTTCCTGCCCTGTCACTCAGTTTACGGGGGACACCAGTTGTGCAGTTGTTGAAGCCAGAAACCTATGGGTCTCATTTGACACTTGCAAGTGAAAAAGTCAGTCCTCTGCTTCCCACCCCACCAGTGCGCCCCTTTCCTGAGCACTGGATCATTCTTGCTTCTGAAATGCATCTTTAGTCTGCCATTTAACTCTGCATGTCCATCATTTCGTGCTGGATTGATAGAAATGGCTCCTCTCGCTGGCCTTCTTGCCTTCCCTCCTCCAGCTTATCTTTCACATTTTTACCATATGGAACTTTTTCTAAGAGCTCCACTGGCAGATGGGTTAGCACCTGTCTGAGCTCATTCTCATGCCTTTTCCACTCGATTCTTTCCTCAAACAGACCTGGTCATGCCACTCCCTTCAACACAAGTCTTTGCTTGCTCCTCCTCTGTATCCAGGATAAAGACCAAACTCCTAACTTCACACACCAAGCCACTGAGAATATGGCCCAAAACAATCTTTGCAGGTTCTTCTTTCACCCACTCCAGCCCTTGAACACATCCTCCCTGTGACTTACCCCTACTTACCATTCCTCAAAAACACAAGGCACTTGTAGGTCTCTGGGACTTTGCAACACCTTCCTGTGCTAGAATGCTCTCACCCACCCAAAACATTCATTCCTGCTTCACAACCAGCCACATGTTACTATTTGGTGCAGCTGGCCCCAAGTCTGTAGGCAGAACCGTCGGTCCTTCCCTTGACTCTCCCTTTATCACAGCGGTCCTGATCCCTTTTCATCATAAATACTTATTTACCTATCCGTCTTCTCAGGTTGAAGGCCTGGGATGATTTCCCATGTATCTTTGAATTCTCAGCACCCAACCAAGCCAGGTGCGTACACAGAATCATTTCTCAGGGTGAACAAATGTAGCAACACAGGCAATGGGATGAGACAGCTGTTATGCAAATAGTTCAGGTAAAAATCCTGAGGTTGGTGGAAATTGGGTACAGGAGGTTGTACAAGTGCCAGCATCTTTGAAGATGACAGGCAGTCATAAGTAATGAGATAAAATA
The DNA here is from genome assembly GCF_987537825.1 of Furipterus horrens. Lineage (NCBI taxonomy): Eukaryota > Metazoa > Chordata > Mammalia > Chiroptera > Furipteridae > Furipterus > Furipterus horrens. The sequence goes on along the minus strand of NW_028327172.1, from coordinate 139,704,825 downwards.
TATAACATAGTATATCTTTGGCCTTGTAAGCAGTGTTGGCACATGGGAAACTGAATTTCTGCCTCACCCAAGACATAATCAGTGTGCTTAGCTTCCCTGGGGAACTTTTCAGAAGCGCTTATTTGATGCTATTCAAAGAGTCTCTGGAATTTGTGGGTCATTCTTACTTACCTCCAGTTGGCTAATTTCTGAGAATAATTTATCACCTGTAACTTGCAAGTGATACTCTGCATTTCTAGGGATTACTTTCAATGTTTCAGGTTCCAATTAACTGTTGGGATGTATATTATTCATCTCTCATGTGTCTAGGGGTGCAGACAAAGTGAAGGGTACAATTCCAGGTTGCAACATGGATCTCCAAGAATGGGGGGGGGGTGCCTGTGCTGGTTATGCCAGATGTTTTCAAATTTAGTTGATTACTCAGTCTTTTTTCCTGAACATAGAACCATAGAACCACACTTTGATCCAGTGTGATATTTTTATTTCATGGAGGAGAAAACTGAGGGCTGGACAGATGAAGGACATAAGAGTAGGAGGTGGTAGAGCTGGAACTAGAACCCAGGTCTCCTGACTCCTAGGTCAGGGTCCCACCCTGAGAGCCACATGGCTTCCAATGCAGGGAGAGGGTGGGTGGGAAGAAGCTGTGTGTGTGTGTGTGTATGTGTGTTTGCATGAAAGAGAGGCAGGCACGCACATGCCTCTTGGCCAGCACTGGCCCTGGGCAGTAGTAGGTCATGTTTGCATTGGTATCTACTCTCCCTGCCACCTGCCAATAGGGTTTTTCCCCCAGCTGCCCTCCCCTTCCTGGTATCTGGTAATTTCAGGCCACTCAGGGGTCTGCTTGACCCTCAGTGGCTCTTCTCCATCCCCTATTCTGTGTCCCAGGCAGAACTTTTATACTATAATCCTTGTTCACTGCCCTCAGAGGACTGATTCAAAAGAGGAAAGTTCTCAGGAGTGAGCTGGTGAAGGTGGGGCATGAGGGAGGGTGGGGCACGGCAGACGTGCCATGGCCAACCCTCGGAGCCCACAGCCTGTGTGGCCCAAAGTTCTGCCTCCACCCTGGGCTGTCCTTGGACATGGCCATTTGTGGCTGCCTCCCTCCCTTTCCCTTTGGCAAGGAGCTCTTGGAAACAGGAGTTATGGGGAAACCAAAAGTAAACAGCCCAGCCTCTCCCCAGGGCCCAGGCCTGGGGGGGGGGGGGGGCGGTGCCAGCAGCTGTGCTCAGACAGTCTGTGGGGCTCTAGGCGAGTGCAGGGAGCTGGGGGCCAGAGGGCAGAACTGGGCGTTACACATGTCATCCGTGTCCTGATTGCCGGGCCGACTGAGGTCAGAGAAGAGGGCAAATGGAAATGTTCTCGCACTGCCTGTGTCTCGGCCACCCAGCTTGGAGTGCAAAGCAACCAGAATAGCTCTTTTCTTTGAGCCAAAGCAGGTGCTTTATTCTCATTTCATCGCTGAGCAGAGAGGTGGTGACTGACCAAGGTCCTTGAGGGGAGGGGGCCACTAGATCTCAGACCCAGGTCCTCCGCCGTACCCACTGCTTTCCTGCTACTCCATGTTCCCTCACAGGACCACAGTCCCTCACAGAACCAGAGCCAGATGTGGAAAATCGAGGCCCCGGAGAGATCAGGACTAATTCATGGAGAACAGGCTCAGCTCTTTTCCACACTGCCCTACCCTGCCCTTGCCCCTTAACATGCTCAGCTGAGCTTGCACTCGGATTCCTAGGACAGAAAACTCACTCAATAGATGAGGCCTTAGGCTGCAAGATCTGCTGGACAACTGCAGGAATCATACACTGCCCTCATGGGGCAAGGCTCCACATGGGAGGCAAGGACTTCAGTTGGTTGCATCCTGATGATTTTTCCAGCTTTATTGAGGTAGTAAGTGACGAGTGATGCTGTCTGAGTAGGAATTGTACAACGTAATGATTTTATTTATTTATTTTTAGAGAGAAGGAAAGGGAGGGGGAGAGAGAAAGGGAAAGGGAGGGAGAAAGAGAGGGAGAGAAACATCTATCTATTGCCTCCTGCAAACTTGCAACTGGGGACTTGGCCTACAACCCAGGCACATGGATGACCGGAAATTGAACTGGCTACCTTTTGATGTGCGGGATGACACCCAACCCACTGAGTCACACCAGTCAGGGCAAACACATCTTCTTTACCCATTCATCCATCGACACTTAGGTTGTTTCCATGTCTTGACTATTGTGAATAATGCTGCAATGAACACGGGTATGCAGATAATCTCTTCAAGATCCTGATTTCAATTCCTTTGGTTAAATACCCAGAAGCAACCTTCATACTGTTTTCCATAGTGGCTGAAGGAGTTTTCACTCCCACCAACAGTGTGTGGGGGTTCCCTTTTCTTCACATCCTCACCAGCGTTTGTTATCACTTACCATTTTGATAATAACCATCCTAACAGGTATGAGGCAATATCTCACTGTGATTTTGATTTGTGCATCCCTGTGACTAGAGATACTGAGCACCTTCTCATGCACCTGTTAGCTGGGCCAGTTCTTGATTTTCCAGCTGACCACTGACAAAGGGGAGAAGAAGTATCTGAAACTCAGCAATAATGTAGAATCTTGCTATTCACTTTTGACTAGAGGAAACAAATTTACATTCCACCTCTTCTGCTTTCCTGGAAGAAGAGTGTGAGGAAGCGTTTAAAGGGCTGGTGCAGTGCCCATATTTAGGGGTCGGGTGATGTTACATGGTGGCAAGGGGGTGGATCTGAGGCCTGCTGCAATACACATTCAAGCTTCAACTACTCCCAAACTGAGCCAGGACTAGTTCACATCTCTGTGCCTCAGTTTCTCCATCTGTGCAAAGAGGCTAATGCTAGCACTTACCTTGAAGGTTAGTGGGAGAATTTATGAATCAATACCCATAATGCTAGCAGTGGCACTTGACTCATGGTCTATGCTCAGTAAATGTTACCTGTTTGTGTTAGTTGGTGTTTTCTGTGCATTTTTGTTCATTTCCCCCTTCCATCTATCCACCATCAAATCTTTTCCCAAATAGTTCTAGTAAATCACTAGCCCTTCTGCTAACCTAATATACCTATGGGGCCAACCATGTGAAATCTTGTGAACTGATGATCTTAGGGAGGGCAGGGGGAGTTTAAAATGAGGAATTAAAAGGCTCTGTAATGTGGTTAGACCTCTTCCACTATTTTGCGGCCCAAATGACTCTGACCTCTGACCTCTGTGGTATAGGATATACCTAGAGGTCATAGATAGCTGTTTGAAATGGTTTCTAACCCAGATTTATTTTTCTCCTTGGATGATAGAGGGTTAGAGAAATGATGCTATTTACTCTAAAGGAAGAGTGTGATTGATCAGAAAATGCCATATTTAGTCTTTTCCTTCTACTACCAATGTGCAGCAGTGTTTGGCCAAATCTGTCCATTGCTATGACCTCCGTTTTGCTGCTGGGGCAGTGCCGGCAGCACAGGCTTGGATGTCTCTCAGGGATTGTGCCAATGCCACTTCTCTTCTTGCTTGGGTGACCTTGGACCATGGCCCCCACCTTTCTAAACCTCACTTTCCTATCAGCAGTAAAATTGGTCCTGAAAATCCTGTCTCGTAGTCTTTGTGGGGGTGACACGAGAAAATGTGTTTGAAATAGGAACGCACCCCTTCCGCACGTGAGAAGGAGTTGCCCCTGGATGGAAAGCCTGCCCAGAAAGTACATTCTGACCCTTCAGCAGTGGAGACCCACAGCTGTCCTTAGGGGCTAGGGGTTGGTGGACTTGGCTGCTGACTTCTGGGGTCAGGTTTAAAGCCAGTTTTCCAGTTGGCTTATCAGGAACACAGCTCACATTTTCATCTCAATCCTCAGTGGGTGTCTCTCTGACTAATTTCTCTGTTTCTAAACTCAGCAGGAAAAAAAGGGACCTTTTGTATTGTTGACTTCCTAAAACCCAGGAGGACTTACGGGGCACTTAGCATGTAGTGTTGAATGCTCAGGTGGCAATGGTGACAGAAGAGTGAACTTGGAATCAGAGAATCTGAGTCTTAGATGTGTCATTCATACAAAACTCATCTTTGGTCATTGTCACAGACATGACATCTGAGACTCATAGTCTTCATCTGCATAATACAGGAACTAGAACAGCTCATGAACTGGGTCTTCCTAATCAGACAGGTGAATAGACAAGCCTTGAATCTCAGTGAATGTGCAGTAAAGGGACTGACTTCACCGTAATACAGTGGTATTGAATGAGAAAATGTGTATGTAGTCATTGTCTTCTTTAAAAAGGGAGTAGTCAAATTCCTGGTGAATTTCACCTTGGGGTTCATTTTAGGGGCTTCATTCCTGGGCTCTTATTGCAATGCTGGTGTGGGAAGGCCTTCAGACTGGAAAAATAGATGTTTCCTGAATCTCTCCTCTCCTTCTCCCTCGCTTCTCCCCTTTCCCTCACCGCTCCCTGTCCACCCCGTGCCAAGCCAAGTACACATTTACCTCCTGCATATCTTATTCCCTTATTAGTGAGGGTAATCCAGGGCTGACTGTTAGAATCTTCTAATAAATTATTGCACAGCATCACCATAAAGAGTAAATTACTCTGGAGAAGTGACTTGGCTTTTTTTTAGTGAGAGGAATTCAGGAAACCTCCTAGGCCATTTAATGATGTGTTAATTTTCCAGGAACATGTCCCCTGCATATTCACATTGTCTCAGCATCCCTGAACATGCGCAGCCTCCAACACAGACACAGACCATTAGCCTTCTAGCAAATGCCTGACACCCTTAATTACCCTGAAGATCCAAAGCAACTTTGCCGATTGCTCCAATGGATCATGGCATCTTCCTACTCAAACATGAGATACTTTACTTTTAAAACCAACAGGATCCCTATGAGCTATGTCTGTATCCAATAGACATATGAAAAGATGCTCAACATCACTAATCAGAGAGATGCAAAGTAAAACCGCCGTGAAACAACACCTCACACCTGTCAGAATGGCCATCATAAATAAATTAACAAACAGCAAGTGCTGGCAAGGATGTGGAGAAAGGGGAACCCTTTTGCACTGTTGGTGGGAATGCAGACTGGTGCAGCCACTGTGGAAAGCAGTATGGAGATACCTCAAAAAATTAAACATGGATCTGCCTTTTGACCCAGTGATCCCACTTCTGGAAATATATCTGAAGGAACCCAGAACACTAATTTGAAAGAACATAAGCACCCCTATGTTCTTTGCAGTGCTATTTATAATCATCAAGATATGGAAGCAGCCAAGTGTCCATCAATAGATGAGTGGATAAAACAACTATGGGACATTTACACAAATGGAATACTACTAAAAAAGAAGAAAATTTTACCCTTTGTGACAGCATTGATAGATCTGGAGAACATTATGCTAAGTGAAATAAGCCAGTCAGAGAAAGACAAATACCATATGATTTCACTCATATGTGAATTCTAATGAGCAAACTGAACTAACAAGCAAACTAGAGACAGACTCATAGATGGAGAGCAGATGACAGCTGATGGTGGGGAGGGTAGGTATGGAGGGACTGAGCAAAAAGGAAAAGGGACTCATGCACATGGATAGCAGTGTGGTGATTGAGGGGGGAGGAGGATATAAGGGGACTAAATGGCAACGGAAAAATACAATAAAAAATTAAAAATTAAAAGAATGACTCAGTGACATTATCCATCATAGTACCCATGGGAGAAGTTTACAAAGCAAGAGATTCAAGCATAAAAAGAAATTTCCTAACACAGGCACACCTCATAAAAACCACAGGTTTGGTTCCAGACCATCACAATAAAGTGAGCATTGTAGTAATGCATGTTGTTATGTTTTTTCTGGTGGAGGGTCTTGCCTTCAGTTTATTAAAATCAAAACAAAACATCTATGAAGCGCAATAAAACAAACTTCAATAAGACAATATATGCCTGTTGTTAAAATGTTTTAAAATAGAGGGTGCTGCCATGTAAGGCAGTGAGTGGCCTGTCCATTGCTGGTACTCCTGTCCATGATTCAACAAATAATATCCCTCCACTGGAGGGTGTTGCCCAGCTGGCAGTCTAGCACTCTTTCATCTGATGTTTCTGTGAACCAGTGATTCCACAACATTGCAAGTAGGGGCACATATCTAAACCAAAAATAGAAATAACAAAGAAATAAAATAAGTAAAATTTATGCCATCAGCTTCAGTTTAGTTCAGGTAAGATGCCTTTAAATCTTACCATCCCTGTAATGTTTTTCATTTATTTAATTTTATTTATTTATTTTAATAATCAAGACATAACCAGTCAATTTGAAAAAATAAAAGTTAACAAGCTAAGTGGTCAATTCCAACAAGGAAAAGTTCCCTCTGACCCTCAACAACCATACAGGTGAAAGTGTTAAAATGGATTACAAAGTTTCAGAATAGAAAAAGGTTGCCACATCACACATTTTAGATGATGAAAATGCAGACAGCCCTCTACACAGCACTGCCTTGTGTCCTTAATGGCTTTTCATCACCTTGCATCATGGCGATGCCAGTGACCTTATTACCAAGTGGGTTGTCATGAGCACCAGCTGCTTGTATTAGAGAGCCATCTAATACTTAGCAATGTGGAGGGTAGACATTCTGGATAAAGATTCCCAAACTCTTGGTTGCAGAAAGGGCTTCTTTAATTTCCTGAAGCCTGAGATTGCTAGAAAAATGGCTTGATGCTGTATATTGAGTCCTTAGAAAGGGCTGGGGTTACTTACCCATAAACCGCAGGGAAAGGTGGATGTTCAGCTGTTAGTGTTACCAGTCAAGGACAACTGTCAAGGACAGAGGCAGCCATGTCTCACATCATCTAGTCGGGTCTTGAGGAAAAAATAGGGGCATTCATTCTATTTAGTAGTCATGTCCTCTAAAGAGACCATTTTCAAAAATGTATTGCTGTCATTTATTTGCCTATGTGCCAAGACTAAACCATGTAATTTGAAGTTTTGTTAGATGCAATAATAATAAGTTTCTGTAATTTTCTACTGTCAACAAAATCATGGACATTTGAGGTGTTTGGGGAATTATACATAGCATAGCCTTTCACAGTAGAGGTGATGACATTGTTGCTCAAAGAACTAGACTGAGCTGCAGCAGGACAGGAATAGGCTAATACTTCCATGCCCTTAGCAGAAGAACCACATTCCTCTCTCTTCAAATGTCTTCTTCCTCTAGAAAGATTGGAGAAAAATCCAGCTGTCTCATGTCCCTGATCTAGTGAACTTCCAGATACAACCAGGGCACTATTAAACCCCCAATACAGATAGCCCCCGTATAACACAGTGCTTCTATAACACGGTTTCAGTCTAACACAGTTAGAGAATTGGGGAACTGCCCCCCCCCGGACCCCATATAACATGGTACTTCTATAACACAGTTTCTCTCTAACATGATATGACTGTAGAAGATATCCAAGAATTACTGGTAGAAGAAGAAACTGATGAAGCTATTTTGGTGGAAATGACATCGGGAATGTGCCAAGATAACTTAGGAGATGATAACACTGATGAAAACAAAGAAGTTAAACAATTTACTCTAAAAAGCGTAAAAAAAGGCCTGGACTTAGCCAAACAGTTAGAGCCATATTTCTTAAATGAAGAAATGCACTGAAAAGAGCACAAAGTTTAAGAGAGAACTTCAAAGTGCTTAGCACCATGTAATGAAATTTATAAAGATCTCTCAGCTAAAAGCAAGCAATCTAAAATAACAGATTTTTTTGCAAAAACTAGAGCATAGAAATCAAGATAATGCTGAAGAAAGTTCAGAGGATGAGGCCATTTTGTCAAAAAGAAAACACATTCGGTTAATAGAGTAGTGATGACAAAGAAAACATTAATTCATATTAATATGTAATACTTTTGATAAAAATTGCTTTAATAAAGATATTTCTCTTAATTATAAAAATATAATTTTATCTTTAAAAAATCTTTGGAACCTAACCCCCCTTTGTGTAAGTCTTTGTTTCGTGTAACACAGATTCACATAACAGCATTTGTTAAGAACCTAACAACCGTGTTATACAGGTGTTACCTGTATTAAAACTCGATCTGGAACAACAAACATATGAACTTTCCAGGAGACATCAAACCTTCCCTATGCCTCAGAAGTTATCTTTGTTCTTCAGTGAGGCTTCTCCATAACCCCATAATTCTTGAAGGTGCCTTGTCATCTTTCTTCCAGCTCAGAGTTTTGAGATAGAAGCTCTCTGAGAGCAGATCACAGGGCTGTTCCTTTGAGAACCAAGGAGGAGGGAATATAGAAGCCTGTTGTTTTCTCTAAAGTATTGAAGAGCTGAGGCAGGGAGTCTTAAGAGAAATAACTCTTTATTTTAGCTACTGCCTCCAACAAATTCCCTTTTTATTAGCCTCGACAGAAAATCCGGAGCCGGAGTCCCTAAGGCGGTTTGACGTTGTAGTCAACACCGGCAACTCCTGCGGCGCACCTGAACCCAAGCTGTATCGACTCCGTCTTTCCCTTGGACCCTTCAGCTGCGAAGAGAGGGGGGGTCTGCTGCATGGGCAACAGCAGACCCTCCATATTACCCTGCCCAGGCTCTGTAGCTTCAGCGTCATCGCAAGATGTCGATTCAACACGGGAGGAGACAGATACCATGTCACTCCCGAGTCGGACTGCACAGCCATTCTCGGCGGTGCAGATAGACTCTTGAGAAGCTACACCATCGTCTCTCGAGACGGACGGCTGCCGACGACGAATGGTCTAGTCTCAGATAAGAAGTATCCAAAGAAGTGGAGAAATAAAGCACTATCAGAATAACCTGGGGTGAAAAGACACTCAAATGACATTCCTTGAAGTATCCATCAAAGGTCCATTAGAGCAAAGTGTTTAACTTCTTCATTTTTATCAGGCAGGGAGCTAGACATGTGTTCTTAGGGCCCAGACTGAGCCTCTCTACCTGGAAGCAGATATGTGAGGCCAGAATAATCAAAGATTAGCCTCCAGAAACCAGAGAAACCAGATGAGGCCAGAGGAGCTCCAGAAGTGGGAATGGCAGAACTTCAAAGTTGGCAGGAGGCTCTTAAAGGCCATAGGATAGCTTCTTTTACATCCCTTTCAGGGATGGGCAGAAAGCCTGTGGTTAGTTTAGAAGGAATCTTCCAGGCTCTCTGCACTTACTTGGGTTCAAGTGTCCAGGGTCTCAATCTCAGATCTAGAACTCACCAGTTAGGAACAAGCATGGTGCAGTGGTTAGGACACTGGGAACCAAATGCCTATATTCAACTCCTGATTTGGATATTCACTTTTTGTTACTCTGGATGAATTACTAAATATCTCCGTGCCTCAGACTCCCTATCAGTGAAGTGGAGGGTTGTCATTTGGGATTAACATGTAAAGTGATTATAAGAGTGAATTGTATGTATTAAGCGCTATATAAGCATTTACTGTTATCATTTCCCTTAGGAGTCCTCAGGTCTTGAATCCTATTAACCAAATGCACAGGAAACTGATGTATTCTCCATAAAGTCGATGCATAGGAAGTAGATGAGAAAAGTCAGGTCTTTTGAATAATAATGTGTTCATTCAAGTAAGAAAGTCTACTTGAGAAACCAGATTAAGATCAAAAGGTTGCTTTTTGAGCCCAGAGTCAGATCATCCATCTGGGTGGTCACACAAAGAAAGACTGAGTCACTTTCTACTCCCAAGATTATCCCTGCCCAGTGGACCTGAATATGTATGTTGGCTGGTCAGAACATGCTCTACTTTGAAATGTGTTAAAGACAGATGCACTAATTCTTTATGCTCAGACTCTTCCTTTTCTGATATTCTATTATCATGCTTAGTATTATGAAAGTCTGGCTTATTCATAATAAAATAGTGGGTTTTCTAAGAGGCAGATGACAAAAGAGGAATCTGCTGATAATGGGGAGGAGAAAGCATCTAGAATCAGGGATGTGTCCATAGAGAAAGGGTCAAGGCCAAATGGCAATATCAAGATTTGCTGAGGGCAGCTGCACTGAGGATAGCATATATGTTGACGTATTATTTCTATCAATGATATAGAAAGTTTATGAACTCGAAACTTGAAGCCATATGCCCATCTCTGCTTTGTCACCTAGCCACTCTGCCATGACTGTTGAGGTCTGTCTTGTAAGCATCTCTTCCCAATCTGAATTTAGGGACCTCAAGTTGGTGACAGTATTTACACCACAGAAATGGATAAATGCCACAAGAGAGCCTGATGTTGAATATTTACCAGCACACCACTGTGCTGCTGCCCCACCACCTATCTGAAATGCCCTTTTGGAAGCACAAATAGTTTCACTCCTGCTAAATCCAGTGGATGCTGTCTGGGCTCTATTTTTCTTCACCTCTCTAGAGTGTTGACACTTGGTCATTTCCTCCCTAATGAACCTCCTTCTCATTCTAGCTTTTAGGCCTCTCTGCTTACTCTCTTGTTTCTAGCACATTTTCTCAGGCTCTACAAGCTTCCTTTCCCCCACCAAGTCCTGAAACATTGGTGTTCTTTATGGTTCTTTATTGGTTCTCTCCTTTATCATTGCGACATGTTCTTTAAGACACAACTGGGTCACTGCTTCCTCCTGGAAGATATCCCTCAGCCACCTGATCTGGGTTATGCCCATTTCAAGAACACTCCTGTCCATATCTCCATCACAGATGAATGTTTATCTACATGTGTGACTCTCTGCTAGAGGGCAAGGACCTGGAAGACAAGGACTTGGAATTATAGCAACAACAATAAAAACAATAGTAAACAGTTGTTAGTAGCACTTGCTATAAAAGGTACTGTCCCAAGTGCTTTGCATAGTTAATTCCATTTACGCTCATACCAGCCCTATGACTTCTCTCACGAGACTCTTGACACTTGCAGAATTGAAATAACTCTCCCAAGAATACACAGACTGATACGAACCCTGAAGGGCAAGTGTTAAAGCCAATGTATTTAACTAGGGCCCCGTGATGTCTTTTCTAGTTGGTGTACTCTGAGAATTTGATGCCACATATCTGAGGAAAAAAGAGAGGTGAGGAAAGCCAGGGGGATCTTGTAAAAGTAGATGTTCTTCAGTCTCAATATAAGTTTTTGTTTATTATATTTGTTAAATAAATAAAATAGCTCCCAACTCCAACTGACTCTTAAAAGTCTCTCTGATTTGACCCTGGCTGGTGTGGCTCAGTTAGTTGGAGCACTGTCCCATAAGCAGAAATGTTGCGGGTTTGATGCCTAGTCAGGGCACATACGTAGGTTGTGGGTTCAATCCATGATTGGGGCACATATGGAAAGCAACTGATTGGTACTCCCCACACCCCTTTCTCTCAGGAAATGAAAAAAGTGTTCTTGGGTGAAAATTAAAAATAAAAAATCTCTGATTCATAGTGGTTGCTCTTTACAAGTGCCATTTTTTTTTAGCCTAGGGGCTGGATTTTGTATTATAAGACATACTCTATGGCTCCCTCCTGTCACTGCCTTAGAGAAAGTACTGATGTGGTATGGAAGAATAATTGCTTCTTAAAATCTGCCAATCGTAAATCTCTCCACACAAAGAGCAAAACCCTTTAAACCACGACAATGTATTATGAGATCCATTGGTCTCTCTCTCTCTCTCTCTCTCTCATATATATATATATATATATATATTTTTTTTTTTTCTCTAGGGAATTTGTTTTATTTTGTTATTGAAACTCACATTCCTAAACTATAGTATTCCCTCACTTATCGTGGGTATTACGTTCTAGACCCCTCTGCAACGTAAGTGGGAACCTTACATTTATTCTACACTCTTAAACCTACGTAACTTTAACAACATACGTATACAGTACCATAAAATCCCGCGATATAGCGAAAAATCCATGATAAATAATTAAATATAATATTTTTAAAAATACCGTGATACAGTGAGGCCACAATAAGTGAACCGCGATATAGAGAGGGACTACTGTATAAAATAGTTGGTGCTCTCTGGGTTCGGGATCCTGTGAGTTTTATTTATTTGTTTGTTTATTTTTTTTTTTTGTTGTTTTTTTCATTGCCATTTAATCCCCTTATCTCCTCCCACAGGCACCACACTGTTGTCCATGCCCATAAGTCCTTTTTTCTTTTTGCTCAATCTCTTCACCCCCTCCAATAGCTGTCATCAGCTTTCCAGCTATGAGTGTTTCTATTTTGCTTGTTAGTTCAGTTTTTTCATTAGTTTCCATGTATGAGCGAAATCATATGGTCTTTGTCTTTCTCTGACTGGATTATTTCGCTTCATTATAATTTTAACTTTCACATTTAATTCCATGGTCCATTTTGAGTTAATTTTTATATAAGTTTGTGACTTAGGGCAAGGTTTTTGTTGTTGCTGCTGCCTAATGCTTCAGTGTTTTGTCTTTTGCTCCAAATGTTCTAGCATTGTGTTTAAAAGGCTACTCTTCTCCATGGAACTGCATTGGTCCCTTTGTCAGAGATCAGCTGTGCATATATGTGTGGATTTATTTCTGCATCCTTCATTCTGTTCCATTGATATATGTGTCTATTGACCTGCAGTACCTAGATACTGTTTTGATTATTATAGCTAGATGGTAGGTCTTAAAATCAAGTAGTGTTATTCCTCCCAGTTTATTCTTTTTCAAAATTATTTTAGCCAAATCCTAGTTCCTTTGCTGCCTTATGTATAAATTTTAGCATAATCTTGTTTACTTCTACAAAAACTCTTGTTGTGGTTACTGTGTTAATTTGTTTGTCAGTTTGGGGGGCAAGTGACACCTTTACTGTTGAGTTTGCCGATCTATGAACACAGTATGTCTCTCCGTTTCTTCCATCAGAGTTGTGTAGTTTTTGTTATACAAGTCCTGCCTATATTTTGTTAGATTTATACCAAGAATTTCTTATCTTCTGAGGGATTTTACATGGTATTATATTTTAAATATTGGTATCCCGGTGTTTATTGCTAATATATAGGACTGTAGTTGATTTTTGCAAGTTTTTCTTATATGCTGCTCTCACTTATTAGTTCTAGAAGTTGTTTATTTCTTCCCACTGGACCTTTTTATAATATTTTATGAGAGTCTGGATATCACTTAAACCTATCTCAGATGGCTTTGCTAGCACTGCTCTAGCAGGAGAGGGGAGTGGTTGCTGCCTAAGTACTGCCGGACGGAGGTAGAAGTTCTTGTCCCCCACTCGGCTTCCATTGACACCTGGGGGGTCACTGCACTTACTGCCTGGTAGGGGGAGAAGTGTAGCCTCACTGTGTGGTCTCTACCGACACTGTGTATGTGTGTGTGGGTGGGTGGGGGAGGGTGCTTAATACTAACTAGCAGGGCAAAAGTCTCAACTTTCAACAGCGCCTTCTATGACACCCCCGGTTCAGGTATCTGGACACCTTGGTATATCCTTGCAGGGGTGGAAGTCCAGGCTCCCACTTGGCCTTTGCTGGTATGGATGACAATCGGCCACAATTTTTTTCTTTGCTGTTTGGCTGAAGTCAAGTGGTTATTATCTAAATGTTTTGTCTTGCTAGCTTACCCTTTTCCTGGTTCATTGACTAGAGAGAGAGCAGGCTTTTGTTGAGGCTGTTTGTTTGCATCTGTTGGCTTTTCCAGGTTGTTACCCTTTCCAGCTCCAAATCTAGGATATAGGAGGCATAAAAAAAAAACAAAAAACAAAACCCAGGGAGCTCACCACCATGTTATTCCTCGGATCCCAAGATGCCTCACCCATCTGCCTTCTTCCCTCCTCCTTGCAGCATCTTCTTATGTTTGCTTTACATCTACTGTCCAGGGTTTTCCGTTATACTTAGCAAGAGAAACAGGGCAGAGTACACCTACCCTGTTTTCCTGCAAGAGGAGGCAGAGAGTGGGTTTTGAACAGCAAGAGTTTGGCACCTGGGCCCTTGTACTTAACCAGTCTGCTCTAGGCCCTCTGGCAAGAGCAGGAGAAGAGAGAGAAGTATGGCTAGAGTGGTCAGGGAGGCATTTGTAAAATCAATCGAACTTAAGTTGGTCAGAAAACTTCAGTTTTGGAAAGCTAAGGAACAAACCCATTTTCCTTCCTGAAATAGGCTGGGTAGAAAGGAGGAAGCAGGAGCAGGGTATGTGTGAAAGAGCAGGAAAGAGCCAGGCCCGCAGCAGTGAGGGTTGTGTGGGCAACAAGCGCTGTCAGGGTGCCTCACCAGTCTGCGACATTCCTCACTCCAGAGATGAGGAACCCAAGATGGGAGTGGTCAAAAGGTGCCTCCCTCCCTCCCTTCCTTTCACACAGCGGAGCCTATCTCATTGAGAGAACTGAATCTCTTCTTGATCCAGTTGAGGCCAGCCCAGTGAATGTTAGTGAATGAACTCTGCGGAGAAGAGAGTGTGACAGTTAGTTGATTCCCATTTATCTCAAACCCCTTTAAGTCTTAATTTCTTTCTTGTACTCCTTTTATGGCTGCTGTGAAAATTAAATGGTATACCAGGTAAAGTATCCAGGACCATGCCTGCTACACATGGCTAGTTTCCTGGGTGGCCAGTATCCTCCTTCCCTTCACTGCCTGAATCCCTGTGTGCTCCTGCATGCTCTGGCTGGACTCCGGTTCTCGCCTCATGGAAATTCGTGAAGGGCTTGTTTTCTAAATGCTTGTATGCAGTCAGTCAAATTATAGTAGAATTCATATATATCTTCACTTGAGGTTTTAGAAGATTTGCCAAGATTACATGTGGGCATGTCTGGGGTAAAGGTCACATCATGGTAAATCATGCAAGCCCGGACGTCTAGTTAGAGGTTGGTCAGGAGTCATGCATTCATACCATATGTGACCTGTAGGAGCCTTGGAGATCATCCAGTTTAAATCCATGCATTCAATTTTTGCTGCTGTGTTTATTTTTTATTTTTTTCATCACTGTGTGGTTGCCTCTCACGTGCCCCCAACTGGGGACCTGACGTGCAACCTAATTATGTACCCTGACTGGGAATCAAACCAGCGACACTTAGTTCGTAGGCCAACATTCAATCCACTGAGCCACAGCCAGGGCTGTGTTTATTTTTAAACAGGAAAATTAATATATTCATTATTTAACATGTCAAATGACACAGAAATGTATATGGAGAAGTTAATCTATTACACCACCTCTATAATCTTTAATTCCTTCCCTCTGAGGCAGCTAATGTAAAAATTTTGTTGTTTGCCATTCTTGTTTTTATTTATACTCATCAATTCATACATATATGTTGTTAGTTTTTCTTGTTATTTTGAATGAAAGCTATGTCATTACTTATATTACACCAAAATTAGCTTTTTGCACTTAACAGTACAACATAAGCATACTTTTGGGTCTTTATATTACTTTAAAATGTAACTTTACTTTTTATCAAAGCAAGATACTTGTACAGAGTTTTAATATCAATTAGGAAGACTAGACTTAAACTGAGGAATAGTAGTCATTTGCCCCTTCCTGACTCTTTGAATATTATTACTGACATCATACTAACAAGAGGATTTAGCTTTTTATCTAACCCCACGGACACACATGTATGTTCTCTCTCTCTCTCACTCACACACTCGTACACACACATTCCATGTATATCTGATTGATTAAATCAAGGATCAGTGCATACATTATGTAAATAATTTTCACAGCAAAATTATAAGGTATGTTAGGATCACATTTACTTTCCTGTACCTTTACCTTTTAAAAAAAGTTAATAATTATCTTGTTTATCTTTTAAAATTTTAATCACCTCTGTTGGAGTTTAATTTATGTGTAGTAAAATGCATCCATTCAAAGTATATGGTTCTGTGAGTTTTTAACTAATTTGTACATCCAGAGAGTCACCAAACCAGTAAAGATATAGAATATTCCCATAACCTCAAAAAATTCCCAGTATCTCTTCCCAATTAATTCCCTCCACCCTCTGTCCCAAGCAGGCCCTGATCTGATTTTTTCTTTTTATTTACTATAAATTATGTTTGCCTGTTCTAGAACTTCAAGTATATAGAATCATACAGCATTTACTCTCTTCATTGGTATCTTTCACTTAACATATTTTTGAACTCCAATCATGCTGTTGTATTTGTTCTGTTTTACTGCTGGCTAGTATTGCACCGTACAAATGCACCACAGGTGTTTATCCATTCACCTCTGGGTAAACAATTAGGTTCTTTTTAATTTGGGGCTATTATGCTGAAACTGTTATAAACATTTATGTGCAAGTCTGCGTGTAGACAGGTTTTCATTTCTCTTGGGTACATATCTATGAAGGACATTGCTGAGTAATTTGGTAGGTGGTATGTCTGTTTTCCACAGTGATTGTACCATTTTCATTCCTTCTAGTAATGTAAGAGAATCCTACTTGCTCATCAATATTTGGAGTTGTCAGTATTTTTAATTTTAGTCATAATAGTGCATATGTACTCATGGCTTATCATTTTTATAATATACGTTATTTTAGCAGTTGTAGGTTTTCAGAAAAACTGAGTGCGAAGTATAGACAGGTCTCATATACCGTTTCCCTCAGTTTCCCCCAACATTCACATCTTGTGTGAATGTGATAGACTTGTTACAGTTGATGAGCCTATATTGATACATTATTATTGGTTCAAGTTCACAGTTTACATGACTTTTTGTGTTGTACATTTTACGGATTTTAACAAATGTGTAATGAGATATCTACCATTATAGTATCATACAGAACAGTGTCATTGCCCTAAGAATCCCCTGTGCTCCACCTCTTCGTCTGTCCTTTCCTCCCATACCCCACTCCCCGGGTTAACCACACATCTTTTTTTTACTGTCTCCATAATTATGTCTTTTCTGGAATGTCATGTATTTGGGATCATACAGTAGGTAGCCTTTCAGATTGGCTTCTTTCACTTAGCAATATGCAAGTAAGGTCCCCCTGTATCTTTATGTGGCTTATAGCTCATTCCTTGTTAGTGATGAATAATTTCTTGTCAGTGTCTGGATGTTGTGCAGCTTATTTATCCATCCAGGCAGTGTGGCTGCAGACTCCATGCCCTTCGTTACTGTGCTTTGCTGCTTGATATTGAACTTTTGTACAGTCAAAAGTCTTTGGTAGCTACACGCTTGTTAATTGCCAGATGTTTAGATCTTTTGTCCCAACCTCCAGAGCCCCTCAGAATTGCTCCCCAATTGACCTTTCCCTGCCTTATCTCCAGGAACATAGCCATGATTGCTGCCCTTTCAGACCCTACTCTATACCTTCAACACTGATTCCAGAGTGTGGGGTCTGCAGCTCCATGTTTCTTTTCTGTTGTTGATTCAGAGAATGTGCAGAAGATTATTCAGGATATACTTCTCACACCTGTCATTAAATGGGTAGACTGAGGCACAAGCCCTGGGCAGCTTTTGTTGGAATAAATGAAACACAGTTTAGCTAGTGTGGGCTCATCTAGACACTTCTGGAAAGGCCGCATATGGTCCTGGTCTCCCTTGTTCTTTCTGGGAGTTTGGGCTCGCTCTTCCCCTTTGGAGTGAATTGACAGAGCTTTTCTATTCTGAAAGAGAGCTTCACATACAAAAACCTATGGTGGTTTCCAGGAATATTAGAATGTTTTCATGTCTTACATTTTCTTCATAGAGTGTATTAAAGGCTAAAATTCACAGTTAGAAAATAATTTCTTTGTCTTGAGCAATACTTCTCAACCATAGTTATCACTGAGGAAGATCAGTGTATTCCCTTGCAGAGATTCTGACTCATAAAGCCTGGGATGGGGTCTTGAAATTTCTGTTTGGAAAAGCTTTCTACTTGATTCTGATGCATGTTCCCCATTTGAAACCACTAGCATTAGGCTGTTGCTCTGAAATGCAAGTAACCTTGGAAAGGGCAACATGTTAAGCATCACACTCTCCTGGCCACACAACACTTTACATTCAGTTTGTTCTATAAACTGTTATGGCGCCAACGTCAAATAACAGAGCAAGAAAGGTCTGCACTTGAAAGAAAGAAGAGATTTTTAAAAAGTTAGATGCTGCATTCTTGTTTGTTAGCTTTTTAAAAAGCATACAACAAATATTACCCTTCCATCCAATTTACCAGGGGATTTATTTTGTTGTGATTTCAAAAACTATAACTTTATGTAGTAAACTCTGTACTCCCCTTGATGTTATCAAGACATCTTATTCCAAGGTGTTAAAGCTCAAGATGACAATAAGCATATCTACACATAAATACAAAATAAAACCAGTAAAGAAGTAGAGTTGAAGTTTGTCCTTTGTTCCAGAACTCCTGTGTGCTATTCCCACGTGGAAGTTGTCAGAACATCACATAGAGCAGAGCGAGGGGTCTTCTGGGCAGCTAAGTAAAAAGCTCATTGTGTGTGAAGAGCTTGATTATAGTCATTATAGATGAAGACATAGTCTTTCCCTCTGGTTTTATTTCAGCCTCCACCATATTTCAGAAGAGTGCCAAACACTAACTCTTACAATATGTAAACTTTTTTAAAAGAAAAATTAGAGTTCTCATTCTGTTACGATGTTCCCATTTTCTGTGTTTGAAGCAGTGTTGGCTGGTAGCATGATCTAAAGCATGGGCTCCAGGTTCAGAAAAAGGGGGACATCCATGAAAATGGCTATGAGTTCAGTGGCATGCACAGTAGAAGGAGGCAGACAGAGGCAGGGCTGCATCACTGTACTGATGATCTGCTCCTAATAATACATGTGCTCAGATGGACTCGGGGAAGAAGTGCGCTCACATGCCCCAGGTGGGCTTATATCTTGCTTTTGAGTATAGTTTGGATTCGATGACCTTTGAAGTTATTTCCAACCCTTAAGTTATAGGATTCTGACAATTAACACCAAATTCCTCACTTTGATATTAAAGTCATTTATCACCTGGGTACCTCTTACCTGACCATACTATACCTTCTTTTTCCCCAGTATGTTCTCGCTGGCCAGCTTATTTCTGTTTCTGGACCTTCTCTCTTCCTTTTCCTCTTGAAACCCTGCCACCCCCCCCCCCAACCTTCCACCATGTACACACATCATGATCATGTGTTGGACCCTTCTCTTCTTTTCTTATCCTCACTCTGCCTGGTGAGATTAACATTATTTATCTTACCCATGAGCTTTCACTGATGAACCGAGACTCCCTCTCTATCTTCCTTCTTTGAGATCCTGTTGGACCCATTTCTTGCACAACATAATACAACACTCTATAAAGGCTATTATTAGGGTGAGAGGTGGTAGAGTCTCCAGAGATAACACCTAAGGATCAGTGCATGGGGTGGGGGAACCAAGAAGATGCAACACAGTGGGTGGAACAGGGTCCCCACCACCACCACCTGCCAGACCTTCATCAAAGTGAAAATTGGTTCGGAGAGGAAACCTTATAATCCTCACAATTCCTTCTCAGTACTTGATGATTCATTATCTTCCAACATAAACAAACAAGACAAGGAAGGAGAACTGTTTTGAGTGTACACTCAAGACATTATCCTGAAAGTGTGTAGTGATTTAAGTCTCCAGAGATCAGCCCAGACCCCCTGAAACTATGTAGCACTGTGTTCATAGTGGTTTTTGTGTGTGCACAATATTTCTCCTTAAATTTGGTAAAGGATCTGGGAGTAGGTTCTTTAAGGAGGGTGGAAAGTCTTAGTTAAAAAGGTCTCAATGTATTGAGCATGGAGACATTGTTTGTTACTGTTCAGGGGCCATCATTCAGAATCAGGAACAATTCAGGTGTGGGCTGTGAAGAAAATATTAATAAAAAAATGTGACAGGATGGAATGGCTTGAGCATGTTCATTTGTTACTCTTGAAAGTTTATCCAGAAGGCTACAAACATCATGAGATTAGAAACTGTTCCAGTCTCTATCCTCATCCCAGCTTGCAGGAGAGGCTCAGTAAATATTTGTGCAATGAATGAGTGAATGAATAAAAACTCTGAAGCATTATGCTAAGACTGGTTGTTGTCAATCTAGCTAAAATGACCCTACCTTGTCCTGGGTGATACCCTAACTTCCTGGTTAATGGACAAAGATCTCTCTATTTCGGCAAAGCGACACTGAATTCTATTTCAGTCTTCTCTGGGCTTTGCAGAATTTGTAGCTAAGATTCACCTTTCTCCTGCCCCTAATTTCTTACCTGTTTTACATGTAACTATTTTAGAGGATCAGAGAATGTCATGTTTTTGAGCAGAAACAGGAAGTGTGATGAGCCAGCCATGCAGAATCTGGGGACAAGACTTCCAGGCAGGGAAACAGGAATGTGAAAGCTCTAAGTGGGGAATAGCCTTGGATCGTTAGAGAAGAACAGTAAAACCCATGTGGCGAAAGCAGAGGGAGTGGAGTGGCCAGGAAGGCAGACCATCCTAAGGAACCTGGATTGTATAGTAATTGTACAGGGGCACTCTTAAGGGCTCATATCTGCTTAAAGCTTCACCATATATTCGAACCTCACAGCAATCTGCAATAAATCAGTTGGATATAGTTCTTCTCATTTTAGAGATGAAGGAAATGAAGCAGTGAGAGGTTCGGAGACCGGAACCCAGACCTTCTGATGGCTCATTGGGCTGTCTCATGCTTGGCCTAAACCATGGGGTGTCTTCCACTTTGTGGGTCTCTCCCAGTGAGGCCCCAAGAGGCTGACCCACAGAGAGACAGTTGTACCCTGCTCTGATGGTAAAAGGGCAGTAACAAATGTGTTAGGAGCTGAGCCTGAGCTAAGGATGGTTTCCTTTTTGTGGTTGGTTCCGTAGCTAGAGTGGCATATTCAGTGTTGGCAGCCACCCTTCAGGAGACTGTGGAGGAAATTGGAGAGGTGCCAAAGAGGAATAAGAAAATAGCTAAAAGAGTGCATTAGTGGTCTTCCGGGAGAAGGTTAATGGATTTGAGGGGTTTGTTATTTTTTTCCCATGAGAAGCAACATGAGAGGTAAGGCAATTGATCCTCAAATAACTGAGGTTTCTAGCTAGTGACTTCCATCTCCACAGAAGGTTAAACTGAAGAAGGTCAACTTCAAGTGTAGTGATACAGAACAATTGGCATAATGAGATCATGAACAATAAGCATCATTAGATACCTAAGTAGACCACTCAGGGCGATTGTAAAAACCTGGTTCCAGGGACTGTGTGAAAATCAAAGTGTTAGTCTTCTGAAAAGGTTAGGCACAGTCTTTCACTTGTTATGCTCTGATCTTATACAGTTGACTCTCTGAGCCTGTGATCTGGGTAGTTTGAAGTCCACCAAGAAAGTATATTTCTAAGGTTTGGCAAAACCTGACTTGGACAGGGGATTCCTTCCTGGCCTCTCAGCGGTGCTTTGGGAACAGGGAGAGGCTGAAGCACACTGGTGAATGTGTCAGGTGGCTCTAGTGTCTATCTACTCAGAGGCACTTTCAGTTTGTTTCTTGAAGAATGACTTTCAACCCCATCAGAGTTGGAAACAGTTGTTTTCCATGTTGCTGGAGCAGTTCTGTCACAAGTCCTTATGCATTAGTATCCCCCTTTAACACTTGCACCTTATTCTCCTCAAGCTGCACAGCATAGAATGTGCAATAATTCATTTGGAAAAGAAAAAAGTAAAACATAATAACCAAAAAATCCATCTGCTTTGTCAAGCACGCCCTCAGATATTCTTTCAGTAGCTCTTTTTAGCCACAGATAGCCCCCAATGACCACCCCATTGGTGCTACAGGGATAGACATGGGATAGGAGATTTTGAGGCATATCACTTAGCTCAGTGTCATGCAGACAGGGAAACTCTGGTCCCTTGTCCACCTGTGCAGCACATCCCTTTTCTCCTGTAGATTTCATACAGGAGACGTTCTGCCAGCCCTCTGAGCCACCTGATCAACAGCCTTCCCCATTGAGAGTCACCCGATTCTTGACTTGCTTGCACTATTCTTTCATGTCCTTACAACTAGTGTCTGGTGCAGTTGCTCCTCCTATTAGCTCATTCCCTGCCACTTTCCCTGCCCTTGAGATGCAATATCTCAGGGTTCTCCAGGGGGATCTCACCATAACACAAGCCAGCCATTTCAAGTTCACTATGGTGGCTAAGAGCCTGGCCACATACAGTGGGGCTTGCTTGGGTGACAACATAAGCAAGAGATTAGGCTTTGTTTTGTTCAAATGTTCATTCATTCATTCATTCAGCATATGCCACATGCCGTGCTGGGAGATAGGATATAATAGTAGCCAAGGCAGACAATTGTCCCCATTTTGATGGAGTTTACATTGGACGGAGAGAGGTGAGGGAAGAAGAAAATAACCCGGATAATTTCAAAAGTTGATATGCACTATGAAGTCGTCGTTGTTGTCGGCAGCCGTCCGTCTCGAGAGACGATGGTGTAGCTTCTTAAGAGTCTATCTGCACCGCCAAGAATGGCTGTGCAGTCCGACTCGGGAGTGACACGGTATCTGTCTCCTCCCGTGTTGAATCGACATCTTGTGAAGACGCTGGAGTGTCCTCTCCAGTGCAGCTGAAGCTACAGAGCCTGGGCAGGGTGAAGTATATAAGATAAAATAGGATGGCAGGAGGATGAGCGGTGGGGAAGTTAGGTTTGGGGAGCTGGGGAGGCCTCTCTGGATCATACACTGAGAGCCTGCAGGTCCCACTCCTGATTGCTCACAATGGCCTTATCTGGCTGTGGTGGATGGCAGCACTCAGCACCATGAGCTCCTGTGACTTCCAGCCCAGCTGAAGTATCCACTTCTCGCTTTTCTCAGGACACTCGTAGCCCCTCCAAGTTGTTTTTTTTAGTAAGTACAATCAGTGACACATCCGAGTTAGTACAAAACTGTTCAGACTTCACCATTTGGAGTAGGTTAAATATCATGTTGTATTCACTCACCAGTTGTTTGTTGAGTGCCCTCTGAGTCCATACTATTGTACAGGAGCTGGGGAGGAGGCCCTGCTCTCAGGAGCTCCAGTCTGTGGGTGGAGGATGGGAGAAATCATCTGCTGAAGGAGAGGAGGACTCGGGATGGAAGAGGCCTCTCTGTATCTCATGTCTATTGGTACGTGGTCCTGCAAATGTCCATCATCAGTAGAAATGGGGCCTACATATTTCAGTGAAGCTGACTGATTTTATTTATAAATTTTAAACCTAAGTTAAAAACAAGCTGTAGAACTAAAGCTTTTATCTTATAATGATTAATTCTCTTCTGTCTCTTCTAAATTATGTGATTCCTGATAAAACCCAGTGTTTCATTTTATATTTAAAGGATGCTGCATTGAACATTTTTTATTAGTAACAATTCACTATTAAAAATGCATATTTCAGTAATCTGCTAACCTTGAAAGAAAACCAGCCTGTTTAAAGTGGATGAAATCTCCCCCTTGATTACTCTGAGCTTCTCCATCTAGACATTTTAAACTTCCCAAATATTGCTTGGAGTTCTTTTTTTAAATTGTGGTAAAATACACATAACATAAAAATTTTCCATCTTAACCACTTTTCGTGTACAATTCAGCGGCATTAAGTACATCATATTGTTGTACAAACACCATCACCACCACCCCCAGAATTTCTTTTATTTTGTGAAAATACCTTGGAATTTTTAGAGCTTCTCTTGCTAACAGGTGTATTTTATTTAGCCAAGGCATTATACTAGGAGTTTTACATATACTATATGTCAAATTTATAACATATATTTGACATGTAATCAAATTTGTATTTGATTTAATTCACACCATGCTCTTATAAGGGGCATATTATATGTACAGTTTTTACCCAAGAGAAAGCCAGCTGAGAAGGCTGAGTGTGTTGTTTCAAGTCAAGCAGCCAATAGATATTGACCAATGATTTGAATCCAGCTTCCTCAAACACCAAGGCTCTTTCTGTTGTTGTACAGCGATGTTTAGTTCGAAATCTTTGTTCTGGAAAACAAAACAAAACTTCATTCTGGCATCCTGCCTTCTGTCAGTCACTGGGTTCAGCACCAATTAGAATACAGACCACATTTTCTCAAGAGACTGGGAGAGTTTCCTCTGTGCTCAAATTTTCGTAATCAGTACATATGGGAACCAACCCAACAGACATCTGAAAAGCAGCTAAATAGCAAAACCATACTTTTATTTTTGAAGAGGATTTGGAGATTTACACCCCTAAAATTCAACAACTGTGTATACCTCTGTTTAAAATATTCTCCCCTTTACAATGTCATGTGTTGGTTTTTAACTCTAAAAGGAGGAAATAGATCTCTTCATTGTTATATATCCCTTCCTGCCCATTAATGATGGTATTTGTGTCTCTTTTATGAAAACACCTGGACATAGGATGTTAGTTTCCTTCTTTGTGTCAGCATTGGCCAGCCGGGTGTGGTGGTAGAGTGGAAATGTCAATACCATGGAAGGCCCAGGGACGGTCCCAGTGTTGGTGCAACTGGACTTACTGATGTATGGATGCTCTTACTTGGGGGGACAAGTCAGCTGCATAAAATTGTGCAAACGTTAGCAATCTTTTTTATTCTCAGAAGAAACAGTTTCTTAGAGAACGTGGTTAGGAATTAGCAGTAAAACATCCTCACTCTTTTCCCCCTTCTGAGCTGTGGTGCTATATTAAGGCGTATCACTCAGATGGTAACACCAAACATATGGTAGAAGAGGGAAGGAAACATGTTCTTTCTCTAGTTTGACATGCAAATAAGAGGGTAAACATTGTGAAGGCACGCGCTGGCTTCTAATATTAGAGAATAGAGGAAGTCCACCCCAGGACCCCAACCTGATAGCCTCCTAGTGTCCCCCACCCCCTCATTGTCACCCCTCCTCCTGGCCCTGTTGCCCCAGTGACCAGAGGCATCAGACTGGTGGGGTAGGTGGGTGGGGTTCCAGAGGTCCTTGTGGTGAGAAGGGTCTCACAGAAGGGAAGAGAGTGCTGTTGGGTTTGCTGGAGCCATCCCCTTCTTCTCTCTCTCCTCTGCTCCCCATCTCTTCTCCCCTTCCCCCCTTCCCCCCCAGACACACACACACACACACACACACACACACACACGCACGCACGCACATGCACACACACACACGCACACACGCATGCACCTCCCTCATTGATTGGAAGTTCACTGCAAAGGGAGGAGGATTGATGAAGGCTAAGCTCCCAGCCAATTCAGCTTTTCTCAATCACAGATCCAAAACTTTAATCACATGACTCTCCTTGGACTTACTTCTGATGACTCTGACTTGCCATCTGAGTATAGTCCAAACTTCTGGCCTGCTTGCACTCCATGATCTAGCCCTTATTCTTGCCTTTATCACTCCACATCCACCCAGCCTTCCCAGTCTCCACCCCCCAGCCCTTTATAATCCGACAGTGCCAAACCCCATGCTGTTCCCACTGCCCACTCTGCCACCTCAGGCCTTTGGCAAAGGCTCTTCTCTGCCTGGAAGACTCCTTCCCCCTTGACCCCAGCCTCATTCCATTTCACATGTGTAAATTCTACTTGCTCTTTGTCTCCCCCATTCACTGCCTTCAGGAAATCTTCTCTGAGTTGCTAAACCTGGCCAGCCTCCCCTCTGATGTGATCTCATAACCCCCAAGTTAACACATAACACACAGCGACAGAGGAGCCTAATTTGTGGAGTCTCCTCAGACAGCCCCAGGGGGGCTGGTCATAGTTCTATCCTCAGAGCTCAGTAAGTGTCTGCCAAGGGAATGGCTGAACTCCACCCGGCACTTGCTGTGCTGTCCTCCCTGCCTGTGTCTCGTTTTGTATCATCAATCTGTGAACATTGTGTTTCAGTGTCCACTTGTTTATTATTTGTTTAGTTACATTGCTTTTCATGCTGTTGCATTCATTACCAGATCATTTAGGCCCTAAGGTATTTTTCATTACAATGCTCTCTAGAAAAGGATTATTTAAACGAGTTGTGGATGTATATTCCTTCCTTATTTGGCGATTCTATCCATATCCCTGGCGTCCAGTTGGAGACTTCCGTGCACTTTTGGTGGATATCCTGGAATAACTGATGATTTCTGATAGCACTGGAACCTCAAACTCTGTGACTTTAATGAGAGGAAAAGACCTGTAATATATGTTCTACAAAATTCCTCTTTTGGATGACAGAAACGGACAGATGTCCTTATTATTCCACAGAACAGCTCCCTCCTCTCACCAGGAAGGATCCATGTTCCTAGACCCAGCGATTTCTACTCTAGAACACTCTTCCTTTGTTTTGCTCCTGAGCATGTTTCTTCCAATTTGGGATTTTGTTTGCTATCAGCTGGCCTCACCCCGTTTAATTAGACAAAGTTCTGTCTACCTTACAGGTTTTGCCAGCAGGGTGGTGGAAAGTAAAAGGATCTCAGAATCAGGAAAATCCTAGCTCCGTGGCATTTCGCAGGTTAATGAGCCCCCCTGTTGCCCTCACTGTAGGAATGGAGCTGTGTGTTTTGTCTCACATATGCTAGCACAGAGCTTTGCACATATTCGGCGGCGGCAGCCGTCCGTCTCGAGAGACGATGGTGTAGCTTCTTAAGAGTCTATCTGCACCACCGAGAATGGTTGTGCAGTCCGACTCGGGAGTGACACGGTATCTGTCTCCTCCCGTGTTGAATCGACATCTTGCGATGACGCTGGAGTGTCCTCTCCAGTGAAGCTGAAGCTACAGAGCCTGGGCAGGGTGATATGGAGGGTCTGCTGTTGCCCATGCAGCAGACCCCCCCTCTCTTCGCAGCTGAAGGATCCAAGGGAAAGACGGAGTCGATACAGCTTGGCTTCAGGTGCGCCGCAGGAGTTGCCGGTGTTGACTACAACGTCAAACCGCCTTAGGGACTCCGGCTCCGGATTTTCTGTCGGGGTTTACTCCCTTAGCCTTTCCCCTGAAGAGGTATGCCGCAAGGCAGCGGAGGTTTTTTGGAATCAGAGTTTTCCTTCTCTGATTGCACATATTAGGTCCTCAGTAAATGTATGCTGTACTAATGGCTTTGAGATTCACATGGGGATCTTATTATTTGCAAGCCTATTGGGCAAATCAGCTACGAAACTTCAGAAACAAGTGGTCCTTTATTTTCTCTGAGGAAACCGTGAGAATTTGAGAAATTAGATTAAAAATGTCTTTGTGTGTGAGATGTAATCAGGCTATTTGCATCTCTCTGTAATTGGTAAAAAGAACACTGAGTATGTCTTTTACACATTCTGAGGATATTCCTGACCACAGCTTTCTATGAGCTGTGCGTTGTGACACATTGCAACTGAGGTGGCTGGAGGCAGCCTGTTAGTCTTTACAAATACAATAATTTTTTTCAGTGTGTGGTTATGTGAAAAAGAAGCAGAATTCGCCCTAACTGCATATTCTAGATAAACTTTTTCAAATTGATATTAAAGAAAATTTTATCAGTCATCATAGATACCCTTTGGTTTAAAATAGAGATCCCCTTCAAAATGTACCTTTTTAAAATTTTTTTAATTTTTTAATTACAGTTCACATTCAATATTATTCTGTATTAGTTTCAGTTGTACAGCATGGTGGTTAGACAAGCATACACTTTACAAAGTGGTCCTCTCAATATTTCAAGGACCCACTTGGCACCACACATACTTATTACAACCTTACTGACTATATTCCCTGTGCTGTACTTGACATCCCTGTCACAGTTTTGATAAACACTTTTGACCTTTAAAAAAATGGGTGAATAGTTAAATAAGAGAAACATTTAAACCTGTGACTATAACAAATCAGTCGATCCTGGATAGATTCTAAAACATGGAAGAGATGGGTTGGAACACCTCAAGAAAAGAAAACAGGAATCACTTTGACCTAATTTTAAGCAAAATTTTGACACTGATGAAATTTCATGTGTTCTGAGATGCTGTACCTGTCACAGTGTGTTGTAATTATTCACTGGCCTATTGATGGACTAGACTGTGATTTCCTAGAGGCCCGGGCTAAGAGTAATTTAGTTCAGCACTTGCAGAGCCTGGCACATAATAAGTGTTCAATAAATGGTTGTTGAATGAATTAATGAGTATCTTTGTAGGTGAGATGGAAAAGTATGAGCTCCATAATACCACACTTAAATGGTAGCTGACTGGCTTAGCAGCTATGACCAGAGGCTGCTTATTAGTAGATCAGTAGATTGGTATAAACCTGAAAGGTAATTTCTAGGGATTTTCTCCCAGGACAAGCTCAAAACATATTCTTTCCAATAAGAAAAGGAAAAATAGCCTGAATGAAGACATGAAAGGCATGCTTATAAAATTTAAATATGGCCAGAGACTAGATTCAAAAATAATTCTACCAATAATAAAGGACACAATAAATTAAACTTACCCTAACACTGGTTTCTTTTTTTCTTTTTTCACGTTTTTTTATGTCTTTAATTTAATTTAACCACCCACTGTCTTTAGCATATTTTAGGGTTTCTAGTTATGATTGGATCTTGACAATACAGAAGAATATTCTGTGGTCATAGGGGAATACTCTAAAAAATCTTAAGAGTATTTCCCAGTATATTTGAGGTAAGATATACCAAAATAAATAAATAAATAAATAAATAAATAAAAATTTAAAAATGAGTCAAAAGTAGTCTTGGAAGAGTAAGTTCCATAACTTTTCTTTCTTCTTTTTTTTTTTCCCCAAATGACTGTGAAAACTGGAAATAACTTATTTATTCTCCTGCCAGGCTACATATTCTTTTTACACGGGCTGTGTGACCTGGGTGTAATAGTCTCCTCTGGCCTCTTGCTCTGTGGTCCCTTCTCCTAAAGCTGCCTGAGTTACCTCTTTGAATTTCCCAACAAAAATAAATGTCTCTTTTTCCATCAGTGTGAATCAAGACATAAATACAAGCCAAACCTGAGGATTGTGCCAAGAGGTTAAACCTTGACACCAAAATTCAATTTCTTTTACGTTTGTGACAAATCAGATAACTTAACATCTTTATATACCATCAAATTTAATATTTCCTTACCCAAAGTTTGCCCTATTACTGGAAACCTCCATGGCCTTTCTTCTCAGAAGCTGGCTGGTACTCCCCTCCTTGGAGGTGGCTCCTACCTTAGGGCTTAGTTTCCTTTACCTTTCCCTCTGAGTTCCTGGCTCTCCTCAGCCATCTGGGCTTTGGATCTTCCCCTGGAATTTCAGTAACCTCAGCTGTGGAAGCTTCCGTCCAATTTTGATGGAGCTGTAGGCCGTTGGTACTAAATTATACATTTTTGCTATAAGCATTGCAATCTCTGATTCATATCTTGTGCAACTCCACAGAAAAATGACTTCCTACATCATTTTTTATAAGTCCTTACAAGCTAATATTAATTTTATGTTTACATTCCTATAATGATGCATTTGATGGATCTTTATCTCTGAAGAAACTGGAAATTTGTGTCAAATGGCTTGCATAGAAGTTTCATATGTTAGGATTAGAATTCTAATAAGTATAAATCCAAGTGGGATTGTTTGAAGTTTAATCTTCACAAATTGTTTAAGTCTATTTCTTTTCTTCTGTAAAGCTGTCATTTTCTTAGCATCTGACCTTTACCATGTGCCTTAAGTCTCTAGTATCATTTTGAAGTTTTCACCCTTCTCTGTCTTCCTTGATCTTTTCACATTTTAAGTGGTTGAACATTTTCATGAAGTGTATGCGGAGCAGTAAACATCTTCCCACACCTTCTGTTTGATAGAAATAATCATCTTTCATCTACTATTTTTAGGATTAATAATAATGACATAGTATTGAGCTAGCACTATCATTTCCAAACTTATTTCTAATTCTAGATAGGAAATACACCTCTACTTTTGATTACACTTATGGAACAGCTTAGAAATATATGAACTTCTTTATCTGTTGGACCTCCTTTATCAATTAGGATGCATTTGATTGTAAGCAACAGAAATCAGAGATCAAATTGACTTAACCAATCAAGAGGGAAAATTGATTGATACGCCTTATCCTCTGAAGATAGGTGGGTTGATATTTGATTCAGCAAAACAATACAGAAATCAAGACTTTAGTTTCTATTTTGCCCTCCACAGCTTCATTCTATAGTTAGTTCTTTCTTCTGATCACAAGGTGGCTACCAGCACCTTCTCGAACAATTGCTGACTGTTCAAGGCCTCAGCCTAATGCCGTGGTCTTACTGCTGGGATATAGTTAGCTTTCCCCAAAGCAAAAGTTGTGTGTGAGTGATGTGGGCCAAGTGAACTTCAGGAAGGAAGGGGTTTCCATTGCTGATGAGAGAAACCTGGTATCCACCACACCATCTGATGTCTAAAAAATAATTTATGAGCACTTTATCTAAAAATGCTGCCTATGTTGTAAATGTAAGGATATGTTAAAGTCAATTTGTCCTTTTTTATCATGAGACTATCTGATGTTAAATTATTTTTATGCTACTTAAAAATGTTCTGTAATTTCTCCCATATGCCTGATTTTTTAAAGGATAATTGAAACATTGTAAATAACTTCTGTTTAGTATCTTCCACTAACAGAAACTAAATTTCTGTGAGAAGAATGATTTACTCTTTTGCTTATTCTGTCAATTATTTTTATCCAGAGACTGGACAAAGACTTGAGTCTTAGTTTGGGAGGTAATTTCTGAAGTGGAAAGCATTCTCGTAATTGATTTTATAAGATTTTTTTTCAAGGCTGTTAGGATAGTAATTTCCTGAAATATCAGTGAGGATTTTTAATATTATTTCATTTTAATAGTTCATAGCTTCTCCCTGACTTTTATAGCTTTAAAGAACCATCTCTGGCCACAATTACAGATAAAGTAGAAATCTGAAAAAATCCTGTGTAACTAATGTTATAATGTTACATAAATAGACAAATTTCTCTGTCTCTAGAAAAATTTATTACTCTTAAAGAAATAGGAGAAGTATACCCATACTTTCATTTCAAAGGCAATTAGTAGAAAGAAGTGGACTTAGGAATGATACAGTTGTGGGTTTGAATCCAGGAAGTGCCATGTAATAATTTTGGGTCAATTACCTAAGCCTCTTGAATCTCAGCTTCCTTTCTTGTAAAACAAGGATAGCAGGCCCCTCGCTTAACAGTTTTCAGTTATTCAAATTAGGTATTGAAATTAAATGTGACTAGCCTAGTGTTTGGACATAAAAAGCTTTAAGTAGATGAGTTATTACAAAAATATTGGACTGATCAAGAAAAAAAAATCAAAATTCAACTGAAATGTGGGAAATTATTCTTTTAAAACTTTAGAAATTCTCCTTTGTCATGTTGAATTCTTCTACTTTAGAAACATATTATTTCCTTTAAAATTTTCTGTGTGCCAATGCTTAGTAGAAAAGCTCTCTGTAAAAATAGACGTACACAGCTACACGTGTGAATATACATGGAGAGCAAAGGAGAGGGACTTCAGTGCATAGGTTCTGTCTTCCACAAGCAGCTGTACTCTGAACCTGGGCACAAGGAGCTCCCGGTTCCCTTTATTGCATCATTCCAGCCCTGTGCCTTCCTTGTGGTGGAGGAGGTGTCTGCAGGGTCAAGGATACCAGGTGAAGGAAATGTTCCCGCCCGTTGTGTATATCCTCCGCTTTGATCCCAGAAATCCTCCGTGTGTCACCACCTTGAAAGGAGGTAGAACATATTTTATTTAAATGTCTTGTTTTTGTTTGTTGACATTCAATAAATAGCCTATTTAACAGGTATTTCTTCAGTAAAATGGGTTTATACTGGAGGAACAAATAATTGCAATTAAGGTCATCAGTGTCAAACAGCGAGCCACGGGCAATTCCAGAGAAACAAAAGGGGGAAAGGCTCTTTTGTGGACTCAGGAGGGGCTGTTGTAAGCACAGATTCCATTGGAGGAAATTGACAGTTCGAAGTATAGAGGCTTCTCATTGGCTGAGTCATGGCGGTCTCCCATTGGCTGACCTGTTACTAGGTGAGGAGGAATCATCTTCCTAGCTGCGTGGTGTCACTTCCTGTTGGAGATGCTGGTACATCTCTTCCTGTCGGGGTCAGTAGTTTGCACTGAGTGACAGGTCATGAGAGTTCTGTCTAATAGTTTCCCAAGTATTTTGAATAAGGTTTCTGTTAATTCTTACAGATTTATAACTTCATCTATACAGACTTGCTTCTTCATTGACTATAAATAAATTGTATTCTACAACATACTGTTAGTATAACCAGCTGAGAGTTTGTGGGTAGTTACTGAGTTTCCCCATCTGTAAATGGAGGGCTGACTAGAACATTGGTTCCCATATTTGTCTAATCATCAGAATTGCCAGAAACTTTAAAACATGTGCATGGTTCCCAGGTTCCACTGGCCGAGTCACGGTGTTTTAGTAGAATTGGGGAAAAGCTGGCAATGTGTGTGCTTTAACTATGATGTGGGGGATCTTGACAATCAGTTGGCTTTCACTACCTCTACACTAGCTGGACTTCAGTATTATTCTCTTTATTTAATCTCCACTTCAAAGAGTCTTTCCTAATATCTGGAGATGGGGAGCTAGTGTTTACTGGGAGACACTTTGTCTACTCAGTATCACTTGATATGTGTGCTTTGCCAAGTGTGAAGACACACTAACACTGAGAGGCAGCCATGAAGTCTACTGCCTTGACTTTTTTGTGTGTTAGTATTTGGTACCGAGGTTGAATGATAGTTAAGGAGAACAGATAGGTATGTCTCTGAAAGGAAAGAGGGGCCAGACTGACAAATGGTCAGAGGCTGTGTGCTCGCAGCCCATGAAAACTTGGGTGGATTTGTGCATGGTCAGAAATTCCACCAAGTAGCAGGCACTTTCTCT
The DNA here is from genome assembly GCF_987537825.1 of Furipterus horrens. Classification (NCBI taxonomy): domain Eukaryota; kingdom Metazoa; phylum Chordata; class Mammalia; order Chiroptera; family Furipteridae; genus Furipterus; species Furipterus horrens. The sequence goes on along the minus strand of NW_028327172.1, from coordinate 139,672,209 downwards.
ACTCAAAGTGCTTGTGGTTGATGAAAATAAAAAGATCTTTCCAATATGTACAGTGTATCTTTTGAAGACAACAAGAAATATTCAGTCAATGAAGTTCCTTATTTTGGAGATAAAGGAAAACCTACAAAATTAGAGCTATTCTTTACTTTCTCACAATTTTCTTTTCTTTTGGAAGAAATAAACTATTGGTGAAAAGAGTTGTGAACTTGACATATTTCCATCACCACCTATTAAGAGCTCCTGCATTAGTCTTAATCCCCAAGGGAATCTAGACATTTTTACACTATGGTCAAATTGACTTTTTCGCTTGTTCATGGTGTAAGACAGCAACTTTCAACCACTGTGCTGCAAGAATTTTTAAAACATGCAATGTCTGACTGTTTAGTCAGGGGCACTGATCTCCTTTTCCTTAGACTGTCAAATAAAAAAATGACAACAGCCAACACAACAATAGCCATCCAGTATGAATGAATCAAAATTACACCTATTTTTTTGTCAGATTGGCAAAAAATGTATATACTTTTTGGTGTGCTGCAGAATTTTAGTAATTAGTTTATGTATGCCACGAGATGTAAAAGGTTGAAAAATGCCAACGTAAGGGAAAAGTGCATATGAATTTTGCACTTACAAAAGTAAAAGGGGAATAAATGTTTAAAATTACATCATTAGTAGGAGAGAGTTAGGACCTAAAGCACAGTGTAAGGAACTACTTCACATCACTTAATTTAAATATCCCTGCAAAACAAAACACTACATTTACTTGTTTTTAGAACTGGATTTTTACACTTGAATACTGCTTCTTAGTTCCTTTAGCATAAACCCATAAGTTCCTTTAGCATTGAACTTGGCAACAAAGCCTTTCATAGTATTTCTCAATTTACCCTCATTAATTTGTATCCCATGAGCCCCATCCACTTGAGTATTCTGTATTCCAACACAGCTCATCTCACTCTCCAGTTTTTGCAAATGCTCTTCCCTTTCTCTGGCTAACTCTTTTCCTTGTCTTTCCATTCCTGGAAAACTTGCCAACATCTGGAGTGTATGTCACCTTTGGGTTGCAACTGTGCCTGAGTATCCAGGCAGAACAAGACTTGGGGCAGGCTGTGCTCCCAGAGGCTGTGTCCTGCTCCCTGGCGGGATGTTGGTTGGGCTGTCTGGTGCGGTTTACATACAGAGCCGTCTTCTCACCCTGGCCACGGAACCACTTGGTTTCAGGGACTGTGTTTTATTTATCTTTGTACCCCACTGCTTGGCCTCATGTCTGACACTCATAGGCACTCTCTTGATGTTTTATGAAGTCTAGATCTGTGAGTTTTCTGCAAGCTCTCTTCAAATAATGTACCACGATTCTTCTCCAAGGGCTCTTGTATGCAGTAAACCTCAAGAAAGTGTGGCGGTGACTTAAGAAGTAGTGTTTTCCCCTCCCCTTCTCCTTCCACCCCCCCCCCCACCTGCTTCCATCTGCAGTGCAGTTGGTGGCATTCTTGTGCAGTATTCCATCATGACATCTAACGGGCAGTCTTATTTAGTAGAACTTCTATCTGTTTATTTCTCATCAAACCACATTAGACCTTAAGGTGCTAAGTCCCCCACCAGCCTCCTTCTTCACCTCCCATGAAAAAAAGAGAGAGAAAAAAAGATGAAAGAGGAAAAATCCCCAGATGGTTCATCTAATGTCACACCCTTACTGCAAGATCCTAGAACTAGCAGTTTTCATTTCCACATGAGAGTTTTCTTCTCCATAAGGCCCCCAAATTTACCAGCACACATCCACATAGGGGCTTCAGCTTCCTTCTGATTTTGCATCATGATTCTGGGAAATACTCCTGACTCAGTTTTGTGCATGCTTTGACACTTCACTTTGTTCCTTCCTCCTCCCCCCAAGCCCTTATTCTCTCTGTTTCTTTAACTCTCAAATGTTCTTGGCATCCTTTCCCTGAGATAAATCATTCTGGCAAGTTCTCGGCCTGCAGAGCATATAGAGTCCTGGCTGCCCCAGCCTCTTGTGAAATAGCAGCTCTAACACTGGGGACCCAGCAACTGTGTGACTGTAGACAGGGCTTAAGGAGAGTGACCCCAGAATTGTATGTATGTGTGTATATATGTATGGGTATATGCATGCACATGTGTGTATGTATACATGTATGTAAATGTGTGCGTGCATGTGCATTCATGTATTTGTGTATGTACAGAGTGAAACAGTTTATTCTTTTATTATTATTTATTATTGTATATTTTCCACATAAACAACTATAAACCTACTTTTGCCCCACCCTGTATACATGTATGCATGCATGTATATATATATGTGAAGGAATGTGTATATATGTGTGGATATGTGTGTGTATATATATGTAGATCTCCTCACCCCTACCTGTCTCTGTTGTTACATTGTTGGCTTCTTCCTGATGATAACAAAAATTTTAAAAAATAACTCTAAAGAGGCCATAGATTGAGGAAGAAGTGCTTAGCATCTTTGGGAATAACTTTCTGAGGGAAGGTCTACCCTTTGTATCTGAAAATATTTTAATATTAGTCTTCTCTAGGTGAAGTAGAGAAGAAACCTTTTTATTGGGTTCTGTATTATTTTTTGCACTGGTTTTCTTCTCCCCTTTTTTCTTTTGTGTTCTTTCCTTCTTTTTAAAGTAGCAGAACCCTTTTGAAAATAAGTTCTTCATAGATCCCCAAAACATAAGCAGGTAGAAAATGTAGTATTTTGTCAGGGTGAATTTTTAAGTTCAATTTTATAGCTTCATTACAAGTCCTGTTAATGTGAATGCCAGTGGACACGGTGGTGGTCTCCACTGTGAGCTCACATTTGGTATCCATTGCAGCTGTTTAGTTGTGTTTTGTGACAATTTCTAAAATATTTACTGAGAACCTGGAGGATTTGGGGAAAAGCAGATTGAAAAGTTCTGGTCAAAAGTGACCTCAATGAAGTCCAGACAATACATTCTGATTCTCAGAGGAAAAAGCTTTTTGTGCTTTGCAGAGTCGACTAAAATGTATCCAGCAGCCTGTGTATGACCTCAGCCTGGCCAGGCCTTCCCTGAATTGGCTTGCACATGGCCACCACCTGGGCACATTAGCTGTTTTGCTTGAGCATAGGAACAAAGCCACCGTCACCCTCCCCGCCCTGGCTGTCCTGGTGTAATTGTCAGAGACGATCCATGTGGCTGGATTTCTTATATCTTCTCATCCATCATCCCTTGTGACACAGTTGCTCTCCTAATTCTCTTTTAAACTCTAGAATAGAAAACTGCATGAATAGCAACTAGTTTATTAGATACAATCTATTAGTAGTATCACTTCTGAGAATTTGGAGCTCATCCTGGGAAGTTTCTTAAGAGTTGACATCCTTTGGGTTATCATAAACATATCATATTTGTTACCAGGGCGTGATGAAACTATATAAACAACTGCCTCAGCATTTAACACCCATCTACATAAAACTGCAGTTTGCAGAGGTGATGTGCATATCACACACCTTTTAAAAAATCGTCAACAAAGCAAAACATGCTGTTCTTCCTAATCGTGACTGTCATGTCAGTTATGAAGAAACTCCCCCTTGTGCTTTCTCACGCAAGAATATAGAGTTGCTTTCACTTTACACACACACACACACAGGATACTTTTTTTGTGTGTATGTGTGTATTAACACATATACACATATACACCTGGGGGAAAAGGAGGTTTTACAGTTGTATGTGAAACACAGAGTTTATTCTTGTATTGTTTATTAATTGTTGTATTTTCCATATGAACAACTGTAAACCTACTTTTGCCCTACCCTGTATATATATTCAATATAATATACATATGGCACAAGGACAACCACAGACACCCTAATGAATTTCCAACATGAAGATGCTTGAAAACTATTTCCTTCTATTTGAATGTGCCTGGTTCTCTGAAGCCTGGGTCTGACCTGAACAGACTGTGAAACGGCATTAATTACTGATGTGCAAAAACTAAAGAACACTCGATTCTGCACCATTAGCTCTGATGTGCTATCCCTAGAATAGCAAGGACTGTTTTATAGCACAGGTTCAATCCTCTTAAGGCTGAAAATGAACTGATAATAGACGGTGCTTCAAAGCAGATTTCCCTCCTTCTTTGTTTTTCTTTTTACTCTTTTTTTTCCACTCCATCTTTTTCTTTTGCTTCCTGCTTTATTAATAAGTGGCACGCTGTTTCAGCAGATTTAGTAAGGTGCCCAGGATCACGTTCTCCTGGCCCCAGATACTTCCTTATCTAGGAAGAGCATGGGCGGCAGGCCTGTGCCTCTTCTTTCCTACCAGTGCTCTCGGTCTCTGTGTCAGTGTGAAAGCTCTGCCTGTGCCAGGGGTGTGCTACTGAGCCTGCCTTTCAGGGCACCTATTGACTTGGCAGAATCCTGGGTTTGAATTGTGCAAAACAGGATGCTCACTGTGGGTATCAGCACGGAGGAAGCTCTCATAGTAGGAAAGAAAAGGAAATTATACCTTTCCCCCAGATTCCTTCCAATGCATTGTTTTGGTCCTCTTTCCTTTATGTTCACCTAAATGCAGTGTTCAAAGCTAGATACTTCCTGGATTTTAGCCCAAGTGTCTTCAGTCTGAGGATCAGCGTGGGTATGATGAAGCTGCAGGATGCAGGCCAGGTGGCTGGCATCTGGTTCTACGTCATCAGCAGTGTTTCACACAGGCATGACTTCTCACTTCACATTGTAATGATCTGCAGTGAGCTTGGAACAAACTTTCTGAGATTCTCCTCCTGAGGTGGCTTTGGACACTGTATTGTCAAATCAGTGGAACTAGTAAGTCAAAGTTACAAGACCTCATCTCTAATCTGAGGCAGGTAAGTGAGTGCCTTGATGTTCTCCAAGACTAGGCATCTATTCTCATGTGGAAACATCCAGATAAATATGTATTACCCTATGACAAAAAGCTGCCAAGAAAGAGAAAAAAAATGACATTTTCTTAAATGTGTTAGTATTTCAAAGCTTTACTAAGGAATATTAGAAGCTACAATTAACCCATTAAAATTGTTAATTTGTTAATTCTTTTCCTGAAAGGACTAATGTATTGATCAAGTAGCCTTGAATCTTAAGGCTTAGGACACCTTGAACCTTACCTTTTTACTTCAGACCCATTATGAAGTAAATGTATTCAGTCAAGACAAATTTAAAATGGAACTAAAACTATGGAATTATTGAGTCCCAAGCATGTAGAGGGGAGTCCTTTCTCAGGACCTGTGGTTTTTATTAACTCAATAATTTAACAGGGATTCTTAAGCTTTGCATTTGAATCGCTTGGGAGGTTTTTTTTTTTTTTAAATTAAATATCTTATTGTTGTTCTATTATAGTTATCCCAATTTTTCCCCCTTTGCTCTCCACCCAGTCATACCACCACTCCCACAGTCAATCCCCATCTTGTTGTCCATGTCCATGGATCATTCATACCTGTTCCTTGACTAGACCCTTCCCTTTCTTTCCACCATTATGCCCCTCTCCCCTCCCTCCGATCGCTGTTCCTTGTTTCCATGCCTCTGGTTCTATTTTGCTTGCTTGTTTTGTTCATTAGGTTCTTCTTATAGGTGAGATCATATGGTAATTTTCTTTCACCACTTAGCCTATTTCACTTAGTGTAATATTCTCCAGTTCCATTCATGCTGTCATGAAGGGTAGGAGGAGTTCCTTCTTTCTTTCTGCTGTGTAGTATTCCATAATGTAAATGTACCACAGTATTTGATTCACTCAATTACTAATGGGCACTTAGACTGTTTCTAGCACTTCACTATTGTAAATAACGCTGCTATGAACATAGGGGTGCGTTGGTTCTTTTGAATTGGGGTTTCAGGGTTCTTTGGGTATAATCCTAGCAGTGGAATTGCTGGATCAAAAGGCAGTTCAATTTTAGTTTTTTTGAGAAAATTCCATACTGTTTTCCATAGTGGCTACACCAGTCTGCATTCCCACCAATAGTGCGCTACAGTTCCCGTTTCTCCACATCCTCACCAACACTTGTTGTTTGTTGATTTGTTGATGATGGCTGTTTTGACCAGTGTGAGGTGACATCTCATTGTGGTTTTA